>NC_089843.1:114345129-114962212 GCF_035609145.1 Eleutherodactylus coqui | reverse complement strand
CTGGTCTCATGGCAAATGGCATATTGGGATACACAACTTTACACTTACTGGTACTGGTATGGTCCACGATCTTCACTGTGCAGAAGTAGCCATTGCCACAGATTTTTTTAGCTCACACCACACCATGGGTACACCGGACAACATTGATTCCCTTTTTCCACTTTTCCAGTTCCTCAACCCCTATGCACATGCACGGCATACTTCATGAGGAGCCCACGCTTAGTTCTGATCTGCTAATTTAATTCCGAAGTATTGAAAATAAGCCTCTCGTTTCCTGTCTTATAACAGCCACATATGTAGCAAAATATGTCTGGATGATTGACACAACCACATGAAGCCATTGTACACACCAAGAAGAAACGACCTAACAGTCACTATAAAGAAAGAAGGCAGTGGTGGCATGAGGTACGAGTCATACTGGCGTGCCAAGATTACTTTCTCTCATGTTTAGGTTTTGTGAGTGTGGCAAATCTTGACGCGATACAGATAAATCGATTTCATTTTCGTAATCAGCTATGTATTTATATGTATCTGTTCCTTGCACATTCATTCCATCCTTCTAGAGAACATTTTTCCGACACACCCCTTTATTTAAAAACAACAGACAAAAGTTGCAAAAATGCAGATCAGTGATATAGAAATTTAGAAAATGCCATGTCTACAGCAGCATCTGAAGCAGGTGATGTGCAAAACATTAAAGGGGTTGTCCCGCGCCGAAACGGGTTTTTGTTTTTTTCAACAGCCCCCCCGTTCGGCGCGAGACAAACCCGATGCAGGGACCTAAAAAAAAATCCGCACAGCGCTTACCTGAATCCCCGCGCTCCGGTGACTTCTTACTTACCGGTTGAAGATGGCCGCCAGGATCTTCTCCCTCGGTGGACCGCAGCTCTTCTGTGCGGTCCATTGCCGATTCCAGCCTCCTGATTGGCTGGAATCGGCACGTCACGGGGCGGAGCTACACGGAGCCTCTCTCCGGCACGAGCGGCCCCATTGAGAAAAGAAGAAGACCCGGACTGCGCAAGCGCGTCTAATCCGGCGATTAGACGCTGAAAATTAGACGGCTCCATGGAAACGAGGACGCTAGCAACGGAACAGGTAAGTGAAAAATTTCTGATAACTTCTGTATGGCTCATAATTAATGCACAATGTACATTACAAAGTGCATTAATATGGCCATACAGAAGTGTATAGACCCACTTGCTTTCGCGGGACAACCCCTTTAACCTTACAATTTAATCCCCACAGACAATTTACAATGAGTACGATTTCACAAAAGTTACTAAGCACATCTTTTATTATAACTTATGACGTCAGCAATTGTGTGTATTTGTGTTAGATATCCTTGGAAATCTGTCCATTACAATAATTGCAATTTATAATGTGCATGTTTATTACTTATTCAATACCTTAAAAGGCATGTCAAGCTGTAGTTTCATTTAATACAATGTTGTATTCAGAGGCTTAGATTGTGAGTTCCACTAGGGACAGGACTGATGTGAGCGATGACAACTGTACCACTCTGTGGAATATAAACCTTTTATAACAATATGTGTTCTGAATTTACATCTGTTTGTGTCTCTGGCAGTTCTTTTATTCACTGCTGCAACCCATCAAGTCCAAAAAGTTTTGTACAAAAAATGGAAACATGTTTGACTTGTTGAACAGCAATAACCATTATTATTTCAACAATTTGCAAAAGGTATGCTGAATTAAAAGGGTTACCTGAACAAAAATATTTACGTATCACCTATCCACAGGATAGATGGTATATACATGATCATTGGCGTACAACCACTACGGACCTTAAGGGATCATGAGAATAGTGTACCCTGAGTCTCCCTAGTAAATTGAATGGCTGTGCCCATGTGTGACCCTACTCCGTTGACATCTATGGTACTAAGGGAGATAGCCAAGTCGGCTATGCTACTGACTCACAGCAGATTCAGTAGTGTGGGACAGCTGACCACACTGCTGTAACTCTGTCTTATTTGGAGAGGAATTACTATCATCTAACCTGTCTTTAAAAATTTCTGGCTTCTGCAGTGTGGTGCTGGTTATAGCATAGGTTATGTGCATTTAAATCCAGTATACCTTTTTTGTTCCTAATATCTTATTCCTTGTCTAACTTGCCTCTTTCCACTGTAGTCTTGATCCTGTGGTTATTTCTAGTGCAGTACTTGCTTCTTAGGTTTCCTTGCAATTTTCATCTACTCTTTCCCTATTTGTATCTATCTTGTCTTGCTTAATAGTTCAGCTTTGCTCATGTTTGGTTTTCTTGTCTATAGGTATTTCACTGTTTGTCAGGGTCAGTGTTTCAGATAGGATTTCTATTAGGCATTTTCAGGGACAGTGGTGTCTAGTGTTAAGGTCAGCTTCAGGAATAGATTAGAGAATGACTTAGAGAAAGCTAAAGTTAGGATCAGTTCCTGTCAGTTTATTATTTGTTTCATCAGCATCTGTTCCATTATCTGATACCATCATCATCCAATTACCATCATTATTCTGTGCTATGTATTGGTGAGTTTGTTTCTTGCATTTTTTTCCTACGAGTGTTGATATATGTGCTTCATATTTTTGTTCATATGATTGTATAGTTGTCACATTATTAGACCCCATTGTAAGTCCTGGGAGTATGTGAGTACTGAGAGACACCATTAGTACCCAGGAAAGGTGACTGCTAAAGGTGAAGTCCAGTTCTGCTATCTTGTGGCCAATCTAAGTTGTTAAAGATATACCATATATCTTTGCACAACAAGTATATTTTATAACCATTGGAATAGAGTTAAAATAAACTATTTATTATCTCTAAGGCTTCGGTCTCACGCGGCGTAAATCCTACGGAAATCTCACAGAATTTCGGCAGCAGGACCGCAGCGAAATTCTGCGAACTTTTCATAGAAGAAAGGCAGATTCAAAACCCGCGCCTTCTGACACGGTTTTTGAAGTGGCTTCACCGCCTGTATTCCGTTGCGGCCATCTCTCCCCAGTGCCGCGTCCTTTGTGCCACATATCAGTTTCAGCGCAGCTTGGACACAACGGCTTGGCCACAGTGTGTGGACGAGAATTTTGCAAACCTTGTCCACTTTGCTGTTTAGGCTCGGGTTTAAGACTGCCCTCGGAATTTCCGTCCGGAAAGTCAACACAGAGATTCCGCGGCAATTTCGCTCCATGTGAATCCAGCCTAAGGCTGCACTCACACCACGTGCAGTGAGCACATAGACCACTATAGACTTAACAAATGCCAAAAGATTGTCCTTTTGACATCCCCCATTCATTTATATCAGGATACCATTTTTCTTCTGTATATGAAGAAAAAAATAGGAAAGTGCAACCTGTTTGACTTTTTAACAGTGTCAGCTACAGAACAAAAATTAATTCTATACAGAATAGTTTGTTTTTTCATGAGGACCTATGAATGATATATGCACTATATGGTTTAGGGATTTATATTTAGCACATATGTCTGGATAGTTCCCCGGTGCAAGGGGCAATCGCAGCCCCATAACATGATGTCAACAGATCCTAAAGCATACTTGACAGAGTCATATGAACATAGGCCATATGGTAGCTGCAGAATCAAACTATAGAATCAAATAGAGAAAACCTCTGTATTTCCAGTAGTACCCTGGAGTCCTCTCAGGGTGCAATATTGCAGCTGCACACAACTCGGAGGTTGTAAAGAGCCATAACATGGTCATTTGCATAAGATCTTAGTGTGATTTTCTCTATCTATAATACATAAGCAGAGCAGCATATGTAGTCCAAAAAAGCAAAAGTAGTGATAAGCTAAGAATCCTCATGAGATAGTTAGTATGGTAACTCACTCAGAATGTTTTGGTAAACAGTGTGGTAAGGTAAATTAAATTATTTAACACCAGACTATTGTTAAAGCAACCATCTGGTTTTGGGATAAAACTTTAACTCGGGACCAAAGTGGGCAGGGAACGTTTTACCTGCAGTTGTTCTTTTCTGATGCTCCTTCAATCCATTAGTCCTGGGTCTTGTTTTGGTTTGTCCAACAAAGAGGATGCGATCTCCAAACTACATGATTCCCACAGCGCATTGCTAGTGTTAAGCTACCAGTTTCCTGATTTGCCAGAGCTATTCACATAATCAGTACTGGTCAATCAGAAAGCAGAGCACCGTGTGCAAAATTACTACAGCCATCTTGGAAAACTAAAGAACAGATCAGAATATTGGCAGATACAACTACTGCAAGTAATATACTCCCCTCTTTCTCCAGTCCTGGGACAGAATTTTGTCCAGAAGTCAGGGGGTCTCTTTAAGGATTTTTTGATTTTGAGAAGTAAAAACTTTTTCATAGTTTGATTTGTCATGCCAAAAATTTGAGACAATCCTATTTAGCTTTGGTCATCATCACAATTATCATATCATAAGTTGGATCTACCAGAAACACAAAATGTAAAGCTGTCCGTAAACCACTGGTTCCCGTTGCTTGTCAATTTAAAGACTAATAGAGTCAAGACATAATGATAATTGTTGCTCTTTAAACATTAGTAATATTTGCACATTTTCTTGAAATTAAAGACATCTTCTGGACTTTCTCTATGTAATTCTAGTACAATAACACCAAGCTTAAACAGGAGCACATGCAATATCAGTTACATGGAGTCCTTCTTATCACAAGGACACCAAGTATGCACAGTACATTGGCTATGGAATGCTGATCTGTTCTTCATCAAACATATCTTTTTGAACAATTTGTATAAATCATCAACTTGACCTAAAATACCCTAAGGAGGAACTTAGAAGGAAAAGGAAAGATGGATTTGTAAATGTGACAGTGATAAATCTTGTAAAGATCATTGTAAGTGTATACACATGAAAGAAGATCTACTTAATAAGACTAGTAATAACATCAGGGATCTTGGCTCCAGTCTTTCAATGTCTTAGATATGGAAAGTCTAAAAGACTCAAAGACAGAGTTAATTCTGCATTTAAAATACAGCAAAGGCTCCACATAAATTTTATTCATTCCTCGATAAATGCCTGTAAAAATTAGTAATCTTACAAGGGTGATCTAATATGAATTCTAAGCGACAGCAACCAATCAGTAATTAGTTTTTTTTTAAATTCCAGTCTACAGCATATGCCACAGTGTAGGGTTGTTTTTTCACAAAGATTCCACTTGGTTTCTAAAAATTTTGTCTTCCTCCATCAAACTACTAACAACTACTTGTCTTAATGTATGTGTGTGAGTGCTTCTCATGCTCCGCCCCTGCTGATGTCATTGCTCCATCCCCTGGTGATGCCATCAAAGGTCCTACAACATATATAAAACACAGAGTCTGACCGGCAGAAGAACAACACAGTTAGGGCTCTTGGAAGGGGAGGACAAAAATAGCACACTGAGAATACAATTATGCCGTTATTATGTCAGAAGATACAACTCAGCACTCCTGACAGAAGACAACAACCTACCACCACCACAGAGATCCGGTGGGCTAAAGGACTCATGGTGATGTCACTGCTGTGGGAGAAGCCAAGCTGTGTGCGTGATGTGTGGGGTGTAGTAGAGCTGTGTGTGTGCATGTACCATGTAGCAGAGCATTGCGCCACCAGAAACACTGGTACTATAATTTCCTACACAACTCAGCAGTCCTGACAGAACACACTGACCTACCACCACCACAGAGATCCAATGGGCTGAAGGATCTGTGGTGATGTTACTGCTGTGGGAGGAGCCAAGCTGTGTTTGTCTTTTGTGGTAATCAAGCTACTGTGAGTGTGATGTGCCACAAGAAACACTGGTACTATAATGTCCTAATATTTAGTAGTCATTTTACTATAGATCTGCTGAGACAGTCACCTCTTTTTCACCATTTGTCAGTGGCTTTCCAATATCCCATTGCATCATAATACTGCTCTTGCTGCATGTAACTTGGTTTAACATAAATTCTTCACAGGAAGGTATCCCACGCAGAAAGCAGCATTCATCTCCTCCTGTTTTGATTGCTACTGTTATTACTGATGGGATTAAAAATCCGAATTAAAGTCAGTCTAAGTTGTATGACTATAGTGCTCACGCCTGTAAACGGCACCTACACTGTATCTTGGAGAGAGATTTTGGCGGTACTAAATTTCATATACACAGAATAGTTTACAGATCTGAAGACATATGTATATCATACTTTCACATATTGCAAGAATAAACAGAATTCTTACTTCTCACATCTATTTAATACTCTTTCAAATACATATAAAGTCAGAGTAAGGGTGCTTTTACAAAGGCGAACTATCAGCCAAAACAATCGCTCAAAAGAACGATTTTGACTGATTGTTGCCCCATGTAAAAGCAGTACCCAAGAGGGTGCTGAGCAAGATATCACTCACTAGCCGATAGTCACTTCATTTCAACTCACTGAAAGAAAATGACCGGTGAGTGAGTTCTCGCTTGACGTAAAAAGGCAGTCGCTCATCTTTGAGTAGCTGCCTGTTCACTGTGAATAAAGGCGTGTGGCTGGTAAAGATCTCAAGCGTGCCCGAGTCCATTCACCAAATAACTATCGCTGTTTGAACCCCCCCTCCCCGGTCACATGATCACTGGCATTTACCGAATGCTGGCGATCATATGAAACTAATTAAAAGTATATAAAAGTTAAATATTCAGCTCCCCTGATGGAACCCATCCATCAGGGCAGTTGAAAGTACTGACCCCCGTCCTCCACGATATTTTGCGGCGTTCTGGCCTCCTGGTCCCGACAGCGCCTTCTGCGGCCCAGAAAGTTCAAAATCTCTCTGGCTCCCAGCTAACATGTGTGCTAAAATGGCGAACGCATGTGCAAAAGCTGCGGATGGCCAGGGTAATTTAAAATCTCCCTGCTCCTGGTTACCAAACGTGGCAAAGAGCCTGGAGATTTTATGGGGGGTGGTGTTACGCAGTCCCTTGTCATGTGATCAACGTTTTCCAATAGAAAATCACGTAAAAGTTAAAAAAAAATTTAAGTTTCACCTCCAATCACAGATCCGATCCATGAGGGGAGTAAAATTACTTATCTAAGGCCTTTGGCGATGTCCTCGGATGGGATCTTTATCCGCAGACCTTTCCCCAACTTTGGCGCATGTGCCCATCGGCAACATGCCGGACGCAAGCGCAGAAGGTGGGTAAGGCCTGGGAAATGTAAAGTGTCCTTGCTCCTGGCTACTAAAGGTAGCCAAGAGCCTGGAGCAGTGACCGAGGGCCGCGGTGAGCGGTCCCCAGTCATGTGATCGCCATTATCCAATGGATAATGGTGATTACGTAAAAGTTAAAACACAGTTGAAGTTTAATGCTCCTTTTGGTTTGAGCTTGGTTGTGCATATGGACAGAAGATTAGGGCCACAATGAGTATGTCTCTGAACACAAGACAAACAGGGGTATCCATTTTGAGTGCAAATACTCATTATCATGTGCACTACAGAAAAAAAATCCTGTCCTTTAACCCCTTAAGGACCAAGCTGTTTTGTACCTTAAGGACCAGACACTTTTTAGGGATTTTACCCATGTGGCAGTTTTACTGCTCCATTTTTTTCCCTTTAGCTACCAAAATTATTTTTGCTGTGTTTTTTTTTTCCCATGACATATAGGACTATTTCTTTAATATCTTTTTTCACTGACTTTCTTTTCCGTTTTTAGTTTTATTGGGGATAAAATGTTAAAAAAAATGATTTTTTTAACATTTATAATTTTTTTTTAAATTATTTTTATATTTACACTAAAATAAAGTATGGAAATGGGTTTCTCTATTTATTTTGGACGTTTTGATATATAGTATGTATGGTTTTGGTTTACAGGGCGCATACGGCGACGGTTTTTGTTGGCGTCTGCTTTGTTATTCTCTTTCTTTTGTATGTACTGTTGTTTTATTGTGTTATTTTGTCTTACTAATGTACGTAATTGTGTATTTTACTATCTATGTCTCCCATAACGTCATATAAGACCTTTATTTGATACTTTCCCACTGTAGCTAGGGCGTCCATAGGAGCCCCAGTTACAGGGGAAAGCACCTGCAGAGCTTCCAGGGTCTAAGTCTGAACCTCCAGCTCTGCAGTAGCAGGGAATCCCAGGAGGTCACATGACCCCCCGAGGCTCCAGTAGTGAAAGACATCTTACTTTCACTTTCCCCATACAGTGCTCATTGAGCACTGTATATCGGGGAAGCAGAAGGCAGGAAGGGTTAAAAACCCCTCCTGCCTTCTGCTCCGGGTTATCAGCTGTCACTAACAGCTGATAACCCATTCCTGCCTCTGACTGATTGCATAGGCAGGAGACTTAGAGCACCGCCGTAATTTTACTATCGGCGGTGTTCTAAACCCAGGACCAGCTGCCGTAAATTTACTGTGGCTGGTCCTAAACGGGTTAAATGATGTATTTGCAAAAGAAAAGAAACAGTGGGATCAAAATATTCCTGACACCCCTCAGTGAATACATTCAAATGTGTATTTTTTTAAATGGGGTCATTTTGGGGGGTATCTATCATTCTGACACCTATACGCCTTTTTAATCTTGGCTTAAAGAAGGAAAACAAAATGTTTCTCAAAGTTTTTCCAATGTGCATCCAGAATAGAGTAAACAGATGGAAATATATATCTTATCAAAATTTTTACCATATATTTGAGATATTGCAATTGAAAATGTGAAAAAATGACAATTGTTTCAAAATTTTCCCAATTTTGTCACTTTTAATAAATATACACAAATTCTATTGGTCTATTCTTACCACTTAACCCCTTCAGTGGCAGGTTTAGGTAGTCTTCAGCACATTTGAACACTGATTTTTAAAAGATTTTCCGGGCTTGCCACTAAAGGGGTTAAATAAAGTACAATATGTGCTGCAAAAACAATGTCAGAATCACTTGGATATGCAAAACCTTTACGGAGTTATTCTATGTTAATGTGACACATATCAGATTTCCAAAATTTGGCCTGGTCATCAAGGCGCAAGCAGGCTGGTCACTAAGGGGTTATTAGGGTCAGTTTTATATTGCAGTGAGCTTCATACTTCCAGCCCTCACCAGATTAATACCTCCTAAATGGAAACAAACCTGATTTAAAATAGTTATAGAACCTGGGCACAGATCCATTTATTAGATGATGAAGCAAGTGAAAGCAGCACTAAAGTTAGGGTGCTTTTACACAGGATGACTGTGGAGCACCTGACAGCCATCACAAGGACTATCGCTCCTGTGCTTTCACATAAAAGTGATAGTCGTTCAGTGAATAGAGACAGAGCGTGCCGCAGATCTCTTCTGGCTGCCCGCCTCTATTCACAGTGAACAGGCAGGCGTTCAAAGATGAATGTCTGCCTGTTTACACTGAGCAAGAAGTTGCTCATTAGTCGCTTTGTTTCAGTGAGTTGACATGAAACCACTGGCGAATGATTTCTTGGTCAGTAACCTTTCGTTTCCCACTATTACACGGGACAACTCTCAGTCAAAATCACTAATTTGAGCCATTTTTCAGCAGATAGTAGGCCCGTGCATAAGTACCCTAAAGGTGCTTTTAGATGGAACGATTAGTGTTCAAAAAATTGTTCAAATGAGAGAAAGTAAATGATAATCGTTCAGACTAAAAATGAGCCAAATACTGAATGATGAACAAAATTATTCACCTTTTGTTCGTCGTTCATTTCATGCAGGCATAAAAACCATCTTTGACTCGTTCACTTATCATTCGTTTTAAACTGCACTCATTCAGTCCCTCTCATTCACTTATACAGCAAATGTAAAAGGCTGAACAATTCTGAATGATTCTTGTTTAATAGTAACATAGTATGTAAGGTCGAAAAAAGACACATGTCCACCCAGTTCAGCCTATTATCACCCCAATGTTGATCCAGAGGAAGGCAAAAAAAAAAAAACACCATGAGGTAGAAGCCAATTTTCCCCATTTAAAGGAAAGAATTCCTTCCTGACTCCAATCTGGCAATCAGAAAAATCCCCGGATCATAAACCATTTTGAAGTTATTAGTGACTATAACATATAATATTGTATCACTGAAGAAAGGCGTTGATTTGAACTCTTTTATCAAATTTGTCATCACCACGTCCTCAGGCAGAGAGTTCCACAGCCTCACTGCTCTTACAGTAAAGAACCCCCTTCTATGTCGGTGTAGAAACCTTCTTTCCTGTGGATGTAGAGGATGCCCCCTTGTTACAGTCCTAGTCCTGGGTACAAATAGATCTTGCAAGATTTCTGTATTCACCCCTGATAAATTTATACATAGATATATTTGAAGAAGTCAACAATGTATCTGCCTGTCTAAACAAGCTACACGGAAGCAAACAAACTAGCAGTGATGTCACATTCACTCATTTAAATGATAATTGGCTTGTCTAAAAGGACCCTTAGGGTGCCTGCAAACGGGTGGAATTTCTGGCGCTGTATTTTAAGCACATTGTCCGCCCCTGACCGCAGTCAATATACTTCTATAGGGATCCGCAGTTGTCCCCAGACGGACGGATTTGCATTGTGGATTTTCACACACTAGAAAAAAAACGCTGCATGTCCTAATTTGGGTCGGATTCTGTGCATGGAGACTCCAATTCAAGTGAATGGACGCGTTTTTTCATGCAGTACATCCGCGGTGCAGCTGCGGATGAAGGCACTGGTTGCTATGACATTAGACGAAGTAGGTGTGGTAGGAGGCTCCACAGGCAAATTTCAGCCGCACCACTGCCCTCAGTCACCTCATCCAGCAGCCAGCATCCACCAGCCTGCAGCCACCAGCCACCAGCCTGCAGCCTGCAGCCAGCAGCCAGCAGCATTGCTCTCACAAGCAAGAGGGACAAAATGGAGACTGGGTGTTGGTTTTTTATGCCATTTTCCAAGGAATTGGGCAGTTCTCTAGGGGTTGGGTTACTATATGGGGCGGTTGCTGGTTTTTCCGCACGTTTTTTTCCGCAGCACATCCAAATATATCCACGCGTGATTTTTCACGCATGCACACCTATCCGCAAGCACATTTAGGTGCCATAGGCCGCCTGCACACGGGCGGAAATCTCGCGGCGGGATTTCCCGCGGGATTTCCGCCACTGAAAGCCTGCATAGGAGTGCATTACAATACGCACTCCTATGCAGACGGCCGCGGTTTGGCCGCGCGAAATGTCACGTGGCAAACAAATCGCGGCATGTCCTATTTCTGCGCGGGGCTCGCAGAGCCTCGCACAGAAACGTCACTCACCCGGCCGCCGGCTCCGGTCTGCGCATGCGCCGGCTGGCCGGCAGCCGGCACATGAAAGAGTCGGGGCCGCTGGGCGCGGGTGAGTACGCGCTCGTCTCTGCAGGCGCTCGGGTCGGGTCCCGCGGCGAGAATTCTCACCACCGGATCCGACCCGCTCGTCTGCTGGCGGCCATACGCAGGTCTCCCGTGCGTGAAAATCCGCTGGCGTAATCCGGAACGCTCGTGTGCAGGCGGCCTTAGTTAATATATGATTTTATCAACACAATAATTGATTATAATAATAAAAAGTTGAAGTTTTAGAATGCAGTTAGAATAGCAGTGGACCTCCTACCTGCTATACAGTGAGATTAATATGACTCCATTGGGTGTACCCTAATATGGTTAGGTCAGACTTTATTATGATCTACTAGCAGCTTTACATAATAGTACACTGCTCGTTATTCCTGATCTAATCTACAGCACTAATCTTCATCAATCAACTAGCTCCTGTGTATGAAACTCTAAGGAGTCTTCCCCAACGGCAGATGTCAGTCGAAACAAGGATTGAGTGAATTGGATATCAACATGCCCAATCCTTTATTTCCACATGAGATAAACCTCTACAAGAGGTTTTTAAGAGTCAGTAAGAATAACTGTCAGCCAACAATGGTTCAGCCAAAAGCTATCTTAAGTGTATGTCCAGCTTAAAATTTTAGACCCCTTGATTTGACCTCTTGCCTCTCTTTTTTATTTACCTGTATGGGTGACCTTCCTGCAACTCAGATAAATCAAAAATAGAAGTTTTTCTGAGTACAGCTTTCACCTCTCCCTCATTCTTCACATTCATTCCCTCTTTAGATCCTGCCCCTTTCACCTTTATGTTAACTCTTATGTACACAAGAGACTGGCAAGACACAACACCACATTGTGCACAATTCACAATTGTTTGCAAGCACCAACGAAATTGGCTTCAGATCTTACTGCTAGCACTTCAAATCCCTAGATGAAACATTTTTTTTATACTGGTACACCCTCATACACAATAACAAAGGAGCAAAGAATCCTTTTGAAGATCCATAGGGACTGACCAAAATATGTGCTCATATGACATAATATTTCATAATTTGAGTACAATAACAAAAAGTAGAGTGAAAAGTGGGTTTAACATTCATCACAGCTGTGAATGGTCTGTAGAGAAAATCACCTATTGTTAAAAGCTAGTTTTTTATGTGAAACTGGGTTTTTCTTTTGGGGGGGGGAATTAAAAAAAATTCCATGTCACTATGTATGTGACTGAAACAATTCTGGAAAAAGTATCAAGTTTGTCTAGTCACGTGGTATCGTATGAATATAAATATGAGTGATTGAGAGTTAGGTGTAGTATTCAACTGAATCCATCTGCTCAAACGGTTGTGAGAGGAGTGAGAGTGCCGGGCCACATGGGAGTATCTTAAGCCCTCATGTCATGAAGGGAATCGAAGCAGAAGAAAGGTATCCTGAGGACCCCAAATCCAGGAACCGCCTGTGGAGAGTGAGAGAAAAGAGAAAGAGTCCATTGTGCAGCAGTTGACTTAAATCTCAAGTGAGTGTCTGCGGAGTGTCGTGCCACCCTCTTGTGTCATCCTGCATCCCAGAGTGTGTGTGTCCAGGAGTGGAGTCATACAGAAAGCAACTGTAGGCCCGATTTCATCCTGTGTCCTTCCTCCCTCACCATCTGTTAAACTGTCTTTCTGCACTGATGAGTCAAGTTGTATCTTGAAAAACAAGAAGTAAAGTTTCCCAATCACTGTCTGTGCCCAGTGATTGAGTTTTGCCAAGTTAAACCATTTGTGGACTCTCCTATTTTCTACTGCCGGAGAATCAACGGTGTGAAGGAACAGTGGCATCACTAGTGACAACTTCTACAGTCCACTACACATCCCTATACAGATAACCACTGTCCCAGCGTTGCCTGCAAAAGGCCAAGCAGTACCTTGGCTCAGGCTATACGTGTCCCTCCGGGGAGGAATTTGGTAGAGCCGCCATGACAAGTGCCATCTCTACCCCTGCCAGCTCCTCAGTGTTGTGCCTTGTGCCTTGGTTGCTGCAGGAAACAACATAAAGAGTAGGTCATTTTCTGATGTAATGTCATGACCCATCTTTTGAAGGAGTCCATACATCTTCAATAGCTGTTCAACAGATATTCTTCCTAACCCACTTTGAGCTGAACATGTATGTGTTCTCAGAAGGGAGAGGGCAATAAACTGCTGCCAAACATTTCTGTGAGTATCATTGAACGCCTGCATTACATGACCTAGCCCTATGCGCATTTTATAGTAGAGCACAGGACAGAGAAGCTGCATCACGTTAATATATGCAGCCTCTTATGTTTCCATGGAGAGCACCAACTCTACACTCAAAATAGTATGGGAACAGCACTTCTCCACAAAACCAGTAAGGTAGGACCCAAGAACAAGGGGCTGCCAGCCACAGCAGAAGTCCAGATCAATAGACTCCAAAAATGTCATCCAACTCTACACTCAAGGTGCTGTTGCTGATGGTGGTGGTGGAAATGCTGCTGCTCTCCTTCTCCTAAAATAAAACTTTTCTAAAGCACAAGAAACAGCTGTAGCTCCAAAACGTTTCATTGGAGAAGGTCCGTGTTTGGCTGTTCTGTTCCCCTGGCAGAATTTTTCCTTTGAATACTTTATGACATTGCTTTAATAACAAGCAGCACTCCTGCTGTCTTATGTAACACATTTTCTGTAGCGCTATAGCTGTTCCTTAGAGCAGGCCAGTGTTTGTGTTGTCCTCACCTGGCAATCTTTATTCTTTATGACATTTCTTTTAAAACAAGCAGCACACCTGCCATCTTGCGTAACAGTTTTTTGTAGCTCTACAGCTTTTCATTGGACCAGATCCATGCTTGAGTATTGTCTTCACTTGGCAGAATTTCTCCTTGTAAAATTTATGACGTTGCTTTTAAAACAAGCAGCTCACCTGATGTCTTGTGTAGCAACATTTCTGGTGGTTCTACAAATGTTCCTTGGAGTAAGTCCGTACTTAAGTGTTGTGTTCATATGGCAGAATTTCTCCTTGTAAAATATATTACAGTGCTTTAAAAACAAGCAGCACACCTGCTATCTTGCGTAACAAAATTATTATCGGTACCTCTATAACACTTAAGCATGGAGCAGGCCCATGCTTAAGTGTTATTTTTCCCTAGTAGAATTTCTCCATGTACAATTTAGGACATTGTTTTTTTAAAAAACAGCACACCTGCTGTCTTTCTTGGCACAATTTTTTGATATAGGAGACCCTATGTGGGCCTTCTTTTATTTTCAGTGACCCCCCTGTACTACGATTGACCTCTAGACCACTGTACGCTATTTTGACCAATTTTGGAGAAAAGCACAGTATTCTCCAAATGTGTACCTGTATTCCCTTGCAATTTGGGGGGCTTTGGCTGCATTGGGGACCTTCTGGAGGGCAAATTAGTGAACCTGATTGATTTTCATGGGAGTCAGAATCGACCATCCCGATTGATGATGATTTTTGTTAAATTGGGCCAATACAGACACAAACTGATTATTACACTAATCGCTCATCACTAGTAAAGAGGATGCTAAGATTAGTGAAGACCTTTTTGCACACTAATTTAGCCATAGATGTACAGACTTTTAATTAGAACCAGCATAGCATAAAATGAATTTATTCACCAGTACTTTTCTTGAATAATAGGAAAGGATAAAAAATATATTATTACCTACCAAGTAATCCATATTACTTGCATTGCCAACTTAAGGGGATTGTCTAGTGAGGACCAACACCATTGCAAATGTAGCTCTCAGCTGGAAACATGTAGTATTACATTGATCCCATTCTCTCTTCGCTCTGATTTATGAAGGAGGTGTCAAGTGGGTGACCCTTCCTCGAGGGTAGGGAGTCATTATTGTCAATAATGGTCAATCCTGACTCTCCGTGCCAAACTAAGATCTTATGTATAGGTAGCATTGCATAAAAGCTGAAAATTAGTAATTTCCTGGCAGATTTGGGCTGATTGCATGGAGATTTACTAACCTGTTTAAAAGTCACTAAAACAAACATATACCATCACGAGCACCCATTATCCCCTCCACAGACCGCTGATGTACCATGTAACACACAAATTGGGCTGAACATTTGAATCACTATTGAGGTGGTAATAAAAAGCTGCTGCACGCATCAGGCACCATTGGTATTAAAGGGGAACTAACAAACTCAAGATTGAAATTTAATGACGGGCAATCTAATCGGAAAGGAATTTTTCTCCCAAGAAATTTATATCTAGATCACTAAACAATTTAGAGGACCTCTACTGATCCTAAAACCTGGAAGGCCAATACCCTGTTGCAATTGGAAAAGAGGCTGCACATATATTGTTACTATGACTTAAAAGGATGGAAAAGGTCAAATTCACAGTCAATTCACAACAAAACCTGCATGTGTTATACATGGATTTTGCCGCGAATTCCCAGGAAAATCTGCATCTAAAATCCTCCACTATACATTTAAACTTACCCTAAGGCTGGGTCACACGGGACGGAAATCCCATGGAATGACCGCACCGAAAAGCGAGATTTCCGCGGGATAAGCGCATCTTCAAAACCTGCAGCCGCAGGTTTTTAAGCAGCTTCGCACCTGCATTTTTGCTGTGGCCATCTCTCCCCATAGAGAAGAGAGAGGAAATGAAAAAAATAATGACATGCGGCATCTTTGTTTTCCGCACCACATGTCCGTTTCCACGCCACTTTTCTGGCTAATCCTAGGATTAGGAGTCATGGGCAGAATTGACGAGCGGACATTCCGCACGGAAATTCAGCGGCAATTACGTCACGTGTGAACCCAGGCTTAATGTCCATCTACAGAGGCAGATTCTTTGGCTGAAACAAGTGCTGATCAGCAATGTAGCAAGTTAATCAGCAAGCGTTTCGCTCTATTTGCATAGCGCAATCATCAGTACTCTGTGTGACCGAATATTCATTAGTGTGATCATTAGATATATTGTTGGCAGCACATCCCCCCTGCTTACACAGAAGGATGCACTGCCGACAAGCAATAATTTTAAACTGTGCGTCCAACAAATGAGGTTAAACAACATGAGTTCGCTCATATGCCGTTAGATTGGCAGACAATTTACACAGGCCAGTTGTTGGGAACGAGGGTTCGTATAAACTTTCATCTGCCCAATAATTGACCCATGTAAAAGGGGCTTAATACCCCATTCGAGGGAAATGTAGAGTCATATGTAGCTTTTCCCAGCAGCAGGCTAGTTTCCATTAAAAAAAAGGATTGTGTTAATGACAACGTCTTAAGTTTACAAATAAGAACTATCCACAGCTTAGATCCATCTTGTTACTGCTTCAGTTTTATATACAATTATTTCTCATCTCACTTTATCCATGTATTTAGGCTTTCATTGGTAAGCTGGCAATGTGCCAGAAGCAAGGTCATCTTGTAGGTCATATTGATTTCTCTAAGGTCTACATTACAACCCGCTGCTACAGCCGTGTTATCATGTCTGTGCAGGCTGCACCTTGGTGAACTGCTTCATGCGATGATACAATGTAAGATATTTTGTATGAATTACCACAGAGTTTTCCCTGCTGCGAACAAAGCCAGTATATCCTCAGTTGTTATGTACTTTGAATGATCCTAAGATAAACCATAATAAGGATTAAGCTTTATTACTTGAGATGATAGTTTGGCAGAGAAAAAGTAAAAGGTCAGACGGAAAAAAAAAATAGTTTCTCAGGCTTTCCAAAACAAAGGAACTAATTATTACTTCTTAATTACCAAAGACAAATACAGAAGCAAATAAAACCTAATACTATCTGATGATCCAAGAATGGGAGCAGGAGGTGGGCTTGTGTACATACATTAGAAGAAGAGGTGACAGTGCAGGTATTGTCACCTGACATCAAAGACCTTACTGGAACAACTGCAAAGTCATTTAATATCAGATCATCTCCTAAATAGCCCCTTTATCTGATTGTTCTTGACATGATGTGTGAAGGTTTATAGTAGTTTATGATGTGTTGTAATATTTGGTAGCTCTTAGAATGACTTGTAATGCAAGTTTAAATCTACTCTAAATACATTTAAATGCATGTTTTCTTTTACTATTTTTATGTCTTTAGGCCCCCTGTCCACGGCAGTTTATACGCCGGCCGACACTTCCCATAGCATTGCTATGGAAAGCGCTGGCACCTGTCCATGAGCGGAGAATCATTGCCCCCATTCTCCGCGGTCAGCCAATCTATTGGATAGGGCTGACCGGCGGAGATTCGCCGGCGGCCTCCGCGGGGGAGCTTCACCGCAGGATACCGCATCACCCGTGGACAGCCGGCCTTACTCTTTTATATCTTTTTATTTATATATAAAATGTGTGCAAATATAGAAGTGTCCGGCAAGCTAATTAAACATGTCGTAGGAATTTCAGGAAGCATGGAGTGAAACGTTCGCATATGAATTCCACACATTGATAACTAAAATGCCAAAATTCTAAAGGACTATGTTTGTTACAAATGGTGGATTATTTCAGGAAAGGTTGAAGAGCTATTTTTACTTTTGCAACTTTTTGGGTGGATAAAAATATGAGTTTTCATAGAAATTGTAATAGTTCTGCAGAGGTGCCAAATCTTCTTTTTCATCTGTTTGTCTAAAAACTTTTGTATAGTTAAAGGTATGCATTGAATTTGGTTAGACTGCCATTTCTTCCAGGAGTGTCTGCACCTCTTATCTGGTGGAGCCCTCTGGGCATTTATCACTTTTGTCCTCCCTATAACCCAGCCCTGAGGAAAGTAAAGGTACCTATGTATACACAGGATTATATCACTGGAAATAGTGAATTTGGGCAAAAGTCGTCCTGCTTACACACAGCCGACAACAGTACACTGAGCGACAGGTGGCTCACTTGTCGGAGTTCCTTGGTTTTTAGCAGAACTAAAAACCAAGTGACTATTGGCCCATGTAAACAGGACTTACTCAACCCATGAACAACTCCTGTTAACAGTGAATGGAGGAGAGTGGCCGGAGGAGATTTCTGGCCACTAAACCTCCATTCACAGAATGACTAATGTGTAAAAGTACAGGAGCCATAGTCACTGGGACAACTGGGACAATCCGCAGTGAGAAAATGCAGCAGTCACCAACACCAACATTATATTACAAAATTGTGATTTAGAAAATCCTCTTATATGATCCACAGCAGAGCCATGCCCACGGAAACTGTGCAAAGGCACACAAAATTCCCATGAAGCTGTGGGCACTATTTTTGCCACTGTAGGGTACCTCCACATTGCACCATATTATGGTAATATGGTCTAAAAACTTTGATTGTTCAGGTCTGTAACTGACTGCAGCAACCTGTGATATTCCATTCAGGACTCGGGACAGGTGAGCACAGGTTAGTGTATTAATAATGGGCATGACCAACAAAAAAACTAACCTATGCTCACCTGTCCCGAGTCCTGAACGGAATATCACAGGCTGCTACAGTCAGTTACAGACCTGAACAATCAAAGTTTTTACAGTGTGTATGTATATATATATATATATATATATATATATATATATATATATATATATATATTTAGAAAACCCCTTATGTCTATACTAAGATTACAAGGGAAGACCACCAGACAACATTAGTATGTAGTTATATAGTCACTTAGAGTAGGAAAACACATAAGTCCATCTGGTGGTATGTATTATATAACTTATTATTAATGGGATTTCCCAGGGCTAATAAAGTTTGCCTGGTTGGAAATGGTGAAAAATATAAAAAATAAGCTGTACTCATCTTTAAATGGCCTACTGCTCCGCCACAGCCTTCTTGGACCCCACTGCTCCTGTCCCAGAAGAAGCTGCAGCAGTCATGTGTCATTCATTTTATTCGTGACTGCTCAGCCAATCACAGGTTGCAGCAGTGATAATGCCATAAATGGCATACAATAACTGAAACTAATGATTGGCGGAGTGATCACATATACAATGAACAGCATATACCGTAACTACATTAGATTTGTGCACCCGTTCACATGTTTTTATGGCACTGGCGGGCGCATGTAAAAAACGCCTACGGACATGTAAAAGAGACCTTAGGGAATGGCCGGGAAGGTAGGTATAATGCTCACATCCCCCAGACTCAGTGTGACAGCTCCTATGATCACTTATGAGCAAAGGAATAGTATAGCACTCAACGGAGTATTATTTGTCCACGCACAGAATAAACGTAGCTTCACAGTGCTAAGCCCTAGAGATATGTTGTAGATAAAAAGACACTTGGATGTTTAAGTTGGACATACATACTAGATATGAGCTGGCAGATAATCTATATAGGGATTGCACAGACACAAGGGTCAGAAGGATGGGATTTCAACCTTCCCAATCCTTTTTTTCCTGGATGATAAGTGGCACCAGAAGTGTCTGGCAGAAGCTTATCTCCATCCCTCTGTTGAAATAACCTGAACAGTCAGTGATAATAGCTTTTGGCAATTATCCTAGGTGTATGGCCTGCTGAAGAGATATGTTGGAGGTTTGAATGTTTTATTTTATGTCTAGGTGGGCTCTGCCTATTGCGGGTGCTCAAAGATTTAATTATAGGTTAACAAGGAAATTACTCCACATGTCATTTCCTAACCTGGCGGAAATATAGTTTCTTCTCATTAGATTAACCCCTTAATGAGTACCCATACAGAGGACCAAACAGTGTTTTTAAGACGGCCATTGGAGAGCTTTATTTTACATTAATAGCTGCCTAAAATAGTTTCTGCATGGGGAATCCTATTTAACCAACATAACAGAAAGTCAGCAAAAAAAAGGGATTGTTCGCAAAGGTCCAAAATCCCTCTAGTTTAAAAGAGTTAATACGTAAAGTCATTTTTATTATGTGAAACACCATTTTGTAAATACGGTGTATATTCTCTAGGTTCATTGTTTTCATGTGAAAAATGGTGCACCTATGCAGAAAATATGGTGCATGACACACGCACCAAATTTATTAGGCCTCATGTCCACAGCTATATTAAAGGGGTTGTCCCGCGCCGAAACGGTTTTTTTTTTTTTTTAAACCCCCCCCCCCCCGTTCGGCGCGAGACAACCCCGATGCAGGGGTTAAAAAAACCACCCGCACAGCGCTTACCTGAATCCCGGCGGTCCGGCGTCTTCATACTCACCTGCTGAAGATGGCCGCCGGGATCCTCTGTCTTCATGGACCGCAGGGCTTCTGTGCGGTCCATTGCCGATTCCAGCCTCCTGATTGGCTGGAATCGGCACGTGACGGGGCGGAGCTACACGGAGCCCCATTCAGAAAAGAAGAAGACCCGGACTGCGCAAGCGCGGCTAATTTGGCCATCGGAGGGCGAAAATTAGTCGGCACCATGGAGACGAGGACGCCAGCAACGGAGCAGGTAAGTATAAAACTTTTTATAACTTCTGTATGGCTCATAATTAATGCACAATGTACATTACAAAGTGCATTATTATGGCCATGCAGAAGTGTATAGACCCACTTGCTGCCTCGGGACAACCCCTTTAATATTTAAAATCTGCAGCGTTTTTCCCGCGCGCGGATCCGCGCCCCATAGGGATGCATTGGACACCCGCAGGTAGTTAAATACCTGCAGATGTCATTTTTCCCTTCAGGCGCGGATCCGCGTGCGGGAAAAAAACCACAACAAGCCCCATTTTAGTGCGGGGCTCCCGCAGGCTTCTATTGAAGCCTATGGAAGCCGTCCGGATCCGCGGAACACATGTACCTGAATTAAAACTCACCTGTCCGGACGCTGCGGATCTTCCCTCCGTCACGGCCAGATCTTCTTTCTTCGGCCTGGCGGATGTGTCCGGCGCATGCGCGCGGCGCGCTGCCGGAGTGCAGAGCACATCTGCCGGGCCAAAGAAAGAAGATCCGGCTGCGATGGAGGGAAGATCCGCAGCTTCCGGACAGGTGAGTTTATTCTTATTCTTAGCCTCATGTCCGCAGGGCAGCAGGGACTCACTGCGGGATTCTCCATGAAGAATTCGCGACGGGCCTGATTTTCCCCGTGGACATAAGGCCTAATAAATGTATAGAATATTTCTCATTGTGAACTACCGGCCCGGGCAATTTTGAGGAATTGGTGTTACATGTAAGTTATAATATTGCAACAAGTATGTCATGCCTTTATTCTGGCTCTGCGGTACATATTCAGCAGGTTAGACCAGTTATCTCGATGACATGGTAAAACAGAGTGCAACATACGTCATACTATTAGTACATACCCGGCGTGTGATTTATAATGACTGAAGCAACATATGGATAATGGTGTATTTACACAGGCTGTTTACCCGTACTAATTGCGTCCAATTGCAATCAGGCGGATCTCGCATGGGAAAAGAACCCATTGATTTCAATGGCTTTATACACACAAGCGATTTTTCTTTCTGACCGAGACCAAAATCAAAGCATGTCTTATTTTTATATAGGAGCATGAAAAAAATATTGCTCTTGCCATGTGATTTGCATGCGAGTGTGATGCATTTTTCACGAATGTGAAAAAAAACATGTACATCTATGCAAATCATGTGTTTTTAATGATAGTACATGCGTGAAAATCGGAGAAAAATTGCAGGAAAACAAATGCAATGTAGTTTTGATTTCACTGACCTACATCACATGTAAATGCAGCCTTACACACATGTACGTAATCTGCTTATCTATAGGTATGTTCCAAGATCTTTGTATATTCACGACCTCCTTACATAAAAACGGATAATTGTTAGAAGCCATTGAATATTTGCATCACTTGAACACCATGTACATGCTGGGGGGTTTTTGTTTTACTTAATTTTGATGTAAACCTGGCCGGGGCTTTCTCATGCACATATAGCTTCACCTTTCTAAGGGTTTGTTTGCAGTGCAGCGCTGTCACCTCTGAATAGCTGGCAACCCCCAACATATGCAAATGTCACGGTGGGTCAAGTGGTATAAAATCACCTGCCCTCAGGAATCATTGCTTTCCTACACAAGCTCATCTGTCACAGTGAAGAAGAATGTAGATATCTGTCTCCTTCCCCCATATGTTCCCGTCCGCCCAGTTGAATACTGACTCACTGCATTAATATCCAATATTGGTATGAGATTATATGATATGAAGATGTTCCATCCTACTACATTAGCTTGTTTTGCAGAAGCACGAACAGCAGGTAATTAGCATTGTCACTGTCTTCTGAGAGTAATCACTGAACAATGCGGCCGAAGAGCCCTGTGGCTATGTCTTTTTTACAAAAAAGGTTTTACTTTCCTGTGACTATGTCTGTGCAAAGCCCTTTGGTGCACTTCTTTTACATGACAATTTGGGAAAAGGCCCTGCCCTGTGCTCAGGGTACAGGATTGTAACATTAGAAATGACTGCTAACTCCCTCTATGTTTGTAGCATTCAGATTTCGTATCTTATTTCCATCATCACATATTAAGATAAAAATAAGCAATGTGTCTCCATTTCTTTGATAAATGCTTCAACATTCACTTTTTGAAGTCATTGAACTTTGATTAACTATGTTGGAGATCTGCAGAGGAAGCATTATACCGCCTGGCCAGTTCATTAATGTTAAACATCCAATTCCCTAAAGATTGCCACTGCTTATATTACCCAATGATGTACTTAAATTACAAAAAGATGTTACAGAACACAATAGACAGAGAATAGCTGGCGTGATGATACCACATCACCATAATGTGTGCACATTAAGGCTGGGTTCACACAGGGCGGAATTGCCGTGGGATTTCTGTGCAGAAATTCTGCATGGCAATTTCCGCCTGCAGCTCCTAATCCTGGGATTAGCCAGCAAAGTGGATTAGATTTTACAAAAATCTCATCCACACTCTGCGGCCATGCCGCACGGAAATGGAAATGCAGCACGTAATTTAAAATCACGGCATGACAATTCATTTCCCTTTTCCACAGCAACCTCTCTCCTTTTTTGGGGGGGAAAGATAGCCGCAGTGGAATGCCGCTGGTAAGCCACTCCATAACCTGTGACAAACGGCCGGGTTTTTAAAGCTGCGCTTAACCCGTGGAAATCTCGCATTTTTTTTCGGTGCAGTCATTCCGTGAGATTTCCGTGTGATTTCTGTCTTGTGTCACCCTAGGCTAAAGCATTTGTATTAGGGTGTTCTCACATCTGCAGCTGGTATTAACCCTTTCCAATCCAATGTCGGGCCTACCCTGACATCATAATTTCCCTCCACAGCTCCGATGTGGGGGCAGGCCCGACACTGCAGTGCAGGGGTGCATCTGCACCCGATCATCAGACACATCGGGTGCAGATGCACTCCTGCACTGATCCTCAACAAGGACCCTCGAGGAGGAGGCAGAAAGGGTTTTTAACCCTTTCTGCCTTCTCCTTTACACATTACATAGCTCAATTAGCGCTATGTAATGCAGGAGATTCTGCCCGGCGATCATGTGACCGCCAGTGTTACCTGACCCCCAGCGGTCACATGAACACCGAGTCGGGAGCCTGCACCGTGGGGGGACCTGCTTACCTGTCTAGCGTCTTCCGTTAATGCGGTGAGCACCTGCACCCTCCTGAACTCTGTCAGTTCAGGAGGGTGCAGGGAAAATTAATTTTTTCTCATGCATTCTCCCCAGCTCCGATTTATTTGGAGCTGAGGAGAATGGATGAGAAAAAATAAATGGATTTGAAAGGGTTAAGCATTACTGCTCTATTCGGGGATCAGGAAAAGGGAATCCCTGTAGCTGAACGGTTCAGCGCCGGATGGACCCAATTGACTATAATGAGTGTCCGTCCGCTTTCTGCCCAGCTGCCGTTGCATGCAGCTCTTTTTCTTCCGGTATTGTTAGAAGGATCTGCGACAGAACCTCCGGCCTTATGCTCACAATACCTGGATCTACTGAACTGGATAAAAATCACTATAGGTTCCTATTTAATATTCCAGCTAAGGGTCCATTTACACAGAGCAATTATTTATGGGTATAAGCGAGCGAGGGAACAAGGACCGAGTCATTTGCTTTCGCACATAGATAATTGTTAATATTTTTCGTCATTTTACTCATTCAGCCAATCATTGGTCTTTCAATGAACTATTTCCATTGAGCAATTGTTAGTTTGTAGAGAATTTTCTGGCTTCAAAAATATGCCCAACCAAAAATTCCCAAACAATGATTTTTATGCCTTTTAGATGAAACGATCATTGTTCAAAAAATCGTTTCAACGTGCAAAAGTGAATGATAATCGCTCATTCTAAATGCAAGACATCTGACGATAATTGCTTATTTTCCGCTCGTTGTTCATTTCATGGAGGCATAAAAATCATTGCTGGCTCCTTCACTTATCGTTTAGTTTAAACAGCTTTCGTTCATCCATTCTCGTTCACTTAATACAGCGAATGTGAAAGACTGTCCGTCTAAATAGGCTGCACGAGTGAATGAGTGAACTCTGACGTCATTCGCTTCTTCGCTCATTCAATTACCGGCTCATCTAAAAGGACCCTAATGTGTATACACTCCTGACAACAGATGTTCCTCCTGGCAGGGTGTTGCTAGCTGTTTACTCCCCTCTTCCTACTGAAATGACCATGCCAATAGGTATCTCTTACACATAGTCATTCTTATTCTAAATATTAGGTATTCTTAATCATCTTCATTGTGATCGCATTTCTTAAGGACCTTAAAAAATGAAAAAGCAAATTTGTAAACTTGAAAGAAAAAACATAACCTACACATGTATAGGCAATACATTTAAAACTGTCTTTCTAGTATTTGCTGCCTTTATAAAAAAAAAAACTTAACTTACAAAATTAGGTATTTTACAACTACTACTTTGGGATCATCCCTAAGTTTGCGTAAACTGCATTCATTTAAAGATTCTATTTATATCAAATAGAATTATATTTATATTGGGTCACAGTTACCAATAGGATACCACAAGGGTCAGTATTAGGTGCACTTCTCTATAATATGTTCAATAATGACTTTGTTGAGGGGTTACAGTGTAGACCAGGGGATGCGGTTGCACCCGGGCCCAGGAGCCTCAGGGGGCCCACAAAGACTCTCTTCTCCATATAGGGAGCCCAGTACTATGAATAAAGCATTATTGTTGGGGCCCTGTTACAGGTTTTGCATTGGGGCCCAGAAGCTTTGACAGAGAAATGACAAATGAAGTTTAAAGTGGATAAATGCAAGATTATGTACTTGGGCAGAAGAAACAAATTCCACATTTATATATTAAATAATCCCTGGGTAAAACTCCTCCCTGAAAATGAATTGGTGATACTAGAGGATAGTAAGTTAAAGGGGTTGTCTGGCACCGAAACGGGTTTTTTTTTTTTTTGCATAGGCCCCCCGTTCGGCGCAGGACAAACCCAAGGGATGTGTTAAAATAAAAAAATATATATTACTTACCCGAATCCCGCTCTGTGACTTCTTCCTTCTCCAAGATGGCCGCCGGGATCTTCACCCAGGATGCACTGCGGGTCTTCTCCCATGGTGCACCGTGGGCTCTGTGCGGTCCATTGCCGATTCCAGCCTCCTGATTGGCTGGAATCGGCACACGTGACGGAGCGGAGCTACACGATGATGCGTAGAAGGGGGCGGAGCCAGAACGCCACTCGTGCCCGGGCCGACCAGAAGGGAGAAGACCCTTCTGCGCAAGCGCGTCTAAAAAATCAAGAAGACCCCGAAATTAGACGGAGCCATGGAGTCGGGGACGCCAGCAACGGAGCAGGTAAGTGAATAACTTCTGTATGGCTCATATTTAATGCACGATGTATATTACAAAGTGCATTAATATGGCCATACAGAAGTGCTGAACCCCACTTGCTTTCGCGAGGCAACCCCTTTAAGTTTAGCAACCAATGCCAGGTAGTGGCTGCAAGGGAAAAGAAAATCACAGGAGGCATCAAAAAAGGCACAGATGCTCATGACAAAAACATAGTTTTGCTTCTGTACAGTCACCAGTCAGAGTACACATGGAATATTATATATAGTTCTACACACCTGCATATGAGAAGGACATAGATGAACTCTAGTAGGAGTAGTGGAGGACAACCAAGATAATTAAGATAATTATAGTACTGAGACAGATTACCTAATTTGGGGTTATTCAGTTTAAAAAAGATGGTTTAGGGGCAATCTAATTACATTGCAGACTACAAGAATACAAATGGATGGTACAGAGATCTTTCTAATTTCACTGGGTAACTAGCTGTCCAGTGGATAGGTGATAAATGTTTCTGTTGGAGTACCCCTTTAAGCCATCTTTCTACTTTGGAGATATGTTGTGAAAATTCCAGGCCTACTGGAATGTAAAGGGATTATATGAGATAAGAAAAACATGGCTCCTTTCATCCACCAATGGCACTCCAATGGGATCGGTCTAGTATTCAGTTTCACTTAAATTAGTCTGAATTGCAAAACCAAGTACAGCCAATGGATGAGAGTGGCCCTGTGTTTTGGAAATAGAAGCCATGTTCTCCTAATCTCATTCAATCCCTTTAAAGCACCTGTCCCGATTTCTTCTTGACTCTTATCCTAATCCTGTAAACTCATATAAATAAAAATGTACATTTTGTAAAAATACAAAGCACATTTACACTTCAATTAGCAAACTACACACTTAAATTTTTACTTTTCAGAAATGAATAAACAGTTCTAAAAATACTGTATGTCCAGTAACGTTAAATTCTAAATCTATAACTACCGTAGACCATATAACATCCTTTGAATGCAAACAGCACCCATGATTTCTACAGGAAGAAATCACTTAGCATACAAATCTTTATTCCATTTGTCAGAGTAGACTTTTACTGAACCTTACCTATTTATCCCTAGAAAAAGAAGAACGAACAAATTGCCTCCCGGTCCCAATAAATAGCTCATTTCCTAACCAGTATTTATTTGACCAAGTGTTCTTGTTGGATAAGTCATACATTAGCTTTATATAACAGATGCCACAACCCTTTTACTTGTCAGCATCAATATTTTTGTATGTTTCAAGTTGACTTTGCAATATATAATTTGACAACGGGTCATATATGGAGCTAATGTGTCCTTAATCAACCACTGTCAAGGTCAACTGCGAAGACAGATAGTGTATGTAAATAGCTCTAGTCCCACGTTGGGTTTGGTGACATAATATATCCTCATATATCCAACAGCTATATTTCACGATACAATATGATTTATAGAGTTAAATATCACTTAGTGTTCTACTTTATCTAAGAAAAATAACGTTACAGCTATGTTTTACATCTTAGTATATTTTCAGCTAAAAGGAAAGTTATTTGAAATGTAACTTTAAAGCGTATTAGGAAGCGTTTGATAGTATTATCTCAAGCAATTACGTTTAGTAATTCCTTCAGAAATTTAGCAAGATCTTCAAAATTCACAAAGTGGTAAAAATAATGCAATTAAAAAAAAATAATCCTTTAAGATATGATGACTACCAACCAAGAAGAACAAGTTACAAAAATGCTTTTGCTTTGAAAATAATTCATGTTTAAAGGAATCTTGGCTGTGAATAGTGTTTAAACTCCAGATAACTTGTATTATATCCCCGCTGCCTATTTATTGGTAAGCTTTAATTCCATTTCGGAAGGCACTGGGATGAGGCAGCTCTACAGAAGGATGAGTTCTTTAATTAGTTCATAAAATGGCATTTACCACTCAGTATCTTCATCATTACGTTGAGGGTGATAACTTCATTTAAACATAATCAATAGAGATGAGCGAGCGTACTCACTAAGGCAAACTACTCGAGCGAGTAGTGTCTTATGCGAGTACCTGCCCGCACGTCTCTAAAGATTCGGGGGCCGGCAGGGGAGAGCGGTGAGTTGCAGAAGTGAGCAGGGAGGAGCAGGGGGGGAGAGAGTGAGAGAGATCTCCCCTCCGTTCCTCCCCGCTCTCCCCCGCCACCCCCTGCCGGCACCCGAATCTTTAGAGACGAGCAGGCAGGTACTCGCATAAGGCACTACTCGCTCATCTCTAATAATTGACCACCATTCATGAATACTCTTTTTGTTTTTGGTCCATTGTTTTATCCACATGTATGCTGAAATATCTTCCAAAGAAATCCTAGCCATCCTCACATTCCTTCTTCCCCAATGATTTGCTAAGTGCTACTACTCAAAAATCCAAATACCTGTAGTTAAAATGACCAGATTGTGTTGCCTACACATTATACTTTTATTTGCCTCTCATCACTGATCAGAATGAATGCATAGATTTGTATTGAACATTTATTGTCCCCTAGGCAATAAAGGTACCTCACACAGGAGCAATAGTCGTTCTGTGAATGGAGGCGAAGCGGGCCGGAGATTGCTTTGGTCGCCCGCCTCCATTGACTGCAAACAGATGGTTGTTCATAGATGAATGACTGCTTGTTACATGGACCTATAGTCACTTGTTTTCTAGTTCAGCTAAAAACCAAGTAACTCTGACAGGTGAGCGATTTCTCATCCAATGCCCTGTCGGCAGCCTCGTGATGCAGACGATAATCACCTCATATAAAGGTATCTTAAGTTGTGCCATTTGTATCTGAGTTGCTTATCTTCCTTTTCCCTACTGAAATAAACATGCATGCAGTGCCATTCCACGTGTTCATATTTGTCATGCAACCAAGGAACAAGCAATATTTCTGCACCAACAGCTATCAAATCGCTAGGGCAACTTTAAGCAATCTACCCAATTCTGGGACTACAGGCTTTCCAGATTCATTTGAGAATAACCCTTTAATATAATAGAAAAAAATTGGACCTCAATTAACATGACCTTTGCTTCAATGCTCCATTATTCCTGTGAATTTCTGGTCTTTTTCTGCACACATATTGATTTACCGCAAGAAATCCTTTGCAGTGTGTAAATGGTCATACGTGTACGACTAAAAATTGTACTGCATGTGGTAGCACTGCCTGTACATTTGTAAAAATGAACTGCTATCAAGAGTAGCGTAAAGGGTCATCTCACCAGCTTTCCTTGATGTGTGAATTCAGACTTCTACCAACATGCATCATGGTCCTAAAGGTAGATTTTTAACTTATCATTAATGCAGTATTTATAGATAGATACTGACTGGATTCATGTATAAATATATATTAAGTATATATATAGGTGAAAGCCCTCATTAACTCACTCACTCACTCGCTGACTGACTCACTGTCTCACTACTAATTCTCTAACTTCCCAGTGTCGTACAAATGAGAAATTTCGCACGACCATTCTTTAGGTCATAAACAGGAAAAGTAAAGGGATCACAGTTTGATTATTCAATTCTAAGCACCAAAGTTAGTGACCCCCCTATGTAATGCAACTAACAACACACATCTGTACCGCACAAACGTGAAATTTACCACGACCATTCTTTAGATCCTAATATTCAATATTCAATTCTAGGCGTGTAAAACTGTGCAAAAATCTGCAATACATAAGAGAGTTCTTTTCTCAGAAACCATAAAGCCTAGGGAAATGATTTGCATACTGGGAAAAATCTACCTCATCATACTGAGGAGAATCTAACACTCCTTTATGTATATATACTGAGGAGAATCTAACATTCCTCTATGTGTATATACTGAGGAGACTCTAAGGCTCCTCTATGTGTATATACTGAGGAGAATCTAAGGCTCCTCTATGTGTATATACTGAGGAGAATCTAACACTTATTTATTTGTATATACTAAGGAAAATCTAACGCTCCTCTATGTGTATATACTGTGGAGAATCTAATGCTCCTTTATGTGTATATACTGAGGAGAATCTAACGCTCCTCTATGTGTATATACTAGGAATATTAATGACCTCTGTGTGTATATACTGAGGAGAATCTATCTCCCCTCTAGGTGTATTTACTGAGGAGAATCTACCTTACCTCTGTGTGCATATACTGAGGAGAATATAACTGACCTTTATGTGCATATACAGAAAGGCTGTAAAGTACATAAGGAAGTGACCATGGACTGCATGGATGGAGCATGCTTTTAAGGCTAAGAAGGGGTGGCTACCTCCAGCCTGGGGGTAGATTTGAATAAAAAGAGGCATTACCTTTAAGAGTAAAAAGTGAGGAGAGTGGGAGGTGAGGCACCTTCTGCAGAGGGACATCGGTACATGACGTCTGAGGAGAATCTAACGCTCTTCTATATGTATATATACTTTAGTTCTTGGTTCCTCTGAAGTAAACACCTGTACCAAATTAACTTCGGCAAAGTTTGGTATATCAGCAAGTTTTATTTATAAGACTATAGGGGCTCTGTCATACAGCAGAGCCCTATACACGAGCAGCATGAGTAAAATGTGATCTTACTACACTGCTGGTCAGGGGCTCTATGACTATAAGAGGCCACAGTGGGGTAACTATTATTATAAGAAAGCACAGCTACTCTTCCTTTGCAGAGCCATACAGGGGGTATGAATATGATGTGGTTCCACAGAGGGGCCATTATTACCATTGGAAGGCACTGAGAGCAGCACTAGGAGTAGCAGTACTAGGGGGCACAATTATTATGCGGGCCACTATTATTTCATGATATCACATAGAGGGCATTATTATTTTGTGCGGCCACAGAAGGGGCATTATTGCTCTGGCGAGGCACTTAGAGCTGCATTAGGGGTAGCAGCAGGATGACAAATGTGTGCAGAGCTAAGTAGTGGCTTGGGAGAAGTCTTCATGGCGGTCTGGGTCCATATAGTAAAGTAAGATGAATTTCAGTCTTATTCAGGCTCAGTGCCTAGCACAGCATGATCTGCAAATATGTTTCTGTTCAGTATTCCAATTTTATGTGGACAAGAGAGAAAGAAAAGGTTATGGTCAGTCTATAAACACAGATAATGGTAATACTGATCCGGCACGTGTGTATTTATCTTGTGTAAATGCTCAGCTGAACTCTATCAGCTTAAAAACTATCTATACTAGCAGAAAATGTAAAATGAGCTAAACTACCCTGTTTCCCTGAAAATAAGACATAGCATGATTTTCCAGAATTTTTGAGGATGCAAAATGATTTTTCAGGCTTTTTGAGGATGCTTGAAATATAAGCCCTACTCCAAAATTAAGCCCTGCTAACTGTTAATTAAAAAAGTCAATTTAAATAGTGTCCAGGCAGCTATACATGTAAAAAAGTTAAACCTTTTTGAACTTAAATTAATATAAGACACTGTCTTATTTTCGGGGTAACACGGTAGCATGTTAAGAAGGAAGTCAAGCAAAATAACTTTGGCTAACAGCTATTTTAGGTCTATGGTCAGACTTTATCCCACAAAAGCGCCCACTGCGTCGGCTCTAGTTTTCTGTTGCTCATAGCAGCTTTATTTCTTTAAAGGGCTATTCCGGTTTTACATAATTACATAATTATCCATTCAACTAGGAGGCAATGAACCCTGGGTGTAGCAATCGGTAGAGGTCCCATTGGTCAGACCCCAACCAATCCAGCAGTTATCAACTATCCCGTGGATAGGTGATAACTGCTTATAACTGGAGTACCCCTTTAATAACCAAACAAAGCTCAATTATTCTTGATATGTACTGTGATTAGGGATGAGCGAGTATACTTGCTAAGGCACATTACTCGAGCGAGTAGTGCCTTAGCCGAGTATCTCCCCACTCGTATCTAAAGATTCAGGGGCTGGCGGGGGGCGGGGAGCAGCGGAGGAGAGCGGGGAGGAACGGAGGGGAGATCTCTCTCTTCCTCTCTCCCCCCCCCGCTCCCCGCCTGCAACTCACCTGTCACCGGCGCCAGCCCCTGAATCTTTAGAGACGAGTGGGGAGATACTCGGCTAAGGCACTACTCGCTCGAGTAATGTGCCTTAGCGAGTATACTCGCTCATCTCTAGCTGTGATCTGTTGAAATACTCATCTTATTTTTATTGCTATTATATTGCTTTTGTTTTATTGTATTTTTGCTTTTTATGTAAATCACATGTATAATTTAGAGCAAAGGACGGTTATTTAACCTTTTTAACTTTAATCTTTTCTTTTTTATAGATCACTTTTACAATAGTTGGTAATATTGTATCTTAGTCAAGTGATGTTCCCATGCAGCCACAATTCCTTAGCATGCTAGTGGGCAATCATCAACATGTATAAAGAGTCAAGCTGGCCAAAACCTTCTCCATCTGGCAATGAAAACCCCTTCATTCAGATGGAACAATGCCTTTAAATCCTAGGTGACTGCACACATATACAATTGCAAGAAAAAATAAGTGAACCCTTTGGAATTACTTGAATTTCTTTGATTACTGGAATATCATTGATTACTAATAAAATGTGGTCTGATTTTTATAATAATTGTAGACGAGCACAATCTAGCTAAACTACTGTAATAATACAAACATTTGTACTGTTTCTTCATGTCTTTTATTGAGCACATTGATCACTATTATTAGTGATAATAGATTGTAGTACATAAGTACTGCAATCTATTATAATAGCAATCATAGAATCCCAACTTCAAGTAATGTAAGAAGTATACATTAAAATAGTTTAAAAAAATAACAAAAAACAGTAAAAATAAGACTTTTTGGTGCACTTTCCCCTCTTTGTTTAAAAAAATGTCAAAAATGTAAAAACCCACATGTTTGGTCTCCTGGCATCTGTAATGAACCATACAATAAATTAAGCACACTTTTTATCCAGCACGGCAAACGCTCTGAATAAAAATTAAAAAGTGGAGCCAGAATGCTTTTTTTGCTCATTTTTCCTCTCAAAAAAATGTAATAAAAGTGTTCAATTAAGCCATATGTACTTCAAAATGGTACCAATACAACATACAGCTTCACAGAGCCTCAACCATGGAAAAATAAAAAGATTATAGGACAGTGGTGGCGAACCTGTGGCACGCGTGCCAGAGGTGGCACGCAGCGCCCTCCCTGCTGCCACGCGTCACCATCGGCCGCACACCACATTAGTGAATTCCTGCAGGGGCCGCGGCTCCCCTGCCGACATTCACTCAGCGCTGCTATCTGTGCTGATCTGTGAGTCAGTGTGCAGCCAGGATCCTCCTCCCTTATCCCCCGAGATCTCCTACTTGGTTCCGCAAGAGCGGGGGAGGAGGCATCCAACGGCAGCACACTGCCGTTAGTGTGCACCTGGGATCAGGCAGGAGAGGAACTGCGCTCTCACGAGGAGGAGGGGTAAGTATGTGGGGCTGGGGGCTGAGGGCGGGCATTATGACTGCTGGGAGAATCGCTGGGGGGGAAGGGGAGGCATTATGACTGCTGGGAGAATCGCTGTGAGGGAAGGAAGGCATAATGACTGCTGGGAGAATCGCTGGGAGAATCGCTGTGGGGGAGGGGAGGCACGATGACTGCTGGGAGAACCGCTGGGGGGGGGCTTTATGACAGCTGGGGGAACCACTGGGGGGTATTATTACTACTGAGAGAACCGCTTGGGGGGAGGGGGGCATTGTTATTGCTGGGGGACCGCTGGGGGTCGCATTGGGACTGCTGGGGGAACTGCTGGGGGAACTGCTGGGGGGGGCATTATTACTGTTGGGGGACCGCTGGGGGGCATTATTACTGCTGGGGGTCCGCTGGGGTATGTCACTATTATTACTGCTGGGGGGGTGTCTCTATTATTACTGCTGGGGAGCCGCTGTGGGATGTCACTATTACCGCTGGGGGGGGTCACTATTACTGCTGGGGTATGTTTACATGTGGCGGAAATGGACAGGGCTTTTTGGATGCAGAATTGCTGCAGAATTTTCCACAGTATTTTCCGCGGGAGACATTTTCCAGTATTTCCGCATCCAAAAAGCAGTCATAATTTGCCCCCTGTCTATTTTGAAGTGGCCCTGTCTTTTTTAGAACGACGGGGTAAAATCATATGTCGTGATAAGCCCCGTCCCCTAACGGGTTGGCACTTTGCAATAAATAAGTGGGTTTTGGGTTGCGGTTTGGGCACTCGGTCTGTAAAAGGTTCGCCATCACTGTTATAGGAGTTTGAATGCAGTAATGAAAAAAGGGGTTTATTGTGCAAAATGGAAAAACCTAAAAAAAATATATATAATTTAGGTATTGTTATAATCGAACCAACCTGCAGAAAAAAAATCATCATTTATGCTGCATGTTTAATGCTGCTGTGAAAAGGCAGAATTGAAGTGTTTTTCTTCTGCCCTCCAAAAAAATAATAGAAGTTCTACAATGCATTATATGTAAGCAAGAAATGGTACCAATAAAAACAACAGTTTACCACGCAAAAAAAACAAGTCCTTATATGGGCATATCAGTGGAAAAATAAAAAAGTTATGGCTCTTGAAAAGTTGAGATCAAAATCACCCAAAAATGGTTACATCCCTAGTAGAGATGAGCGAACGTGTTCGTTTAGAGCAATTACTCGATCGAGCATCGCTTTTTTCGAGTAACTGCCTAATCGGGCGAAAAGATTCGGGGGGGTGAGCGGGGGGGTTGTGGTGGGGAGTGGGGGGAAAGAGAGAGTTCACTGTTCCCCCCTGCTACACCCTGCTCCCCCCCGCCCCCTGAATCTTTTCGCCCGAGTAGGCAGTTACTCAAAAAAAGCGTTGCTCGATCGAGTAATTGTCCCAAACGAGCACGTTTGCTCTTATCCCTAGGATCAAAATAGGCCATATCATTAAGGTGTTAAATTCAAGGGTTCACTTACTTTTTCTTGCTATACTGTGGATGCTTATTCAAAGCACTCTAAAAAGACATGAAGGGTGCCTGTCCAGAGGCGTGATTTTGCCGGCGGTAAACCGCTGGACAATCATGCCGTCCGTCGCTTTCCATAGCATTGCTATGGAAAGTGCCAGCACCTGTCCACGAGTGGAGAAGCATTGCGATTCTCCGCTCGCGGCGGGCAATTCACAGCATGCTGCGAATTGCCCTGATTCTCCACGGACAGCCTACCTATTAGATAGGGCTAACCAGCGGAGAATCAGCGGCAGCTTCTGCTCCCGGGCGGCGGCTCCCGCGGTAGAGATCTGCCGTGGGACTTCGCATCGCCCGTGGACAGGGGGCCGAACAGTATAACTTGGTTGTGTATCATTCATTTAGTTACATGAAGTTTGTTTATAATTGTGGGCCTCATGCCCATATCCGGGTCAGAAAATCAACTTGCGAAATCTCGCAGCGGAATCAGACCTGGCGCCCCCCAGAGATCCTATACTTACCTCTCTGGATCCGTGGCAAGAGTCTCTATCAGCGAGCCGGCGTGCATGTGCAGTGCAGCACATGACACACCGGCGCTGGATGGTGACGCAATTTCCCCCAATACTTCCGCTGTGCTCACATCGCGGAGTATCGCAGAACGGATGTTTTCCGTTAACTGCAATGTAAGCCGCCTGCGCGCTTTTCTGCAATGAATAGAACATGCTGTGATTCTTCCCCCGCGAGGGGAAAATCGCAGTTGATTTCCACTCCTAGGCAGGGGAGAATCTGTTAACATAGCATGTCTATGGACAACTATTGCTGCTGAATTCGCGGCAGGTGTCTGATTATCCGTCTGTGGGCATTCGGCCTAAGAATCAGAGCACATTTATTAGTAACTAATGCAGGAGTCGGGATAATTCTAAATAGTTCACTTACTTCATCTTGCATCTGTAAGTGATACATATTGTGATGGTTCTGGTATCTGCTGACAAGTTTAAAGGACAAAGTTAAAGAATGTAAACTTGCATTGATGTTATTGGAACTATCCCACAAACAAATGGATCATTGCTGACCATCATATTATATTATGTCGACAGTTTCTGGCATAAAAAAGTGGACTGGGCGTCTCAGGAGAGGGCATGCCAGAAATTATGCCACCTGGCATATATTTCTGAGAAGGTGCACTTAGGTGCTGGGTTGCACCTCATTGATAAAGAGCAGTACACCTCTTCATGTTTTAGGAACAGAGTGCCCTGGGGGAAGTTATACAAAGATGTGGTTTAGAAATGCCGATAGAAGTACATTTTCCCCACAGTTCGTATTTCTTAAACCACATTTGGTTAGGTTACAGGTAAAAGTGTTTGTTTAGTTCAGCCAGAAGGTATCTCCCTTGACTTCCCTATAGATATTCATGATTGCATCTACCATGCATGCATGCTTATTGATGCAGCATGCCCAATCCTTGTTTCACCTGACTACAGAACTGCAGATGTTATGGGGTAGTGAAGCCATAAGTAAACAATGACCTACCCCTCATAACTGTGATTCCAGAAATTGATACTCAGGAACCACACTTTGACCAAGTTATTGTACGGTGACCCAAACAGAGCTCAAGATGCACAAGATCTCCAGTATGTGCAGAGTTCATACGTGCATCATATGCCTATACGTACATACCCATATGTTCACACACCTATCAGGACTAATCAGAACGAAAATTTCAAGATGTCAGTAAACATTGGAGTCACAGAGTTGACAAGTGGTCTGGCTAGGTGGTTGGGGTGATTACATGTGTGACTGCTCATCTTCTCACATCTAGAGTAGAAAAAATAAATCCCTCTAATGTGACAATAAAAGGACACATATCCTTGTGAGTTGGTACAAAGATGATAACTTGAAGAAAAGTTCCTTCTTTCGGAGTCACTAGAGATAATCTAAGGGGGAAGATAATGGTAAAAAGGAGCTGATTTTTCTTCCTGATGTCACTAGTGTATAACTTTTCATGCTCCCCAAATTCAAACAATTAAAACCTAGACATTGCACCTAGTATTATTTGAAAGCTAAGATAATACCAAGATCTAAGCTCTAACTCTAATATTCTATAAGATCATGACATATCGATGCGGTAGATTCTTGGCAGTGAACTACTATTTGACTAAAACTGACTCCCCTTTCTGTATAGGTCATACATATATATGCATAGGCACTGACACTTGATGCTCACTCTTTTCAATGAGCTCCTTCCCTCTACAGAGGGCACTTGCCACAGTAAAAGACTATTCCTATAATCAACACCATTCCCTCAACAGTGTGCTTAAAGAAGAACAGATCAGACGCCATTATCACCCACTAGGACACAGTGTCCGGTTGGATGAAGAGAGAAATGTAAGGGCAGAGCACAATAAATTATAATCACCACCCCCTCCCAAATGGCTCCCTAAACAGTTGCCTAGTCCTAATTTTCCAGCTCTATGTATTAGTGTCAAATAGTAATATATTATCAGAGCATATTGGAATTGTGACCCACAAGCGATTCTGTTGCAATTATAAGGCTGAGAAGTATCACTCAAGCGATAGATTATATTTTATCATGTGAATTCTTATTTATTTGATTGTGTGATTTCTAGAGATGAGCGAGTATACTCGCTAAGGCACTACTCGCTCGAGTAATGTGCCTTAGCCGAGTATCTCCCCGCTCGTCCCGAAAGATTCGGGTGCCGCCGCGGGGCGGGGAGCTGCGGGGGAGAGCAGGGAGGAACGGAGGGGAGATCTCTCTCTCCCTCTCTCCCGCCCGCTCTGCCCCGCTCCCCGCCGCAACTCACCTGTCAGCTGCGGCGGCCCCCGAATCTTTATGGACGAGCAGGGAGATACTCGGCTAAGGCACATTACTCGGACGAGAAGTGCCTTAGCGAGTATACTGGCTCATCTCTAGTGATTTCCCATAGGTAAAAGTAAGCGAGACTATAAGGCTATAGTTGTACAAATACCACTGACTCATAAACAGAGAATGGAGTAATGCCACCTTTACACGAGCCAATTCTCCTTTGAATGAGCGCACAAGCTTGTCAAGCTCGTCAAAGGTCCAATGGGGGGCTGAAACGTCGCCTTTTTCTGTTGATGCTATGGGAGAATAAAGCACTTCTTGTAAATTCTTCACATCCATGGATGCTGCCACGTTTTTTCATTTCTACAAACACTGTGGATGAGATTTGATTCCAGGTGGCTGCTGCACAGTCCTACCACAACTGTGGTTTATTATAGGTGCTGCTGGTAATGGTTTCTGATCCAGTCTCAAATTTATAGTGCTTTTCCCTTGACTGAAAGGAGGCCAACGTAGATTAAATAGGCTAAGGCCATATTTACATGGGCCAGTACGATATCAGTCCAAGAGACGTGACTGATATTGCACTTGTAAACCGCCATTTTTATCTGCGATTGTGATGCGTTTTGTAAAAGAAACATATTGCATTGTTATATATGGAAATTTCACAGACGTAAAAATCGTATGTTGTCTCAATAGTAAAATTAGAAAAATTGCATTGAACTCACAGTTCAATTCGATTTCTTTGCTATTCCTGAACAGAATCGCCCCAAAATAGGACATGCAGCGATTTTGAGATCTCGAACTATCGCTGTGAGCGAAAAATCGCTCATGTAAATTCATATATTGAAATCAATGGGTTATTTATCCATGCAAGTTTCGTCCTTATTGCAAGCATATGGAACTTGCAACGGAGAATTGTTTGTGTATATACAGCGTGAATCTGATTCTATCATTACTCCCCAAAAGAAGCCGCGCCCCTACATAGGATTACATATTATTATTGCTCAAATTCAAATGATCCAGGAATTATTTTTTAACAATAATTGTTTAATGTAAAAACACCTTAACTGCACTTTCCTAAAACTTTTGATGTGTCATAAAGACATATCAGAAGCTTCGATCAGTGAGGGTCCAGGTGCTGAGATCTCCACTCCACTGATCTCTGAAATGAAAGGGCAACAACACTCACCCGAGAATTGTGCCCTTTTGGCTGTTTTCTGCAGCTGAAGATGTGTCCATAGAACTTTAAGTATAGACTTCTATGACTCCATCCTCAGTTTTTGAGAACAGATGAAGAGTAATAAATATGACCCAAGTAGCACAGCATTTGGGTGAGTGCTGCAGCCCCTTCGTTTTTGACAGTTTTAGTACCCAGTCCATCGCTAATTAAAACGTCTGACATGTCTCCATGAAGTGTCAAAAGTTTTCCAAAAGTGCAGTTACTCTTCAAATGGCTCAACAAAAACATATGTCAGCAATTCACATCAATGACCAATATAAAATGTAGAAAACCTTTTACTTGTGCTTTTCATTGCATTTTGATTTCCTTGCTTGTTCTTTAAAGGGCGGGCATTTTTTCCAAGAGAATCAAAGAGTGAATTTGTGGGGTTACCATTCATGGTAGATGCATTCATAATGCCTAAGGCACATCATTCAAATCTGAAGAAGACTTTGAAAGTGGTGTATAAATCACGATCTGCACAAAAAGGCATGCAATCCTGTACCACTAGGTCATCTTCAGGGCTCTATTTAACATATGAGCCCTGGGCACAACTCTTTAAAAGGCTAGGCTGCAGGGAAATGTAGCTGTGCTTTATTTTTTCTGTGTGTTGCTTCTATGTTTGCGAGCATGATGAGCACAGGGACCATGTCCTATAATTACAAGGGGCACCACAAAAAGTTAAATGTTGCTATCATAATTAAATTGTATTATAACCATATAGCCATTGTGTTCTTCACTGAAAGCATGAGAAACCAACTAGACTTAAATGTGAAGGCCATTCGCCTTTAATAAATCACAGCCCACTTGAACTTCCCGTGGAGGACTAACATTGCAAACAGCAACAGAGCATCCCCATTTGTGTAATCCAAACAGCACAAACATGTATTTATAGGGGCGATATACCCCAATAACACATCTCATTAGTCTTCATATTATCTGAACTATTGGGCAAAATAGTCGATTTACAAAGTTGGCTGAAAATTATCAATCTCGAAGGAAGACAAAGTCATGGGGTCAATGAATCCACCATTCAGCTCATAGGCTGGATCCAACTCCCTTTTGAAACACACAATGCTGCAGGATTAGGTTTAGACCACAGATAGGTTTTCAATGGATGCCACTTTGCAGCTAGTTTAGTAAAGGATAAATCAGTGAAGCAGTAAGTTTTCTCACAAAGCATTTTGGAGTTTGTGCTTAGGATTCTTTCAAAGTTGGGACAATAGAAGGGACTTCCTGTTATTTCCATTGCTTTGCTGCACATGGGACCAATATGTGGGCGATGCAGGGTTTAAACAGTTGCAAATGCAAGAGCATCATGACTTACTTTGCATAGGTCTCCCTAGATGGGTGGCATTTAAAGGGAAGACCTCTCTTTGTTTCTGAAACCATAGACGTTGGCAGCAGCTACTGTTTACCCTTATTCTGAAAGCAGTACTTATCTACGGAAACCCAGAGAGAGAAATACTAGTCAAAGTCTTGTAGAGAGAGAAAGGCAAAGTGGGAGGCACTTTAACCTTGTCTCCTGTGATCATTAACCTTGCAGGGATATGCAGCAACAACCTCACTCTGAGTTGAGTTAGTTGAAAGCAGCTTCAAGGAATTGATACATCAACTAATCATCTCACAAGGATTTCCCTTCCCAAAAGGAAAGATGAAATTTCAGAAATTATTTTACATTCTATTCATCACCCTGATAAGTCTGCTCCTTATTCATGGACAGAAGCCAGGTGAGAAAAGTCAACTTTATTCCTTTTTTTTTTTTTTTTTTTTTAATTCTTACTTTGAATTTCTGTATTTTTCTTAACGTTAATGCACTTGTATGCATCATTCATTCTTTGTTTTTGAAAAAAAAAAAAGTTAAACAGTACATTGAAGGTTGATGTATAGATTTTGTGACAGCACACTATTCCATATCTTTTATTCCAAATGTTGTTTTGTAACTGTTTTATAATCAGTTGGTTTTTTTTAGCTAGCTGTTTTAGGCATAGACTATAATTGCTACCAGATACTGAATCTATATAGACTGGGACAGTAGCAGTCTCGCAGTAAGGTACGGTACATACTGTAGAGTTCATATCCATCATAGTTTTACTACTTTTGTATAATCTCTTTAAACTAAAAACCTTATAAGCTTTATGTTGTGATTTCCATATTTAATGCATGTTCGTTTTAGACTACAATATTAGCCCAGTGTACTTAAAATATTGCGGAAAAAGAGAATATATCAGAGAATGGTGAAATCTGTAGGCGTTTGGGATTGTTGGGAGATGGTTATTTGATAAAATATCTGTATGTGGAATAAATAATAATCTGAGAAAGTGAATGATCATACACCTGATATAGTATATAATCGTTAGAGACTGGGAAATCATTCTAAAAGGGTTCGTTCAGACGTTCTAGCAGTGCTGAAAAGATCGCGTGAATGGGCTACTTCAAGTTACTTGAAGTCGCCCGTTCACATGATCGGAGGTGCGTGCTGCGTGTTTTCCAGCTCCTGTAGGGTCCTATGGAAAGTACGCAGCAAAGATAGGACAGGTCCTATCCTTGCGCGTACCTCGGAGCCGACATGCGTGTTTGCACTCGCATGTCCTATTTTTTGTTAGGTGCGCTGATTCAGCGCACCTAACATTCGCTCGTGTGAACGCTTCTATAGAAACCTATTGGGTTCTATTAGAAGCGCATTCTGTGCACTGCAGCATGAGCCCCGAACCTGTATCATTTAGATCATATATTGTAGTTAAACATTTACTATGTAAAGTCGACTGTGGGGAACAGTCATATATTGTATGAGTACAAAGGGATATGTATACTAGTAGAATAATAATTCTCGTAAAGCGAAAAACTCATGAAACAGTCTTATATAGTGCTGGTAGCATTGTGTGAAAATACCCCAATGCACAACTACCTCTCTCTACAGTTTCATGACCTCCCTCTTTAACCCTTGTATATTCATCTAAGGCTAGGTTTACACTGCTATCACTCGGAGGCGAAGAATGGAAAAAACTTGAAGTGATATTGTCTATACTGAGGTCTGTTCAGCTTCCGCCATGTTGGGAGAAATATTCTTGGCTGAAATAGCGCAGCATGCTACACTATTTTGTCTGGGGTTTCATGCTGGATCTGGGCCAGAGACTCTTAATGGAGCCTCTGATACAGATATGAACCTAGCATGAGATGTAGGTATAGAAGACATTGCTGCTGGTTTTATAAATTGGTAGGTTGGCTAGATTCTATAGAACGTATATAATGTCATCATCAATGCACAAAACAAAGCAGTTGCATTTGATTATTGCACAAATAGTACTTGCTGTAGCATTGGAATAGTATATACCTATGCAGTAATGTATGGTACCAATTAGAGATGAGCGAGTATACTCGCTAAGGCACATTAATCGAGCGAGTAGTGCCTTAGCCGAGTATCTCCCCGCTCGTCTCTAAAGATTCGGGGGCCGGTGGGGGGCGGGGAGCGGCGGGGGAGAGCGGGGAGGAACGGAGGGGAAATCTCCCTCTCTCCCCCCCCCCCCGTTCCCCTCCGCTCTCCACCACAACCCACCTGTCACCCGCGCCGGCCCCCGAATCTTTAGAGATGAGCAGGGAGATACTCGGCTAAGGCACGACTCGCTTGAGTAATGTGCATTAGCGAGTATACTCGCTCATCTCTAGTACCAATGTATTAGAGTTGAGTTTGTAAATGTAGTACACCACAGTGAAATTATGCTATGTTGATGGTCTTCAGTATGACTCGTGCACACATTTAACACTTAAACAAGAAGAGCGATGATATATGTGTATATATTGTAGCATATAGCAGATGAGATGCAATTATTTTAAAAACATATAGGCATTTTAAGCCAGGAGGTTAAGAGAAGTTGGGGGGCCCCAAGATAAACTTTTGCATCCGGGCCCATGAGCCTTTAGCTACGCCCCTGGCCAAGCATATATCTATGCTATACAGGGGTGATATTCCCTATAAGCAGTGGCTTACTACAAGGACTGCTCTCTGCATAACAAAATGCAAAGCACGAAGGAAGGAATATATAGAAGAGGATTACAATAATGTTGTCTATGATGCGTGAAATACAGCCTGTTGCTTGACAAAGGTTTAGTAGAATACAAATGCATATCAAATGGTGACGGGTGCCAGCACAATAGGAGGAGATCAACATAGATTTAAATCAGCAGCTCAAAGAAGACCTTGTATCTGTACAGCAATCCACCTGGTCAATGAAGATCTATTGCCCCTTTGTACACTTACAGAGGCGGCCTGGGGAAGGTCCTTAATTATCCAAAACACATTCATTCAATAGAAAAAAGTTGGTAGCCAAAGGCTAATTATTTTAAGGAGGGTAAAAAATAAAGCATGAATCATAGAAATACTATAGAAATGGTTTTCATGAAAAATACATCCATTCTTCAGTCTTTTTTGCTGTGCCAACGCAGCCCTTTTTTTGGACACTCATGCTCTTTTGAAAATGAATCCCAGGTATTTGATATGTGGAATACCAATGGGAAATAGAGATAATAAACTAATGTTGTCTCTTATATGGTTGTAATGGTGTTAGGCTATACATTAAGAAGTCATAAACAGATAAATGTCCACCAAACCTGATGATTTCACAAGACTAGCTGGTGGTCTTTGGGGTATGAGAGGCCTTCCAATTTTTCCCTGTTATTAGCTGCAGGAGAATAAAGGATTGGGCAGGTTGGGTTTCAATATCCAGAATATTTTCTTCCTCCAGGAATATTCCCTAAGGATCCCTTGTTCCCCATGATAGCTGCCCCAGGGTTATCACTCTCTCCCGTTGGAAACAAAATATGTGTGCTTGCTTTATAGGGGAGCTGGGAGAAGGAGCTGCTGACAAGACAATATCTCATATCTATGGCTAGTGTTAAAAGTATGTTCAGATGGCAGACTCCACTTCAAAATCTATGAGGGTTTCTGTTGCAGATCTGTAGTTCAGTTTACCATAGAACCGCACAGATTCAACTCTTTTTAATGGGAAAATCCACATGCGGATTTGGCACTGATTTGACGCTCAACTTTTTGCCATTGGTAGTCCATGCCAAAAAGCCGCTGTGTGAACATACCCTAAAGTTGCTTTTACATGGTTCAGTATGAGCCAGATGAAGAGGGCCAATCAACAAGATCTGCACTCATAGAACCGGCCTTCAAACAGGCCGAATCAGACTGCATGGAGGACAAGAAGATCACGGCCTGCGTAAGAGGGCCTTAAGATCTATATGGAAATAGATCTTTAGAAACTACATGACCTTGGTCAAAATCTTTGCTGCAATTCCACCAAGTATTGCACTTTAACGAAGCACCACAGAACCTCTATTATATAATCGTAACCTGCACTGCTATTGTCATCAACAGCACAGGTTCTCCCCTTCCCTCTGGCTCTGGATTCAGGGCCTGGGAACTATGAAAAGCTATGGGCTATCTGTGGTGTCTCTCTATTTTCTCAATATAAGGCCTTATTCACACAGTGTTGAGGTTTTACGCCGGCTGCATTGGGGCCAAAAAATCGCATCTCTGGGGTATAGCCACGATCAAATACCGAGATTAATTAGCGTTTTCTTGTCCATTCACACGGGCTTATCATGTGAAAATAATGCTGCAGCGCAGAATTCTGTTAGTCAGCTGAAATCCTCGTAGTGTCTAATGGTTAAATAGAGCCAGCTGTCTTCTTTCCCGAGCGCCGGACGCAGGTAAACTCCCTCCTCCTCCCTTTTTTTTCAGCTCCCATAGGAGTCTATGGTAGCCTCCAGCGTTTTTTGATGCAGTGCGAAAACCGCCCATGTGAATGAATGCATTGGAATCCAATGCTTCACATGGTCGCGATTTTCAGACAACGTTTTATCGCGGCAAAATAGCTGCGTAAAACGCTCATGTGAATTGCCCACTTAAAAAACTCAGTGGGCGATATTGATACCCTGTGTTATGCCCAGAGCAGAGCCTAAGGCAGAGTTCGAACGGGACGAAAATCCCGTGGAAATCTCACAGTTTGGCCACATCAAAAAACCGCCGGGGGACTTCCAGGGGATAAGCGCAACTTCAAAACCTGTGTCATTTCGCCGCAGGTTTTGGAGCAGTTCGGCCGCCGGCATTCTGCTACTGCTTTCTCTCCCCATAGAGAGGAAAGAGGTCACAGCAGAAAAAAAAAAAAGAAATGACATGCTTTGGCTTGAAATTCCGCGCTGCCTCGCCGGTTCCACCCAGCTTTGCCGCAATGGATTGGCTGCCTCGTGTGGATGAGATTTTTGCAAAATTAGGATTAGGAGCCGCGGGCAGATTTGCTGCACAAAAAATTCTGCACATAATTTTTCGCGGCAAATTTGTCCCGTGTGAACTCAGCCTAATAGAGCACAGAGATTCAAAGAACACCAAAGAGAGAATCCCTGTGTCATGTGCCAACCCTCAGGCCCCAGACATCAGTTTTGCCTTCTGTCAGATGAGCAGGAACCTCCTTGCTCACATCTGCAGGCTAAAACTTCACAGATCTTTTACTTCTCACAGCTGAGAGTTTACTATAATGGTACCCAGTCCAGGTAATCCTCCATGAGCTGAATAGCCAAGATCTCAGCGTGAAACATTTTATCTACATTGATACATAGAATTTCCCAAACTCAATTCAATTGCAGAAAATCCTCAGCTCTGAGGAATATAAATTCTGTATGCCAGAGGCGTAACTTGAAGCTTCTGGGCTCCAATGCAAAATCTGCAACAGGCCCTCCAACTATAATGCTTTATTCATAGTACTGAGCTTCCTATATGGAAAACAGAGGCCTTATGGGCCCCCTAAGGCTCCTGGGCCCGGATGCAACCGCATCCCCTGCATCCCCTATAGTTACGCCCCTGCTGTATGTTTCAACAATATTTCCATTCACAAACAGCAAATTGAGATCTTGAAAAAGTGAGGAATAGAAAAAAACAAAAGGTACATAATTTTTAATTTCACAATCCTTAAAATGTAGGGCTCTGTCACACAGCATTATCCACGGCTGTATTTCCTGTGCGGGGGGCACGCATCAGTACGCCATGCATATCGTACTGCTGCATGCCGACAAATCCTATACCATATTTGGTTGAGTATGCCCATATAAAACGTGCCAAGGTAGAGCATGTTGCAGCTTTTTTGTGTGTGTGTGTTTTGCAAGCTGTGTGTGAGAGGCACCATTGAAAGCAATGTAGAGATTTAGCACTGCTTATTTGGCACGCAAAACCCATAGTCTTAATATGTGGTAAAAAAATACTCATGTGAGAAATCCCTTATATACACACAATACTACAGAACCCCTTTAAAAGAGTTTTCTCATGAGTAACATTTAGACATATTAATTTGATATCCATTAAGGCCAAATAGAGATGCCCAGTCTGCGGTTTCCAACTGAGAGTTAGGCGCACATGTGAAATAAGGGTGATAAGTCAACAGCTAAGCCAAATGATCGCTCTTGAAATTGTCATAGCATGAATGTTAATCATAGGAAATTTCTTAAAGGGCTTCTGCTGACAGGTTCTTACTACCCGAACCACAGACAGCATGAACTCGGACAAGGGTGCCGGTTGCCCTGTGGGTGTTTTATTCTGAAATGCCGCAGTGTGTGTTTCAGAATAACCACACTTTGAAGTTTGGCTCTGAGCTGAGCTCTTAGTCATGGGGGCGGGCCATGCCAACCTCTCCCCACCATGAGTGACAGCTCACTTCCCATTCACAAAAGCAGAGAGAGCTGCCAGTGTACATGATGCAGGAATAGACTAACATGGCCCACTTTCATGACTCGGAACTCAGTTTTGAGTCAAACTTCAAAGTGTCCGCATTTTGAAGAGCTGCAACGTTTCAGAATAAAACACCCACAGGGCAAAAGGCACCCTTGTCCTGGGTTCAAGCTGCTCCTGGTTTGGGCAGCATGAACCTGATGACAGAGTTTTCCTTTAAAAGGGTTCAGCAGCTTCCAACTATTGATGACCTATTCCCAGGATAGGTTATCATCAATAATGGATCCGTTGAGGGTCCACTGCTCAAGACCACCACCAATCAGCTTTTCACTGGGCTGTTGTCACAGTGTACAGAGCCAGAAGCAGACAGCTCCATACACTTCCCAGTGGCCTGGGTTGCTATTGCATGCAATGTTCCCATTAATGGGAACAGTGCTAGCAATACCAATAGAGATGTCTGCTTTCAGTTCTGTACACTGTGATAGTGGTCCGATGAGCAGCTGCTTGGTGGGGGTTCCAACTGCTAATGAAATGGGACTCTGTCGACAAGATCATGTCCTTCAAGTGCCACAGAAAATGTACACATAAGGTGGCTTTGGTGAGGGAGAGATGTTTGTGGCTCCTGCCCAAGCTATCCTGAAGTGCTATATTAGGGTTTATCTACCCCAAGAGGGGGAGCTGAGCTGGAAGGGGTGAGGTGCCATTCTCTTGAGTAGAGATGTCCACAAGAGCATCGCATCCTGAAAAAATCTTGATAAACAAATGTTTAGAAATGAACAAACTATAAATTAAAAAATACGTGCAGCCTAGTGGTTAGCAATATACTGTACATTTGGTAATTTTTATTTATTTTATCCTAGAACTTATGATCACCTTAAAGATCAGACAAGACTATGTACTTGAGCTATGGCGCATTTATCTTTACCACAATCATGTAAAGGCCCATTTAGACGGGACGAATGTCGGGCAAACGATGGATGATGAGCTGAACGCTGTTCGTTCAGTGTAAATAGCAGCCATTCAGTACTGAACAGCCGCTATGTTAAGTCAATGGAGAGGAGCGGGGGAGCAAGAGAAGAGATATCTCCTGCAGCCGCACTGCTCCCCTGCTGGACGCTCTGTGAGCGAGCCAGCGATACTAGCTCCCATACAACAGCACATGAGTGAGGACACACAAGGACGAGTGTAAGACATCGTTTGCCCAACATTCGTCCCATCGAAATGAGAAAGACAGAAAATTAGAGAAAAAACTCCTATTTATTAACACCTCTTATTACAATTTTTAGACTCGTATGTAATGAGCTGAATTTTCTTCCGTCCTTTCTGTTTAGGCTTTGTACGATGATTATAACCCTATCCACCACATCTAAATAATAGGTTTGGGTTTAAAGGACTCCAACACAATCCTAGTTTTATATGAATATAAATGGAGGCGTGTATGCAAGGACCTGTGGCGGCAAACGACAGAGCACCTGATTACACTAATCTTAAAAAGTCCAACCTTAGCCATTTGAAATGTTCCAGAGGTAGAGCAAATTAGTTTGCCATGCATGAGTTATTCCATTTGCGTAGGCTATAGGTAAACATCCGATTTCAGTTACAATTACCACACACAGATGTGACCATTTTGCGACTGTCCCTTTAGTACCTTCTCAATGCAATGGGCAGAAATTCTGGTAATTGTCCAAAGAGAGATCCTTTGTTCAAATGCAATTCTCTCCACAATGCTTTAAACAAGAGAATGCAAATGAAGAAACTATCTGAAAGAGTTCTCTTTGGATTTTTTAACCTTTGGTTGCTGACCAGGAAAAGAGTCAATTGCCTTACATTTCTGTTTTTCTACATACATTCAGTTGGTAAAGTATGAGAAATAGATGTGATTAATGGCCATGTAGCAAGGTAAATGGAGGATGGTTTGGAAAATAAAAAAAGATCTCATCTGTACCTTGTGTTCTATTCTATTTCTACATCGCAGACAGTTGAAATGCAGGGGCGTAACTATAGAGGGTGCAGGGGATGTGGTTGCTCCCGGACCCAGGATCCTTAGGGGGCCCATAAGGCCTCTCTTCTTCATATAGTAAGCCTAGTAGTATAAATAAAGCATTATAGTTGGGGGCCCCTGTTACAGATTTTGCATTGGGGCCCATGAGTTACCCTTCAAGTTACGCTTCTGGTCGAAAGTATTAATATAAGTAATTATATAGTGAAGCTGATGAAATATATAAGATACATCTATCATTGATTGCTAAATGTAATAATAACTAAATGCATGAAAGTGTGTAATTGCTTCTTTTGCCTCCGGGTGAAGACTTTAGATCAATTAATGATATAATTGCAAAAAGCATGACCGCAGAATACAGGAAAGGAGATAGAACAATCATTGAATGTGTCAAGAAAATAGGACTAATTTGTTCATCCTTACTGAAATCACTAATTAAGGGGTTTTATATTTTCAATTGTGTCTTTATTTCAGCAAACCTTGGTCAACGGCGAAGACCCCACAGACACAACTGTTTCCTGAAAAGGTGTATGCCTCTTCATTCCAGAGTGCCGTTCCCCTGAGGTATTTACTACATATAAGACCCAATTCACTAAGATAACATCAATTAATTTGAAGAGGTTAGGGTGAAACTACATGGTGGTGATAAATCGTGCAGCCATTCGACAGCACACACTTCTGTGTTTTGGCTTCATTCAGATAGCGGCGCCATGTGCTTTCATTCTTATTTTCATTCTGTATAGTAAGGTGTTTGTTCACGATTGTCTTATACCTCAGATTTAAATAAAGTAAATCTGGTGTGAGATGGCAAAAACGGTCTACAGTGAAGAAATGGTTAGTCTAGATAAGTTATATGAATGTATAGATGTACCCCCTACATAGAAGAACATTTCATTCAGAACAAAACTTTTTAATATGCCATCAATGAATGAAAAAATGATTTATTATTATGCATTAAAAGGCTGCCCAATTTCTACCTTTCTCTTGGCCTAGCCTTAAGGAACTCCTAAATTGCAGGTCACTGTTTTATAACTTCATACAACCTCCAAGTTTTACGAAGCCATAATGTGGCACCTATAGAAATCTATAGAACAGACAGGTAGAAACAATGCGTTTCAGAGATAAATCGTGTCCTTATTCATTGGCAATGAATAAGGAGGTGGTATAGGTCGGAAATGTGTTTGTATGATAAAGTCAGTATATGGATTCGAATGGCCTTTTATAAAGGATTTTCCGTTTACTGTCCTTGGAAGTGGAGATTTCCTGTCTGTTTGCAGAGTTTCCTGACTATACAGGATCTGCACTCTGGATATAGTGGATGCATATTAGAGTTGAGCGAACGTACTCTGCCGAGCTTGATGCTCATTTAAATATTAGCGTACCCGATGGTGCTCGTTACTCGAACGAGCATCACGTCGTGTTCGACCCCGCCCCAGTTTTTGGCTCCTCTCCGCTGTGACATGTCTGTTTTGACCCCTCCCCGTCGCGACGCAGCGCACGTGTCAATGGCAAATTTTTTTTGGCTGGCAGGCAGGGGGAGAGAGAACACACGAACCAAGAAAAAAAAAAAAGCTCGGCACCCGGCATCCCACATACAAAAATGCTCGAGTCTCCCATTGTAGTCAATGGGGTTCGTTACTCGAGTAGAGCTCTCGAATTTTACGAAGAGCTCGACTCGAACAACGCGGACCCGAGCATTTGGGTGCTCGCTCATCTCTAATGCATATACAAAGTATACTGGAAAGTTAATGACTATCACACATACATTTGTAGACAGACTGGTGGATACACACATACACACATTTGTTTTTAACTTGGGTGTATCTTATAGTCTCCAAAATACTGTAAATGTATACACAGAAAGCAGAGACATAGTATAGTATAGCACACTACACCTTAATTACAACAAATCAAGCACAGTCACAAATAAACCTAAAATGAGGCCCGAGTCAATATGTTTTATAGACCTATTCAAACTTCGAAAATATGCATACGTTTTAACACAAACATGCGCACACACGTTCAACATTAAAAACTGCCGATTTGAGAATCTTCCATCACTCCATGGTCTCCAAGAATTCTAGTCTGATACATGGACACATCCCAGGCCTTAAGACATTTGTCAGTTTGGATAAGAGAGGTTATGACCTCCTTTTAATCAGGTTATTTGATTAATTGAGGTTTCGTTTGAAGAGAAGCATATGTATTCTCAAAGGTAATCCTGAATAACCTACAGGTTACTTCTACAATCAGTAGATCCATGTAATGAATGTTGATGCTTTTTGGAGGTCAGTGTTAGGGTACTTTTACAGGAGTCGATAGTCGCCTGAGTAATCACTCGAAGAGCGATTACGGGAATCTGTCATCCCGTCTTAGCACAAGACCTCACAGGTAAAGTGAGAAAGAATCCCTTACTTGTCAGAGTCGCTTGGTTTTTAGCTCATCTAAAAACCAAGCTACTGTCGGCCTGTTTAACCAGGCAGTCATTTATCTATGAACGATTGTCTGTTTACTCTGACAGAGGCAGGTGGCCGTCCGCAATAAATCTTTGGCGCGCTCTGTCTCCATTTAGTGAGTGATTATTACTCCTATGTAAAAGAACCCGACAGTCGTTCTATTTAAAAGTACCCTTATACAGGGTGTAATGATAATATATAACTTCCTCTACGTGATCTAGTAACTTTACCATGATCTATTTTAACCCTTTCCAATCCAACTTGTATTTTGGTTTTCCTAGGGGGCTTACTCTTTTTCGGCTGTTATACAATGGCGCAATATGCTGGCTAAAGCCAGTACTGTATGAGTTGACACGTTGGATAGGCTCTTACAGCATAGAGGCTGGCAATATGCAGTAAGAGAATCCCGACAGACGTCTTCCAACATCAGAGCTGTACAGTCTTTAGACGTCAGACAGTGGATTGGAGAGGGTTAATGCCACATTAACTATATGCAACCAACTGTAGCAATTCTATAAAAAATCTGCTCAGCAGTAGATTGTAATTGTAAGTAGTAAACGTTACCCATAGACCAAACATGATGCCAGTAATTTGTAGCTAATTAGGTTGACAATCTAATGTGTAATGCTGCGTTTAGTCTTAATGATTATCGTTCAAACAAGCGGAAAAGAACAATAGTTTAAAGCGAGCCAACGACCGAACGATGAATGAGAATCGTGCACTTGTCGTTCGTCGTTGAGTTTCAGAAGGACTAAAAATCATCTTTGGATCGTCCACTTCTCATTGCGTTTAAACACTCCAGCTTAGTCTTTCACATAGGAATGTGGAACACTGAACAAGAAGTGAATGATTCTCAACGATGATCTGCCTGTCTAAAGAGTCGCATGAGTCTGAACAGTTAGCAGTGACGTCACTCACTCGTTCAAACCAGAATCGTCTCATCTAAAAGGGGCATTCGGGACGGCCAGATCTTGTGAGAGGAAACAAATCAACCATGTTGAATTGTTTAGGTAAAGGCCCATTTAGACACAACGATTATCGCTCAAAAGATGTCGCTCAAGCGACAATCGTTGTGTTATTTGCAGGCCAAGATGATCGCTTGTCCCCACTGGTCTTCTGCATCCAGCTGTTCCCTGCTCCGAGCACTGTCAAGGCTTTGGCTCAAACAAAAATGCCCATTAAATTCAGTAGTGATAAACTGAGAATGATAAGAATAATGGGTTTGTTTACTCTAAAAATAGGTAATAAATTAAGCTGATGGGATATTACAACAAGGTAGTCAGGCCTGGGGTAAAGTGAAGCAAGGTCTTCGACAAATCAAAGCATTCTCTACACATTGCTAGACTTGGATTACACCTCATTCACTGTAATCCGATCAAAAATGTGTAAATAAACAAAATTTAAACAGTTCAACCAGCCTGACCATCATCATTAATATAGGGTTAGGGTTGCCAAACTATGGTTAATAATCAGCATAAATCTTTCATGTAAACTGATTTGAGCTGCTCAGACCAGCATCTAGATATCGATTTCCTGAAAAGCCCATTTGGTTGGAGGTATAAAGGCGATGTTCTTGCAATAACATTTCAATGTAGCAAATTTGTTTAAACTACTATTTTAAATGCCATATTTAGATGAATGTAAGAATTGCAAATAAGATGTGGGTCATCTTAGAACTCTGAGAACATTTCTAGTTAACCAACATGGAATAATTCAATGAATGAGGGCAGTATCACACAAATACCAGAGCATATAGTTCCAGCACCAACTGAGGCACCCAATTAATATATTGAAATTCTGCTTTTTTTTAGCACCCATTATAATGTACCCCCACAATTAAAGGAACCTGTGGTCATCATTCTGACATTTCTAGATGCCCGGTTTCAATGTGGTTTGGTTTCCCAATTGAAATTCAGTTGGTAGATTCATTCTAATCTCTAATGGGAACATGTCAACATGACAAAAGAACTACATGATTAAGTAAAATTGGACCCCTGGGAAGCCTGAGTTCAGGAAAAGGCTCAAAATGATGAATGTGGGCAGGTCAGGAGCACATAAATACCAGCCCCTTGTTAGAGGTTGTTAAGTAGTGGTATTGTTCCAGACATCTAATCCTGCAATTATTTTACACTGGCTTACAAACTGAGCATCATTTACACATTTACCAGTGAGATGAACATATACAAAACAATCTAATGAGGCATCCACGTGACACGAGTCAACAGGTTATGGGGAGTCATCCATAAAAGTACTACATCCACCTAAGGGCCCTTTTACATGGGCCGATCAGCTTTCAGATTCTCGTTGGATTGAGGGAATTTGAACAATAATTGTTCAGTGTAAATGCCTGCTGTGACTGAAGAACAGGCGAATTTGTTTGCTTATTGTTAGGCTAATTTAACACGGGCAAGCACGATATTGGTCCGTGGAACTCCCCCACATATCGTGCTCGGGAATGTGTGATTTCCCCAGAATGCCAGTTGTTTTTGTGCTAAAAACGTCGCACATCACTTCAGGGAAGTAGCCATCCTCCAGCAAGTGTTGCCCATTGTTTTCAATGGGGAACCTCGCATCGCACTCACCTGCACCTCACACGCCGTACAATGTTTTGTCAGCCCAAGGGAACGCCCAAAGATAGGACATGCCGCTATTTTTTTCCCCGTACCACATCGGAGGGGAAAAAAAAAAAACGCTCATGTATTTTACCCCATTCAGCAGAATGGGGTTCATATTCATGCGGGACTTGTGCATCTTGCATCGCACAAATCTCACATGATTTCCTTGGCCATGTGAAGGCAGCCTCAGTCGTTCAGTTTGTACTTGCATAAAAACTGAACCACGATCTGTCCGTGTAAACAGGCAGTCATTCATTTATGAATGACTGCCTGCTTGTTGTGAATGGAGGAGGGGGTGGGGGCCAAATGATCTGTGGCCCACTTGCCTCCATTCACTGAGCGATCATCACATCTGCACCTGACAATCATCCCATGTAAAAGGGCCCTAAACCCTGCAAGAAAAATCTGTTATTGTATTCCAAAAGCAACACACAAGTTAACTGTCTACAGAGATGAAATGTCCATTCTATTGTTTTCTTATTGCACTTTCATCATGCTTATACTGAGTTACACGTGCAGCCATATGTAAAAATCGCATGTGATGTAATGAAAAGCTGAGCCAAACAAAAATCTCAACCACTGACAAGGACAGGTTTGAATTTACACTGTATCCTAGGTAGCAAGATTATTTTGGAACATTTGATGTTAAAGAGAGTTCAAAGCAGGCACTGGAAGCGAAAAATGTCATGTTTTTGCTATAGTTTTAGAAAGCAAAACCTGCGAAAACAGGCAAGTGCCTGGTGTATATAATACAGGGTGTGCCACTTGCAGGAGGCATAGAAAAATTGGCTATAACGTCAAGACTTAGGCCCCATTTACATGCAATGATTATCGCTCAAAATTCGTTCAAACGATGGAGTTTGAGCAATAATCGTTGCGTGTAAACGCTTCCATCTTTCACTCTTCGGCTGAACGATGATTTTTACGTGAGCATAAAATACATCATTCAGCTGGAAAGAGATAGCGGGGACCACACGCGGTGTTCTCCATGGGAGCAGCTGATTACATTGTATTCAGCTGACAGCCCGTGACAGCCCCTGCGAAGACAATGTAGCTGAGTGCAAAGTTCAGACCACATGCTGGGATTTGCAAAAAGCTTATGGAGGCTCATTTACATGCAAATGAAGCTGATAAAGTGCTAATGTGCATTACTGCCCATTATTACTTTATGCAAAAAAAATCGCTAAAACTGCCAATCTTTCAATCATTTGAAAGATTGTCTTAGCGTATAAATGAGCCTGAATGAATACATTTTAATGATTTGGTCAAAACATACCTTACCCAATAAGAATCAGGAACCCCTCATACCATGTGCTGGAAGTGTCCCTCATTCGCAGTTAAGCACACCTGAAGCTGATGCTCCATATTGTTGAAAGTTCTGGCAAGCATGCCTGGAGTTACTGGAGTAATTTCTTGTGCAATGTTCCTTCTCAATCCCTAAATGGCTTATTCCAGTAGACTTTCCTCTTCAAAAAGCCCCTTAAGAAAAGTTCATTACTCTTGGAGTCATAGTTGATTTTTCCAGGCCTCTAGCGAGTGGAACGTCACGTATATATATTTATTTTTATACACATGTACACTCAGGCTCTTGGTTAAGGCTCATTCACACAGCATATTTTGTGTTTTCTAGCCACACGTAAAAGTGACCGGCCGGAATGCGCACCATTTATGCTATCTTTTCCAGATGGCTGATTTTACGCACCGGAAAATTGACTATGTGAATGGATGCATTAGAATTAGAGATGAGCGAACACCAAAATGTTCGGGTGTTCGTTATTCGTAACGAACTTCCCGTGATGCTCGAGGGTTCGTTTCGAACAACGAACCCCATTGAAGTCAATGGGCGACCAGAACATTTTTGTATTTCGCCGATGCTCGCTAAGGTTTTCATGTGTGAAAATCTGGGCAATTCAGGAAAGTGATGGGAATGACACAGTGACGGATAGGGCAGGCGAGGGGCTACATGTTGGGCTGCATCTCAAGTTCACAGGTCCCACTATTAAGCCACAATACCGGCAAGAGTGGGCCCCCCCCCTCCCAACAACTTTTACTTCTGAAAAGCCCTCATTAGCATGGCATACCTTTGCTAAGCACCACACTACCTCCAACAAAGCACAATCACTGCCTGCATGACACTCCACTGCCACTTCTCCTGGGTTACATGCTGCCCAACCGCCCCCCCTCCCCCCCACAGCGCACACCAAAGTGTCCCTGGGCAGCCTTCAGCTGCCCTCATGCCACACCACGCTCATGTCTATTTAGAATTGCGTCTGCCATGACGAGGGACCGCAGGCACACACTGCAGAGGTTGGCACGGCTAGGCAGCGACCCTCTTTAAAAGTGGCGGAGCGATAGCCCACAATGCTGTACAGAAGCAATGAGAAATAGAATCCTGTGCCACCGCCATCAGGAGCTGCACACGTGGGCATAGCAATGGGGAACCTATGTGCCACACACTATTCATTCTGTCAAGGTGTCTGCATGCCCCAGTCAGACTGGTAATATGCACCTTAACAGTAACCGCGTTGGTGGTAATGTGGTGGTGACTGCGGACCTAGTAGCACGGTTGTATTTTGTTGGTTTTCGGAATGTGGCCAGGATTAAGTAGGCCGTGGCGGGGGGATGGTGGGGGGGCTCTCTTGTAGTGTCGGTAAAGGTGAAATTCTTGGACTGCCACCAGACGAACCAATGCAAAGGCATTTGCCAACAATGTTTTCCCTGTTGGAGGAGGAGGGGGATGTTTTTGAGGCACTACGTGTCCTCTCCACGTGTCCGTGGTTATATGCACCTTAACAGTAACCGCGTTGGTGGTAATGTGGTGGTGACTGCGGACCTAGTAGCACGGTTGTATTTTGTTGGTTTTCGGAATGTGGCCAGGATTAAGTAGGCCGTGGCGGGGGGATGGTGGGGGGGCTCTCTTGTAGTGTCGGTAAAGGTGAAATTCTTGGACTGCCACCAGACGAACCAATGCAAAGGCATTTGCCAACAATGTTTTCCCTGTTGGAGGAGGAGGGGGATGTTTTTGAGGCACTACGTGTCCTCTCCACGTGTCCGTTCCATGTCAGCAATAGTAGCACTCAAGACAGGCCCCAGTAACAATTCTGAAGCAGCAGTATAGCGGGAGCGCAGTCTTCGTTCCATGTAAGCAATAGTAGCACTCAAGACAGGCCCCAGTAACAATTCTGAAGCAGCAGTATAGCGGGAGCGCAGTCTTCGTTCCATGTAAGCAATAGTAGCACTCAAGACAGGCCCCAGTAACAATTCTGAAGCAGCAGTATAGCGGGAGCGCAGTCTTCGTTCCATGTAAGCAATAGTAGCACTCAAGACAGGCCCCAGTAACAATTCTGAAGCAGCAGTATAGCGGGAGCGCAGTCTTCGTTCCATGTAAGCAATAGTAGCACTCAAGACAGGCCCCAGTAACAATTCTGAAGCAGCAGTATAGCGGGAGCGCAGTCTTCGTTCCATGTAAGCAATAGTAGCACTCAAGACAGGCCCCAGTAACAATTCTGAAGCAGCAGTATAGCGGGAGCGCAGTCTTCGTTCCATGTAAGCAATAGTAGCACTCAAGACAGGCCCCAGTAACAATTCTGAAGCAGCAGTATAGCGGGAGCGCAGTCTTCGTTCCATGTAAGCAATAGTAGCACTCAAGACAGGCCCCAGTAACAATTCTGAAGCAGCAGTATAGCGGGAGCGCAGTCTTCGTTCCATGTAAGCAATAGTAGCACTCAAGACAGGCCCCAGTAACAATTCTGAAGCAGCAGTATAGCGGGAGCGCAGTCTTCGTTATATGGAAGCAATAGTAGCACTCAAGACAGGCCCCAGTAACAATTCTGAAGCAGCAGTATAGCGGGAGCGCAGTCTTCGTTCCATGTAAGCAATAGTAGCACTCAAGACAGGCCCCAGTAACAATTCTGAAGCAGCAGTATAGCGGGAGCGCAGTCTTCGTTCCATGTAAGCAATAGTAGCACTCAAGACAGGCCCCAGTAACAATTCTGAAGCAGCAGTATAGCGGGAGCGCAGTCTTCGTTCCATGTAAGCAATAGTAGCACTCAAGACAGGCCCCAGTAACAATTCTGAAGCAGCAGTATAGCGGGAGCGCAGTCTTCGTTCCATGTAAGCAATAGTAGCACTCAAGACAGGCCCCAGTAACAATTCTGAAGCAGCAGTATAGCGGGAGCGCAGTCTTCGTTCCATGTAAGCAATGGTTAATGTGGCTTAAGTGGTAACTAGGCCTGTAGGCAGCCCAGTGTAACGAAAAATTGGTTCAAGTTAAAGTTCCAACGCTTTTAAGCGCATTGAAACTTATAAAAATTGTTAAGAAAAATTATTTGAGTGAGCCTTGTGGCCCTAAGAAAAATTGCCCGTTCAGCGTGATTACGTGAGGTTTCAGGAGGAGGAGCAGGAGGAGGAGGAGGAATATTAGACACAGATTGATGAAGCAGAAATGTCCCCGTTTTGGATGGTGAGAGAGAACGTAGCTTCCATCCGCGGGTGCAGCCTACGTATTGCTTACGTATCGCTGCTGTCCGCTGGTGGAGAACAGAAGTCTGGGGAAATCCAGCCTTTGTTCATCTTGATGAGTGTTAGCCTGTCGGCACTGTCGGTTGACAAGCGGCTACGCTTATCTGTGATGATTCCCCCAGCCGCACTAAACACCCTTTCCGACAAGACACTAGCCGCAGGACAAGCAAGCACCTCAAGGGCATACAGCGCTAGTTCAGGCCACGTGTCCAGCTTCGACACCCAGTAGTTGTAGGGGGCAGAGGCGTCACCAAGGATGGTCGTGCGATCCGCTACGTACTCCCTCACCATCCTTTTACAGTGCTCCCGCCGACTCAGCCGTGACTGGGGAGCGGTGACATAGTCTTGGTGGGGAGCCATAAAGCTGGCCAGGCCCTTAAAGACTGTTGCACTGCCTGGGATGTACATGCTGCTCGATCTCCGCACCTCCCCTGCTACCTTGCCCTCGGTACTGCGCCTTCTGCCACTAGCGCTGTCGGCTGGGAATTTTACCATCAGCTTGTCCGCAAGGGTCCTGTGGTATAGCAACACTCTCGAACCCCTTTCCTCTTCGGGAATCAGAGTGGGCAGGTTCTCCTTATACCGTGGATCGAGCAGTGTGTACACCCAGTAATCCGTCGTGGCCAGAATGCGTGCAACGCGAGGGTCACGAGAAAGGCATCCTAACATGAAGTCAGCCATGTGTGCCAGGGTACCAGTACGCAACACATGGCTGTCCTCACTAGGAAGATCACTTTCAGGATCCTCCTCCTCCTCCTCCTCCTCCTCCTCAGGCCATACACGCTGAAAGGATGACAGGCAATCAGCCGGTGTACCGTCAGCAGCGGCCCAAGCTGTCTCTTCCCCCTCCTCCTCATCCTCCTCATGCTCCTCCTCCTCCTCCTGTACGCGCTGAGAAATAGACAGGAGGGTGCCCTGACTATCCAGCGGCATACTGTCTTCCCCCGCCCCCGTTTCCGAGCGCAAAGCAGCTGCCTTTATGGTTTGCAGGGAATTTCTCAAGATGCATAGCAGAGGAATGGTGACGCTAATGATTGTAGCATCGCCGCTCACCACCTGGGTAGACTCCTCAAAATTACCAAGGACATGGCAGATGTCTGCCAACCAGGCCCACTCTTCTGAAAGGAATTGAGGAGGCTGACTCCCACTGCGCCGCCCATGTTGGAGTTGGTATTCGACTATAGCTCTCCGTTGTTCATAGAGCCTGGCCAACATGTGGAGCGTAGAGTTCCACCGTGTGGGCACGTCGCACAGCAGTCGGTGCACTGGCAGCTTAAAGTGATGTTGCAGGGTGCGCAGGGTGGCAGCGTCCGTGTGGGACTTGCGGAAATGTGCGCAGAGCCGGCGCGCCTTTACGAGCAGGTCTGACAAGCGTGGGTAGCTTTTCAGAAAGCGCTGAACCACCAAATTAAAGACGTGGGCCAGGCATGGCACGTGCGTGAGGCTGCCGAGCTGCAGAGCCGCCACCAGGTTACGGCCGTTGTCACACACGACCATGCCCGGTTGGAGGCTCAGCGGCGCAAGCCAGCGGTCGGTCTGCTGTGTCAGACCCTGCAGCAGTTCGTGGGCCGTGTGCCTCTTATCGCCTAAGCTGAGTAGTTTCAGCACGGCCTGCTGACGCTTGCCCACCGCTGTGCTGCCACACCGCGCGACACCGACTGCTGGCGACATGCTGCTGCTAACACATCTTGATTGCGAGACAGAGGAGGAGGAGGAGGAGGGTGCTTTAGTGGAGGAAGCATACACCTCCGCAGATACCAGCACCGAGCTGGGGCCCGCAATTCTGGGGGTGGGTAGGACGTGAGCGGTCCCAGGCTCTGACTCTGTCCCAGCCTCCACTAAATTCACCCAATGTGCCGTCAGGGAGATGTAGTGGCCCTGCCCGCCTGTGCTTGTCCACGTGTCCGTAGTTAAGTGGACCGTGGCAGTAACCGCGTTGGTGAGGGCGCGTACAATGTTGCGGGAGACGTGGTCGTGCAGGGCTGGGACGGCACATCGGGAAAAGTAGTGGCGACTGGGAACTGAGTAGCGCGGGGCCGCCGCCTCCATGATACTTTTGAAGGACTCCGTTTCCACAACCCTATACGGCAGCATCTCAAGGCTGATGAATTTTGCGATGCGGACGGTTAACGTTTGAGCGTGCGGGTGCGTGGCGGCGTACTTGCGCTTGCGCTCGAACACTTGCGCAAGCGACGGCTGGAACGGTGCGCTGAACTACACTGCTGGATGGGGCCGAGGACAGCGGAGATGAGGGTGTGGGTGCAGGCCATGAGGCGGTAGTGCCTGTGTCCTGAGAGGGGGGTTGCATCTCAGTGGCAGGTTGGGGCACAGGGGGAGAGGCAGGGGTGCAAACCGGAGGCGCTGAACGGCCTTCGTCCCACCTTGTGGGGTGCTTGGCCATCATATGTCTGCGCATGGTGGTGGTGGTGAGGCTGTTGGTGTTGGCTCCCCGGCTGAGCTTTGCGCAACAAAGGTTGCACACCACTGTTCGTCGGTCGTCAGGCGTCTCTGTGAAAAACTGCCAGACCTTAGAGCACCTCGGCCTCTGCAGGGTGGCATGGCGCGAGGGGGCGCTTTGGGAAACACTTGGTGGATTATTCGGTCTGGCCCTGCCTCTACCCCTGCCTCTACCCCTGGCCACCGCACTGCCTCTTGCAACCTGCCCTGCTGATGCCCTTGACTCCCCCTCTGAAGACCTGTCCTCCTGAGTAAGCGTTGCACACCAGGTGGGGTCAGTCACCTCATCGTCCTGCTGCTCTTCCTCCGAATCCTCTGTGCGCTGCTCCCTCGGACTTACTGCCCTTACTACTACCTCACTGCAAGACAACTGTGTATGATCGTCATCGTCCTCCTCACCCACAGAAAGTTGTTGAGACAGTTGGCGGAAGTCCCCAGCCTCATCCCCCGGACCCCGGGAACTTTCGAATGGTTGGGCATCAGTCACGATAAACTCCTCTGGTGGGAGAGGAACCGCTGCTGCCCAATCTGAGCAGGGGCCCGAGAACAGTTCCTGGGAGTGTTCCCGCTCCTGAGCAGGTGTCATTGTAGTGGAGTGAGGAGGCTGGGAGGAAGGAGGAGCAGCAGACAGAGGATTCGGATTTGCAGCAGTGGACGGCGCAGAACTGCGTGTTGACGATAGGTTGCTCGAAGCACTTTCTGCCATCCAGGACAGGACCTGCTCACACTGCTCATTTTCTAATAACCGTCTCCCGCGTGGACCCATTAATTGGGCGATGAATGTGGGGACGCCAGAAACGTGCCTCTCTCCTAATCGCGCAGCAGTCGGCTGCGACACACCGGGATCAGGAGCTCGGCCTGTGCCCACACCCTGACTTGGCCCTCCGCGTCCTCGGCCGCGTCCACGTCCTCTAGGCCTACCCCTACCCCTCAGCATGCTGTATTACCAGTGATTTGATTTCACAGGCAGGAAATAAATTGGCGCAAGACTGCAGGCCAAATATAATTTTTGCCCTTTTTGGAAAACGAAAGGCCCCACTGCCTCTAGTGAATGAATAATCTAAGTTTAATAACTGTGCTGTGTCCCTGCTTATGTGTCACAGAACGTGAGGGTAGCAGAGTTATTATAACTCTGGCAGAGCAGGAATTTTTTTTCCCAATTAAGGAAAGCAAATGGCGAAGCCAGCAGTAAAGCGTAGCTGGGTGCGTATGATTTAGCAATGTTTTTCACGCAGCTCACACGTGTCCACAGGCGTTAGGACGGACAGAGGCTGGACAAATAGATTTGTTTTCAGTTTTTTCCCACCAAAAGGCAGCACTGCGTATATTCTATGAACATGAGAAGTTTAATAACTGTGCTGTGTCCCTGCTTATGTGTCACAGAACGTGAGGGTAGCAGAGTTATTATAACTCTGGCAGAGCAGGAATTTTTTTTCCCAATTAAGGAAAGCAAATGGCGAAGCCAGCAGTAAAGCGTAGCTGGGTGCGTATGATTTAGCAATGTTTTTCACGCAGCTCACACGTGTCCACAGGCGTTAGGACGGACAGAGGCTGGACAAATAGATTTGTTTTCAGTTTTTTCCCACCAAAAGGCAGCACTGCGTATATTCTATGAACATGAGAAGTTTAATAACTGTGCTGTGTCCCTGCTTATGTGTCACAGAACGTGAGGGTAGCAGAGTTATTATAACTGTGGCAGAGCAGGAATTTTTTTTCCCAATTAAGGAAAGCAAATGGCGAAGCCAGCAGTAAAGCGTAGCTGGGTGCGTATGATTTAGCAATGTATTTCACGCAGCTCACACGTGTCCACAGCCCTTAGGACGGACAGAGGCTGGACAAATAGATTTGTTTTCAGTTTTTTCCCACCAAAAGGCAGCACTGCGTATATTCTATGAACATGAGAAGTTTAATAACTGTGCTGTGTCCCTGCTTATGCTTATGCGCTTATGCTTAAGCGCTGCGGAATAAGTTGGCGCTATACAAATAAAGATTATTATTATTATTATTATGTGTCACAGAACGTGAGGGTAGCAGAGTTATTATAACTCTGGCAGAGCAGGAATTTTTTTTCCCAATTAAGGAAAGCAAATGGCGAAGCCAGCAGTAAAGCGTAGCTGGGTGCGTATGATTTAGCAATGTTTTTCACGCAGCTCACACGTGTCCACCGCCCGTAAGGACGGACACAGGCTGGACAAATAGATTTGTTTCCACTTGTTTTTCCACCAAAAGGCAGCACTGCGTATATTCTATGAATAATAACTGTGTTGTGGCCCTGCCTATACAATTCTTTCCCTGCAGTATCAATGGAGGGTGGAATGCTCTGCAGAGGCGATTTTGAGAAGCCCAAAAAAAATGCAGCACAGCTAACAGCAGCCTGAACAGTACTGCACACGGATAAATATGGCCCTAGAAAGGACCGTTGAGGTTCTTGAAGGCTACACTCACTCCTAACACTCTCCCTGCCTATGCAGCACTTCTGTCCCTAATGCCAGGTGCAACGCTCTGCAGAGCCGATTTTGAGAGAAAAAAAATGCCACTGCTAACAGCAGCCAACACACAGCTATCAGTGGCCCTAATAAGGACCTTTGGGGGGTCTTGAAGCCTACACTAACTACCAATTCTTTCCCTACAGCAGCTCCGGTATAAACAGCACTGTCCCTCATCTAACTCACCAGGCATCTGAGGCGAGCCGCGGGAGGGGCCGACTTTTATATTAGGCGAACACCTGATCTCGCCAGCCACTCACAGCAGGGGGGTGGTATAGGGCTTAAACGTCACAGGGGGAAGTTGTAATGCCTTCCCTGTCTTTCAATTGGCCAGAAAAGCGCGCTAACGTCTCAGGGAAGGAAGTGAAAGTAACCAGAACACCGCATGGTGTTCGTTACGAATAACGAACATCCCGAACACCCTAATATTCGCACGAATATCAAGCTCGGACGAACGCGTTCGCTCATCTCTAATTAGAATCCAATGCTTCAGATTGTTGTGATTTTCGGTCAGCGTTTTATCGTGGCAAAATAGCCGTGATAAAACGCTCGTGTTAAAGAGGCCCGAGCCTGTGCTTAGCTTAAAAAAGATCATTTTTGGGACATTTGTTCTATACTACAGCTTAAGAGCACCTCAATCACAAGCCAGGACTGAGAAGAAAGGGAGGTCTACAAGCAAGAGATTCCCGAGTTTTAGGATTGACATAAATTAACAGGTCCTTAAATAAATACATTTTTACAGAACAAGCAGGAGCATTAAAAAAATAGAAACAGCAACAACAACAAAAAAAAGCTGAAAATGAGAACCCGGTGTCTGTTCTACAGCAGAATGCATGCCGCGCAGCCTACAATTGGCTGATCAATTTGTATGGCAATAGTAAGGAATTTCAATTCTCCGTATTTTAATATCTGTTCACTGCTATTTCTAAGGAAAGAGAGTAAAAAAAAAGGAGATGACTGTTACTATGCCTATGACTTAAATGTTTTGCATATCTAAGTCAACACAATGAAAACTAATTTGAAAAGCTAAAAATAAAGCAAGCTCTAAAAATAAAATAATCATCTGGGTGTAGAATGTGACAGAGCCATAGTATAACAGCCATGAGCGTTAAAGGTTTTCAATGTATGTAATTTTAAAGGGGTTGTATGATATTTGAAGTATCTTAACTGTCTCTGGTAATACAGCTTATTACCATTCTCAGAAAACCCTATTTAAGGGAATGTTTGAAGGGACCTTAACACAGCCCAATAAACAGGCCAAAATGTTCTTCACTGGACAGTGTAAAAGGGCAAATGATCAGCTGACAAACGAGCAGATGACCAATGATATAATTATGGGAACAGATGATGGTAGTAACGATTGTTCTTCCTTATACTACATGTAATCTGTCTGTTTAGACAAAACAAACCAGTGTTGACTAATATTCTCAGTGGTAGGAGGCGCTCATTAGCAGATTATCTGCCAGTGTACAAGGAGCCTAAATGCTTTTTACATGGCCCAATAATATAGCAAGAACTTTCACTCAAACTTTCTTCTGCCCGATCATCGAGCCGTGTAAAAGTGTAAACAATCAGCCGACACTTGTTTGTCCCCTAATAAAGTTTAAATTGGTCTGTGTAAAGGCTCAGTAGATGAGCATTGATCTCGTTTTTTGGTGCCAATCTACCAGACCAAATTTCTCTATGTAAAGCCTCATGCACAGGGATTGAAATGCGGATCCTGGCGCGGGCGATCCGCTGCTCAATTTGCCCATAGATGTGTGTGCAGGTTCCTCTCTCCACGCACACAAGCTGATTCTATTTGCGGACACTATGTGCCGAAAATAATATCGTAGCATGCTCTATTTCAGAGTGGCATACGCAAGGAGCATTGCAAAAGTGTTGCCAAATCCGCGGGAATCGCCTAGGCGACGGCGTGAGGAATCTGTACAGTGCATGTGCGCCAGCGGCATATCCACAGTACAGAAGAAAAAAATAAATGACAGGTAAGCAGGGTCACCGGCAGCGGGTATGGGCGGATTCCCCACACGGAATCCGTGCGTGCCGTGTGCATGAGGCCTTAGTACCAATAGACTCACCAAGTTTTACTCCTCGTTAGTTAGAATTCTGTTTTTAGTTAGCAGTAGATTGGAGGCTTTCACCATAATAGAGACCAGCAAGTTACTTTTGTAGGCAATCAAAAAGGAAAAACTGACAGCATTAGATATGGCATTTTACAGTGCAGTACTCCATAGATGTTCATAGTGGACAGTCAGTCAGAAAACCTTCCATGTACAGGTTCATAAAACTTTGCTGCCAAATGCTGCAGCAACGATTCTCAGAGAACAGAATTAGCACTGAGATATTATCTTGTGAGAAGAGAACTCTAGGCACCAGATCAAGTGATATATTATTGCCATGGATTGAAAAGATACTACACTGTTTGCTAAATATCAAGACCACTAATTGACTGATACTGGGCCTATTAAAACATTACTATCTCAAGAGCTTCCGCAATCCCATTGAAGCTCTGAAAGGGATGATGAATGAGTTACCTGATAATTTGACTGATTTCAACAAAAAATATTTGCCATCAGCCCCCATTGAAGTGAAGAGGAGTAACAAAGTATCAGTTGCATATAAGGGTATTTAACTTGCAAGTGTACCGCCCCATTAGGACAAATAAAACAGCCCGCAGAAAGAAATCATTGTTTGTCCAAGAGCTATTGTCTGCATTTATCTGCTACTTTGTGAAGGCAGCAGTTTTAAGGAATGTGGCAAAAAAGACAAGAAAAGAGGAAGACACAGAAGCCAATAAAATAGAGAAAACAAGATAAAGCTCAACAAAGACGTACTTAATATTTCCTAAATTTGTAACATCATTAAAAATAATCCCAAAACACATAAACAGTCACTAACATGAATTAGGGTAGTGGTAATTATCTTAAAAAAGTCACATTTAAAGATAGAAAACACTTTAAAAAGTTATCTGACTAGGAAGACTTTAATGCCAGGTTGGACATTTCACAAACGTTTTCATACAAAATTTTGCATACAATGTTTTTTTTTAAAGTTACAAAATAGAATAAAAACGATTTTGATAATTTTGGCAGCTTTTTAAAGAAGAATAAAGTTTAGAGTGTAAATACACACACACATTATCTTAATATATGTGCGTGTGTATAAAGTTTGAGGTGGAGCAGAGATTTAAAGTATCATTAAAGGATCATTCAAAAAGAGTTATTCCGATTTAGACATAACAATTATTGCTCAAAAGATGTCTTTTGAGTGACTTTGGAGCGATAATCGTTGCGTGCCTTTAAGCGCAAGGCGATCACTCAAACATTGAGTGATCACCTTGCGTTTCGAGCGGGGGATGGAGAAGACAAACGGGACCGCTTGTCTTCTGCATCCAGCTGTTCTCTGCTCAGAGCACCCAGCTGTTATACAGCCGAGCGCACCGAGCGGGGTATGCAGAACACAGCTGGATCGCTGTGTTCTTTATACCCTGCCTGTTCACGGAGCGCTCAGCTGGTATACAGCTGTGCTCTCCGTGCAGAGTATGAAGAACACAGCTGGACCGCTTTGTTCTTCATACCCCGCCTGTCTTCAGGGAGCGGATACAGATGAAACAATAGTACAGTTGTATCCCGCTGTGAATTCCTGATAAGGCTGATCGCTGATGTTTCAGCATGCTGAAAAACAACGATCAGCGACGGCTTAACGAAAAATGCACCATGTCAGTGCAGTTAGACAACGATTATCACTCAAAAGATGGCTTTTCAGTGATAGTTGTTGTGTCTAAATGGGCCTTTAACAGGTCTTTAAGAGATCCCAGAGTAAAACTCTACATGCTTGGACTTTGGTTAAGACAGATGAACAGATTACATGTATTTACTTATAGAATATACTCATGATGTATAACCATTTAATATCATCTCTTTTCAGGTTGGAATGCCTTGCTAATTTCAAGAAGATAGGTTATAAAGACAGGACAATGCACTATTTATTAAAGGAAATTCTGTACATATGAAACATCTCCATGAACTGGGGTCATCCATTGTGGAAGACAGACGGAGACAATGTTTAAAAGATCTAAAAGCTTTGGGCTGGAGCAAAACTTGGAATCCTCCACCTATGGGCTCAGAGCAAGAAGAAACATCACAATTACATGCTGGCGTAGCTACAGTTGCTACACAAACCCAGGAATACATGCAAACAGAATGAAATGTTCATCATTGAGAAATGTGAATTATTCAAGAGGTCAAACAGTATGCATATGTTTGACAATACAGTATTAATACACCAGTACCAATAGGCTTCCTCTTCCTTAATGGACTACTGCTATCTCTCCATCCCATGTGGTGAACTTTTGTGGGCAGACCTGTTACATAGTGACTATAAGATGTGATTAGAGTCATGGCTGTTCTCCAGGAATGCAAGTGGTCTAAGGATTCACATGAGTGCAATATATAGAAGTAGAAGGGATGTATTTCATTTATCCTTATTTTATCTTATTTTTGCATACACTGTATAGGCTCATACAGAATTCGAGATAACTATGTAGTTCATTTATAGATTGAGTAAATCGAATTGGAAAGATCCAGTCTGGGACTACACGTATAAGAAACAGTAATGAACACTTGGAATTACCTGGGTTTATGCATTTATGACTAATAAAATATGGTCTGATAGTTATCCACGTCACAATTGTAGACAAACGTAATCTAAGTAAACTAATATCACAAACAGTTGTACGTTCTTGTCTTATATTGGGTACAGCGAGGAAACCTCCACAGTACAGGAAGCAAAACTAAGGAGGTCCATATTCTCAGCTCAATGTAACGAACCCCTATCAACAAGCATATTGATTGTGATTAGAGATGAGCGAGCATACTCGCTAAGGCACATTACTCGAGCGAGTAGTGCCTTAGCCGAGTATCTCCCCGCTCGTCTCTAAAGATTCGGGGGCCGTCGGGGGAGAGCAGGGAGGAACGGAGAGGAGATCTCTCTCTCCCCCTCTTCCCCCCTGCTCCGGCCCCCGAGTCTTTATAGACGAGCGAGGAGATACTCGGCTAAGGCACTACTCGCTCGAGTAATGTGCCTTAGCGAGTATACTCGCTCATCTCGAATTGTGTTCATTTACTTCTCTTTTACTGGGTCAAGAATTGGCTATGGGGATGAAGATCATCATCAGTCTGCTCATTGTCAGGTTGCGCTAGTTACTATTGGAAGATGATCGGCCTATACAAAAGGACTTTTAACACAGTCAGGATTCTGATTTTGCCATTTCAAAATGCAAATTTTCTTCTTTTTCAACCGTTCTTAAAAGGTCCTTTTTTTACATGGCAGATTCTCTGGCAGTGGTAACGAGCATCGACTGACAATAAGCAGGTCACCGGTGTTCGTTAATTTTTATTGACGACAGGTTATTGGCAGTAGAGAGACAAACGATGATTGTTGGTTTCCGTGAACAATAAATATGATCATTTGTCCCAATACAGCCAACATTGGTAAGGGTTACAAGGGGAGATGTGCAGATGGCTAGCGACTATTAACATGCTCACATTAACAAACCCATCATTTGATGCACCAGAGCCTTCCCATTCATCTGATCATTGGCTATTTACATGGCCTGATGACAGGACAAACATTGGGGTAAATGCTTCTACCTAATCATCTGGCCCTGTAAAAAGCCCTTTAGTTGATTTACCAAGGTGGCTTTGAACCGCCCAACATCTCCTTAGCTTGGGATCATGGACTGCTGCCCTTACACTCTCCTATAAAGTTTTGATTCATTGTTGTCTCAGGGATCGTAAGGTGTCCACATCTTACCGTGTTGGGATATTTCAGTGGTGATGTGAAATGTTCTTTTCTCCAAAACACAACGTTCTATGTTTGTGCCAAAAATTTTCCAAGTTAGCCACAACTGTTCATACATTTTGCCAAAAGCACTGTGGACCATACTTTGAGACAAGCTGCAATATTTTTTGGAACAACAGAAACTTCTTTCAGCAGGTCCTTCCTTGAGCACCAGTCTTGTTCAGCATTTATCTAATACTGGAAACACAAACAGAGGTTTTTACAGTTAGCCCTCTTTTGTAGGTCTTTTTCTATGGAGCCTTCAGATTGTTCTTAACAGGTCCACCACACCTAAGGAAAGCAGGAGGTACTAAATTTTCGCCTATTGTTAATGTATCTTGTCTGGATTGATGCACGCCCAGGTGATGCTCTTGTAGACCTTTTTTAGCTCCTTGCACCTCTAAAATACATCTTCAGAACATTACATCAACACACGGCTCACACTAAACAATCTTTATTGAAATAGATTTGTCAGTAACATGGCTTTGTGTGCCTTTATTTAAAGGAGTAAAGGCCCTAGGAAACAGTCATTTTCAGTCCCAGCTTCTTTATTAAAACATGCTTTGGGAATTAGCTCACGAAGTCATTAACACTTAATTTTTCTCTCTGGAATGTAGCTTTTTACACAATGTGCTCAATAAAAAAAATACAGGTAGTACAACTGCTTGTAATAATTTTGACTTCGATAATACCATAATTTATTAATTAATGAAGGAATCAAGGTACTTTCAATGGGTTGACTTACTTTTCTTGCAACTGTATATAATTGGGTGTATGAAATCTTCCTGCTTAATAGTGCCTTCTAGTCTATAGATATGCAACAGAGTTTAAAATTTATCTTGCGCAAAGGCGGCCCATTTCCAAACCTTCCATAAACGTACTGTATTGAGCGATAAAGAAGTAAACCAATTACATTTATCCAGAGATGAAGACTGTGGGCTCAACATTATTTTTCCTTACTCCAGATAAACCAGTTGGGGAATACTGTAGAAAAGTTTGGTACATTAATTCAAAATAAAATAAGCGCATGTACAGACAACTTAGAAATCCAGGCAAGATGAACTTCTGAAAGGGTGTAGATACTCGAGAGAAGATGACATTTGTGACGTTTGTGTACTGATTCCCGAATAAAGGGTCACTATAGAAAGATCAAATCCCTTTGTTATTTACTACTCCGACTTCTGCTACTGAAAACATAACATCCAAATGAGTGATATTCATTACATGTAAACACAGCCTTGAACACTCTTCGTTTGCACGATGGATTTTACTTCACATAAAATCCATCATTCAGCTGCTGAATGAAAGGCTGAACAAGTACATTGCATTTGAATGCATTTTGCTCATCTTTCAAAAGCCTACCGGATCTTCTCTTCAGGGCATGTGTACACTAGCCACGAGAAGAACAATGGAATGTGTCGACAGCTGTTTGCACAGCTAGAGGTGTGCTTAAACAATAATGTGTATATACACCTTAAAAAAAGGTTTAAAGGGTCTCCGTCATGGCATGAGAATCAGAGCTACAGATTTCCTACAGCTTTCCCTCTTCTGAGAATTTACAGCCATGTACCAATTTTATTGATTTCAGTTGATTTAGTATTTTTAGAAAATTTACAAACTCTTCTAGAAAGAAGAGTTCTGGTTTCAAAAGCAACACAATTATTGTAATAAAATGAACATTTTTATAGATTTTCAATATTCAGCTACATTTTCTTTGGCTTTTCTAAAATGTTACAACTAAGGATGAGCGAGTATACTCGCTAAGGCACTACTCAGACGAGTAATGTGCTTTAGACGAGTATCTCCCTGCTCGTCCATAAAGATTCGGGGACTGCTGCGGCTGACAGGTGAGTCGCGGCGGGGAGCAGGGGAGAGCGGGCGGGAGAGGGGGAAAGAGAGATCTCACCTCCGTTCCTCCCCGCTCTCCCCTGCAGCTCCCCGCCCCGCGGCGGCCCCCCGAATCTTTAAGGACGAGCAGGGAGATACTCGGCTAAGGCACATTACTCGAGCGAGTAGTGCCTTAGCGAGTCTACTCGCTCATCCTTAGCTACAACCAAAAAAAAAATAAATGGCATATCTGATTGGTGGTGTTTTTCTAATGCGGTTTGAGCCATATTAAGGTTTGAGAAGTACTTAGAGCATGTGTGCACAACCTCTTTAGGTGTGTGGGCTGCACAGTTCCATTTTACCTTAAAACAACCCTCCGGTTTTGGGACAAAATTCTTTACCAGAACAAGGAGGAGAGAGGGATATAATAAACAGCAGTTTTTCTGTTGTCCCACCAATTTGTGGGTTTCAGGCCATCCAAGATGGCTACAACAATTTTTCTTCTCCAACTACATAAACACACACTGTGCACTGCACTAATTGGCCAGTGCTGATCACATGAGCAGCTCTGGCCAGAGAGCAGGTAGAGCATTAGTAGTCCAACATTGACAATGCATTACAGGAATTAGTTAGTCTGAATAGTGCAGTGTACAAGTTGGATGGTCATAAACACAGACAGGAACTAGCAGATCAGAGGGACAGCAGAGAACTGCAGGTACTATACTTCCTTACTGCGGTCCTGGGACAGAATTTTGTCCCGAAAGCTGAGGGTTGCTTTAAGGGCCAGCAGTAGAAAGTAGTGCAGACATGGTATTTTATTTAATAGCACAACTTCAGGGTGCATACATTTGTGTGTTACTGGTGTATTATGTCTCCACCGGAAGTATGGGTGGAGACCTAGGTTTGGCAGGTTGAGATTGTGTTGATGCCTACAGGTGCCGATTGGTCCCCGACTGCCGTGCATTTCAGGCCTGCGCTGTCACTTAGGCCACCAGGCTTTCATCTCACCTTCACACCCCGCTGTAACTGTCTCCATTGCCTTGCACTGCAGCTGCACTCCCAACCCCCGCTGTCACTCTGCATGGCCATGTTGGCACATGTCCGCCCTGATCAGCCGGCCCCGCTGTCATTGTCGTGGGTGTGCTCCGGACCAGTCCACCCCTGCCACTGGGTACGCCAGTAATTTCCTTGACAAGCACAGACATGTGTCCCCCTGCCAGAATTCCCGCAGTGCTCACACGTCAACGCCAGACTGCTGCTGCTCCTCTCTGCCCTCCCTAAAACTCTTGGGACGCCGGTCATGCTGCTCTCTGTCCTCACCCCCTGATGGATGGCGCATGCACTATCCTTGTCTGGTCAGTTCTCTGCCCTCACCTCGCAGTTGCCCACTTCCTTTGCCCCGATGGGTGTGGGCGCGAGTTTCTCCCACTGCCCCCATCGCTGCTGTGTGCCCGCTGTCAGGCGCTGGCGGGGTCTTGCAGAAGCCATAATCCATTAAGTGCGGAGCTGTGCGGACAGGACAGCAGACACAGCAGCAGCCAATCGGAAGCTAGGGGAATGACAGGGGTTGAAACCGCCGACAGAGGCCAGTCAGCATCTAGCTTCCGGTATAGACAAGATACACCAGTACGTATTTGTGTTTAGCTTTTCAAAAAGCCTTTTTTTGGGGGGCGGGGGTACTCATGTGAATAAGCCCATTCAAAATGATAGTGCTCATATTTGGGTGCGTTTTGTGCATCTCATAACGCATGAAGTTCACATGAGCATGAGATTCTTACCCATAGGAATGTAGCCTAAAGCTTCCTAACTTTTTAGTTTGACAGCTGCAGTTACACTTTTGTTAGTTATGCTTGAAAAACCGTCAACAACTGTTGACCAACCCAGTTAAAAGGCTACAATTCTCAGCATTCACAAAGGCCATTAAATTTGAGCTCTGAAGCATGCAGAGTTGTGACTGCTGCTCTGGACTATTATACAGGCAGTAACTTGATAGTAGTACTAGAAGAGGGGGTGTTATGCAATGACTGCTTTAGGGTGACTACCCACTACAGGTTTTTTTTAACTGCGAAATTTGCAGCGTTTTTCCTTCTGCAGGGGTCTGTGGGACTTGTAATGTTAAAATCGCGATCGCGCAAAATCGCAATTTCGCAGTGAAAAAAAGTGTAGTGGGTAGTCACCCTTAAGTGAAAAATAATTTTTAGGATTGCCTTATGCCTAATTGATCAGAAAGACAATTGTCCAAGTGAAATACATGACAGCCGCCATTATACCGAAAACCACAGGCAGAGTACTGCTGATTGCAGCTACTACCTGGACTTGTCAGTGACTGAACTGAGGAGTCCAGGTAATAGCCACAATCAACAGAGCTCTGCCAATCACCAACTGTGGGAGTTCCCTATAACACCACCAGGACAAATCCATCACTCCACCCACAGTTCTGGTGGAGACAAAATGCACCAGTTTCCCCAATAGTGTAGGGCCCCACTTAAAGAGTCATGCATAAAATGAGTGCCATTGTTGCTAAGTGTAAATACTGCACATAATGACATTTACAATGCTAAGTGACTGCTTAGTACTAGTTTTGAAGGGTTTTTTTTGTGTAAAAACTTTAAAAAGGGGTCTAACAGAACTTCAATATTGATGATCCATCCTCAGGATAAGTCATCAATATCAGATTGGTGGGGACCTGCTGCTCATGATCCCAACTGATCAGGTTGTGGCACTCAGGTAAGCACCGCAGCCTCTTTTCAGGGCTATAAAGTTATGTTCATCAGTCACATAATCTGAGAGCAGCTCAGTCCCATTCAAGTGAGTGGGACCTAGCACTTTACATTTTATAGAAGCTGTGTCTAGTATTTTAGCTGTCACTTCACTGCATGTAAGGTACAGTAGCACTTGCCCCAGTGTCACAACCACTTCAGACAGGTGATCAGTGTGGGTCCCAAACAAAAGATCCGCACTGATCAGATATTGATGACATATCCTGGAAATGGGTCATCAAGTCTAAAAATCCCAGAAACCTTGTTTAATGTCAGACATGGAGTGCTGCCACTGAAGAGACATCAGTATTTCAGAAATCTTTATTAAAACACACATTTTCAATACATTATAGGGAAAGAAAACCTGAATATACATAGTGCAAAAATATAATTTATGAAGTATCAGTTATTACTAGAATGCCAGTATAAAAGTGGAAACAAGCATTTTTTTAGAAATAAAATGCAGGAAAAAAAAAAGTTCCTTAAAAAAGGGATGTCCAGTTAGGATCAAATATAAATCAGTATTGTTAATGAGCTAGTTGGGTTGTTGATAGCAGTGAAACTGATTCCAGCCTGTATTAGGATAGAAGTATGACTATTTGCAATGGACAACAGTACTGCAAAAGCTCTTCCATACAACCACTAGGGGTTTCACAGCTCTCAAATATGCAACCCCATAACAGTTTCTTATAGGAGTGCATAACCATGCATGGCCTACACAAGGCAGAATGCTTAGGAGGACGTTTCATACTGTAGTAATTTTTTGCATTCCGCACCGCAAGCAGCAGTAAATTTTGTACGACTCCATATGGATTTTGGTGTCAAAAGAAAATAACTAATCAGCCTGCTATTCCCCCTCAAAATTTAAAGTTAGTTCTGCAGATTTTGTTGCGGAATTCTGCTGCATCCCGGCGGAATTATTCCAACCATCTGAAAAGTCCCTAAAAATAATGCAGAACAGTGTGGATTTGGCACAGATGTCACCTACTTTAAAACCATAGATGAAACACATGGCATACTTTGACAAAATACAGCATACTACAGATTTGAAAATCGGCAGTATGTTCTAAAATGTACACTGAATGCTTCAGCAGTGTGTGGAGTTTTCTAAAAACACAAGCCGCATTGTATCACAAGCCGCATTGTATCATACATTAAGTCTGGCCTTTACTACGAACTTGCACCCAAAAGTCTTAGGTTGAAAGAAAGGGATGACTGGAGGACTGTCGAAAATGGAATGCAATTTGCTTCTCAGCTAGTGCTGTTTTTCTTGCAGTTTTACCAAAAACTAGCTGACAATTCTGTTACGATAGGAGTCGCCATCCAGCTTTCTGAAACCATGAATGTAAAAAGAAAAATCTGCATATGATACAGTCTTAGGCTGCATTCACACGAACGTATATCGGCTCGGTTTTCACGCTGAGCTGATATAAGTCGTCCTCATCTGCAGGGGAAGGGGGGGGTGGAGGATGGAAGAGCCAGGAGCAGGAACAGAGCTCCCGCCCCCTCTCTGCCTCCTCTCCGCCCCTCTGCACTATTTGCAATGGGGAGAGGCGGGATGGGGGTGGGGCTAATTCTCAGAACTTAGCTCCGCCCCATCCTGCCTCTCCACATTGAAAATAGTGCAGAGGGGCGGAGAGGAGGCAGAGAAGGGGCGGCAGCTCTGTTCCTGCTCCTGGCTCTTCCATCGTATCCCCCCCTGCAGAGGAGGACGACGTATATCGGCTCAGCGTGAAAACCGAGCCGATGTACGTTCGTGGGAATGCAGCCTTAATATAATACATCCTGCACTTTAATCCTGAAATGGTTCATGAGATTGGAACCCTGGAGAACCCTTAATACTGATGTTGCTCAAACAAGTTGCACTGTTCTGAAAGATGGCAGCCATGATTTTCTAATCCTAGACAACCCCTTTAATGCAATGTATTATAAATATACGTTGCTTTAAGTACCAAATGTCATAACACTCAGCATCTCCTGATTTGTTACACTTAACTGGACATCCCATAACAAGACATGACTGTTCAGAAGTAATATTTCACAATACAATAACATATACAAAACTCAACAGAAACTTTTCTAGCGGTGTTCAGTAGTTTTAGCATGAAGAAAACAGAAGACACAATTATGGCGACAATGAGATGAGCTGAATAGCTTGAAGGTTTACAATATCTGTAATAACATACAATGTGTAGTCCAATATTCCTGCAATATGGTCTCAGTGCACAGAAATCTAAGCAGCTTTCACAAGATTCTCCTCATGGATTTCAACATCCTCACAAGATATATTTAAGCCAGTTTGTTACTTTTAATACATAGTAAAAGAATACAACTGCATGCACTAATACAGCGTTTCTCTACTCCAGTCCCAAAGGACCACCAACAGGTCAGGTTTTCAGGATTTCCTACTCCACAGGTGATGCAATTATCAGCATCTCAGAAATTGCTGTAGATGTACTCTCTATAGGATATCCTCAAATCATGGCTCTTGGGGGTACCCAAGAGCTGGAATTAGGAGACTTGCTGTAATGAGCATTCAGGAATATGTGCAGCTTCCCTGCTCTAAACTGGCTCGGATAGGAGAAGTGTCACACCAATACATAATGATGTACACATTGCCAAGTACAAAACGAGTTGGCTCAATATGCAGTGGAAAAAAAAGCATATTTCAAGAATACACGTGGTATCAGCATGCAGTTTAATATGGGTAGTGGCTTACCCAGTTCCATGTTATATCTGCAGTCTGATCAAGCATGGAAGATTTACTGGTTAATCAAAAAGAAATAATCAGTCCTGCAGTCTTCAAAGGTAAAGCAAGTAGACAGCATGAAATGGCTTGATCAAGTTGATTTCCAGAAATCCAGAATTAATAAATATGGTGCGGCTCTTCTGCACATTGTTTGGACATTGTGTTTGCATTGACAATAGCAAAGGTGCACATATAGCATCAAACATAGATCATACAAAAAGTGGTATTTCTCTACATCTTATTAGAAAAGTAGGCTGGCTTTGGTTGGTCCTCATAGCCAATCTCAAGGCAAATCCCCAGGCTGAGTCTAGGCTTTCTGCATTTCGATTATTAGTACTACCATATTGTAATCAGTATGGTCTATAAATGTCCACATCCAACAGATACCATGACACAATACAGCATATGGCTACATCAGTTGGTATCTGGAAGTAAATCAAATTAGCAAAGTATTACTGTGCAACTGTTAACACATTTCTTCTGCATATGCTGCTCCTTCACATAGAAATTAAAGGCAGAATCCCTTAACAATGATGACAATATGTAGAAGTTCTATTAAAGGTGTTGTCCCACAAAAATATATTGTGGTAATTAAATGTAGCCTATAATGAGAATCCCTTTATGTTTAATATACCTCCAGATACTGCAGGACTAATGCTAGACTAGTACCACCTCCTGTTTCTATTAAAGGACCTTTTAGTGTCTTGTCCACCTCAGTAAATGTTCCAAGGCAGTCATACCTACTCAGCAATACTGCAGACAAGAAAGACCGGTTATAAGAGATACTGAGCAAGTGATGAGAGGAGACAGAAGACTCAGCAACTTCAGAAGCAGCTGCTCACAACCCCAGGGATCCCTCCACATACACGGTGGGGCAAAGAAAGCAGCAAGACTGAGCAGGTGAAACAATTATGGAGGTGGAGATGGAATAGAAACATCAGGTAGCACCATTATAACAATCTTGGACTATAGGAGGATATTAAAAAAAAAAAGTGAATAGCGTGTAAACACAAAAATAAATTCATAATCATGGTCTGGATTACACTAAAACTATATTTTTCATGGGGCAAGCTCTTAGAAATGTAAAATAACTTGCAAAAAAGTGAATATGGCAAGGCTTTCTTCATGTGAATATTAGGGCCTCAAAACAAAAAGGGAGAAAAAAAAAAAAAAGCTATAATTAAAAAAAAAAAAAAAAGGCAGAATGAAGTGGGAATCACAGTTTGTATAGGTATAAACAAAAAAAAACCCACAAAAAAATGCAGTTATGTCATTTTATAATTGTTCACTCTGGGAGGATTTTTTTAATATATGCAAGTTTTTGTATGCCGAGGTTTTTCACAGTAGAGAGCAATAGAAAGGTCAGGTGACTGCTATCATCTTACAACATGCATTTGATTTTACGTTAGCGCTAGTCAATTAGAAACCAATTGAAGGCTCATCAAGAAGCTGGGCGCCAGAAGCAAATTAACTGCTCTTTAGAAACTGAAAGAAAATGAAAAGTGAACTTTATTACTTCTGCATGTAATGGCCAACACTCCTGAACCTTTACTGAAAACATTTTCTTCACTGTAGTGAGTTCTCTTGTGTACGGCTTCAAAGTAAGAAATACCTGTTCAATCAATACAAGTGGTCACTAAAGCAGGTCTCAGGATTTATGCTTGGACCTGAAGATAGAAAGATCAGTTGTGATGGGTCTTGAAAGTCATCTTTATGTTGGTCAATAGTACAATAGATTGTAATTAAGAACCAATAGCCTTCATCTGTGTCACACCCTTGTTTTTCCATTATTTTGCAAAGTGGCTATGTCTGCTGTTTTGTTAGAGACAAAAGCTGTCGACTAAGCAGTGCATTGTGACGCTGGAGGTACTCTATTGTGTCACCCTGTTTTTCAACCACATCTTCCAGGCTTGCTCCTTCCCTAGAAAAGAAAAAAATATATATGATAAAGAGGATACACTGAAGGGGACTTTCATATGGGACAGAATATTCTGCTGTGTGGAAGAATCTACGCTCCAAAATCTGCAAGTCAAATCATAGATTTTGGTGTTGAATTGAAAATTGCTGAATTTGCTCAGCAATTCCGTGGCAAAACCTGCAATTAGACCTGTGGATTTTGACAGTAGAATATTCCAGTTATACACCTCTTACCGTGACATCACAGAAACATTCCTCCAGAACGCCACCGACTGTCCGCTGTTTCTAACACGGTGTCCGCTCTCTACCTAAAACAGAACCTCTCAAAAACAGACCTAGTCCTGTTTCCGCCCTTTACTAACCAACTTCATCCTGACATCTCCATCTCAGTGTGTGGCACCACCATAACTCCCAGACATCATGCCCGCTACCTTGGGGTTATATTTGATTCCAATCTCTCCTTTACCTCCCATATCCAATCTCTAGCCCGAATAGGTCAGCTGCATCTCAAGAACATTGCAAGAATACACCCTTTTCTCACCGTGGACATGCTAAAAAATGCTCAGTTGCCCTCATCCACTCTTAGCTCGATTATTGCAACTCGCTGCTGATCGCCCTCCCCCGTGCCAGACTCTCCCCTCTCCAATCCATCCTGACTGCGGCAGCCAGGCTCATCTTGTCCAGCTGCTACTTGGACATCTCTGCCCTGTTCCAGTCACTGCACTGGATGCCCATCAAATACAGAATTCAAGTCACACTCACTACCTTCATCCATAAAGCTCTCCATAGCACTTCGCGGACCTACATTCCCTCCCTCATCTCAGTCCACCACCCAGCCCGTACCCTCCGCTCTGCTAAAGAAATCAGTGCCCCTTTAATTCAGACCTCTCATTCCCACCTCCAAGACTTCTCCAGAGCAGCACCAGTCCTCTGGAACATGCTACCCAAAACTATCCAGGCAATTACTAACAAATAAAACTTCAGGCGTGCTCTAAAAAAGTACCTCTGCAGGGAGGCATACCACATCCCCTAAACCAAACCCCTCGGTACTCTGCCTGATAAAATGCTCCCTGCTTTTCTGACTGCAATCCCTGCTAGCCGTAATCAACCACCCCCTGCAGTCATTCTGATTCAGCCACTATATGGCCCAATTTGACTATTGTCTATGTGCACAGCATCCCTCACTCTCCACCTTGCCATACCGTGCACATCTCCAGCCCCTTCACATTCTGTATCACCCCACTATCTGTAGTATGTAAGCTCGCTGGAGCAGGACCCTCACCCCTACTGTTTCCATCAATTGATTACTTCATGTAACCGTGGTTTTGTTTTTATTCCCCCTGTCTTGTAAGCGCTGCCGAATATGTTGGCGGTATATAAATAAAGATAATTATTCCATCCGGTGTGAAAGCACAAATATATGACAGGATCTCCAGAACAGCAATATAAAGGAATGATTGTTAGCAATTTATAGTTCTCAGGTTTTGATGCCCAATCAGATTGTTTCTACGTCAGAGTGAAAAAGCAAGGAAACCCTTTTTGGAGGAAAGAAAAAGAAAAAACAAAAACAAAAAAAAACGTGGATACAGTCATTTGGACCATTTTTTTTGTTTGAGGACTATCCTCTCCATACATAGAGAAAAAGATACAAATGTCTTCATGCTTATTGTCTGTAAGGGCCATAGGCATACGCCTTTGAGCTAGCTGCATCATAATGCAGTTATGATTGTGTATTAAACACTATGCAAAATCTCTTCTCCATAGCAGTTATTGTAGGTGAAGTCAATACAGACAGCCAGGAATAGCTGCCAAGTGACCCAAGGAGTCTACAGCCTTCATGTTTTGAAAGTAGACGATGTCCAGATCCTCCTTGAAGGAAGGTTTGTATGGACAATCACAGAGTATACTAGTCTTGGAACACAACAATGACCAGACTATTACAGACTCATCTCAGTGTCTCAAATACACAGAAGTGTTGAACTAGTAAGCCTGGTGATTGCTTTGATCTCTAACCATGTATGCCTCAGGGTTAATCTATACCTAGTCAACATCCCTGCCAAACACCAGCTCTAGGAAAACGAATGTAACAGCAGAGGTGCAAAAATAGGATTTATTCCCCCCATCACCAGCAACAACGTTTCAAACTCTAGTTCTTTGTAAAAGCATAATGAACGTCGAACATGCATAGTAGCCACTTTGGTCCTTTGGATTCTGGATTATTTGTCGGCTGTGCATAACTGATCCTGGTTTGCTATAGAATTGGTGCTGTGACTATAAACACCATCTTTATATCCTTTCCATGGGTACTTGTCCTTGTGGGTGCCTGCATTGATCTGAAGTGGATAGGCGGCCCCGATCAACAGGTTTAGTTCTCACTGCAGATGAAGACTTAAGGCCCATTTAGACAACGATTATCGCTCAAAATTCACTCAAAAGCAGTCTTTTGAGCGATAATCGTTGTGTGTAACTGCACTGACATCACGCAGTTTTCATTATCCGGTTGCTCATCGTTGTCTTTCAGCGTTCTGAAAGACGATGAGTCTTATTAGGGATTCACAGCGGGATACAGCTGATACTATTGTTTCAGCTGTATCCCGCTACCTGATGACAGGCGGGGTATGAAGAACAGAGTGGTCCAGCTCCGTTCTTCATACCTGTTGTGAAGGTGTTGTGCGCTATAGAGCTTTATATCCTCATAAGCCTTCTACAAATTTACAAGATTGTGGAAGTAATTTCCAACTGTCAGAAGTTTATGTGCCCAGCTATACAAGTAGCGTAATTTAATAGATCTATCCACCCATTCCATAATTGCACAACTCTTATCCGTTGGTCCTTTCTGGTATAGCAACTGAAGTACATGGTGCAGAGCTGCAGTACCAGATGCAACCCACGGACAAGAGTAGCGCTGTTCTGGAAGAATGTAGCCATGTGGTCTTTGTCATCTCAAACAGCAGAGAACTTCCTTAGGTAAAAAACAGATGGAATTGACCTTGTGTTTTCATAGTGAAGGTCAGTTATTCTTGTGACAGCTAAAGCATCTACAAATCATCTGTCCAGACTAATGGGGACAGACTGATGCAAATGGTGAAAAGCTCTGTGTGAAATCTGATTGTACTATGGATGCAACAGAAGTCAATAAATCAATCTAACATAAGTTACCTGAATCCAATTCCTGGGTTGACGCGACTTTGAAATGCATGCATTTGCTCTTCTTCAATGATATCGGGTCTTGGCATACTTTTGTTGAACTTGCATATTTGTACTGAAAAAGCAAGGTAACATATGTTATACTATTTAATGTGGCCGCACCATTGTGATAAGAACAGAGAAAAGACAGAAATCTTGTAGTCCTCATATTGCACCTTTCCATATAGCATATATTGCATTCAGGGCCAGACTTATCTGTTATTCATATATGCTCATGCCTGAGGGAAGGGCGCTTGATAGAGGGACAATTTCCATATGAAGACAGTGCATTTAGATCACGCTTATACATATGTTAATTGGAACAGTGGACACCAAGGAAGAGGATGTCTGCAGAGGGTGTTAGATGATGCAACTAGTTCTCCAATTCAGCATGAATAATATCTAGCAAGACCCCCTAAAACATTTTCATAGGAGAAACAGGGGCATAGTTAAAAAGTGATTCAGTCATTGTGCTCATGCTACCCGAACCAGGGGCAGCATACACCCGGGACAGCTCTGCTTATTGCCCCTTAGGGTATGTTTTATTCTGAAACACTGCGGCAATTCAGTTAAGAAAACTGACCTTTGAAAAAGGAGCTCTGATTCACAGAGGTGGGCCGTGCCGATCATCTCACCCACACCATGTAGAGACAGCGCTCTCCCTATAGATATTGGGAGAAATCTGTCACTATGCAGGTGGGGCACAGGCCCACTGAATTGGAGAAAGGTTTCACGGTCCAACTTCAGAGCTTTTATTCTTGTGAAAATGCCTCCGTTTCAGAATAAAACATACACGGGGGTAATGAGCCGTCTGGGTTCATGCTGCATGGACCCGATGACAGAATCCCTTTAAGTAGTTGCATAGAATATGGAATACTGTAAACGTATACCAATTCTGGTGAATTAGTGTAACAATATGCGTTCTAATTCAAGAATATACGAGAGAGCAGAATCAATGCAAAATATTTCAAGTCAGACTGAAGTCAGGACAAGATATCTTGCAGATTATGGACTTCCTTATTTTTATGTGCAGGTCTACATGACTATCATGTGCCAAACCTTCTGGGTCTACAAGCTCCTGAGAGGTCAACCCAATAAATAACCAGACCAGCATAGCTGACAGCTCCACAGAACAGGAGGAGATTTGCAGTTCCAAGAGATTGATATATTACATACCAGTTTCTCGCACAATGCCAGTCTAAGTTTGCACTGAAGTACTTCATGTTTAATGACTAGTCTTCTGTCCCCAAGGAGACTTATCAGTAGTTTCAATAGGCAGTGTGCACCAACAACCATTCTCAGATTACTCAGCATTTTAGCAGAAGGCATAGCTAACTTTTCAGATGAGGTTTCTGGGTGCACATTATATGTCCTGCCTCACCAGTTTTTCACTTTGCAGTCTGTATCTGCTAGTCTCAGTTCTCAGAGTCTGATGTTAGGATTCATTCAATACGTCAGATTCTGCTCCAACTCTCTGTAGCACAAGCAGCAGTGACATCTCATTGATGACACTACAAATTGTTTACTGTGTTTTAGCGACTGAAATCACATCTACACTATCACGATTAGATGCAGGCACATCAGTGGTTTTTTCCCCCCCCCTCCTTCACCATCCTCTCTGCTCTCACGAACTTCAAATGATCAGGAAAACTCATCTGCCTAATCATACTTCCCGTTCTGCTGATGGTGCTTTCTCCAATAACAGAGATAACAGGTAAATAAAAGTATCAGTTTTGCCATTTATCACATTGGCTATCTTGTATGAACAAGTTGTCTGAATGTCCTGCCTTTAAATGGTGACAAACACTTCAAAGAATGGAGGATTAAAGAGGTAGGGATCCAAGACCAGAACCAACCTGACATTTCTCTATTTCTGCTGTATCAGTTTTTCCTTTGTAGAGATACATTTTTAAATGTAAAAAGGGGCTGATCAGCTGTAAATTGAGGGCCTATTGTGAGTAAAAGGCAAAGCAAAAGTAGGATAGTAGGGGTCTGTCTCCAGGATCTCCACTGCTTAGCTGTCCACCGGGTCAGTACATTCCTACACAGAACTAATTTTTGGAGGGAGCAGACAGCTCCATTTTCACTGCAGTGGCCATATTTAGTATTACACATAGTCCTCACTGAAGGGAATGTGCATTTTGCACGGAATAGCCAGTCTCACTACTGCAGTTGGAACAGAGCAGTTTGCTTACTAGTCCCACTCAGGGCATGAGCGTACCAGCCTGGTGAACAGCTAATCAGTGGGGGTCATAGGAGTCGACCTCCCACTGATCTGCAAGTGATGGCCCATCTTAAGAATAGGCCATTAATAGTTTATAACCCTTTTAACTGTCACAATCCAAAAAAAAAAAAAAAAAGTTTTGTTACTACTTTTTGCAGATTTGGCAGTTACATAAAACATAATTTAATTTCTGAATAAACCTGGAGGACTCCTCCACTGCTAGGGAAACATTTACAGTGACCCCCCGATTTCAGGACAAACCGCTGCCCGGCAATCAGAGGGGAAAAGATGTATATTACTTGCAATTCTTCTCAGACGTGCCTTTGATCCACCAGTTCCTGGACCAATTTTTGGCTGTCCAACACAATTCTCTAACTACCTAATGCACACTGCTCTCTAGTTGGTCAGAACGGATTGCATAAGCAGCACTGGTAATCAGAGAGCAGGTGGTGTAGTGCACTGGTAGTCTAATCAGACCATCTACTCATAACCATGCATTGGTAGTGTTAAGATTGTGTAAACCATGTTAGATGGTCGAAACGGGACCAAGAACCACCGAAACGCCAGTCCCAGGAAAGACATTTGTCCTGAAACCAGAGGTTTGCCTTTATAGAAATGTTGATTTACAATTATACTAGACAAGGTCAATACACATCAAATACTGTTCACACACACAACGGCCATCGACACATTCTATAATTATCCAAATATACAATAATTTTTAAACATACAAAAACACCCAGATGTGAGCCATTCCATGCACCAGCACATTCTTATCCAAAAGCACAACTGTTTCAACAGCACTTCCGCAGTATATGATCCCACATATGATGTCCCATTAAATCGCCTTTGTTTTCCATTGTAATGGTAGTATGCTTCCAAGCAAGCAGGTGGTCTAGAGGAACAATGGTGGAAGCTAGGGTATGTGACTGGAGCCGTTTGCCTCACAATGACTCTCCCACAGAAGCACATGAATATCAAACAGCAGGTTGCAATGTAATCAGACAGGCCACCATCAGATGGGTTGCTGGTGGTCTCTTCCCACCCCCTCCATTGTACATTTCAGAACATGTGTGTTTGTTTAAGTGCATTCATGAAATGAAAAAAAGAAAAAAAAACTCCAAAGGCCATCAAAAAATGGGCTGATAATTACAGTATAAATAGCTGTGGATTTGTTTATTTTAATTATCCAATGTCCTTAATTAGAAAGGTTCCCCCTTACATGGAACACATACAGATTTTTCCATGGTTTAACAGCAGGAATATTCCTCAGAGTTCATACGCCATGTAAAACAGAACGTTAATGTGCCCATATACATTCAACAGCAGTCAGCCAAATGCTACCCGCCAGTTACCCCTCCTAATTTCCTCATGCATAATCGGTTCAGCAGACTGGATGTTCTCTATAGGGAGAAAGAATTAAGCTACTACCAGAAACTTCTGGTAACAGCTTATTACCATGAAGAATACAAGGATCAGGCCTGTTAGGAGATTCAACATCCCAATCGTTTTCCCCCCAAAGTCTACCAAACACACAATACACATTAGATGGTCAGCCAGTCCTGACGAAATCGGTGGGTTTGTTCCTAGTCTAATGTGTAGGACCACCTTTAGGCATTTGCACTCTTCTTAAAGGCTATATCCTTACATCTTCCATCAGCCAACAGTCTGTAGGCCCCTGCATGAGATCATTGTTGATATCAATAGGTCCAGTTGACTTCTTCATGCTTCTAGTCAGCTTTAAAAGGAGTTGTCAAGTTGCTATTCTCATGTGCAACATAAAAGACTAATGATCATTACATACTCTATTTCCATAAATTGTAAACTCTTGAATATCACGTGGTCCGGTTCACCCAGATTCTTCCACCAACATGCAGTGCATTTCAGAGTACATGGCTTCTGGCACAACAGTGCATCACAAGGGAGGGAAGCCATAAGTTCTCTATTCTTTCTGGCCACTATGCATGTGCCCATGGTATGACGCTTCCTGCAGTGACTCAGAACTGCATGCAAATAAGGAAGAAGGAACAATACCTCTGCAGCGCCACCTATTGGAAGGCAGCATTTCTGCAAGTCAATATCTGACCCTTTATAAAGGTCTTTGAAAGAATGATTGGGAGGAGCATGAATGATCTTCTAATTCTCCACACCCACCTTCTAGGCGGTCTCATTAAAAGGGTTCTGTGATTAGAAAATAAATAAGATTCTATACTTACCCATTTCTCTCCAGGCAGTCTTCTAACCGGAACTTCTCCTGCAGTCCCCCCCGTGTCACCCCACCTCAATCCAGCCGATGATTCTTCCTTTGACGAAACGTACATTGCTGGCATTCTCCTTACTGAAGCAATGTATGCTATGTCACTAGTGACGTAGCAGTCACAGTTTAGCAGGGAACACCGAGGTACTGCTGAGACTGCGCATGCGTGCTGTCTCTCTGCAACAGTATATGAACACTCACGGTGAGACAGCGCGCATGCGCAGTCCCAGCTTTCCTTGCTAGGCAGTGAACATTGTGTCACTAGTGACATAACCTACAGAAAGAATGCAGAGAATGGTCGCGCCATAAACGAGGATTCGGACGATTTGTGGTGAGGTAACTCGAGGGACTGCAGAAGATCGGGGAGGAGAAGATCCGATAAGAGAACTGCCTGGGGAGGAATAGGCAAGTATTTTTTCCCCCCTAATGACAATGTCTCTTTAAGGAGTGACTATACCCCTTCAGACTCCGATCTGCACGTGGCATGGGAGGCCGGCCAGACAATTCTTCTATCCGTCCAGCCACAGCACATGTGCCCACACCAGCATAGTGAGTAACGCAAAGGTAAGCTGTCAAGGTAAAAAAACCTGGCGATCGCCAGGTAGAAGAGAAGCCAAGCAAAGCAATCATGGAACCTGTCAGAGGTAAGTTACTACATAGGAGGCCATGTAGGAGGGATTCTACTTTTTCTAAAATGTGATTGGATACAAATGTAGGAGCTATACAGCTATGAGTAGGCTTAAAGGGGTTTTCCAGTCAATAACCTTCTACAATATAACCATACACCTGGACTGATAGACCGCAGTAAACTAACAGGACAGAGATTTGTGCTGCCGAGGTTTTTAGCTCACATAGGATTGCCTACATTGGAACTTTCGAATCCTCCTACACAGCAGGTTGTGATGGTTAATTTACTCAATTACTTTAAGGTCTGGATGCTTATCTTGGAAGCACTCAACATTATATGCAGCAAACAATAATTTTGCTATGATTCTTGCTCCAGATGTCACAAAGGCTAGTGGATTTCCCCCCCAACATTATAATCTACGTTACTATAATAGCAAGGAGACCTCTTGAACAAAGTGATGAGCTGAAACCACAAAGTTCAGTAACATTTCATTATACAATGACTTAGCTTTAGCTCTACAAAACTGGTAAACCCCCCTTAATAACCATAGTTTTATACATGTAATCTTGGCATCTAAGGCTCACTCTACAAAGTCACATCTGTGCAAAACAGTTCATTCATGGGGTCTCAGGGCTGTCAGCCATATGTTAAGGCCTATTTAGACAACGATTATCGCTCAATAGCCATCTTTTGAGCGATAATCGTTGCATCTAACGCGCTGCCAGTGTGCACTATTCATTCATCGTTGATTTCTGTTAAGCAGCTAATTAGCTACTTAACAGCTTAATACTATGTAAATGAAGCTTACGTTGTATACAGAAGACAAGCAGGACTGCCATCTTCTGTATACAGCTGTAGTCTGAGTGCACAGCTGTTATACAGCTGAGTGCTCCGAGTGGGGTATGCAGAAGACAAGCAGAGCCATTTGTCTTCTGTATACAGCGGTTTTCTTCTCGGAGCGCACAGCTGGTATACAGCTGAGCGCTCGGAGTGGGGTATGCAGAAGAGAAGCGGGACCGCAGGTCTTCTGCACACTTGTGATTTGTTCACCGAGCGGGATACAAGATGAAACAGTATCAGCTGTATCCTGCTGAGAACTCAGCGCACGGCCCTGATAAGGCTGATCGCTGACTTTTAGCTTGCTAAAAAAAAAAGCAATGGCAAGTATTGGAAGAAATACGCAACATAACAAAAGGACACATGCCGTGGATTTGAAAATCCACAGCAGGTCTTGAAAACCATGCAGATGCTTTTCAGAAGTGCCTTGGTTTTACAGTATGATGTAACGATTTTATACTCAAGCTACGTTAGCACGTTTCCATTTACAAAATGAACAGAACAGGTCTATAAGGGATACCTAAACTTGTGCACACAACATATCTTGCTACTAAAGCCCTTTGAATGATAATCTTTCCATGCAAAACGAAGAAGTCAGTGTAACCGCAGCCAATGATTGAAACAATAAAGTGATCACTTTTTGTTAATTCTATGCAAGCATAAAATTCCTCGTTGGTTCGTTCACCAATCGGTCGGTTTAAATACCGATCAGACAGACATTCATTTATACAGTGAATGACTGAAGGATTTCCTGTTTGAACCACCCAAAAACGTATCTGCCAGTATAAACAGACTGCCCGAGTGAACGTTGACATCATTCACTCGTTCAAATGAGAAAAATTAGCAGATCTAAAACGATCATTTGGTTTTAAGCAGAATCTCTAAGGATCACAAAATTGTGTTAATCCATCACTTTTGGCAAATACTACTTCTCTAGGTCACCTGGACTCCACAGATGGGAGATTAAAGCCCCTTTTACATGGGACTAGTATCATCCAGGTCGTTCAAACTCTGTGCTCCCATGGGGTTTTGAACGATAGTTGTCCCGTGTAAAAGCATGCAAGGTACCGTAAAACACTTACATGCATGTGCAAATATGCAATGCCCATTGCATAAATATGCGGCACAACTGCACTTATGCCCGTGTGACACTAGTAGAAGTTGGACAGTAGCAAGCAGATTTAAAGAAAATTAAGAAGTGACAGCATACCAACTAGCATATACTCCATTCGTAAGGATTGCGTTTTCAAAAGCTGACCTGACAGGCAGGTCTATCCAAAAGTTAATCATGCTGCCAGTGTATTGCCCTTCCTAATTAGAAAAAAAAAATACAAAGACAAGACAGGTCTCCAAGAAAACAGGACAACCCAAAGCATATAAATCTGTATATTCCTAAAAGGGAAATCCATAAGACAAAACTGGTGTTCTGAAAGAATGCTACATATCCTAAGATACGATGATATGTTCTCCATCTCCTGTTATTAGCTCAGGCTCCTGTTTGCTGTACAGCTCAACTCTACATATGTTGGCTTAATGAGAACAAACAATAAGGAGTCCCATCTTAAAGTAGGTGTGAAAACCCCAAAATTTTAAGAGCTTATTTAATTCAAGTACGGACTGAGGAGCTAGTCTGAACTTCAAACACCTTAAAATGGCAAAAGCCAAACTACTTAGCGAAATGTTTGCCCAATTAAATCAAAAAAAGGATGATCACTTCTCCTTTTAAAGAACACCAGAGATGTAAGGGATGGGGGGGGGGGAGAGCATTGGGTCTTTGAAGTTTGGAATTGCATAGAAAACAAAAACCTGTCTTTGCCTTGAATGGGTTTTCATTTGCAAAACAAGATACAACCTTCAAAGTTCAAAAACTAAAAACCAAACAATCAAGCAAAAAGGGATAACAAAGTAAAGCACAAAGTTTCAAGGAGAATTTAAAAACAAACAATTAGTTTAAAGAATAGGCATCATAAACACAATACAGATAAGATATATTCCTCTTAAGGCCCCATACACATTAAAGAAAAGTGTGGGGGGCGCTCCGAAACACTTTCCCACTAGAAGACTGTCACACGGGGCGAAAATTTGCAGCGGTGTATCTGCAGTGGACATTCCACACCCTCATTTGAAGATGTGGAACCCGCGCAAAATTTTTTGCTGCTATAATGGACATGCTGCAGATACAAAGTCCACACCACATCCATCTCCTCATAGGTTTTGTGCAGATTTTTTTCCGCTGCATTCAAATGAAATAGAGAATCTCAACCACTTTGCTGCTACTGTAAATGCTGTGGATTCTCTGCCTAGTGTGAGCATGGCCATGGATGGAATGGAGGAATTTCAATGCCTGATCATTTAAAGAATACCAGCTAATCAGGAAGATGACACATTACCGCACCAGATAAAAATGGGAGTCCAGGTATGCTTAAAAATCTTTATTTTTTTTCACCAAGAGTAGAAGTGATAGATGTCCACATGGAAGGAAAGTTCTGGTTTCCAACTTCAGCTATACCAAATAAATTAATCATGGCAAGGTTTCAGCAAAAGCTCCCCAGCCAAAGCAATGCCAGAGGAAGTGTCACCAAGACTGACATTTGTATCCATCCTAAGGAAAGTGATAGTTTATAGCAGCATGATTATCCATTTCTGAGATTGTAACAATAATTGGACGGTGTGAGTGAAGTAAAGGATCAAGAATAAATGTACTATATTGTTTTATCTTCAAAGTTAACGATAACTGGCCAGAGCAAGCAGGGTCTAAAGTGGAACTTTCATCATACTCCAACACCAGGATGGCTGCATCATTAGTTCTACAAACACAAAAAGGTCAGAGAACCCAACAGTGCCAGTAGACTCAGTTATAGAGCCATTGCATTTACAAGGGGAGCACTGCCCAATATCTGCATGTATACAGGCAACCTGCTAACATAATCAGTCAACGGGGCAGTGGTGATGGGAGGCGGGGAGAGGGTGGGAATACTCATAAATACAATGGATTTAGACTAGGAGACCACAATATTCTTTAACATTTTGGCGTTAAAGAGGGATTATTAAATTTGGAAGCCCCTTCTATGTTGAGGGCACTGTGATAACTACTGAATGCAGAGTCTGAAGGGTTAAGAGAAAGGAGAAGATGATGTGGACACAAGACTCATGTGGAGGTGCCAGCTGTGAGACCCCCCTCCACCCTATTATACTTTTATAATCTATGCACAGGATAGGTGATAAAAGTTAAATGTGGGAGTACCACTTTAAAGGCTTTACATCATTTTTAGTGTGCCTCCACACGGGAGTTTGCGTTTTTGGCCAGGCGAATAGGGCAAATTGTGTCTGCTTTGGTAAGTGTGTCTTCGTGCCTTATTTCACCCAAATCGAACAAATGATGGCTTCATATGGAAACATAGGTGCATAAAAATGGAAAAGCCAAAAGATAGCAAAAAAATCATGGCATGTTCCAGGACAGCACCGCAACAGAACACATCGCAGATGTAAATGAGACCATTGAAAGACATTGGTTTCACAAATCTGCTTTTTATTCACTCCCGCATAGAGCGAAAAATGCAGCGTTTTAGCGGCCGTGTGGATGCATCCTAGGGTACTAAAAGAGTTACGAGTTATAAAGTAGGTCACATTTGCCATTTTTTATTTCTGGGAATACTTTTGAGGAGGCTGATGAACACTGGGCTGTGACATCATTGTGATGGGGGTGCACTAAAAAGCACTGAAATAGAGCAAACAGCGCTCGAAAATCGAGGTATTAGAAAACACCACATTAGAGCTCAGGTCTGCGAGGCCCCATCGACATCAAATGTGGGCGTTAAACCACGGTGTTCCAAACGCCACAGTCAAAAGCGTATATGTGAGAGTGGCCTTAGAAGTCAGTTGTTCTTAATACAGCCTATATCAAAATAATCTTTAAAAAGAAAAAAATATATATGTTTAAAACATGAAAATAAATAAATAAATAAATAAATAAATTTAAAAAAAAACTTGATTTATACAATAGGTCATTTTTTGATGACACATTACCTTCAGGGCCACCACACACTAAACAAGGATTAGGCAAGCACACCTATTTTGTTGGGACTGGCCAAGCATTTGCTCTTCCAACTATGGCAGATGTCAAGGGAAAACGGTCTGGCAAGCTGAATTTCAACACAGCCTATCCTTTCGTTCTTAAGGGAGATAAGCTAGCTGCAGCAGAGGTGTCCCACAGTGAGCTATTCTCCAATCCTTACTAAGAAAGTAGTATGGTGGAATCAATAAGGAACCGCATTCGATCTGCTGACACCCATCTAAGTGCTCATCCACACTGGCTCAGTTAAGCATTTGTTTCTTCGTTCTGTTTGAGAAGCAGAGAAATGAAAAATTTGAATTGACTGGTTATTTTGTTCTCCATTGATTTCAATGGGTTTTCATTAAAAAAAACGGAAAAAAAAAAATTGTTTAAATCCGTTTCTCTGCTCCACAAATGTAACAGAGACATGGAAATGCTTAACTCAGCAAAAGCCAGTGGGGATGAGCCCAAAAAGGTGTATAGCCTTTATGGTCAAAGCAACAATTCCTCCATACCCACACAGTGGCAAACGTTACCCAAAGGCTTCCACAAAATAGAAATATGGCGGCATGCTTGGTCTGATGCCCCTGGATGGAGTAGCACACTACTACGCTATTCCATACAGCAAGCACACTTAGTTTCCACTGGGTAAACAACATCTAGTCTGGATGTTCCAGGAGCAGTTTTATACCTGTACTGTAACACAACTGGTCACGGAGACGTCATTACACATGCAACAGGTCACATAAATATACATGAGGCCATAAGCCCTTTCAATAGGGAGGAACATTTAAAAAGGTTATTTATGGATTGTAATCCCATGTTTTTGTATTAAGAGCATTCACAATGCATACGCTAAATACACGGCTTGGTCACAGTAAAAACTTGTATTTTTTTCCATTTAGACCTATCCTTCTGATGTAGCCAATAAAGGCAGTGTGAAATGGTCTCTAGTGGCTTGAATCTGTCAGTCCTATTGATGAAGGGTTGGAAGAGAAAAGAAGTGTAAAATGAATTGGTTCTAAATAAAATTAAAAAATTACATCTGAGTCCTGACTGTATCCCCACAGACAGTGCAGAGCCCAACCAGAGTGTTTGATCTAGACTGAGAAAACATCCTTTGATCTTGTTAATTGTTGAAATAGCTGGAAAAAAATGAAGTTAACAAATATTGCAAGTAGACAGTGACTGAATGATTGCAGAGAACGCCAAATTGTGCTAAACTTGGCAGCTTCAGAACAAAAAGAAAGACCGCTTCAGCAGAAGATTATAGGGTTAACGCTAGCATGTTTAAACAGCAGTGAGACCGCCATGTGCGTACAACACGAGAAACCGGATGCAGATTTCTGTTATTTATTAAGTATTAAAAAAAACGCTCAACCCCCCAGCTCCCCCTTAGGCTAATATTGGGCCAAGATCACACGTTTTTAGAGCAAAAACTCCTCTGACCACTTATGTGAAGTAGTGATCCTACAGGGCGGCTTTTAGGTGTGTTCAAAGATCAACGGGGGGATTCAATGGGAAACCTCACATCGCATGCCGTGCCATGTGCACACGAGTGCGATTTGTTTTACTGTCCCAATGAGTTCCTGAAAAATGCGAAAAGAAAGGACATTCAGTGATTTTTTTCCTGCATCACGATGAGGTGAAGGAAGGCACCATTTAGGTGTAGGACTCCATTCAAAAGAATGGGGTTCATAGTTACACAAGTTTTGTGCACCTAGCAACGCAGCAAACGCACGCAAGATTCAGACGTGTGAAACTAGCCTTAATTTTAGTTTTGTTCCTATTCACTCTTAAAGAATAATCACTTAAGCCCTCCAACAGCCAGGTTGATGGATAAATGTTTTTTGCAGGACAAGTTAATTTTTCAATGGAACTATTATATCTAAAAAAAATTTAAGTGATTTCAGTACATTTTATTAGTAAAAAACAAATAAAAAATTCCACCATTTGAGGGAAGGGGGTGTCCTTTTTTAAAATGACATAACTTTTTTTTATGGGTGAGTACGATTACTACAAAACCAAATTGCTATAGCCTTTTGCTTTGTTGTATAATATAAAACATCTTTGGGGGGGGGGGGGGGGGGGGGAAGAGAACACACACACTTTTCTGCCGCCATCTTCCGACAGTCATAGCCTTTTTGTTTTACTGTTGACAGTTGTGTAAAGGCTCATTTTTTTTGCAGGAGATGCCTGTAGTTTCTATTGGTCCCATTTTGAAGTACATGCTTTTTTTGCAGATGGGGTGACCAGAAAAAAAAACAAAAGCGCAATTCTAGTATTTTTTTTCCAATGACGTTCACCGTGTGGGGTAAATAATGTGTTACTTTGATAGATCAGACTTTTATGAACACCACAATACCAAATATGCTTTTCGGACTTTTTTCATTCAGGTTTTTTTTTAATAAATATGGCAAAAGGGGTTTTAAAAACTTATTAACTTTTTTAAAATAAAAACTTTAAATTGATCTTTAATTTTTTTTTTATACTCCCAATAATGGACAAGAACTTGTGATGGTTTGATCGCTCCTGCAATATGATATAATACCATACTAATACATTATACAGAGGTCAGATTGCTTTCAGAAGGTCCACAACTGCCATAGCAGCCAGATAGCACCCCGTGATCTTGTCACAGGAAGAGGAGGCGTTGAGGATCCCAAACTCCGATTTGGGCATTTAAATGCCGCTGTTCAAATGGACGGTGGCATTTATAGGGTTAACAGCTGATCGAAGCTGTTGCAGGCCGGTGTCCGCTGTAAGCACCTGCATTGGTGTAGAGCATGATGGGCCCCCTCCATACAAACTCTGAGCACACAGGATGTAAGTGTACCTCCTGGTGCGTTAATGGTTAATATAGCAAGGCACTATGAGTGACTATTAGAACCTGGTTGTCCAGACTCCAAACCTCATTAGCATTTACAGTGCAATAATAAGATGCATCACAGTATGTGGGACACCTTTTTTTTTTTGGGGGGGGGGGGGGGGGGGTGTAAAAGAAGCAAAAATAAAATAGCCATCTCAGAAGTGAGGCTTTACGGGCTAGTCATAATTAGTTTAGTTCCTAGAATGCATTCATTTTTATTTTAGTAAAATCTATATTTAGAAAACTAGTCATTGGGAACCTCTTTAGGGCGTAGACAGTTCCAGAAATAAAGCAGAGGGCGAGAGGGATTTGATTAGGTGTGCAATTGAAACAGCACTGGATCTGTCAACACTTTCTGCAAAACTTGCTTCTGGGCCATTTAAAGAAGCCTGAGGGACTCACACTTAGCAGGTAATAGCAGAAATCTCCATCTCTACAGATAACAGTCCGGAGAGGGCATAAATGTACTTCAAAGAAACCCCGACCAGGAGGAGGAAACACTTCATTCCTGGAATAGTAAAGAAGGCCGAGGTTCTATAGAAGAGATAAAGTCTTTGGAGAAAAGACTGAGAATTGGGGATAACAGAACATATCACGATCACCGTAGAACAACCAAGAGAGGAAGGGGTGGGGGGTACACACGTTTGGCCAGTTCCACAGTCAGCATTCATATCCAAGATTCCATAAATTATTTAATGCCATCTTGGTCCAGGATCCGGCCTTGTAAAAGGCTTCTAGTGCTCGCACATTCCTCCACTGCCCGCTCCTGCTAAGTGTCACTTAACAATGGAAAGTGGGTCACTAAAGTTTCCATGTTTGCTTAACATTTCCTGTTTCCCCTTCTCAAATGTTTCTTCCATAAAACCAGTCTCAACAACTGAAAAGCTCAGATGTCTCAAAGAAGGTTCACCTTTGAGCCGGTGTACAAGGTTGTTTTTTTTTTTTTTAGGGCCTGTAAAGTTGCTATAGTGAAAAAGAATTCCAGAGATGTGTGCGGCGGATGTGCTCACCTGTGTAGATCAGGAGGAATATCACAGATAGGATCAACTCCAGTACAAGGACACCCAGGATGAAATAGAGATCATCGTAACCAAAGAAATCCTTAACGGACATTATCAGAAGTACAGCCGCATTGCCTAACAGAAAGGAACAGAAATACGTTAAGAACAGTGCTGCTGGGGAAAGAGAACATTGAATAGACTCATTGCATTATACAAACTGATGCCATTTCTTTCACAGCTGGCAAAGTCCATTTGATAAATATATGAGCAGGATTTGCAGTATTTGACCAAATACAGTGTAAAAAGCTATGAAAATACTGATCTGAAAGGGTCTCTCTTAAGGGGTTTATCGCAGACTCATAAATTAATTTGGCCAGCATGAGGAGTGCAGCAACTCTGTAATAACATACCCCAATATGTACTGTGCTTCAGTGGGAGCTGTGCCTGCAATACTATGCCAGGCCACAACATGACGTACGGAGCCTTTTGCTTCTTACACCGAATGTGGTAGGATAAATGTCCGATTTAAAAAAATAAATAAAAATTTAAAACCCCTTTAACTCGTTCTGTAGAGCTCTCCACAACGCTCCTCCTCCATCTTTTCTGTCTACCAACCTTCTTGTATTCTGCAATCAAAGACTGGCTACCACCATCATTTCTCATTCCACAAGACTACTTCTGTTCTACAAATACTCTCTACTTCTCACTATAAGGAGCTCCTAACAATATTTTTGAACAAGTCAAGGATGGTTAGCATATCGCAGAAACACACAGGTTATATTTTAGGGGCTCATTTATATGCTACCCTGTATAGTCACTGCAGTAGCATACAGACAAAGCATTGAAAACAAGGGGTGATATTGCAGGAAGATAGAACATGCTGTGATGTGTTTCTCGCAGAGCATGCAGGAAAACATTGCTCATGTGTGTTACCTCATTCAAATGAATGGGGTTCATATTTGTGCGTCTCGCAATGCACAAATCACGTGCGATTTTGTCACCCATGAGAAACAGGGTTAAAAGGACCCAACACTACCCCTGGCTGTTAAGGCCCATTTAGACACAATGATAATTGCTCAAAAGATGTCGCTCAAGCAACTTTTGAGTGATCGTTGTGTCATTTACAGCGCAAGATGAGCGATCACCTTGCGCTACTAGCAGAGGATGCAAAAGACAAGCGGGGTGTCCCTGCTTGTCGTCTGCATCCAGCTGTTCTCTGCTCAGAGCGCCCGGCTTATACAGCCCGGAGTGGAGGATGCAGAAGACAAGTGGGGGGTCCCTGTTGTCGTCTGCATCCAGCAGTTCTCAGCTCCGAGTGCCCGGAGTGGAGGATGCAGAAGACAAGCGGGGTGTCCCTGCTTGTCATCTGCATCCAGCTGTTCTCAGCTCCGAGTGCCCGGAGTGGAGGATGCAGAAGACAAGCGGGGTGTCCCCGCTTGTGTTCTGCATACAGCTGTTCCCCCACTCCAGCGCCCGGCTGTTATACAGCCGAGTGCTCTGTGCCAGGTATGGAGAACAGAGCTGGACCGCTCTGTTCTTCATACCCAGCCTGTGATCAGGGAGCGGGATACAGCTGTAACAATAGTATCAGCTGTATCCCGCTGTAAATCCCCGATAAGGCTCCTTGCTGTCTTTCAGCACACTGAAAGACAACGATGAGCGACGGGATAACGAAAACTGCACGATGTCAGTGCAGTTACACACAACGATTAATCGCTCAAAAGACGGCTTTTGAGTGAATATCGTTGTGTCTAAATGGTTCTTTAGTGTTGCACCAATAGGTTGCTTACAGTCCAGCAGAGTAGTGCAAAGTTTCTGGTGGGTCAGACATGAAAAGGAAGGGGTGAGAAACTTAAGAAAAACTATTTTTTTTACCAGGAAACATGTCTTTAGCTACACCCCTGGGCCGCATAGCTATACTAAACCATGCCTGAGGGCTGCAATAAAACTCTACCTGAGACCTTTACGACATATCGGAAGCACGTGCCATAAATATCTCATAGGTGGGAGTCCTATCTGGAGAATGACATTCCGTAATCAGCACTACAGAGAGGAGACCATGCATATTGGTCCCTCCGGGGTAGATTATGGGCGTTTTGGTAACACATCAGCATTTCACAACTCCTATAAAAACTACAGTGTAGATAGAGGTGGTCATCTATGCATGCAGCCAACTCATGAGCCCCTTTCTGGAAAGACAGATGGGAGTCATGGGACCCATTCTCCTGATCTATAGGTGGCCAGAGATTACTATACTGTGTGCCCAGCTCACGCTCCTGGGCTGTGTGCCACACATTCTCTGACATGGAAACTACGTGTAAACAGCCACACAGTCAAGTATGTATCCAGATAGTTGGAGGTGACATAGAATGGGAGCGCAGGCAGCAACCTACCCCACATTGTGCTTCCCTTATACAAATAATGGCAGCAGCAATAAGGTTGCAATAAACAATTTAATCAGAGCAAGAGATATAATATAGAGATATGACCTAGATATCTACATCTAGCTGACATCTTGGAACTTGCAGCTGTATTCTTCATGCACCATATGCAGAGTTCTAAGTTAACGACTTACACGCAGGTGTGCATCATTAACTTTACCTTGTCTTTCCAAGACTGAAGATGTATCCTACTGTCTGCTTTGTGCAAGTTTTTTTTTCTGTAAATTCAATTACAATATTCTGCAAAGATTCACCAGCCTGGACCGTACAGACCCCAGCAACAGATAATGATTAAAGGGGTGGTTCGACAGGGTTATTACCTTCTTAGAACACGCTCCCCATGCTGCAAATACCGGCATCTACTTACCTCTCCCAGATGCCTGCATCTCCTGCTCGGTCCTCCATGCCCGCTGTTTGTTTACAAGCTGCAGTCAGGTCGTGTATGAGATGTCACAGGCTGCTGCAGCCAATCACAGACCTCTGCCATTGGCTGCAGCAGTCTGCAAACATGATGTCACAGGAAAGACGCAGCAGCGCTGGACACAGCAGGGGGAGTAGATTATATGCCCATTTATTTTTTCCCTTAAAAGCGGTTAGCCATGCTGGAAAAGCACACGCACGCACACACACACACACACACACGCACGCACGCACACACACACGCACACACACACACACACGCACGCACGCACGCACGCACGCACGCTCCCCTTTAATGCAGTGTCAATTCAATATAATATACTGTAGGTAAGGGGGGGGGGGCGCGTAACATTTTGACTGTGGTTCTATGAAAGTAAAGGCAGGGCTTATTATACAATCGCCTCAGGATTTTCTTACCAATTTCAATTTCCGTATAACCCAATTATTCAGGAACGTATACCTTGTAAACTACAGAGAAAAGATACCAAAGTGACACGAAATTGGAGAATGCAGACATCCCAAATATACATGGTTGGTTTATGTAAAACATTCTGCAACTCTTTTACAACATGGCCATGCAATACATTGCTGGTCTTTCTATAGCTGGTTTGAAGTCCTATACTGTGCACCGAATCGACACATGCATGACGTCTAAAACATGTGAGCGTTTTATAATGGTTGCTCCGAGGAATCTTCTCTATAAAGAGGAAAGCAGCGCTGAGAAGTTGGGCATCACATAGGAGCAGGTCATTGAATAGATATAGATTTCTATTCGTTCCATATTGCGGTCCTAATGGGGAGCTAAAATATACTCATCAGAAACCTGCCTTGCAGCGTTAAGCTTAGTGCAGACAGTGACTGATTTTTACTTTGGGGGGCAGAGTTTCGAAGAACTGCACTAGTAGTAGTATGGTGCATCATTTTTACCTACATTGCTCCTTTAACCACTTCAGGAGTGCCAATCGACTATGAACGCCCTGTGGCGCTGAAGTGTGTATGGAGCGGGCTCAGGAGCAGAGTCAACTCCATTCCTGGTGGCAATCAACAGTTTGATAGCTGCCGGTAACGGCTGTGATCAGCTTAGCACTGATTATGGCAGTAAACAGATTTGACGAATAGGCACTGAGGTCAAAGCAGACCAAACAGTCAGGGCACCCTCTCTCATGCAGCACCAATCAGAGGGTGCAAATGGGCTAGCATGGCAGCCTACAGGAGGCTGCCACACACAGATGCCCATCAAGCATTACCCAAGGCATTGAATATCCATTTATGCATGGCCAAATATAAACCGACCAATCTTCCTTGTACACCTCTAGACAAAAGGTGGCTGCAATACAATAATGCAGAGAAGTTTTACCTGGGCAGCGCTATATTTCGCTATGCTTGTAGCCAAAAATTACTCAATTATATTCAGAAATATTTTGGGGAGTAAAGGCCCATTTACACGCAAAAAAAATGTTCAAAAGATAGGAAGATTGACAGTTTTAGCGATCGTTTTGCATAAGCGGCTAGTGTGCACTAATGCCCATTAGCAGTTTATTACCTTCATTTAAATGTAAGTGAGCTTCCAGGAAGTGTATGCAGAGAGCAGAAAGTAGTCTGTTCTCTGCACTCAGCTCCTTTGTTCTGACACAGGGCTGCAAGCTGAATACAATATAATCAGCGCTCCTGTGGAGAACTCAGCGTGTGGTCCCTGTTATCAGCTCTCCGTCTGAATGAGATTTTATGCTCACCTAAAAATAATCATTTGGTCGAAAAGTAAACAATAGTAGCATTTACACGCAACGATTATCGCTCAAAATACATTGTTTGAGAGATATTCGTTGCGTGTAAATGGGCATTTTACCTTTGTCTATTTGAACAGAAAAGCATTTAAGTAGATCCATGCTTTATATATTTCTGCAGAATATACTGGTTCTATATAAAAGGAGTACATAACCAGTGACAGACAGACAACTATTCCTCCAGATGCCTGCGTACGCATACACACTAAGGGCGGCTTCCCAAGGACCTATTTGCACGCAATACACAGAGAATAAAACTAATTGATTTTATTCTCACTTTTGTTTTTGGGGGAAAAAAAAACAAACAAAAGCAGCATGCTCCATTTTAGTGGGCATTTACACACCAAAGGCCCCATAGGAGCCTAGGGGGAGGGGGGGCACAAATGCGCAATATTGGTACGCATTACACTACACAATTTAGCGGAAAAAGAACATATCGAACTAATCAGGCTACATAGCCTTTTAAATCACAGGCGTGTCCAGCGCCAATGTGAGATGTCCTGTCTGTGCAAAAAAGTGCAGTAAAATGTGCAAAACGCATACAGTCGTGTGAAGCCGCCCTTCGACTCTGTTCTGTCGTGGCAGATGATTCCCATGAAAAGAATAAAAAAATGGGGCATATTGAAATTCTACACATCTGTCCTGTATTTCACATGACATTTGCCATTGGGAAAAGATTAGAGACACCCCTATACACAGAAGTCAGCTGGTCCTTCCAAAGTTAGTTGGTTCGACTTGCAAGCGTCTATTGTGTATGTTACCTTCCAGATAAAAGGAGATTTACAACTTGCAGGTGAATTTTCCTATATGTAACTCATGATACAAGGGTTACAGTGCACCTAGTCTGCCATCTAGAGGCTATACAGCAAACTGCATCTTATATTAAATTATGCTAAATTGGATTGTTTGTGTTAAGCAATGTATCCAGGAGTAATGCCATTTTATGCTAAAGAATTATTTTTTGTATACTAAACTCCTTACATAATAATAGGAAATGTATGGTTACACAGCATCTATAGATTTATATTTGAAAGCAACTTGTCTGTGTACAAAACAATTCTTAATGCTGTCGACAGCTTTGTCCCATTGAAGAGAGGTCCCGAAAAGCCACTCTCATATATTATATATAATTTTTTTATTTATTTTTTTTTAGCATATGTACACATCTATACACAAAACAACTATTAATACACAGTACCTGTTGAGTGAATAATCAGTGGAGAAGTCTTGAGGTGCCTCGTTGACCGGTACAAGTTAAGATAGCCGCGGCTCTTTGCTTTGCAGTGCTGGTGGTTAATGAAACGCTCATTGACCACATGAAGCAACCACAGGATGACTTTAGAAATGATCACAGTATTAGTCAGATCAAATGGTGTTATGTACTGCTTGCATAAGTCTTTATCACCATTAAATACACAAAAATACACCGCTACACTGGTCAGGGCCACAAATGCCACCTGAAAGAAAGAAGAAAAGACATTAAAAACTACTAAAGGATGAATACTCTTCATATGAGACAGCGGCAAAACAGACAACATGCAGTTTCTGATAATCTAAGTAGAGGTCTGTTTAGAGCTGCCGCTTACTCGTTTGAACAAGCGAATGATGTCAGAGTTCGCTCATGTATCTGCTTATACAGGCAGATACATCATTCGCTTGTTCAGTCATTCTTGTTTATTTATACAGTGAGTGTAAACGACTGAACGAGCGGAGTTTAAACCAAGCTCTCCATCACAGGATTGAACCTGAAACTTAACGTTTATTTGATAATTCCTAAAAACAGGGGGATATCTATATCTATCCAGTGGACATGACTGCACCCCAGCACCTCTCTCCCAGACAGCATGATTGAACTTCGCAGGAAGGGATGAAGAGGTTCAAGTGCAATTGCTCCCTGGGGTAAGGTGTAGAGATCAAATCAGTATTAACGTAAAGGATTCTATATAATACCTATTTGAATCCCATTACCATTTAGAAAGGATTCGTACCTCCGAGAATCACATATGAAAGATAGGATGTAACTTATGCCGCCTGCACATGAATGGATTTGCAGTCGGTGTGCCCACTGCGATTCCAAAGCGAATACAGTTCATAACATGCTATGTAAAATTGCTTATTCCTGCATGCTCACAGAATCAAGTTGCGATTTCCGTAAGCAGGGAAAGAAAAAAAAACGTATATATAAATAATCACACACACACACACACACAATATTCCGGCATATAAGACGACCTTTTAACCCCTTTTAAAAATCTGCTCTGCAGTCGGGGGTTGTCTTATACGCCGGGTATACAGTTGTCGGAGAGAGAGAGAGAAAAAAAATTAAAAAAAATAAAGAGAGAAGACTCACCTCTGTCTCTCCCCCGTGCACACTGGAAGAGCATTGCTTTCTGCGCCCCGCCTCCAGAAAGCTAATGCTCTGATTGGCTAACTCAGGCGGCGTCGGCCAATGAAAGCTGGCGCTGCGTTAGCCAATCACAGCCATTCGATGAGGTCATCGAATGGCTGCGATTGGCTAATGCAGCGCCAGCTTTCATTGGCCGACGCCGCCTGAGTTAGCCAATCAGAGCATTAGCTTTCTGGAGGCAATGTTCTGCCAGCGTGCATGGGGGAGCGAGAGTCTGCATCAGCGCCGCAGGTGAGTATTCATTTATTTTTTTCACATTGTATTCCCGGCATATAAGATGAAAAGTCGGGGGTCGTCTTATATGCTGGAATATACAGTATATGATATATTTTGTACTGTGCATATCCAACAGTAAGCCATCCCCACCATCCGAAAAACAGATATGCGCAAATGCTGGCCGGGCACTGGGTCAGATTCCACTACGGGCTCCCTCATGCGGAATCCAACCCTTTCGTATGCAGACTTAAATATCAGTCCATCCATCCATAAATAAATTCAATTGTTAGCCAATCCACATTTCCTCCAGCTCTATGCGTTGCCACATCATGATGGAGGTTTTATTGGGAGCTTTTCAGATCAACAGGAAAAGTATCTCTGTCTAAAGAATAAATCCGATAAGCAGTGTGACATATAGCCCTGATGGGGGACGCTGCTCATCTGGGGAGCGTTTGTACTCGCCCCTTAACCTCTTCATCACTTGCTGCGAAGTTCAATCATGCTGTCTTGGAGAGAGGTGGTGGGGTACAGTCATGTCCAATTGATAGATATAGATATCCCCCTGTTTCTAGAAATCAGCAAGTAAACATTAAGTTTTAGGTTCAATCCTGTGATGGAGCAATTCTTCATGGAATCTTCTTGCCTTCTGAGGTTGTTTGTGGTCTTCTTCGAGTTTAAACCGATCGATTAGTGAACGAGCCAATGATGATTTTTTTTATGGCTGCATAAAGAGAACGAAAAGCGAATGATTTATTGTCAGTCATCCAATCGTTGGCTGTGTGCACACTCCCCCGCAAACTCATGTTTATGCGCCAGACTTCACCATTTAGCAAACAAAAAGGATGAGAATATATATATATATCCAGTGCCATGTGTGTGCATTTAGCTGATTTTGTATTTAAGAAACTAGCCACTTCCTCCCCTTTTGATGTCACCATTGCACTTCACATACCGGCATTGCTGCTTTTCTATATATATATATATATATATATATATATATATATATATATATATATATATATATATATATAGAAAAGCAGCAATGCCGGTATGTGAAGTGCAATGGTGACATCAAAAGGGGAGGAAGTGGCTAGTTTCTTAAATACAAAATCAGCTAAATGCACGCACATGGCACTGGATTTTCAATTAAAGTAATATTTTTTCCTCACACGGTTCCAAATGCAATAAAGATTTAGTTTTAGTAGGTTTGCTGGATAGTTTTCTTACTGGTTGTCTGCAGTACCAAAATGTGGCCAACAGATGTCATACTGGAATCTATAAAAGTGAACCTAGATTCTTAAAACGGCAAGCCACAGCGGTGATTCCCCCCCCCCCCATTCACCACGTAAATATCCCCCCAGTATATACACTCATTGTCCAAAAAAACAAAAAAAAAACCCAAGCACCTAGACAGAAGGTTTTATTTGATGCTGATAACTATGTGATTGCAACATTGCTAGAAGTAAAAGATTACAATAGGAGAGCAAAAGGATAATTTATTGCCAAAAGTTGAAGGGAGGCTCTAGTACCCTGTTGTACCACCTCTAGCTTGGCTAAAAGATGCAATACGGGCTGTTACGAAGGCTCTAGTACCTTGTTGTACCACCTCAAGATGAGATATGGGCAGGCATGGAGGGTCTAGTACCCTGTTGTACCACCTCTAGCTTGGATATAAGATGTGATACTGGTGGGCATGGAGGTTCTAGTATCCTGTTGTACCGCCTCTGGCTTGGATGTAAGATGTGATACGGGCAGGCATGGAGGCTCTAGTACCTTGTTGTACCGCCTCTAGCTTAGAAAAAAGATGTGATATGGACAGGCATGGAGGTATACAGGTTCTGTATGATATCTTGTAATATAACAGTCCACAACTGCTGTAACTGAGCCTCTAGATTGTGCAAACTCATAGGCTGCCAAACTTGGCATCCCAGATGGTCTCATACATGTTCTATTGGTGATAAATCTGGCGATCAGGCAGGCCACGTTAGTGCGACAATGTTGTGGAGGCATTCTTGTGACATTTTTGCTGTGTTTGGCCGAGCATTATCCTGCTGGAAAATACGTCTTGGAAGCCCGGCCATGAGAGGAACACATGTCGCTGCAGGATGTCCTGAACATATCTACCACTAGGGGTGTCCGACTGTTGTATGTGATGGCACCCCATGTGATGTAATGCCCCTTATTTTAGGTGAATACACAAGGTAATGGTAATTAAACTGTTTCTCCATCAAGCAGAAATTGTATAACCTCTAGCAAAGGGTCCATTTAGACTGGACGACTGTTTGGTCAACAATGCGCGACACTCGTCCCTGTGTGTCCTTGCTCCGGTTTTCCTGCACGGGAACTAGCAGAGCTGGCACGCTCACAGAGCGGGCAGCAGGGGGGGCGGGGCAGTGCAAGAGAATTCTCTCCTTGCTCCCCGCCCCTCTCCATTGACATAACACAGCGGCCATTCAATACTGAACGGCTGCTATTTACACTGAAAGATGAGCTCATGGTCCTCAGTTTATGCTGCATGGAGGATAAGCTGATCGCTCATCGTTCAGTGTAAATAGCAGCCGTTCAGTATTTGACAAATAGTTTCACTATGAACTGCTAACATTGGTGTATGCAATATGCAGAGCCACTTTTTTGTTCTTCTAGCATTTATATTTGTATTAAACAACATACCTGTATTAGTAGAAGGATAATGCTAACAGCGACTGTAGGGACAGGGTGGAATGTTGGCCGGATTTCAGACTGAAGTTTCTGTGATGGAAGGAGAGGGGCATCCAGCAAACATTCGTCATCTGAACTCTGGGTCAGCTCTCCAGAACTCTGCATCACAACAGAAGAGGATATAGTTAACATAAGATACATCTACATGCCAGAACAGGGTATAAGATAGTGTGGCAAAACAACCAAAGCCATCACAAATCATATTAAAGGAGAACCCATCAGCTTGATCATGCTGTCCAAACTGCAGGCAGCAGGTTATAGAGCAGATTGCTATATAGTTGCCTGCAGTTTGGACAGCATGATCAAGCTGACAGGTAAATTTAAATAAAGTCTTTGGATCTCCACTGATGATCCCCAAAGAGGACCAAAATGAAGGGGCTACAACTGGGCTTTTTGCCCCTTCGGCTTGTGTCTGCTGGACATAGGAAGCCGAATATGGACCATAGAAGATTTGTCTGCCTCCAAGTGAGCTGATGGGGCACGGTATACAGTAAAAGCCCCTTCACTCGAGAAGAGGGCACTGACCCAGTCCTCTCCTTCCTCAGGTGACAATGTTTGACTCAACGGGTCATCAGAAGTTGTCTGAAAGGTGTCAGCTACACTTTAAAGTAAACTTTGCATTGTGTTGGACAACTCACTCTACCAAGACGATACCACAATGCTGACTATCACTCCGTCAGAACTTGACAAACATCTTCACTCATGGCTCCAGTCGGATTTGCGGTCCTACCGGCACCAAAAGAGCAGGGCCTTTATTGGGACAGCCTCCTCACTCGTCTGATCTGCCAGCTGGTCTTGATTGCCATTTTCGGCTGGCCTCTGGGCAGCTCATTGATTGGACCACCTATTTCACCTACTGCGGACCTTTCTCTTGGGTCTCTACTCTACATACAGTAGACAGGTCAATGTAAAAGGTCTCTACATCAGCTTCTGTGAAGGTCTGAGTCTCACTGGTCACTTTGAAGCTCTTAGTCTCTCATTAGAACATTAGATCATCACTTACTGTATATTATATGTGAATGAGACATTTAAAATTTGGGCAAAAAAAACAAAACCAAATATAAAAAGTTTGGCTCCTAAACTTTTCAGTTTAGGAGACAAAAAGGCACCTAGGTAATTTCCACTTTTACCTATTCCACATTGAAGATGTCAAAATGGGTAACCTAATTGAATATTAGGTGTTGGCAGTAACAGATTCAGACTGGGAGACTATAAGATTTCAGTAACGTTTCAGTGTTTGCCCTGTAAACTGTGTTCGTGAGACAGAACACAGGCCTGAGCTGTCCTCACTAAGCTCCTGTGACATCCAGACATCACAACCATTGTGGTACATGAATGCAGAACAGGAAAAAAATGTTCAAAGTAGACAAAAGTGTGTCATAAATGTATCACAGCAGTAATTAATGTGCTTATGAGCGACGAGTTCCTCTCACATTATGAGTCATTTTCATACTTTACACGGCTGAGACAAATCTGTGTCATCTTCTCAGAGCAGTAAAAAAAAAAAAAAAAAAAATCCAGAGAAGACAGGTTCATAAAATACTAGAATATCCGTCCATTACTAGCGATTTACAGTGGGAAGTCAGGAATTAGCATCTTACCGAAATAACGAAGGCAGCAAAACTCATTTACCACACATGTAGAGAAGATCATCCCATCACAGGACCCAGGTTATAGATCATAAGGGTGCCAATACACAACTGCCATTCTACACCTCACACTGCAGAGCTTCCTGCAGGCATGGAGAGTGGAATGCCACCCCATTGGGGCTCTGCAGCATGCAGAATTGGGACTGCTGCCCTAGTCTGTAATACAGGCAGTAACTGGAGAACAGTACTAGAAGACAAATATACAGGAGAAGTATAAATTATATATATATTATACACACACTAATGTAAAGGCCATTTAAAGTGGGAAATCACTTTTAAGTTTGTTTGTGCCTAACTAATCAATGGTAATTATCCAAGTGAAATGCAACAAGGCTTCTATTACAGACAACATCCCTCTTCTGCAAACCTAAGGTTTGTGTTATTTGGTGTTGGTAGTTATAATGCATTGGAAATCCATGGAATCCCCAACACTTCTCCATTGGCAGCGCTTAGGTAATTCCTATATTCACTATAGGAACAGGAAATGCCCACTTAAGTTTGGGAATGTGCAGAATCGGTGAACCGGCCTATAAATAAGTTCTCTGTATTGTCTGAAGTATTATTTTTTGTTCAAAGTTTGGTGCACAGTAAAAAAAAAATAAATAAATAAAACAAACAGGACCAGAGATTGGGACAGAGAAGGATGCTGACTATGTGCTTATGTAGATTTGGGTCCATGCTGTCTTTAAAGGCTTTTATATGGGGCGACAGCCTTTTCAGCGACTGCACAAGCGCCGACGTCAACGCAAAGGTAGTTAGCGCTCGTGCAGAGCTTTCAGACTGAAAGTCCTGCCGGCAGCTCGCGGGCTTCTCGTCCTTATGGGAAGCGCTGAGCCGGGAGAGTCACACAGGACAAGAAGCCAGCGAGTGACAAGGGTTTTTTTTTTTCTTTTTCTTTTTTAAAGATCACTAAAAAGTCAGCTTCAAGAACCATGAATGCCAAGTTAGCAATAGTTTTGTTTCACACTGAACAATTATCGCCCCCTTTAATGAATTTTGAGCTTTAACCGTTGCGTGTAAATGGGCCTTAAAAGTACTGTTTATTAATGCTTATCTATGGAGATCTCAATTCTCAGTAAAGACCTGAGAATCCTGTGGCCATGGCCTGGCAGAAATTATACATTGTATATTTTGAGTGGTCTTCTGCATTTTTTGGTCCTACTGTGCGCGTGATGGTGCTTCTTATCCCTTTCTTTTTAAAGTGGAAGAGATGGGAAAGCAATAATGGACTCCGTAAACAAATCTCCAAGACACCAGAACTTTCTTCTGGTATTTTGAGCCAGATCTGCGGCGGAACATCTTACCAAAGGTTCTAACGCAGATGTGAAACCACCCTTAATACATTAAATAATGCTTGAGTAATTCTTAGAATTCTGTGCAGTCCCACATTATTCAGATTAGGAGTCTATAAATATATATTGACGTCCAAGCGTTATGAGTTGGGGACGTGTTTCTGTCTAATACTGTTCAATAAAAGCAGTCAGTGAATGGACACCTCTGTGAAAAGGAAAACGCTAAGTAGTGTTAAAGCATTATTTACTACGCTCTGCGATTCCATCGGGGGGTCCGGTCTCAGTGGCTGAAACCAGCACTGTGATAGAACCACTCTTGTATTAGCAAGACTGATTACTATTCTATAGTCCAAATATTTTTTTAAAAAAACAAAAAAAAAACCCAAAAAACACGGAACGTGTCGTACTCCGCTGCGATATTCCGCTGTAGAGTCTGACAACTGTGGGCATGAGGCCTTAACCCGTAGGCCCCTCCATCTGGCCAGCCAGTCAAATGCTGTAGTCCGTTCTGACTGCAGAATAGAGATGGTTACATTTCTGTACCTGAAGTTACGCTTTATATTCCCTTTTATTTTCCTTCTTGAGCCTCATCATTCTGGAATCAAGATGAAGTTTAAAGAGGTTTTCCAGGAAAACACTGTTAAGAACCTATCCTCAGATTAGGTCATCAATAGTGGACTGGCTGGGGGCCGCCACTCAGGACCTTGGGTGATCATGCGCTAGCTGGCAGTGCCGCAATACACAGAGGTCGGGGCGGAAGCAGAGGCTCCAACCTGTGTAGTGGCCAGAGCTTGTAACTGCAGGACAAAGGTTTCAGTAAGAATGGGAGCTATGCCTGCAGTTACAAGCGCTGGCCAGAGGAGAACCTTACGTACCAATCGTCTATTACGGCGCTCTCAGCAGGCGCCTGTTCAGCTAATTGTACGAGGTCCAGCGTGGTAAAACCCACTTAAACAGAGCTAGTCTTCTTGACAAAATATTCAAATTCTAGAATGTTCCTTCTGCACTGTGCAGACCTTTACAGATAGTAATCTCAACAGTTTGCCAGATCCAGAATGGACCGCTTAAACTGGTTTTCAAGAAAACGCAATCTGTCATCAGGTAACAGGTAAATACCAAATTTCCACTGTTCTAAATAAGTTAGATATTAACCAGGATTGTCACACAGTAAAGCCCCAACATCAAGAACACCATCACACGGGAAACTCTAGACGTTCTGTTGTAATACAAGCCAAACTAAACTATATTAGAAAAAAAGTGTTGTAAATCAGGTACAGCAATTATTTATCTGAAATGGTCCTCAGTGTGTAAAGCTGGGGGCCACCGGTTATTTTATTTCCTTAAAGACAGCGACGCTAAAGGGTTAAAAAAAAAAGCGTATTCCAACCTAAAAACAATCACCTATGAACTGGAGAAGTAACAGATGTTCTAGAAATCAGTGGGGTCCCAGACGTTAGTCCCTGTCAATCTAACATCACCTGTCCAGTGGAAAGCTCTTAAAAAAAAAAAAAAAAAAAAAAAAAGTGTATTTTGGGAGAATTGATCCGGTAATAAGAAAAAAGCCCCCTGGACACAAAATAAAATGTGCATACAGCCTAAGGCCTCATGTCCACGGGTGTGTCGGACTATGCATTCGGGAGCCTGCACCAGAATCAGACCCTGCCCATGGTTGAGGACCCTGCCCATGCATACCAGTCTGGGTCTTCACTGCGGATGTGTGTGAAAGTACAAGGTGGCTCACCGCTGCACATGTGCAGAACGTTTATTTTTTAATTTATTTTTTTTTAAACTCATGCTTAATCGTGGAATCCACGGTCCATCTGCAAATGACATTCGATGGAAGCCTGACGTGCAAGAACCACACTGAAACGGAGCATTCTGCGATTTGCTTTCTGGACCAAAAGGTCCACAAAACAAATCTGCATGTTCCAATCCAGCTGTTGACGCCCATGCTTCTCTATGGGTGGCTTGAACTGCGGATTATCCTCGTGGGTGCCCCACCTGTGGACATTGGGTCTAAGGCCAGGCGCACACCTGCCACCACAGACACCTGTCTGTGTGCTGTCCGATAGACATAATACAAACAAGACACGCAATGAACTTTTCACATACAGATCATTGGTCCACATGAAAAATCAGCAATGTGCCTAGCCCACTGGGCTATAATGGGTCCGTGTGCTGTTCAAATGATCACAGACTCACATACACTAGTGTCAGAGGCCTAAATGGGAAGGTTGTTATTGGTCTATCATGGCACTGAAGTGTACGGACATGGACGGCACCATCACAAGGAGGTCTGACATCTACAGCCATGACTTGTACAGAGCTTAAGGGGCATAAAGTGGCTTCTGAAGACTTGTCAAAGGGTGTGCGTGATTAAGTCTTAGGGCTCCTTTAAGGGCCTTTTACACGACACAATTATGCAAATCATTAAGGGTCCCTTTACACAGGACAATAATCGTCCCAGCGATAATCTCTAATGTGCTTTCACACAGGAGTAAGGATCACTCAGTGAATGGAGGCAGAGCACTCGAGGCATCTTCTGGCCACCTATTCACAGTAAACAGGCAGTCCTTCACAGATGAGCTACCGCCTGCCCACATAAGCCAATCAGCATTTTATTTTTATGCCCGTACAAACCGAGCAACAAATGATAAGCAAACAAATGGTCAAGTATCATTCGGCAAGCATCAGAACAATAACACTGCTCAACGGCATTCTTTGCATCTGGTGTGCGATAGATCAATGCTCATGGATTTTTGGGTGTGGAGTCAAAACTTACTTTTAGAAATGATATATCATGTAAGGTTTTTATGTCATTTAGATTTTTTTCAGTTTTTTTTAAAAAAGGTTTTTGAGTTTGTTCTCGTTTTCTGATGAATTATTAGCTTTAGATAAAACTCTTTATTTGAATGTAATACACAGTGGACGAAGTTCTAAAAATGGTCACTAGATGGCAGAACATTGTAGTTGAGCAGGAAGGTTACCGACATGAGCCCATCAATACTGCTGTTTAGTGTTTGTAGTAATCTGCATGAAGCACTTCTTCATTCTTACCTCAGCATATCGGTATTTTTTGAGTGTCATTCACAAATATATTACTGAGTTCTGAGTGTTATTTTTTCTTGTATTTAAAACCAGACAATATTTGGCAATACTGCATTATTGTCTATGTAATAGTGCTATGTAGCTCAGAATTGTGACGTGATAGACAGGATCTGATTCTTCCACTGAATTCAGCACCCGAAAATTAGTTAAATCAACCTGTTTCCAAGCCAAATACAGACTTTTATTTTTATTTTTTTATTTGTAATCAGTTCATGTAAACAGGCTCTTAAAGGGGTTGTCCCGCGCCGAAACGGGTTTTTTTTTTCTTCAACAGCCCCCCCGTTCGGCGCGAGACAAACCCGATGCAGGGACCTAAAAAAAAAATCCGCAGAGCGCTTACCTGAATCCCCGCGCTCCGGTGACTTCTTACTTACCTTGTGAAGATGGCCGCCGGGATCTTCACCCTCGGTGGACCGCAGGTCTTCTGTGCGGTCCATTGCCGATTCCAGCCTCCTGATTGGCTGGAATCGGCACGTGACGGGGCGGAGCTACACGGAGCCGCTCTCCGGCACGAGCGGCCCCATTCAGAAGAGAAGACCGGACTGCGCAAGCGCGTCTAATCGGGCGATTAGACGCTGAAAATTAGACGGCTCCATGGAGACGAGGACGCCAGCAACGGAACAGGTAAGTGAATAACTTCTTATAACTTCTGTATGGCTCATAATTAATGCACAATGTACATTACAAAGTGCATTAATATGGCCATACAGAAGTGTATAGACCCACTTGCTTTTGCGGGACAACCCCTTTAAGGCTTTTTTGAATCTAATAGCTCAATGCTCACGGTGCGGAATTCCATCGTGGAATTTCGCACCGTGAAATCACCTGTCTTCACCCACGGCATGCTCTATTTGCCGCGGGTATACGCGCGGACGGCTTCCATTGCAGTCAATGGAAGCCGTCCGTCACGCTATCTTCCGCTGTGCTACAGCGGAAGATAGTGTGAAACCGCTTCCCTGCCCACCGCCAGCCGCGTCATATGACGTGGCTGGCGCGTCATGTGACGCTGTGGGCATGTCATATGACGCGGCTGGCGCATCAAGCTCTCTATTGCGGATGTGCGCCGAAGCGTCATGCGGGACGGAAGACGCTGGATCCGGAGATAAGTATTTGGGTCTCTGGGGGGGGTGCCGTGACGGGCTCTGCCGCGGCAGAGCCAGTTACGGCTGTGGGAAGCTGGCCTTAGTCAGGTGCTTTTGCTAGATAACTGTTGGATGTAAACGTGTGCAGTGACCATATTCTTATGGACAATAAGAGAAAGCATTCCACGAGGTTTTACCCAATCTCCCAAGCACAGAAATTCCCCATATGTGGGCGCAAACTGCTGTCATTTACTGGCTGAGGTTAACAGCATTTGGGACCCTTTTACATGGAAAGAACATTGTTCAAAAAAAAATAATTTGGTTATGCGAATTTCAAGGATATCGTAAAGTGTAGGCATGGCCAATGATTGAACAAACAAGAACTCATTAAGTCTTTCCTATTATGCAGGCATAAAAGCTGGGGAACAAAAAAAGAATAAACTTCTACATGGTGTCTGGAATTTTAGAGCTTTTTCTGGGTATTTTTGTGCAGATTCCAAAAATACCATCCATTTTGTTCTAGGAGCTCTAGTTTTTCAGAGATTCCTGATATCTATTTTTGTGATATTTCCTTTATTTTCCTGGCAGCACTTACTAGTAGTACATATCGCCACCACTGCACATCACACTTGGGTTGATGAAACAATGTGTAAAGACATTGAAGAGAAATGGAACGTGTTTCAGCTACAAATGTGGAACATTTTCTGCGATGAGCATGGAGAGGCTAAAAGCCTCATGTGTGTATCCCATTGTACGCAGTACTGTGCTTCCATGGTCACCAGTAGTCTGCCATCATAGGTGTATCCCATCATCCGCAGTACTGTTCTTCCACGGTCACCAGTAGTCTGTCATCATAGGTGTATCCCATCATCCGCAGTACTGTTCTTCCACGGTCACCAGTAGTCGGCCATCATATGTGTATCCTATCGTCCGCAGTACTGTTCTTCCATGGTCACCAGTAGTCTGCCATCATAGGTGTATCCCATCATCCGCAGTACTGTTCTTCCACGGTCTACAGTTGTCTGCAATCATAGGTGTATCCCATCATCCGCAGTACTGTTCTTCCACAGTCAACAGTAGTCTGCCATCATCTGCGTATCCTATCGTCCGCAGTCCTGTTCTTCCATGGTCAACAGTAGTCTGCCATCATATGTGTATCCCATCGTCTGCAGTATGGTTCTTCCGCAGTCACGGCCCATGATACTCGTATGATGGCAGACTACTGTGGAAGAACAGTACTGCAGACGATGGGATACACATATGATGGCAGACTACTGTTGACCATCTAAAAACAGTACTGCGGACGATGGGATACACACACATGATGGCAGACTAGTGGTGACTGTGGAAGAACAGGACTGCGGATGATGGGAAACACATATCATGGCAGACTACTGATGAAACATCCAGCATGGATGTCCAGGAACATCTCCTCACCAGAAATCACAAAAATGGAGTTTCATCGACATCTCAATGAAGAAACTTTTGTGTTATTCGTGTTCTAGGCTTCTTGGGATTCCTCTTTGTTCCCTCAGCTTTTGTTTGGCAGTCATTACATGTATAATACAATATGTGTACATGCATACATTTATATATCTTGATAAACAGATTTGATAGAGAAAAACTATTGTTTTCAGAATCCATGGACCCAAAATACCCCAAAAAGGCTAACATCTCAGTCACCAAAAATGGAGTTCCCCAGTGTAATCGTTCGCTCGTCGTGTGTATAAAGTGATCATTTAGGCCCCCTGTCTACGGACGTGATTTCGCTGGCGAGTCATGCTGTCTGAAGCCCCGTATCCACGAACAGAGAATCATTGCGATTCTCCGCTCGCGGTCGGCAAGTCGCAGCATGCTGCGAATTGCCGTGATTCGCCGCGGTTAGCCCATCTGTCAGATAGGCTGACCGGCGGAGATTCATCTGTCGGGTCCTGCTCCCAGGCAGCAGCTCCCACAGTGGAGATTCGCCGCAGGACTTTGCAACGCCTGTGGACAGGCGGCCTTAGTAGTTGACATTCACTGTGACTGCGCATGTGAAAGAATAAACAAGCAAGTGAACAATACGTCAAACATTTATCAGCCTGTATAGACTTTCCGAACGAGTGAACTCCGCTTAATTTTCTCGTGCGAACGACTTATTGCTCCATATAAGAGGAGCCAAAATGTGCAGGAAATAGAATCTCCACGGCTGCTGCTGGCCCTACTGATGCTCCCCGTTGACATGGACTCGCAACATCCCGACCAGAAATTAGTGAGCCTTAGTGGCATCCGCTAATACTCGTGTACTAGCGCCCTAAGGCTAGTTTCACACAGGCGATCGCAAGTCTGCTGCGAGAAAATCATGGCAAAAAATCAAATCTTTGTTCTTGCGAGCGTCAGCGATGCTTTTTTTTTTTTTAAGAATAATCTCGCATCGCTGCTGCCTGCATTAAAATTGCACATCTTTTTACGTGAAAGTCAATAGGACTTTCTAATGTTAAAAACCCACAGCATTGCAACCCAAGATTGTTGCGTTGCGATTAAAAAAAAAAAAAGCCTCCATAGGGAAACGGGGGATACTTTTTTTTTTTTTTAAATGGCACATCGCAGCAAGATAGAACATGCCGCGTTTTTTTTGTTCTCTTAACACCGCATCAGTGAAAACATCGCAGACGGGAAGGAAACCATTGAAGGTCACGAGTTTCATAATCTGCTTTTTTTTTTTAACGGACTCTTCCATCAGGCAAAAATCGTGCGATTTTCTCGCCTGTGTGAAACCACCCTCAGACCTTAAATTACATCCATTACTTTAGTTGTTAATTAGTAAACTATTATGACTAGTTGGCACAGATGAGAGATTACTTTTACGTGCACTCATTCATGTCTCACCATGTTAAAGCCATGTTCTTAAGTTTTATGGCAGTTTTACCGGTAGTTTGTTGTAATGCAGGGCTGTGGCTGCAGAGCCATGCAACCAGCCTCACCGATTCGACCCCATGACATGTCCCTTTTAACCATCAGTGCACACAACTGAATTGTTGCCGAATTCCAGCTGCAGAATGCAGCAAGGTACAGTACAGTATAATTTTTTTAGAAGTGCTGTGGATTTTCACTACAGAAATCATTCATATGCATAGGCCATCTTCAAATAACTTTCCCTGCATTGGAATATTCGCACCAAATCTGTTCCTAAATGGCGTGGATTTGGCCAAGTTTTTAATATGGGGATCTGCTGCAGGAATTAACCCTTTTATTTCCAAAGGTCAGACTCTGCAGCATACATATATACATGCTGTGGATTAGAATGCAGGTCATTTTTCAAAATCACTACAGATTCGTTGTGGAAATTTCTGCACCATGTGAAGGTTGTTTAGTTGGCCATGTCATGGAGGGTCCTGCACTGTATCCTTATAGGTCATCAGTTACGTCTGTTCCCACCCCACTTCTGATCTAGGATTCTCCCGGGGGAACTCAGCGCAGCAGTAGGCATTCAGTGGCTTGCTCAAGTACCAGGTGCCATCTGTATTGGGGATGCCATACCCGCAAGCGCATACTCCTGCCTTGCGCACATACATAGGGACAGTCCCAGGAAGAGACCAATGGATTCCCCCTTTGTCAGATAGTCAGTGTGACCGTCTTGAGCAGGCCCTACCTCCCCCCACAGAGTATACGGGACCTGACTTTGGAACCCTTTATCAGACTAAGGCTACCTACATGCGGCCAGATTTGCATTGCGGAATCCGGAGCGGGTGTCTGCCTCCAGATTCCTCAGCAAATACCTGCTGTAACATGCTATGAAAAAGTTTTTTTTCCTGCCCATGAGCGGAAATCGACTGCAATTCTCTGCTGGCAGAGGAAGATCGCAGCATGCTCCATTTTCAGTCGGATTCTGCGCAGACAGCTTCCATTGAAGCCAATGGAAGCCCAACGACCGGCAGCCCTTCGCAATCATTATTGCAGAAAGCCCGTAGGATCCGCGTCATTGCCTAGCGACTGTGCAGCATAATCTGTACTGCACATGTGCACCGACCGGCACATCCACAGTAGAGAATATAAAGAATCTGGCCAGGTATGCAGGGTCACCGGTCCGGCACAGGGTCAGATTTCACTGCGGAACCTGGTTGTGTGCAGGCAGGCTATGGAGTATACTGTTGATATGGAATGGGGGCAACATTGTCTGCAAGATATGCTGAGATCTTTTAGCAAGGGGATACTGTCACTTAAGTACCCACGCCCCAGAGTCACTGGGCTCTTATCCGGATTAGGCAGCCTCCCTCTTTTCAGTGTATAATCACACAGTAGTAGAGACCATGTTAAACACGTTTTCCTGGGTGTAGTATTAGTCCATTCCTGGAGTCGTCTACTTCGTAGAAGTACAGGAAGATTATACCTCTCATGACATCCACCATCTGTCTCGTTAGATCCCTTAATAGTGGGGGTCATCGTAGTACAGCAAGTCCCTGTATATCTCATGACTACTCTAACAGTCACTTCACACCTTCACAATGAGGTTGTTGTGTTAACACAAGACATGTCTTAATCTTCAGTTCGGTCTCCCGTAGCAGGCTGGACTTTGATTCTATCAGATTCTGGTAGTGTGACTTCACTGGTGCAGCTTCAGGTCACTTCATCCTATTCCACGCAGTGTAATGGGCATCACAAGGATCTCCCTACTTGCATCGAGTCGTGCTGGTTTTATCTCTACCAATATGCATCTGATTTTGTGGGCGATTGCAACTAACAGGCAAATCCTTTACCCCATATAGGGATGTGTAGTGGCTTGGAAATAGAGACTACACAGCACTGTTTAGTTATGGGGACCGGTAATATAATAACCGGCCGTAGGGTTCAATCTGGGTCAGTTTACACAAGGGATGCAGGTAACCTAGCAACCAGTTAGGACATTTATTAGCCAGTTGCACAACAAAAAAATTGCAGAGACTCAGATGAAGCAGGTAACCTAGCAACCAGATAAGCTGTGATTGGCTGCAGACAAACTGGTCAGGTGACAGATTATAAATAGCCGGACAACAGTGACAGGAGTCAGTTGATGAGTGAGCCAGTGAGGGAGTAACTGAGGAGGAGAGACAGCTTTGACAGTGAATAGAGGGAAAATAAAAGATGTAAATATGAAGAGAGGGAGATAAAGGAATAGATATAAATACAAAGAAGGATAGAGAAAAGAAATCCAGAGTAAGCTCCCAGTATATGGAGGAGTTAAAACACAGGTATCTACATTGTTGCAATTTAAGTATCATTTATTATGCACTGAAGGTTATGAAGAAAACGACCTCATCTCACTGCCTTATTTATTAATATTGGTTTTACAACAAATTAAGCAAAATATTTGGCTCCATGTATTATTCCACATCTCACCACTCACAACTACAAATTGTGCCCAAGGGCACTGGCATCCAAACTAAATAAAAATCACAATTAATTGCGAGCCACAAAGAATAATAAAATTAGCGCTCACCATAGCGCTTTGTGGCGTTACGATAGTGCTTTGGGTTGGCACGACAGCCATTAGTGGCAACACGGCAGACTTATGCGACGTCTACAAACGTCAGCTTTTGAGCGATAATCGTTGTGTCTAAATGGGACTTAAAGGGGTTGTCCCGCGCCGAAACTGGTTTTTTTTTTATTCAATAGGCCCCCCGTTCGGTGCGAGACAAACCCGATGCAGGGGTAAAAAAAAAAAAAAGGTCCGGTAGTTACCCGAACCCCGACGCTGCTGCGACTTCTTACTTACCTTAGTAAGATGGCCGCCGGGATCTTCACCCACGGTGGACCGCAGGTCTTCTCCCATGGTGCACCGTGGGCTCTGTGCGTTCCATTGCCGATTCCAGTCTCCTGATTGGCTGGAATCGGCACACGTGACGGGGCGGAGCTACGAGGAGCCGCTCTCCGGCACGAGCGGCCCCATTCAGAAGAAAGACCGGACTGCACAAGCGCGTCTAATCGGGCGATTAGACGCTGAAATTAGACGGCACCATGGAGACGGGGACACTAGCAAAGGAACAGGTAAGTGAATAACTTCTGTATGGCTCATAATTAATGCACGATGTACATTAATATGGCCATACAGAAGTATATAACCCCACTTGCTTTCGCGGGACAACCCCTTTAAGTCGACTTTAATTTCCCAGACATTTTGCCATATTCTCTAGCCATCCGCCTGCTCTGTCCTCAAAGAAAATGCCGAGGACGGCTGTTCTCAAACAATGGGGAGACGTAGTGGGCTGGAAATAGGCACTACATAGCACTGTTTAGTTATAGGGACCGGTAATATAATGACCAACCCTATGGTTTAATCTGAGTCACTTTACACAAGGGATGCAGGTAACCTAGCAACCAGTTAGGATGTATATTAGCCAGCTGCACAAGATAGAAAAAAAATGCATAGAGACTCAGATGAGGCAGGTAGCCTAGCAACCAGATAGGCTGTGATTGGCTGCAGACAAACTGGTCAGGTGACAGATTATAAATAGACAATGGTGACAGGAGCCAGTTGGTGAGTGAGCCAGAGTGTGAGTGAGACTCACCAGGCTAAGCAAGTGCCAGAGAGAGGGCGCCAGAAAAAGAAGCGCCTGACAGGAGAAAAGGAAGTACCAGGCAGGAGAGATAAGTGAAAAGAGACAGATCAGCCTGCCTTATTTAATAAAACCGGGTTTACAACAAATTAAGCAAAATATCTGACTCCGAGTATTATTCCACATCTCACTACTCACAACTACAAATTGTGCCCAAGAGCACTGGCGTCCGAACAAAACGAATCACAATTAATTGTCAGCCACAAAGGAGTAATAAAATTAGCGCTCACCATAGCGCTCTGTGGTATCACGATAGTGCTTTGGGAGGGCACGACAGCCATTAGTGGCGATACGACAGATGGTATGTGATAATCAGATCTGACACACTGTCAGTAGCTCCACAACAGGAGGAAGATGCTCTCGCTTTGTGAGCCACCTTCGACCAATATCGTGAAACATCCAGACCGACCTTCCAGTTGGTCCACAGGCCTGCTGAGTGACCGAGCTCGCTCACTGCATCATGCAACCACATTACCCTGTCCACTAATGCAACTCTCCCCTGAAGAAGTTTCCCTGTCATGCTCAGTAACTAAAATGCCTACACATTTAGAGAAGTTTGTCAAAAAGGTACATTCAATGTACTCATACCTAATGAATTTGTACAAGTATTGAGTTGTGCATTACTCTTCTCATTTCTGCTGTGTCGCCTTCCCAAAGCTGGTAGTTCAGCAATGTCAAGGTGTTGTGTCCCTCTTCTTGGATGCAGTATCTGACTTCTTCCTCACAGTAGTGCATTCTATGCATCTAAGCTCAAGGTACCTCATGTGTTTTTTTGTTTTTATTGCCCATCCTTGAAATGCATCTTCAGTAAACTTTAACAAAACACACAAAACCTCCATATGATGTGTGTCTTGGACATCCAAACCCCAGATAACCCTATCCTTCTCTCAATACCTCACCCACCCCTTCCTGGAGCCGTCCTACTGGACAGTGCAATGCCAGTGACTTGGAGCATCCCGACCCTCGTTCTTCTCCACTCCAACTATTTCTCCTCTAGGGGGATTCTGGTCATCCTCTACTATCGCTTGGGAGAATTCCCACGAGAATCCCGAATAGCCATTGTCTGCTGAGTTCTCCACAGTATTCTTCTGTCCTTCAGACGCCAGACCTACCTTATTTATTCGTCGGCTTACAATGGAGTAGAGCAGAAACCCTGTCTCTCCCCCTACAGAAGTCCATTTTCGGCACGCATGACTGCGATTGTACCTACCAACTGGTCTACACATGAATCTGTTTTCAGTAGGGCATCTTCCTATGTTGCAGACACTCCCTTGACCATGGCCAGCATATTTCCTTCAGTTGACAAGAACGCTTTCACAGCTTCGCTACTTCTCATTCTACAGGAGGTATTACCAAGCAGCTGCCGGTGGATTTGTCGCTTGCGCCTACAGAGAGACAGGCTGTCCACATCATTTTTAACCCTTTGGATACTGCTTTTGAACGTCCCAATGTCTTCCCGTGTCGCCCAATGACCCGGACAAAGAAAAAAAAAAAAAAATACCCATCAAGATTTTTATTACTTAACGTAAAGAGGTCGGTGAAAGGAGTACCCAGCTTGGGGGGGGGGGGGGGGGTGATAAATAACTGGAAATAAGTTGGCGCTATATAGATAACAAGTCCAATCCCCCTTCTTAGTGATTCCCCTTGCAACTGAAATGCTGCAAGGTCAAAAAAAAAAAAAAAAAAAACCCCAATGAACGCACACGGCCGGGTTGGTTTCCACATGTGGGACCCCTGCGTACCTGTCCGCAATCTGTCTTTTCTGTGATGCGCCGGCATGCGCACTACAGCCTTTAGCAGATTTTTAGCTGCAGAATTCATCCTTTGCTTAGCGCTCTTATTTTTTAAGGGATTTCAACAGAAAATCCCCTTTGTACAACACGGCCCCCGCGGTCATGTCCGTACATATCCCGTCAGCACTGCAGGCCTCACCGCTGCCGCCAGGTGAAACAGCGTACCTGTGGATAGGCACGTGTCAGACGCAGAAGTATCCTGTACATCACACAGCTGATATGGAAAGCCCTCCGCAACGCATAGTTGGGGGGAGACACAGTAAACGGACCCTTACCAATACCTCATGGCTATAGGGGACAATAACATAGTGGAATACTCCTGATAGGTCTCTACTAGGAAAGCAATAACATCCTGCAGTGTAATAACAGGCATGTGATATATCCAGTGGCCACTGCATGCAGAGACCACCCGAAGTCACGTGACCACACTCCTGCGGGCAGGAACCGGACCATGTAAACACTGGGGACCGCCGAGGTCACGTGACGCGCGGTCACATGATGCGGTACTGTACTCGGGCCGGGTGTGTAGTCTCGCATGTTCCGCCAGACCGTGCTCACCTCCAGCAGCAGCCTGCGCGCCCTGTCCATCCTCCTGCTGCGGTCACGGGGGTACTCATTGAGGTCTCGGCGGGGCCATATAAGTGGTGCGCAGCCCTCCCCTTCCTTGTTGGCTCACATTTCCTGTCCGCGGCAAGCACTTCCCTCGTCAACTACACAGCACAGCGCCCCCTCCCGGGCGCGGGGCCAACACGTGTACCGCCATCATGAGGGAGGCGGCTGCCTATGCTAGACTAGAACCATTCATTTCATTGGGTTCGTTCACATGTGCAAATTCTGCATTGTGCAAAAAAAAATATGCAGCGCGCTCTATTGTGCTGCGCGGGGGAAAGCGCACATATTGCACTAATTAACCTAATTACCCCTTGCATGAACGGCAGCGTGCTTATGTGCAAAAAGTACAGAAAAACACGCACTAGTGCGCACAAATACACAACACCCATGCGCAAATAAGTGGCATAAATGCGTTTCCGCCCATGTAACACCGGCCTACGGGTATTATGGTACGAGCTAATGCCAGGAATTACTGGTCTGCAGATGCCAGTCTGGGGCCGGGTTCACACGGGGCGGAATTTCCATGCGGACTATCCGCACGGAAATTTCCGCCTTCAATCCTAGGCCTGAGACTGAGCAGCAAAGTGGACGAAATTTGCAAAAATCTCATCCAGACGCTGCAGGCAGTCCGTTGTGGCCAAGCCGCGCTGAAACAGACATGCAGTGCAGAATTTAAAGCCGCGGCATGTCAATTGTATCACCGTTTCCACTGCGGGCTCTCTCCTGTCTATGGGGGGACGATGGCCGCAGCGGAATAAGCTGCTTTAAAACCTGCGCCAAATGTCTCAGGACTTCAGCTGCGGAAATCTCACAGAATTACCGTGCGGCCCTGCTGCGGACATTTCACAAGATTTCCACTCGATTTGCACCCCCAGCCTTAGGCCTCTTTCACACGGGCGACAGCGATATCGCTGCTATGCGCACACGATTTTGTAGTGTCCATGATGCCCTTTTCTTGGGCAAATGCACAAATTTCGCACGGATATGAACCCCATTCATCATACAGATGAGCGATTTTTTTCCCCGCATCGCAATGCGGGAAAAAAAATTACGGCACAGGCTATCCTTGGGGCGGGCCTTTGCATCGCCCATTGCCTGGAACACGGCCGGCAAAGTATTACACCGCGTGGTCGGTGTACACGGATGCAATGTTTGCCGTTGAAAACAATGGGGAATACTTGGCGATCCTCCACCGCCGCTGTCGGCCGCGCCACGGGACCGCTACTACCCCGAAGTGATGCAAGACATTTTTTTAAAACAAAAACGCCTCACATCCACGGGGAAATGGCACGCTGAGGCTGGATTCACACGAACGTATATCGGCTCGGTTTTCACGCCAAGCCGATATACTATGTCCTCATCTGCAGGGGGGAGGATAGAAGAGCCAGGAGCAGGAACTGAGCTCCCGCCCCCTCTCTGCCTCCTCTCCGCCCCTCTGCACTATTTGCAATGACAGGAGTCGGGGCTAAGTTTAAAAAAAAAATTGCCCTGCCCTTGTCCCGCCTCTCCCCATTGCAAATAGTGCAGAGTGGCGGAGAGGAGGCAAAGAGGGGGCGGGAGCTCAGTTCCTGCTCCTGGCTCTTCCATCCTCCCCCCCCCCTGCACATGAGGACGACGTATATCGGCCTGGCGTGAAAACCGAACCGATATACGTTCGTGGGAATCCAGCCTGAGGAGCGCCATATTGTCCTGAGTTTCGCACAGGCAAAAATCTCACGCAAGATTTGTGCCTTGCGAAAGGCACAAATCCCGCACGGATATGAGACCCATTTTTTTGAGTAGGGGTCATACAGATGAGCGATTTTTCCCCACATCGCTTTGCTGGATAAAAGTCGCGGCATGTCCTATCTTTGGGCGTTCCCTCACATCACCAGCAGAGCATCGCACCGCATGTGACGTGCACACGATGCGAGGTTTTACATTGATAATAATAGGGAACACTCCATAATCGCCCGCCGCGACTCAGCCGTTTTTTATACAAAAATGCATTGCATCCGCAGGGAAATCGCATGTTGGCGAGCGCGATATGGGTGGGGGGGAGGTGAAATCAGCCTCAGTGGAGCACATTAAATATCAAGCGTAAGACCGGGCTCACATGAGCGTATTCTCGCAGCATGCAGACTACGAGATATATATATGCGTGCGGCACACAACCATATGCAATGACACTGTGTACTGGCTGCGTGCCGCCTGTAGCCATGTACTATCTTGTCATGTACGATTGCATAATACATGCCAAGATGGGACACGCTGCAATTTTTCTTGCATGCCTATTTCGCACAAGTCTTATGAGTGACAACATTACTGCCTTTGGCTGATGGGTACAGCTTATTACGCGCGGGATACGCTGAATCCACACGCATGTGAGCCAGGTCTTAGCAGAGTTGACGTAAAAGCACTCTGAGTCGCGTGACATATTTTAATAGCATTTACGTGTTCAGTATATGGATATGTGTCCCGGCTGATTCAGGGTTTTTTTACTCCATGTACGTCCCGGTAGAGCGGCCCACAATGGTGTAGGGAGGCTCCCCCAGCAATCTAGCATCCTGCCCTAATGAGGGGCGATACCCCTGAACCAGCTGCACACTGGGATTCGGCTTTGGCTCACATTCCTGGTCATGTTACAAGGCCTGTTAAAAGGTTTACTATGGAGTCACAGGTGAACGCCCTTCCAATAGGTGATGCTGCAGGGGGTTAGACCATCACTCAGTTCCAAAGTTTTGGGGTTTCTTCCCCCTTCCTTCCCCAAGGAGCATTGCAGGGCCTATATAAGTCTACTGACAGCCTTGTGGTGCTTTGCATATAGATTCATTACTCCTCTTTGCCCCCCACAACTCACATTTTGTAAATTGTGATCAGATTCCTTCACATTGCCAAAGTAATTAGTAGTTTAAAGAGCAACATTCTATTCTGAGGCTTTAATTAATTTTTGACCCTTCCTTTTACTTATAAGGAAAGCAACAAACAAACAAGAAAGAAGAGGAAAGTTCTGGCTTTTCGTTTTGACTTGTCATGGCTCTTGAAAGCAGGTACGTATATTATGTCTTCGTACTATTGGTAAAATCTCTGAAGATGTTTAATACGGAACTGATTTGCTGTGGATTTTCTGCACCTGAAAGATCCACAGCAAATGTAGTGTATATTTTGATGCAGGTCTGCAGCCAATTCTCCCTTCCCCTGGAATTAAGGTGAAGCAGTGGACGCTGCTGCAGATCTGCCCCAAATAATGTGGATTTACTGTGAACCATTGTGCAGTGAATCGGCTAGTATTTGTGAGCGCACCCTTAGGCACCTTCGCGCTTTACAGACTTTGCCGCAGTTTTTTTTAGCAGGTCAGCTGTGGGATTTAATCCTTGTATTTCAAGAATTGAAATCTGCAGTATAAATATGTGAGCTGTGGATTCAGAAGCCGCGGCGCTTTTCAAAAACACTGTGGATTTGTTGCAGAAACTTTCCACTCCGTGTGTAGGAGAGCTTTGGAATCTCCATCTTTGTGGCTTGTGTTGTAAATGCTGTGGACTCTCTGCAGCATTATCAGCGTGGGACGCTAGCCTTATGGCCCCTTTACACTGGTGAGAGCGATATCAGGCCGTGATTCACAGCGCTCCCCATCTTCTGGGGATGAAGGGAATTGCAGCGTTCTCCCATTGCTGTCAATTCGGCTGGCAGTAGCAGCACTGGCCGCATTGTAAGCAACGGGAGAACTCTGCAAATAGTGCTGCAGCTGCCGCCGACCCCGTTGTCAGCAATGGGTGATATCGCAGCTAGATAGGACATGCTGTTATGTATTTTCTGCGAAGCATCGTGGTGCCATGCAAAAACCTCACTAATTTGAATGAACACAATGGCTTTCAGATTTGTGCGTCTCACCGTTGTGAAGGCGCCCTTAGGCCTCGGAGAAATTATATTTATCAAATCTGCATAAGCGCATCCCATAGGATAGCATTAACCATCCGCGGTTAATTAAATAGCCGCGGATGGTATTTTAAGGGATTTGCGGATTCCATACGCGGTAAAAAAATGCGGCATGCTCCATTTTAACGTGGATCACGCGCCGGTGGCTCAATTGTCCTCTATCTCAATGGGTCTCCCGAATGCAAAAAAAATAGACAATTTAAAGTGCATCCGCAGCAGAAATCCGTGCGGGCAATATTTTTCCTGTGGACGGCCTCATGCCCACAGGGAAATTTGGGCCCACGTGGATTCTCCACACAAAATCCTGCAGAGGGTCCCTCCTTTCCAGCAGACATGAGGCCAGAAAATTGATTATACTTACTTCTCCGGACGCTGCGGGTCTCCCCATCGTCACAGCTGGATCTTCTTTCTTCGGCCCAGCGGATGTGCTCGGGCGCCGTGCACACTTTTTTTTTTTTTAACTCCTGCTTTCCCGTGGTCCGCGGCACGGACGCAGTGTGTGCCGTGGGACCTGACAGCTTCAGTGTAAGCCATGAGAGCCGTCCGTGCAGGAAAATCGCACAAAATGGAGCATGCTGTGGGTGCTTTTCTGCACGTGCGATCTGCACGCCAGGGAAAAATGACATTCGCAGGTATTTAATTACTTGCGGGTGCCCAATGTTTCCCTATGGGCGCGGATCACGCGTGCAGAAAACCTGCGCGATTTTAGTAATTCCATTTTGCACGTGGACATTGGGCCTTAGGCCTCATGTCCTCTAGCAAAATTGAATTGCGGATTCCGCAGGAGAAATTTTGCCCATAGGAAATCATTGGCCATCTGCAGGTCAATTAAATTGCATTTTGCAGCTGCGGATGGCATTTTAATCGACTTGCGTTTTTCACGTGCGGGGAAAAAAAAACAAGAACATTTGCCCAAATGTATGTTTGTCAGATCATCGGGCCATGTAAATATGCCCACAATGATGATAATTAGATGTGATGTCGCACCACCTGGGTTGTCGTCTACCCTAGCCCAACTTTACAAAATACTTGCCTTTTAAATTTTCTACCTCTACGAGTTCTCAGTGGGACCATAAGCTAGTAGAGATGAGCGAACGTACTCGGTAAGGCCGATTTCGCAATCGAGCGCCGCGATTTTCGAGTACTTCACTACTCGGGTGAAAAGTACTCGGGGGCGCTGCGGGGCGTGGCGTGGTGGAGCGGGGGGTAGCAGCAGGGAACAGGGAGGAGCTCTCTCTCTCTCCCTCCCCCCCCCCCCCCCACTCCCCTCTGCAACCCCCCGTTCACCCACAGCGCCCCCAAGTACTTTTCACCCGAGTAGTGAAGTACTCGAAAATCGCGGTGCTCGATTGCGAAATCGGCCTTACCGAGTACGTTCGCTCATCTCTATAAGCTACTTATTTGTGACCACAGCATGATGTTGGGCTTGCTTCTGGGTTTGAGCCATGGATTTCACTCTTTGCATCGCAATGGGTCAAGTCCCTGGCCAAATCCACAGCATAATCTTCCATTTCTGCAGCAGAGATTTTCCACTGTGTATAAACAGCCATAGTGATTAACCATGCAGGCCAGCCCAAACCTTCCCCATTCTCCAAGTTCCCACAATAGTAGGATGTAGACTTTGGGGATCTTGAGTATCTAGCCACAGCTTGTTTTCAGTGGGTAACAAAAGGTTAAAGGGGAACACTCCAGTCATATTCTATTTGCCAACCTATCCTTAGGATAGCAGATCAACGGGGGTCCGGATGTGTGGTCCCACTGCAGTGAGTAGATGAAGGGGTAATAGGAGGCATCGCTAACATTGATTTCAGTGGGACTGAAATTGACTTATAAATTTCCGACTGTCACCACCGATGACCACTCCGACCCGTTACACTGAGGCTGCATTCCCACGAACGTATATCGGCTCGGTTTTCACGCCGAGCCGATATACGTCGTTCTCCTCTACAGGGGGGAGAGGATGGAAGAGCCAGGAGCAGGAACTGAGCTCCCGCTCCCTCTCTGCCCCCTCTCCACCCCTCTGCACTATTTGCAATGAAAGGAGGCGGGACGGGGCCAAGATCCGTGAATTAGCCCCACCCCCGTCCCGCCTCTCCCCATTGCAAATAGTGCAGAGGGGCGGAGAGGAGGCAGAGGGGGCGGGAGCTCAGTTCCTGCTCCTGGCTCTTCCATCCTCCCCCCCCCCCCCCCCCCCCCTGCACACGAGGACAACATATATCGGCTCGGCGTGAAAAGCGAGCCGATATACGTTCGTGTGAATGCAGCCTGACAGTGGGCCGAATGATCAGCTGATCAAAGGCAGGGGTCCATCACTCAGGATCCCTAATCAGCTATTGATTACCTATCCTGAGCAAAGGTCATCAATAGTTAGTCCCAGGATACCCTTTAAAAAAAAGATAAAAAATGATAGAAGAAACTCATTTGAATGTGATTAAAAACAGTGGACCTATTGGAAAAAGTGACTGATTAGAAGTGGAAATAATAAGAACTCGCACATTAAGGCTCTGTGTACAATTATTATTCAGCATAAGCTTTTAATTTAGCTTTTTCTGTTACTAGATGCAAATGGATTATTTCAATTTATTTTGGTTTTTAATATTTTTAAAAAATCAGTGTGTTCTGCCAACAACATGTAATATGGCTTAGAAGAAAAGTTACTGCCAACAGTGCCACCCATGTATTATAAAAGCAGCAATCCACCTACCCAGCAGGAAAATCTGTGGAATAAGTCATAAATGGGAGTTATCAAAATTTCAATTACTTTGTATGAAATTCTGCCTTATCATTGAGGTAAGGAAGCCATCTGTTTTGAAGATTTAGAACATGCTCTGTAGATTTAGAGAAGTGTTCTCCCTAAAATAGTAGTTTACATAAATACAGTGAATTGGGTGATTTTGCGCAGCTCATTTATTTCAGGCTGTAACCCCTTAACGCCACATGGGTTTATGGTACTTAACGCAACAGGGAGTTGCATCTTATGGGTGGCACATGGCCTGTGATCGCTACTGTAAGCAATAAAGATGGTGTTCACACTTATGCAACCACATTATTTTTTCACCATAAGGGCTTATGCAGACGACCGTATATCGGCCGGGTATTCACACCGGCCGATATACGGCGTCTCTCTCTGCAGGAGGGGGAGGCTGGAAGAGCCGGGAGCAGTGCTCTGAGCTTCCGCCCCTCTCTGCCTCCTCTCCACTCCCCCCTCTGCCCCTCTGCACTATTTGCAATGAGAGGATGCGGGACAGGGGCAGGGCTAAGTTTCTGGAATTAGGTCCGCCCTGTCACGCCTCCCTTCATTGCAAAAAGTGCAGAGGGGCGGAGAGGGGGTGGAGAGGAGGCAGAGAGGGGGCAGGAGCTCAGAGCACTGCTCCTGGCTCTTCCAGCCTCCTCCCCCTGCAGAGAGAGACGCCTTATATCGGCCGGCATGAATACGCGGCTGATATACGGTCGTCTGAATAAGCCCTAAGGCTATCGTGATATCTCTGGTCGGCATTTTTGAACACAGTAACCTGCGTTCGACAGCGTATTTTAATGCACCCCATCATTCTGATGAGTGATGAGGTGCGTTAAAAAGCAGGAAAATGAACCAAAATAGAGCAGGCAGCGCTTGAAAATCATAACCTTAGAAAACGCCATGTGGGAGTGCGAGGCCATCATTGGAATCAATATGAGCGTTGTGCTGTGATTAGCACAGCGTTCAAAACACCGCGGAAATTGCAGTACAAAAACGCTTGTGTGAGAGTGGCCTAAATGATTTCAGTTTATCAATGGAATTGTACAGATGACGATCACATTGAAGGTGGGAATAAATCTAAGATGATTCATTTTTGTCAGATTTTTTTTTTTTAACATGGTAAAAAATGGACTGTTACCAGGGGTGTGTAGACACTTTATATCCACTGTATGTGAACAAAATGGGTACTGAGGAATATTCAAAGAAGTGGATTGTCTGTGTAATGCAGAACATGGACAGGTCGTCCAGAGTAAGGTCTCATTCACACGAGCGCTCTTACGTGGCTATTTTGTCGTGATGAAACATTGGCCGAAAATCGCGACCATGTGATGCACTGGATTACAATGTATTCGTTCACATGAGCGGTTTTTGAGCACGTGAAAAAAAATCGCACCGTTAAAATGCCAAACCACCGACTGTTTTCAGTCGCCGAATTTTCACACTGCGTCAAAAAAAGGCCTATCTTTTGATGAAAAACGCTGGAGGCTCCCATAGACTCCTATGGGAGCTGGGGGGAAAAAGGGGAAGCGGAGGGAGTTTACCTGCGCTCGGAAACAAAGACAGCTGGCTGTATTTAAGCATTAGAAGTCATTACGAGGAATTCTGCCGATCGACAGCATTCTGCGCTGCAGCGTATCTCTCTGCGATAGGCCCATGTGAATGGATGAGACAACGCGAATTAATCTCGGGACTCAATCGCAGCTATTCTTTATTGATGCGATTCTCGGTCGCCATGCGGCCGGCGTGAGACCGCCTCGTCCGTGTGAATGAGGCCTAACTGACCTTCTTTGTAGCTGCTCTTCACTCTAGCCAAAAGATAAGGATATTGGACAGAGGATCCCTCTCTATCAGCTCATAATTTCCTAACCAGGTACATAAAAATGTGTCTTAAAGGGGTTATAAGCTACTGATGGCCTATCCTGGGGATTGCAGTCCTCCCTTTTTGAGGATCACAAGACTGGAAGAAGCGGAGTGTCATATGCTGTATATTGGGGATAAAGGCTGAATGCGCTCTTGGCCTTTGGTTTGTGTTACTTGCCCGTAGTACGGTACTCTACAAACTAATAGACTGGCGTAGAATACATCCTAACAGCAATACCAAGGAAAGAAGTAATAAAGTATCTGCTGAGGCACATTAACATGTGGGAGGATATCAAGGTTTCACTATTTTTTTTTTTTTTCTGACTGAAATAATTGCGTACGTGGGCACACAATCTAGAAAAATCTAAAGCCTCTGCTCAGAGTACTTGCACAAAACAAGACTTCATAAGTAATGATTCATGTGTAAGCATGGCTCTGGATTAGTTTACTAACAATATAAAGGAGCTGATTTACATAAAGCATGGGGTTTGTCTGCTGAATACAACACCTGTCCATAGGCCCTCTTGGGGCAGAGGTGGGTCCTAGACGGGCTCACCCATTCCCAACACCCTTCTATGAGCCCGTCATCTGTTACATGCCTGGCACCAGCATTTCTGTTTTTTTCAGCTCTGAACAACAAAAATCCTGGGACTGGCACATTCTGGATCTGAGCAGTGCCGGCACTGACTAGGGGTCATCCTGCGCTATTTAATGCGAATCTCAGTTGGAGGCTCTGAACATGGCCTAAATATTTTGAGTGGCCAAGCATCGGTTTATTGTATTTAGGATATCTTGTTTAAAACAAAATTGAAGTCATTGGCTCACCTTAAAGTGTCAGTGCTGCCCCTAACAACCAGTCAGAGGTCAGCATTCATAGCTCCACAGCAAGTTTGGAAATTGAAGAATTGATCTTATTGGTTGCTGTGTTCTACACAGATGCATTCACTATCTAGTTCCTGGTGGTCAGTGGGATTATCTATATATCGTACCTGGTAGTCAGTGGTAAAACAAGTATCTAGTTCCTGGTGATCAGTGGTATTATCGTCAGGATATATAGTACCTGGCGGTTATTGGTATAACCAGCATCTAGTGCTCTGGTGGTCAGTGGTATTATCCATATATAGCGCCTGGCGGTCAGTGGTATTATCCATAGATAGTACCCGGAGGTCAGTGGTGTATGTATGTATATTAGAGATGAGCAAACCTACTCGGCCACGCCCCCTTTTTCGCCCGAGCGCCGCAATTTTCGAGAACTTCCGTACTCGGGTGAAAAGATTCGGGGAGCGCCGTGGGTGAGTGGGGGGTTGCAGCGGGGAAAGGGAGAGAGGGCTCCCCCCTGTTCCCCGCTGCTACCCCCCCACTCCGCCACACCTCCCCCGGCGCCCCCGAATCTTTTCACCCGAGTACGGAAGTACTCGAAAATCGCGGTGCTCGATCGAGTAATTACTCGAAACGAGTACGTTCGCTCATCTCTAATGTATATACATAGTCAGTGATATAGCTATATATCACTGACGGCCGGGTACTTATAAAAAAAAAAAAAAAAATATATATAGATATATGATAGATATGGCGCCTGGCGGTTAGTGGTATTATCCAGATATGGCGCCTGGCGGTCAGTGGCATTGTTGTCTGGCACTGAGCGATGCTGTATATTCAGCCTGGTATTTGTAACCGTGTTTAATCATCAATTACAGTCTCCCCCAAATGTTGTCCTTTATAGCAGCTGATGGCCCCATACCTGGTAAAACTCAGTTTTATTCCTTTCCATGCTGTAGGTCTGGTGGCCCGCACTGCCCTCCGATCCCCAGCCATTCTTGCAGTCCTGTCCATCTTGTACAGCCACGGGCCAGTGCATGAGCATCAAACTCGTGCAAGATGGCGGGGCGTTGGAAGCAGCCTTTCTGCTGCGGAAACCTCGTGGAATTCCTGTGCGCTCCTGCTGTGGACATTCCAACATTTCTTCCCCGTGGAAACCCAGCCATAGGGCTAATGCCCACGGACGGATTGTCGCTGCGGAATTCACAGCCAGACCTCCTATGTTAAGATTCTCTTCTGCCCATGGGCGGAAATCAGCTGCGATTTTTCCGCTCGCGGGGGAGAATCGCAGCATGTTCTAATTTGTGCGGAAAATCGCACGAACGGCTTCCATTGCAATTAGTAGAATCCGTCCGTCCCACGATATTCCGCAGTGTGGGTACTGCAGAGTATCTCGGGAATCCAAGTCACAGCCCAGTGCATCATGCCCTGAACTGTGCATGCGTGCCGAGTGAGACACTTGCAGCAGATTCGGACAGGTGAGTATAGGGTCTCTGGGGGGCACCGGGTCCAATTCCGCTGCGAGATTTCTCAGTCGGAATCCGACCCGGTCATGGGCATAAGGCCTAAAGGGTTATTTTTGGTACTTTTTTTTTTTCTTTCCTCTATTGATGATCAACGGGAACCCGCTACTCGTATCCCCACCAATCCGCTTACTTCCAGGGCCACTGTGACTGCCCTCGGCACAGTAAGCAGAATGTGCTGGTTGCAGTGCAGCGGCCCAGGTTGGTATTGTGGGCACAGTTCTCATTGAATTAAATGGTAGCTGCGCCTGCACTACCAACCTTCCTGCTGACTGCAGCAGCCTTGGGAATCATCTGATGGGTGGGGATCCTACAGGCGGGTCGCTGCCAATCCCCTATAGATGGCCTGTCAGTCATCAATAGAGTAGGTTTAATCAAAAAAGTCCTGGAATACCTAAAGGGGTTTTCTGGTCACACCCTACTGATGACCTATCCACACGATAAGGGTGCATTCACACGAGCGCATAAACGGCGCGTTTTTGCGCCCAATCGTATAAACGTGACCATCTGAGGCATTGGTTTTCAATGTATTCGTTCGCACGGGCGATTTTACGGCGCGTAAAAACGGCAACCCGAAAAAAAACCGGAACATATGCGACCGAAATACACGCCAACGCATATTCGATGGCCGAAAAGATAGTTTGCAAAGTAAGAGCAAATGATAATACGCTTTCTAGCTCTGCTCATGATCGCCGAAAAACGTTCTTTCCGGCGATTAAACGCTGCGCACGTGCGAACGTAAATACGCCTACGCTCGTGTGACCGCGCCCTAAGTCATGAATAGTTACCGGGATCCCATTATTCAGGATCCCGGTAATCAGCTGATTGTCTGGTCCTGATTGGGATAGAAGGCAGAAATGTCATAGCGGGCATGGCTTCCATCGAAACCAATGGCAGTGATGCCTCCTATTACATTTCCGCATCCAACCCCGATGTTGGAGCCAGAGCCCTTGTAGGTCCTCTGTAGTCCACCCACAGCCCTGGACTACACTCCTGGTTTCTAGGATTTCCACGCTCCGAGCATGCTCAGATTGCAATGATGAATCTAGTCCCCGACAGTTATTGATGAGCTGCCCTGTAAGAACTAACATGGTTCCCTCTCCTCCTCATCGGCTACACTAATGGAATGACTCCACAAGACTGTGACTCAGATTTCACGACAGTCACGGTTTACAGTCAGTCCAGGAGATCAGTGGGCTCTGCCTGTATGCGGCGCTCTGGGGGAACCTGCGGCCACGGAGTGACTGCATGGTGTTGTGTCGGTCTTCCACAGGCAGAGGGCGCCATTCTTTTTGGATAACACCGTCCTAATTGGCGCACGAGATGCGAGATCAGGATGTTGATACAGAGTGCAGCGGCTCGTAGTAACCCGCTCACATAGACTGCGGCTGGCGGAGCGGCTGTGTGCATCCACGGAGCGGCGGGAGAGCCCCGGAGCCGCCGGGCCATGGAGTGAGCCGTGCGCTGCTGCTACTGCGGGGGCTCCGCTCTACCGGCCCGTGGAATGGTGCTGACATCTGCCCGCAGCATGGAGACGTCGCCTGTCACCGCAGTGTAAGCGCCATCTGTGCACATGTGTGCCTTGTATGTCCGTGTAGCATGGAGGGCGCCCCCCGGGGGCAGTTATATAGCATGCCGGGTGCTTGTCAATGACTCCATTCACATCTTATATTGGAGGTGTTGTAGTGTTGTGCCCCATACCCCCATGGACGGCTAGTAAGAGGGGCTGCGAGGACCCCTCCGTCATGTGACTTGGAAATACTCCTCGCTGGGTCACAGAATACAGGCTGCCACCGCTGAGGGGTTAAAGGGGATGACTTCGTGGCTCTAGTACTGATGAGCTGGTCCAGGTTGGATCCATGGGGGTCCGGCACACCTTGCTAAGAGAAGGGGCCGTGACACCCGAGGGCTATGGAAACTGCCACGGTGGGTCCGCTGTTGTAGCAATCGTGGGGATGGTGGTAGAAGGCCTGGTATCTGCAAGATGTACCTGTCCCAGATGGGCTTGGTAGAGCTTGGCCTGCTGTTCTGGAGGTGGGTAGTTGAGGGTTGGCCGGGGGCGGATTATGGGTGCAGGTGTGTTATAAGACACTAATAGCAGCTGCTCTCACCTGCGGTCCAGCGTTGCCGCCCCTACAGTCCTCCCAGCCAATTGGGGGCCACGGTGGTCATGTGCCATTCTCCGGCCATCATGGCTTCTAGCATTTAAGCACATGACTGCTGCGGCCTCTGATTGGCTGCAGCGGCCAGGTGGTACCTATCGGGAGCGGCAGCACTAGTCCGCTGGGGGTCAGACGGGGGTATGGCTTTATCACATGTACATCCATGTATTAAGATAAAGCCTGATCTGCACCCAGACCACCAGGTCCTTGGAGGTAAACACCTGCTGTCCGGAGTTGGAGTGGTCAGCAGGGCATTGTGGTGGGCAGCCCTTGTGTTTCTGCAGTGCGCTGCTCAGGATATGGCGCTGCTTCCTGCCGCTATGGGACATCAGCCTTTCCTTCCTGCTTTGTGGAGAAGAGAGACGTGAATCCGTTTTCCCCAGCAGAACAAACCTTGATGTAATGTAGTGCAGAAGAACTACCTTGTGGTGTTTGCGGTGCGTCCCAGCGCCAACGCACCCACTGTGGCAGGCTGACTGTTCCAGATACTACCGGGCTCACTCTGTGGACGTTGGCCAAGTGCTTAACGAGGTTACTTTGTTGGTGAGCTGCGCTGAGACTAAAGTGAGGGCTACATGTTAACCTCAGCTGCAATACCAGTAGTGCGGTTAATGATCGCAGCGCAGCCCTGCGGAGGTGAATGTTGGTGCAATTTGTGAGTTGCCGTAACCCGCAGATCGCGAGACGTTCACTATCTGTGGGACATAGTTGCAGGTAAACATCTATTAGATCGCCAGGCCGCAGAGCAACTCAACACTCTTTAGCCGCCCACAGTGTGCCATGTGACCCTATCCTAAAGGTGACCTTAAACATTAAGTGAAGGCTGTTCAGACAGAAGTTTCGGCAGCACCTGCTGACCATCTCATGTGTATGGGGCTGTTCCATATTTCCCCTGACAGTAGATGCTGGAGGATTAGGCATGCCAGATCCATTGCGCTTGTGGGTGATAAGCCGCCAGAGATATGTGAGCAGTTATTGGAGTATTCTGGAGCTTCTATAATTTTTGTCTTTCTATTGATTACTGACGGGGACACGCGGATCTGATTCCTGGGGCCGCAGTCTCTGTAGTCACACAGGGTACTGTTGTATGTTGTCGACACCGGAAGTGGTGGGTGTCACCAAGTGTTAGGCTGCTTGACAGCCAGGTGACACCCCAAGTTCGTGATAGGGTGAACTCACCCCTCTGCCTCTGATTGCCTGCAGTCACCCCTTTGCCACTGTGCCTTCTGCTGGAAGTTGTCCCCGGCAGCTGCGGTGAGTGAGGTCGCTGGTGTCAGTTGGCGTCAGGTCCTCCTCTCTTCCCTCACAGCTCCAGTGATGTTCGAGCTCCCGTCTATGACGCCTGCACCTTTGCCTATTCGGGTTCTGCCACTCACCTGCTGCGCTGTGTCTCTGCGCGACCAGAGCTGCTCCTCTAGCGCCGCTGTCTGCGTGGCAGGACGGAGGGCCGCGGCCTCGGTAGCAGGTTGGCGGTGGGTTTAGAGGCTGCGGAGGAGGGGAGAAGAGTTGAGGTGGGTGGCAAGGTGCTAGCAGCATGGGACAGAGTTTTGCCTGTGATAGAAGATTAGGGTTAGTTTCAGTTTTAGGCTTAGATTATTAGCTGTAAATGCTTCCAGCTAATAATGTAATCCTAACACTTAAACTAACCCTCCCAGGCAAAACTCTGTCCCCACGCTGCTAGCACCTTGCAGCAGCCACCCACCCAATCAGAAATGTGTGGGCGTACACTGGGCGGATACAGCCGATCACCACGTCTCCACCCACACTTGTGGTGGAGACATAATACAATAGTGCCGGCACACAGCAGCCTAGGTGGGTACTGCAGTGCAGGTCTTGTTGAATTCAATAGGAGCTGCACCTGCAATACCCACCTAGGCCACTGTGCTACGGTCAGCGCTTTCTTTGCTAACAGTGACAGCGGCCCTGAAAATTTGAGCACCAGTCATCTATTGATGTCCTGTCGCTCATCAATAGAAAAAATTAAGAAGTCCTGGAACACCCCTTTTTAAGAGCCTTTATAGTATAGTACTGTAATTTCTGTGGATATTAAGGTCTCTTGGCCACAGCCGTTGCGGAATATCGCCGGCGATATTCCGCTGTGGGGGAGCAGGGGGGGGGTGCTGACAGGTCTCAGCGGTAAGCCTATCTGACAGATAGTCTCACCGCTGCAAATCGCGGTTTAGATCCGCCGAGCGGATATTCGCTATGATTCTCCACTTGTGTACGCAGCGGCTGCGCTCTCCATAGCAACGCTGTGGAAATGGAAAGCATTCGCTGCGTTACTCGTGGCCGGATTATCGCCGCAGGTAACGCAATGAACAACCGCCCGTGGACAGGCAGCCTATCTGATGATAAAGTCGGAATGCTGTGGGATCTTGGATTACTGATAGTCCTTCTACAAATACAGAGGGGCGCATGTATGTAAAAGGGTTAAAAACTCAACTAAACTCACCGAATTCTGAAACTTTTTGCAGATGACTGCAGTTGTGGTGTATTGGTCCTTCTACATTACCTGCCTGTACAAATAACCACTAACCAACATGTCCGTCAGCACCTGTTACCCCCTGTCCCTGGACAGATGACCTGCTCTGTGGGGGCAGCTGACCACTAACATGATGACTTGTCCCTGATCTGCCGCATGTCTCCCGTCTTCATGTGCAGCTGATCAGCAAACCTCTTTATGCTCTCCTCCTAAATCAGCCAAGGCACCAGAGTTTGCTTGTTGGTCAGCTAATCACTGGTTCCTTTACGCGGCCCGATCGATGGCGAGCATTCAGAGGAACACTTGTGCCTGGTAAGCGGCTCCTGCGGAAGGACCACGCAGGTTGGGGAAGTAACAAAATTCCAGGTTTGGGCAATACAAGATACATTTTATTTTGGCCCTAAATTGTCTGTAAGAGCTTGCAGGAGAGATGAGGGCTGAAAACCAAGCAGTCAGCCCAGCCTTGGGTCGGTCTCACCACCGGATTTGAATTGTGGATGCCACACCGACGATCTGTGGTAAAATGCGTGCGGTGTAAGGCGTGCATTTTTTAAAACTTTTCTTCACGCTCAAGGAATCCAACCTGGTGGTGAGCCTGGCCTTACTGATGGATCTTCTACTGAGACACATCTGCAGTTTCTATATACAGTGATATGTAGAAGCTGCAAAAGGCAGAATGTACAAAATTTTTAATTAAACTCTATTGGCAGCAGTGTCCGTAGCCACTAAAGCCATATGAAACTGTCAGTTTTCTGACTTGCCATACATAAACTTGGCCTGAAAACGCAAGGCCACAAGTAGTGGAATTCTGTCTGGACTTCTTCATATAGTAAGTAATTTACGGCATTAAAATGGTAACCTCAGGCTATAGAACATAAAATATATTTATTGGACTACAATTGCAGAATACAAAACGTTACTAAAGGGTAAATATGCAATCTACTATGCCGGATGTTCCCATCTCCAGTCCTCCTGGCACCCCAACAGGTCATGTTTTCAGGTAAGAACACCTGAGATGCCGACAGCAATTATATCACCTGTGGAATACTGAGGGATCCTGAAGACCTGTCCTGTTGGGGTGCCTTGAGGACCGCAGTGGGGGATACACTGCTCTGTGTTTAGGAAGGGGAGAAAATAAATTGTTTAACAAAATAGTAAGCCTTTTGTTTTCAATGGGAGACCCTGCATGGGGTGCCCCTAGCACGTAGTGCGATGCTGCCGCCGGCCCCATTGAAAATATCGCAGTGCCATGCAGGAAAGCATCACTCATGTGTATGAGCCCATTCAAAAAAATGGGGTTCATGTTTGTGCGTCTCACAACATGCCTCTCGCCCGTGTGAAGGCAGCCTATGGCCGCCTGCACAGGGGTGGATTTGCAGTGCAGAATTCGGAGTGGGTGTCTGCCTCCGGATTCCGCAGAAAATGCCACCAAGAGCATGCTATGGCAAAACATGGTTTCCTGCCCACGAGCAGAAAATCGCATGCTGTGATTTTATGTGGCTCCCATGTGGATGGCTTCCATTGAAGTCAATGCAAGCCGTCTGCCCTGTGACCCTTCCACAGTCATCATTGCGGAAAGGTCATGGGATCCGCGTCATCGCCTAGCGATGATGCGGCATAATCTGTATTTCGCATGTGCGCCAGCCACACATCTGCAATACAGATCCGGACAGGAAAACTGGGGTTACCAGCCGGGCACAGGGTCGGATTCCGATGTGTCCGACCCAGCCATGTGCAGGCAGCCTAATCATCTATTTTGTGCTTGACTGTTTTGTGTTGAAGAGTAGAGCCAAACTTTGGCTGGCCAGAGTGCTGAACACCTTAGGATAGGTCATCAGTAGTTGATCATGGGGGTCCGCCGCTCGGGATCTTTGCCAGTCGGCTAATCCTATGGCCCACTCTCAGTGCAGCTAAGCCGGATGTCTGCATTGAGGTCGGAGCCAGAAGTGTGCGAGAAGGCATCACTCCTGTTGAAATTAGTCGGAGTGATGTCCTCAGTTACATGTCCCACTGTCATTAAGTGTATGGTCTCTGGGGGCTTGACTACTGGGATGCCGGTGGTCACATGAATGCATACCCAATGTCTGTTGGCTTTGTGGAACTGACTTCCGCTTTATTCACTTTTTTGGGAGTCTGCCTATCTACCGGTGTTCCATAGAAGTGAATGACATGCTGGTCATACATTCCCGTCATCCCTCAGTGTACTCACCATTCTTGTGATACCTGGGGCCCCAGTGATCAGACCCCCAGCGATCAGTCATAACCTATTCTGTGGATGGGTGATAAATGCTTTTAGTGGGAGAACCCCTTTAATGATATGATCTGTGCTTTTAGCCAAGAACTAGATCAGCTGTTCTCAACAAGATAAAATGGCTACTGCTTGCAAGGATATGTGAAAGAGATCCCTTCTATCCAGTACTTGTCAAGCTATGAATGGCAAATGCATGTAACTCAGACACATGGTTAATACAGACAGCTTGTTTGTTACAGCTTCTTTTTATCAGCGACTTAGGAGAATTTGGTTCCAAGTAAAATGCCTTGCAGTGTGCCTTTACAAATAGTTGGCTGTACTTGTGGTTGTTTGCTGGTAGGATGTCTCAGCAGGTGCTCGTGGCCGGAGCAATGACTGCTTATTGTCTTATGTCAAATGTCAGAGCTGGAATCCTGTCCAGAAAGGATTGCGGTGACCGAAAAGGGATGTACTGTGTAATGTAGACGTTACTACACAAACACACGCAGAATCCGACTGACACGCTCCTTCTACCTGTCACCCCATCTGTATGACAAAGTTATTCTGCTGGTAGTCAGAAAATCTGCTGGAAACAAAAACTTTCTGCTCAATATTGGCTCTATTTGTCTTCGGCTCGGCCAGTGAGAGGTGCAAGTTCAGTTTCTTTCATGTTATGCTTGTAGTATGTTCACAATTGGATACCTATGTTCCAGGGGGTTTCCAGGAATAAAAAAAAAAACTGTAGGGGCTCATGGCCACGAACGTATCGAAAAAACGCTGCGTATCTCACCACAGCGTTTTACCGATGTTCATAAACAGTGGCTTTGCTGGCAGAGACCGCGTATGGTTGAGAGTACTGCGCATGCCCGCACATGACATGCGCAGTGTGCCTTTTTATATATAAATATAGTTTTGGTTTGTTTTTTTTAATTCCCCTCTGTTTCATAGCGGGGTTGCATAAGAAAACACTGACCATGCGTGATGTGCGTAGGAACAGGGTTTTCATACCCTGCCTATACCAATTTATAGGGCTCACACTGTGTGGTACACAGAGAAATGGAGCATACTGCGATCTACTTCTCGTGTGTATTGACACAGTGTTTACACACACATGGATCAATGAAAGTCTATTGACTGCATTACCTGCATATCATGCGGCCGTGCAACACTGCATTGTTCTGAACGGCGTACGGTTAGGTCCCACCCCTCATCCACTCTGGTCTGCACATGCATCTTGTTCTAGAATGGTATATGATTTGTATAGTCTTGGATTACAGGGCGCAAATTGCGAGGGTTTAGACTGGCGTCAGTGGTGGGTGGTTTTTTTTTAAACATCTTTGCCCCCCCACCCTCCCATGACGTGATGTAAGATCTCTAGGGGTCATTCACATTATCATTTTTTTTTTATTTAAAAAAAAATAATAAATTGTACACTTTTTCACTCTAACTGAAGCATCCATAGGAGCCCCAGTTACAGGGACAAACATCCCCTGTAGTGACAGTAGTCACTGGCAGAGCTGATCAGGGTCTGCTAAGACCCTGCAGCTCTGCTGTGACAGGGAGCATCTGGCGATCATGTGATTGCCGGGTTAAATAGTGGAACTAAAACTTCCGCTTTCTCTTATTGAGCACTATATTTTCCTGAAAAAGATGGCAGAAGCTGCTAAAAACTGCAGGAGCAGAGGCTTTAATTCCGTGCTGTACTTCTGCTATCGGCTGGGATTAAAGGCCAGGACCAAGAGCCGTAGATTTACTGTGCTTGGCCCTTAAGGGATTTTTTTTAAAAAAAGCAATGATTTTATCGCAGTCATGTGGTTTGATCACAAATTGCTGTGTGTAAATGTAGTTGGACAATCTTCTGAAAACTGTCTAAAAGAAATTTTTTGTTGCCCGTAGCAATCACAGTGCAGCTTTCATTTTACCCCAGCAGTGAAAGAAATGAAAGCTGCGCTGTGATTGGTTGCTACGGGCAACAAAGACTGGTCATGAGAATCGTCAGCCTGCTAGTGACTGCCCCCTGCCTGTCGGTGTAGGGAGACCGCTGTCACTCCACATGTCACGGGGCACAGTGCGTACCTACCCAGGAGTCTTGCTGCCCGCGGTCTGGGCACATGAAGCTGGTGACAGTTCCTTTTAACAATACGATGCCAGCTTGAGTGCATTTTCGTACAGCAAAGAACTCTTCAGTCACTCTGATCACCCGGGCATAGCAGTTGTGCCATGTTAACACCAGTAAGGGAATGTCTGACATTGAAGATCACAGAAGCAGTTGCTTGCTGTTTAACCCCTTATTACACAGTAAAGGGATGGCCATAGCTTATACAGTAAGGGGAGAACAGTCTGCATATGTGTCTCCATCCATAGTTATATATGTATGCAGTGCTGGTGTACAGACACGTTATCGGGTAACTCGTCTGGCCTTGATGTTACTGATGAGGGAGGGACCTGCTGTACAGCTGGCAGGGTGCTGGCAGTAAGTGGATGCCGCTCCTGTCACCTAGTGCAGGTTTTACTGGCTTGTTTGTCAAGTGATCAGTCATGTGGTTAGAAAGCAGCATGTTAATGAGTGACTTCTAGTAACGGAGAGGACCTTACAGATGGCAGGAGAAACCAGACTGGGCTGTGATATTTTCGCAGTTCTCTATGTATTTCTAAATGCCCGTTGTAAACTAACACTACATGTGTGCCTTTACAGGGGGTGCCTTTACAGTGAGGATGCGTCTAAACATATTGTGGTAGTCAGCCTGCCTGGTCAAGCTAGCCTCAAGGGCTGTTTACACGGGGCGATTATCATGCTTTTTCGTTCATCTAAACGTAAATTAATAGTAAACGATGGCTTTACTCTTCGTTTGTCGCTCCTTTTCAATCCACATAAAAATCATCGCTGGTTCGCTCACTTCTCGCTGTGTCTAAACGCTGCCCGCTCCGTGTATACATAGAATGTGAGCGCTGAGCGAGGAGACGTGCGATGAGAGCGATACTCAGCGGGGATCTGCCTGTCTAAATGTGCTGCAGGAGCGCAAAGAACTAGCGGTGACGTCACCCGCTCCTGCAGAACGTTGGCCAACAGTCGTCCCGTGTAAACGGGGCATCAGATTCAGCCCTTGATCTCATCAGAGCCGCACATTCCCTTTAGTTAGGGTTAAAGTGACCCTCTAGTTCCAGGACAGCAGGAGCAGGGGGTATATTACCTGCAGTTGTCCATCTCTCCGGCCCCTTCAATCAGCGACTTGTGGACCCTGCTTTCAGCTGCCCAAGCAGTTTTCTAACTACTTAATGTGCACTGTGCACTGCTTTGATTGGCCATCACTGGTCACATGAGCAGCTCTAGCCAATCATAGAGCAGGTATAATGCATTCGTAGTCTAATGCTGGGTTCCCACGTGGAAATCTCGTAGTTTTGCCGCAGCTTCAAAACCCGCAGCTAAGTTTTAGAGCGGCTTTGCGGCATGCTTTTCCGTTGCGGCTGGCTCTCCCATAGAGGAGCGAGGCCGCAATGGGAAAAAAAAATTGACATGCTGCGTCCCGGGGATCTGCGCCGCAACGCCGGCTAATGCCTGCTTTACCGCTACGGCTTGTCCGCCCCCGTGTGGACGAGATTTTTGACAAATCTCGTCCACATAGCTGGCTGATCCTGGTATTGTGGGCAGAAGGTGGATTTGCTGCAGGGAAAATCCGTGGCAAATCCGCCCTGTGTGAACCTAGCCTAACACTACCAAGCACTATAGAGATTAGGTAGTCTGAAGATTGCACAGTCCCAGGACAGAATTTGGTTTTGAAACTGGAGGGTAACTTAAAGTACCTTTTACAAAGGGGAATTATCACTCAAATCTCTTGAAACAGCGGTAGTTGTATCATGTACCCACAGCCACCGAGAGGGCACTGGGCGAGAAATCACTTGGTAGTCACTTCAGCCCACTGAAACGGACTAGGGAGTGACTCCTCACTCAGTGTAAACAGGAGGCGTTCCATCCTTGAGCCACTGCCTGTTCGATGTGAATGTAAGCAGGCAACCAGGAGAGATCTCCGGCATGCTGCACCTCCATTCACTGAATGCCGTAGGAAAGGTGGATGTTGTGTATAAGACCAGGGTCACACCACTGGATTTGTATTTCGGATTCCACGATCTGCGTCCATGCGGACTTCCCGTGATAAAACTTGAGCATTGAAAGGCATGTATTTTACTTTTTTTCCCTCTAGCCTCGCCCCTATCCAAATATGGGGAGATATGTAGGAGATCCCCTGCAACTCCCCCACCTTCTCTCTCCTTGCTATGGGGGATTGTGAGGGTGGTTCGCGATCTTCTTCCATTGATTTCAATGGGGCCGACGCTGCTGCCACCGGCCCCATTGAAAACCATGAACGATAACAGGTTTTTTTTTTGTTTTTTTTTATCACAGCTTGGCTTGAGTGAACGCATCGCAAATGAGAATAAAACAATTGAAAATCATTGGTTTCATAATCATGTGTCTTCTCTCACATCACACAAAAACCTATCGCCACTGTGCAAGAGCCCTAAAGGAGCACTAAGGCCTCATGTCCACGGGGAAGATCAAGCCCGCCGCGGATTCTTCATGCAGAATCCCGCAGCGGGTCCCTCCTGCCCCACGGACATGAGGCTAAAAAGTAAGCATTACTTACCTGTCCGTCACGGCCGGATCTACTTTCTTTGGCCCGGCGGATGTGCTTGGCACGCCGGCAGTGTGCCGTGTGCATGTGCCGTGCACCCCCCCCCCCCCCCCCTTTTTTTTTTTTTTTTTTTTTTTTTTTTTAAACTCCTGCTCTCCCACGCTTCTGCGCAGGAGAGCAGAAATTCAGCTGCGGGTGTGCCGCGGATCCGGACAGCTTCCATAGGCGTCAATAGAAGCCTGTGGGAGCCGTCCCCACGGGAGACCCGCACTAAAATGGAGCATGCTACAGGTGTTTTCCCGCACACGCAATCTGCACCTCAAGGGAAAATGACATCCGCAGGTATTTAATTACGTAGATCTGTCGCCGTGGACATGAGGCCTACATGTAGAAAATACACAAAATAAAAATTTGGCAGCATCTGCTTAAGGCCGGTCTCACACGAACGATCCAGGGTCTCGCAGCGGAATCCGTCTGACCCCGCGTACGTGTTATTTCTGTACTGCGGACACTCGCCGCCGGTCATGGGCAGTACATATTTATAATAAATATTTTAGATATTCTTTTTTTCCCCCCCTAAATAGTTGTATTTCCTGCGCTGTCGCTAGGCGAAGGTTACGTCCATCTGCAATGTCAATTGTGGATGGGCTGCAAGTCAGAAAGTCTCTATTGACTTCAATGGAGGCCGTCTGTGTGGAGCCCTCAGCAAGAATAGAGCATGCTACTGCGATTTTTCTTCCGCTAACTGATTATACAGTTCGTTTCCGTGCGAAAAGGAAAAAGTGATTTCCCTCCCTTTTTTTTAATTTTTTTTTTAACATGCCATTCAATGCATGTAATTTGCTGCGAACGCCAACCGCAGATTACGCCATTGAAATCCATTCTGTGAGACCAGTCTAAAGTGGTTTCTCCACAAAATGAGGTTCTGTGGATGGGGGACAACTATGTGATCTGTGGGGGCATCCTACCATAAGGACCTCCACCACTCATAAGGACAAGTCCAGAAGGTCCCTGAATGAACAGAGTGGTAGTCGGCCATGTACACTGCCGCTCCATTCACTTCGAAGAGCGTACTGCAGATAGAATTCAAGAGTTGAGCTATCTCTGGCAGTCCCATTAAAAATAATGGAGCAGCAGCTCACACGTCTGACTGCAACTTTGTATCCAGTTTACAAGACTGACTGGGATGAACACTTTAGTACTGACTAGTTTCCTTCCTGACCTCCGCCCCCATGCACACAGGAACCTAGGATGGTCTTGGCGCTGGAAGCCTCGGTATCTAAGCTCCCACTTCTGCCTGTAAGGAGCCTCTTCCCCCACCCCCCATTCCTTTTTCTGCAGTAGTAGAAGAGATTTAGGAGTATCTCTCCAAGATTCCTACAAGACTCTTTCACTAACATGCAAGAAATCCAGCAGGTTGAGGAAAAAATGGCCACAAAGACATATTCACTGTCCTTCTAGAAAATTGTGCAGAATAAGTAAGTGAAGTGCAGGCTAGGTTCATATTGGATTCATGGCTTCCATTTCTAATGGAAGCGAAAAAGCTGTGTTGGATGTGGGGTATGATCAATCAAACTGGCAACCAAATGACCTAATTGACTTATTTTGGGGTCTAGCCTAGATCCCTTGAAGTTTACGGTATTTTGACTCCAAGTTTAGTGCTGAATGCTGCGCTTAATTTTCCCTAAAAAGTGCTGAAATTCCAGAGAAGGACTCCAAACGACAATATGGAGTCCAGCAATGGAGCAGTGTGATAGTTGGTACAGGAGGTTAATAAGACATGTATGTTTTGTACACAGGACCGGGAAGATATGCCAGCAGAAGCCTGCGGAAGTGAAGGAGACCACGGAGAAGTTCTGTCCCGTGACTATGAACCCGCGGCACACCAGGAAGGCTTTCAAGGTTATGAATGAACTCCGCAGGTATTGGTTTTGCTTTCAGACATGGTCTATCTGTACATTACTAATTAGCAGCTGACTTCCTTTCATAGACTGAATGTGTTGTCGGGCAGCAACTACAAAAGGGGCACACTTTTATGCCAGGGTTTCATCAGTACCCATCCACCTAAGGGCGAGTGTGCCCTAAATAATGAGCGTAGGAGCTGAAGAGATTTGTGTAGGGGCATGACAAGTGTTGCTCTTCTGTTCTTTATGTTCTTTGGGCACATAAATGCCTCATGATGTGTTCTCACATGTCTTGTAGTTGACGGCATTGGTTCTATATTGGCGTTGTTGGGAATATTATACGTAAGCAGTCTCTTTAAGTTACTATAGTTTGGTGTAAAATGTCTGTCCTTATGATCTCCTCAGGCCCCCTATATATTAGGGAAATGTTGGGACGACTAGAGTCTAGCCCAGTGTTTCTCAATTCCAGTCCTCAGGGACCCCCAACAGGTCATGTTTTCAGGATATCCTATAGTAATAACACCTGAGGCACCGACAATAATTATATCACCTGTGCAATACTGAGGAGGTCCTGAAACATGGCCTGTTGGCGGTCCCTGAGGACTCGAGTTGATAAACGCTGATCTAACAGATATTAGGGAAGAGAAGGATTGGACGCATTGGATTTAGATGCCTAATCCTTTAGTCGTCTCGGAGAGTAAGTAGCAAAGTGGACAACATTTTGCAAAAATGTCATTCACACTCTGCGGACAAGCCGCGCAGAGTTCAAATCCATGATCTGTCAATTGTATCGCAATTTCCACTGCGGGCTCTCTTCTCTCTATGGGAAGAGATTCCCAGAGCCGAATACAGGCAGAAAAGCTGCCTCAAAACCACACCAAATGACCTTTTTGGTCAGTATTGTGCACCTGTATCTGTAGCCCAGAAGTACTTCATAGAGGTGCAAATCTTTCTATTATACTTTTTTCTCTGTGCAAAATATGGTCCAGCTAGGAGTTGTAATGTATAACAAATGGTCACCTACATGAAAATGATCTGCTTAAACTGACCACTAGGAGTGGGAAAGGGAGTCTGAATCTGACAGCTACGGTTTCCCCCCAAATAGGACCTGCCCCCAAAATAAGCCCTAGCCTGTTTTTTCCTGGGGGGGGGGCTTGAAAAATAAGCCCTAGTTACACTAGTTTAAAAAAAACAGGTTCTTCAAGTTCCGCGGCTCAGCCAAATCAACAGCAATCGTGTTATAGAAGCAGAATTTATTAATTGGTTGAGCCGCTCTTCAGCCAATTCCTAGATCCTGCCTCCACAACGTGATGGCTGTGATTGGTGCTTCGGTCGCTGCTCAGCCATCACATTGTGAATCTCTACAAAAAAAAATCATGGCAGGTTACAGCATCTGAGAAATCTGCACCAGGTATAGTGGGGGGCACCAGGTCTGAATCTACTGCAGTTTAGAGACCAAGAAACTCTCACTTTCTGTGAACTAACTAAAGGCGTTGTGAGAGATGACGCTTTGTTTAAAACGGGTTCCCCATGGCAAAAAAATAATAAAGCTTAGACTCTCCTCTGCCCGTTCCCCTTTGTCAGCTTCGCTTCTCCAATATTGTCCACAGGCCGCAGCAGCTTGTGTTTGGGACTTCACAGGCTGCTGCAGCCAATCACAGACCTTGGTGATCGAGTCTGTAAAGCAGGGGTGTTGAATTCCATTTTACTGAGGGCCATTTCAGCCTTAGGGCTTATTCACATGAGCGATATTCCGCACAAGTTTTACGCGATGCGCATAATTTATTCACACAAGTGAATTTCTTTTTCCCAGCACTCCCATTTGAAATGATTGGAGTGGTCAGCACTTCATTCATTCATTCAGGGACACTTGGGATCCCAGTTTCTGTAATCAGTTGGGTTCCCAACCATCAGATACCTCCCATCCTATGGATAAGCCCCACTTCACGGGACAACGCCTCTAACTTGCTCCTTCTGAAGTATCCGTACGCCATGAAGCACAGTAGCTGTTACTTATTTCTTTGTAAGGGCAACTCCTTGGCATTGTACGAGGTTTCCAGCTGGCGTAGAGGAAGAGTGAAGCTTGGGAGTGACGCAGCAGAGGACATCCTTTGGTCATAAGTGCATGTTTTCCATGACGCGCAGGCATCCAGACGTTTTCCAGGTCACATCCTTGCAGGAAGGCAACCCTGGCCCTTTTACATGTCACTCCAAATTGGTGAATGACCGGGAAGGGAGCTGGGACTAGTAGCTGAATATATTTGGGGTCTCAGGTGTGAATAGAAGTGTAATGCGTCAGTATTTGTGTAATAACGGCACTTTATAGTGACTAGTACCTGGTTACAAGCTAAAATAACTAACGATGCGTTCTGTGAATTAACGACTACTGAAGACGGCGCACGCAAGAATGTGGAATTTGTATCTAAAAGCTTGTAGTAGGGCTTTAAAATGTCCTAATCTTCTAGCAGGTAATTTACCTTCATTATGCTTGGTAAAGCCCTCTGATTGCAAGAATGGTCATGTTGAGCGGCAGGATAAAGCTGTTTGCTCTCACACCCCTTTTCGTTTGAATTTCCTAATGTAATTATCCTGTTTAGAGGCTGGTGTCGGGGTGTGATTGCAGCGGAGATCCGTGTTCACAGGGGAAAAACGCCTTTTTTCACAGATCTATATGTGCACCTCATTAGAGGTGATGTCAGCGCATCCAAATGTATTTCTAGACACGGCTTTTTGTCACAAGAAAGACACAACAGACACATTGTAACCCTGCTGATGAGCCTGCTCTTCAGTAAATGGGGTACACATAATGGCGCTCTCATGCTGTAATAAGTGTTCGATGCAGCACTTCAGGTCTATTTACTGAGGGATGTGTCTATAGTAACCATGTACTCTATGCAATCTCCTTTTTCAATTAGCAATATTGTAAGGAAAGGCACATCACATAAGGCGTTCTACCATGTCCAAAGCTCTACAGACAGTACATATAGAATTACTGTGTAGTAACAGCAGCAGTCTCATGTACATTTATGGGGGTTTTCCTACATCGGAGTCTCCCCGTCCAGCACTGAAGCCCATCGTTCCGCTCGGAACCTAGAAGAAGCAGGCTGGCACTTGTGTGTCCTTCCTTGTGCACACGACTGCCCAGCCAATCACAGGCCTTCAGCGGCCATGGAAGGATTGGCATGTGATCTCCAGATGGTGAACGCCAGGTATCAGGGCTCCAGTACTGAACGGGGAGCCTCTGAAGCCAGTATACATTTTGGTTTTACCCAATTCTAAGCCTGAGATTATCTTTATCAAGTCCTATACAAACCCTTTAATTTTTTTAGTTTGCCTTTTCGAAAGCCTTCTAAAGGATTTGATAAGTGAAGCTACTCAAATTGAACGGCAGATCTGCTCGGATTTTGCAATCCCATTCCAAAAGTGATGCCGTTTCAGAATCTGTGCATAGTGAGTGTGCGTTCACACACAACAGATTTGCTGCAGATTTTCACCAGTTGAAAAATCTGCACCATTTGTTGTGCAATTTGGGTGCAGTTAAGGTGAAATCTGCTGCTGACCTGCTCCAAAATCCAAAGCCGACAATGGGTATTTTGATACAAACCTGCACCAAAATGTGCTACAGATGAACACCGTCCCTAGGGTATGTTCACGTGGTAGAATCGCTGTGCAATTTTCTGTGGTGAATTTTAAACTCGCCAATTCATAGCTTACTACTGTGGTTTTTGGTGTTTATCCTCATGCGGAACTTGCCCTGTTGATGATGGGGCAAATTCTGTGTGTGTATCTGCGCCAAAAGCCATGGATTTTGACAGTTTTTCAGGCAGTGTCCCTATACTTCGCGGGTATGTTCCAAATGAAAATTCCGCATTTCTTATTCTGACCCACATTTGGAATTTGCACCTGTTAGGCAAAAGCCACATGCGGAGTTTCAAAGTTAAAACTGAAATGAAGTGCCATATCACTTCTTGTTGCGGAAATGCACTGAAATGAAAATTCCACACGCAGATTTTGCCCATAGACTGGGAAAATCACAACCAAAAGTTGCAGCACGCACAATAATAGAAAATGCTGTGTACTTTGTTTTGCGTGAACGAAATATGTGCGCAAAATGCGGTCATGTGCACAAACCTACTGAAATCAACGGGTTCTATTCACTGCGTATTGTGGGCACAGATTTTGCTTGCACATTACTGTTTGTGCCAATGAGCTGTAATACTGATATTGCGCATGCATGTTTTGTAGATACAAAGGAGGATAAATGTTTAGATTCTTCCTCCATATTGGAACCACTACTGGCTTAAAGTCAGAAAAAACGGCAAGTGTGAATCGTGCCCTACCTGTTCTGAATGCAGCCAACAACCACGGATGGGTGAAAGTGGGAATCTGCTGGGCCCGTTTCTGCCACATGGCACTACCTGCTTGTGTTCACGCAGCTAAACGGATCATCGCTAACACTATAATTTTATGTAAATGATTGCTAACATTATTTCAAACAGCCTCTTTAATAGCATATTTGTTATCTGCGTCCTCCCTGTGTTCGGGGCAGTTTGTTGTATCAGCTTTACTATTGCGCCATTTTGCTAGTTCTGTTTGAATGTGAAATATAAAGTTTGAATGTGAAATATAAAGTATTTTCTGTTTTTTACAGTCAGAATTTGCTGTGTGATGTTACAATTGTGGCAGAAGACGTGGAGATCGCGGCTCACAAGGTGGTCCTGGCAGCGTGCAGTCCGTACTTCCATGCCATGTTTACAGGTAGGTCCCACGTTCTTCTCTCTATCATCCTGCTGAGTATCCAGCGGCTTTCCTCCTGGGATAGCTTTTCCATCCACTGTACTATTGCAGTTTCTTTCCCCTCCTGGCTTCCTGCACCGCACAAGGGTGTGGTGGTGGTGATGTTTACTCGCAGTCAGCCGGCACAGGGGGAAGGTGGAATGATCTGGCCCCATGTGTTGCAGCGTTACTAGTCCCCTGAAGTCTGTGGAGTAACCCTTGTAGTCATAGAACTGTTGGACGATGTCCTCTCAGCTTTTCCCTGTCTGATGACGGTGTAGCAATTGTCCTTTGCCTCCATTCTATAAAGTGAGCATTGTAACTCGGGTATGGTAGCAGTCTTTGTGATCTACTTGCTCACATTCTGCACGATGATGCAAACCTGGCACAATGACAGAGTTCTGTCCAAAAAGCTCTAGACTGTCTAACAGTAGTAAGCTGGTCTGTGCAATGTTTGAGTATGGTCATGCCAATAAAGAATGGAGTTATGGAGGCTACACGTTCATGCAGAAGGAGGAAAAAAACCTTGTGGACACATTTAAGCTGATTAGATAATTAACCTCTTACTATGTGTGCATTCACACTTAGCAGAAATTGGTGCAGAACGGTCTCACAAAAATCCTCTTCAATTCCACATCAAAAACTGTATCTAAATCCGCAGCACTGGTGTGGGTTCTGACTAATACGGCTGCCTTTCAGCTACCTCCAGGCCCTAAAAGGAGCACATAAACACACCTACAATTGTCTGCTCACTGCCTGCTTAGAGCGGCGCTCCTCTCCATTCCGAGTACTGAGCACTCGCTGCCAGCACCAGGAGCGCAGCGCACACCAGCTACTGATCGCCGCTCCTGGGGGCAAAGTGGCGGTGCTCAGTAGCGGTTTCCAGGTAATGGTGTGCGCTGCACTAGTGGTGCTCAGTATCTGGCGGTGAGAGGAGCGCCGTTCTATGCAGGCAGTGAGCAGATGGTTGTAGGTGGGTTTGTGTTGAGTCCTAGAGAGGTGTAGCTGGAAGGTTAAAACCAGCTGAACCTGAGTCAGAATCCGCAACAATGGGGTGAATTTTGGTGAAAAATCTGCACCACTTTCTGCTCCATGTGAACATACCCTATAAAAGCATTTTATGTTCAATCTGCTTATCCATGGACTGAGCAAGGACTCTGCTTCAATAGAAGTGACCAATAATGGTTATGAAATATTTGAATTGTTCCAGGGGTTTTGCTAGAGGCCTTGTACAGCTTCCTGCTCTACAATAGTACTCAACTGTATCTGCATCTGGATATAGCTTAAACTGCAGGGCATTGTGGGCCACTTAAGGGCAGCCTGCCAACCAAAAAGTGCCTCTGGTACAGTGATGCCCCTAACTGTAGGGTTAAGTGTCAGGTTAATGTTGTCTAGTTGTAGACTGTTAATAGCCTATCCTCAAGTTACGCAATCAATGGCTCGATACAGGTCAGTCACCCGAGACACGTGCTGATCAGCTGTTCTCTGGGCCAGTGCACTGAGGTGAGGAGATAGCTCCGGTCCCACTATAGTGGTTAAGCTTAGTATTGCACCCATTCTTTTCAATAGGAAGTTCCCCTGGAATACCAGCCTGGCCACTGCAGTGGGAACGGAGCTGTCCACTCCTGCAGCAATCTGCTTGGTGCACGGGCACACTGGCCTGGCTAACAGCTGAATGTCTGGGGTCCTGGGCAACCAACCTGCACGAATCCACCCTTAATGGCCTAAGGGTCCTTTTAGATGAAACTATTGTTTGAACAAGCAAGTGACGTCCTTGGTGCCCGTTCGCTCTCAGGCAGCCTGTTAAGGCAGTCGGGTACATTGATTCTCGTTTGAACGAGCCAACAATCAGTCTTTCACATTCGCCGTATAAGTGACTAAGAAGAACTGAATGAGTGCTGTTTGTCACACGATAAATGAGCCCGCCAACAACTATTTTTATGCCTGCATAAAAGGTACGGTGAATGAAGTGTTTGATTTTTGTTAAGTCATTAACTTTAGTTTACCGCAAATGATTTGCACTTTTGCTCTTTAAAACAATTGTAGTTTTAAACTAAATAAAAATGTTCAGTCTAAAAGCACTTTAACCTGAGGATGGGCTACCAGGAGTTTAGAACCGGACAGCCCCTTTAAGAAGTCTCTATTCTCTTTACAAGAGGTGTTCTGCAGAAGCTGGGATATATAGTGCGGTCCAGCAGTCGTAGAGGATAGGGCTGCTGCAGAAGGGGGCAGGTGACTTCATTACTTTTTCTTGAGTTTGGTTCCTTGGACTTGGCTAATGGCTTCCAAGATGGTATTAGAAAATTGGATTGCTTCTAGTTTGATGTCCTTCTACAAGGGGCAGAGAGTATGCCACGTTCCATAAATGGCATAAAATGTGTTAATGGCTGTTGTGGATGAATGTTGATGAATCGTAGGGTGTCTGTAAAGTGGCTACTTCATTCTGAGCATGGCGCCACACCTGCCCATAGCGCTGTTTTTGGGAGACAGCCGTCATGTGTTTCTAATCCTGCACAATCCGGTCTACACAAATGCCAAGGTTTGTCACATTTTGGCAAGACTACATAACTCAGTTATATTGCAGCCTGGATAATAGACCTTTTTAGGGTGATAATGTAGCCCCATTACTGCCATTGTGTGCAGAATTATTGTCCCGATATTAAGAATAACTATCTAATCTATATCTCTACCTGCGTCCTTGGATTAGCTTGCCATGATATTGCAGCTGTGGCGTCTCCTGCACATTCGCCCTCACGGCTCACACTGTAGTCCCAGGCGTGCTCTCCGATGCCCTAACACATGAGGTTATGAAGAGATTAGTTTGCAATGACTTTAAAGGATTTTAATGGCCATGTAATTAACTCTAGCAGCATGAAGTTGATTGGAGCTCCGCAGTGATCTGCTTGTTTCCTGTGTCTGCCGTTCACGTGGACCATATTTTCTCAGTCGGTAGTGGGATACTTCCTGGACCGCTGGATCTACGGAGAATGAAGAGTCATTTTCCCTTTCTCACAAATGAGTTTTAAGACTATCTTGTGCCGCCTCTCAAAGCAAAGCGTGGTAATCTTCAAAAGGAAGATGGCAATTAAGGAGAATCTGTATTTTTACTAGTGCGTGTCTTTTATCTGGTAAATGACATTAATTGTAATGTAGGATAATGAGCATGCTACGTGCCTAGTATCCGTATACAGCAGGGATGTAGTCCTGATTGTGCTTAGACTGGGGATCATCAGGAGGACCAGAACCTCTCTGCTCAGCCTGATCATTGCCTGCCACACCTTACCTAGAAGAGTACTATGGTCCTGAAGAAATGCTGTTTGTCAACCCCAAGACACTTCTATTGTTGGGTGAGTCTTGTGAAGTAAGCCATAGACCTCCTACATATTGCTTGCTGTAAGTTAGAAGCAAGTACATCTTATGTCTTACATTCTAATACGATCAATAAATCTATTTATTTGAGGTTGGATTTACTAGAACTACTAAACGCTTGCTTAATTAGCCCCTTGCATGCAAAATATGCTGTACCAATCTCACATCGGCAGCCATCACTCACACAATTTGCATGAAATACGTGCGCAAGAAAAATTCTGTAAGCAAACATGCCAAGATGGTACATAGTGATGAGCGGCACACAGCCAGTACGCCAGGTCAGTGCATACGGACTGTGTGCCACACACATATCTCAGCCTTCATGTTGAGAGATGCGCTTGTGAACCTGGCTAAAAACCAATGAGCAAGGGTAGTGCGTTGTCTAAAAGGGTAGGGGTGGGGGATCCCATCTCTGCCAATCATGGCTGCAGTGGAAACCCACTTTGTATGAGGTGGCCAGGAGGACAAACCATTGAGCATGGCTGGGCTATATTATGTTTGTAACTCCCATAGGGGTCAACCGAGTTATACAAGCAGGGTAGCACATTGAGTTATGGTGTATTCGTAACTTGGGAGCTACTGAAATAGCATATTATAGAAATGGCATAGCACGCTGTGCTACGCTGTTTCGGTAGTGCCCATTGACTTCTATAGGTGTTAGGGAAATGGCATAGCCCAGTCACACTAGGCTGTTTCTGTAGTCCCAGGTACATTGTACAGCTGGGCCAGACGCGTGGGGAAGGCTTCTTGGACCCACATCTGTTGACTTCTAGGTTATATCCGCAGGATATGCCATAGTAGCCTAAGAGGGAAATACCCCTTTAAGTGTGTGACTTGATATTATGTGAATTTTTTTTTTTTTTTTTAATTAAAGGAATCTTCCAGAATTTTCTTTTTATTGGTGATCTTTCCTCTGGAGAGGTCCTCAATATCTGATCGGCAGTGGCTCACCACCCAGAACTCCCGGTGTACAGAATGTTTGCTAACTAGATTGCACAGCAGCTGGGGAAAACGACTGATCAGTGGGAGATCTGGGTGTCTGACCCCTACCGATGTCACCAGTGAACATGACATCACAGGCCTAAAGAGAGGCTGCAGTGCTGGCGCCTCCTCAATCAGCTGTTCATCAGCGATCCTGAGCGACGGACCCCACTGATCAACTATTGATGATTTATCCAAATCCATCTATGCTTTTGCTGATTCATTAGGTGGTTTGTGTCGCCTTTACTCAGCCCGATCTAGCTAAAGAGCGTTCCTAGAAATGCTTGTGCTCCGTCACTGAGCTGCGGGAAAGGCCCTTAACAGTTAATTGGTTATTGTGCTATCTGGCATCCAAGATCTGAATCTGCTTGTTTTCTTCTAACGGGAAGATGTTCTCCGCCTAGTTATCTGGTTAATGTCGTTTTGTATGTCTGCAGCTTCAGAATTGTTAACATTAGGATGTGGACTGGACTCGCACTCAGAGTTATAAACTTGCTAATTACAAATAATAATTGGCCAAACTCTATTGAAAGCTTTATCTTCTATTCATGCTTTCTGTTTTTTTTTTGTTTTGTTTTGTATTATTTTGTTAGTTAAGGGAATGTATCATGAGAAAATGGAACCTGCCACATCCTAGGAGCAGCAGAAGTTAGGTTTTTGGGCCCTTAGACAGACTGCTATACTCTCCTGCCTCATAGAATCATAGAATGGTAGAGTTGGAAGGGACCTCCAGGGTCATTGGATCCAACCCCCTGCTTAGAGCTGGATTCACTAAATCATCCCAGACAGATATTTGTCCAGCCTTTGTTTGAATACTTCCACTGAAGGAGAACTCACCACCTCCTGTGGTAACCTGTTCCACTCATTGATCACTGTCTAATAGCTAATCTGTGTGTCTTCCCTTTCAGTTTCATCCCATTGCTTCTAGTCTTTCCTTGTACAAATGAGAATAGGGCTGATCCCTCTGCACTGCGACAGCCCTTCAGATATTTGTAGACAGCTATTAAGTCTCCTCTCAGCCTTCTTGTTTGCAAGCTAAACATTCCCAGATCCTTTAACCGTTCCTCATAGGACATGATTTGCAGACAGCTCACCATCTTGGTAACTCTTCTCTGAACTTACTCCAGTTTGTCTGTCTTTTTATAAAGTGGGGTGCCCAGAACTGGACACAGTATTCCAGATGAGGTCTGACTAAGGAAGAGTAGAGGGGGATAATGACCTCATGTGATCTGGACTCTATGCTTCTCTTAAAGGCAAACACAATTCTGGGATGCATTGTCTGCTGCATCACATTGTTGACTCATGTTCAGTCTATGATCTATTAGTATACCCAAGTCTTTTTCTATATCTATGATTTCTATGTTAGTATACCCAAGCCTCCCTCACACAGACCTTTTATCCAGCTTTCAGCGCAGCACTAAACGCTGTCTGAGGCTCCCATTGTTTTCAGTAGAGGCTCTCACAGCTGCTCAGTCGTGGCGCTTTTCAGCACCATGATTTTCGAGCGGAGTCTGTTTATTTTAGGCACTTTTGCGCTCCTTATCAATGATAAGTGCTAGAAGTCGGCGTTGGCCGCAACCAAAGTAAAACGCTGCAAAGCACCACGATTTAAATGGTGGGGTGGCGCTTTCAGCAACGCATGTGTGAGGGAGTGTGTGCGTTGGACTCTCCTCTGCATTTTGTGTAAATGGACGTGTGTGTGTGTGTGTGTGTGTGTGTGTGTGTGTGTGTGTGTGTGTGTGTGTGTGTGTGTGTGTGTGTGTGTGTGTTATACATATACATACAGAACCCATTCGTTTCAGTGGGTTCACTCACACAAGCGATTCTTCACTCAGACCAATAGTCTGAGTTTGGAAAAAAAAAATCCCTACATGTCCAATTCTTGTATGAGAATAGAATATGTAATATGCGGTGTCCGTGTTCTGTCTGATGGGAGTGGTGTCCCAGAATCTCAAGCACCACTCTCGATCGCCTGTGTGCACGCAGCCTACACTCTGGTTTTGGAGGTGCTGGAGGGGTAACAAGTAATGACTCTATGAAGAATGTGTGCGCTCTTCTACTTGTGAGGCTCCCGACCAGCGGCTAGCCTTTACTGGAGCTCCCACAATGTACTGAGCCGGCCTGATCCTGTTCAGAGCGCTGCTTCCCCGGGTGCCCTGTGTTTTGGGGGTTTGTTTTCCAACAGAGTGTTTGGCTGCCTGCAGGAATTGTTCCCTCTGAGAAGTTCCCGTATTTGTTTTTACAGTCTGACTTACATTGGAATCCTGCAGTTGGCAGCCGGCGTCCTTCAGCTGTTTCCAGGACCCCACCCCAGTGTAATGCAATGCACAGCTGTGGCTGCCAAATGTAACGATCTCCATGGATAGGGGAGCTGGACCTAATGTTGTAAGCAGAGATACTTTGTAATACTTCCTGCAGAGAATGCAGCGCACCACCATGTCCCCAGCCGCCTCCAGTAAGGAGGGCAGATCCTGATACCGGGTGTCCCTGAAAATAAGACCCAGCCTTATATTTAATTTTGCCCCAAATAGAAATCAATGGGGATACACAAATGCACAATACGCTAGGAGATGCACAAAACACTTTGTAATTGCACAGGGAAAAAACATATCTGGAACTCAAACTAATTGGCTATTTCAATTGGTGCATCTTTGCAGGTGCAAAAAGTACAGTAAAATACATGATGCGTGCCAAAAAAGCATAATTCATCCCGTAAATGGGCAGCGCTCAGGCGCACACGAATATGCATGGGGGGGGGGGGGGCCTTACTGTGCGGTTGGTCAAGCATAGTGGATAAGTCAGCCATAGTCACCTATTTCAGGAACATCACCTTTTATATTTGTAACTATTTATTTCACACTTCTGTTTTTTCCCCCCAAAATGTACGTTTTTGGCTTAAAATTTTTGATGGTTTGGTATTTATTAAAATGCATGCGTGGCAATACAAAGCAAGCTGCAGAATGCCGCTCACTATAAAATCTCTAGTCCCTCGTGCTTCTTTCTAAGCCGATTTATAATCGCACGGCCAACAAGGTTGTCTTGTAGAAGGCTTTATTCCCACAAGCGAATATCGGCCGCCGTTTTCACAGCCAGACTATATACACTATGTTGGGAGAGGAAAATCCGGTGAACGGGCGCACGAATCAAACGTTGTGCACCCGTTCAAATGACCTGGTGAGGCCGGGCTCACCACGCCATCGCCCATTTTCCCTCCCTCCCCATCGCAGGCTCACTTCTCGTTCCTCCCTGCTCGTTTTGTCAATGGGAGAGGGTGGGACCGAGGCAGAGCTAAGCCCCGGTCCGCCCCACCTTCCGTTGATGGCTATGGACAAGGGGCGGGGAGAAGGCGGGCGCTTAGCTCTACCCACGTCGTGCCCCTTGACCATAGCCATCAATGGGAGGAGGTGGGGTGCACTGGCGCTTAGCTCCACCCCCTCCCATTGCACAGAACGAGCAGGGAGGAACGAGAGGTGAGCCTGCAGGGGGAGAAAAGAAGAACAGAAGGAGGGAGTTTAGCAGCCACACTGCTAAACTCCCTCCCACCTATGGCCGCTGCCATGGATTCTCATAGGAGCCCATGCAGAGGCAGACATACTCCGGCCAAAAACATAGTTCCAGGACTGTCTTTTGGACCCGGCGTTTTTACGTCTCAGAAATACGCCTATGTGTTCTGATGCATTGGATTCCAATGCATCAGATTACAGCGCATATCGGCCGGCCGATATGCGCTCGTGGGAAGAGCCCTAAGGTTGTATTTACACGGGGCAGTTGTGTGCAAAGAACTGCACCAAAAGTGTTTGGAGCGGTCTCTGTAGGTATTTAGCATGTGTAGCAAAACCATTGTTACGGTAGAAAGGTTTCGTTACATTTATGTAGGTTGACTGCGTATTCCACGGTCAGGTTTTACATGCGGAATACGCTGTACCAATCAGCCATGGGCTCCCATGTTGCTGCTCACACATTGCGCAAAATATGCATACAAAAAAGATCGTAGCATGTTTTATCTTGGCACATATTACATGCGCATACACGCCAAGATGGTACATGGCAGTCGGCGGCCCACAGCAAGTGTGCAGTGTCACATGGGCAGCACGCAGCTAATTATACTTGTGTGAAGCCACCCTAACTAAGAACACTGGAGGTCAGAAGTGCATAAGATGAGATGAGGGTCTCCTAGCTGTGCTGCCACTTGTTTCAACCAAGTTTCTAATAAAGGGAGGAGTTTTAGTAGAGCGCCAGTTGTGAAGCAAGTTACCTTGGATCTGTCTAGTGGTGGCAGAGGGTACTACCGACCAGAGCACCGATGAGCGGTAAGCCGGCTGTGTGTTTGGCTTTACATCTTGCTCTAATACAACTTATTTCCTATTGTTTGCATATTGCTAACATATTCTGCAGTGCTGTACAAATATATATCTGATTAATGACCATTAAGTGGTATTATGATTAAGTAACTGTTATACTTTTGCATTTCCCTTTTTTTTTTGTAGGTGAAATGAGTGAAAGTCGAGCAAAAAGAGTGAGAATTAAGGAGGTAGATGGGTGGACGCTAAAACTGCTTGTAGATTACGTTTACACTGCGGAAATCAAAGTGACCGAGGAAAATGTGCAGGTGAGACGCCGGATCCCGGCTCGTTAATGATGATTGTCTGGCTGCAACGAGTAGAATAGGAGGGCACCCTTCACCAGGGCCCAGTGGAACCCCTTATTTTATCTGTTCTGCATAGAGATGGCTGTACACTAATAACTTCACACATTGGTTTTTGGATAGACTTATCATGGGTTTTAATTTTATAGTGTTGTCTAGATTGAAATGACAAATCAGCAATGGTTTTATCTTGATTTGTGGCCTAGTTTGAATGGCTGTACGTCGCTCTCGTGGCGTTAACGGCTTTCCAGGTATTGCTATCCACTGCACAAGACGACCTGTCGTTTCCACAGATCCCTACCTAGGCTCTACAATTCTGCAGGTCATGAAAAGTTGCCAACAGTCAGCAGAAAATGTTCTTAAATGAGCTTTTCTGGTCATCTAAAATGTCTATAGTGGGGGGCCAGCGTAATTCTGTCCTAACGGAGAGCGATGCCAGAATAGGCAGATTACATAGACTCGGGCTTGACTTTGTGTTCGTTTTATGGCTGTCATCATGGACAAAGTGACATGGCGGTGTATTATGAGCTAAGACCAAGTTAATGTTTAGCTGCATCTGTTCTCTGATTACACTCACTGGCCATTGGATGTATAATAAAGCTGTCACATCCGACAAGGACATTACACAGACCGCCAGGACTATGATGGGACAGATGGGAAACGCAGCAAAGCAACTGGCGTAGAGGGGATCTAAAAATGGTCACACCTGCCCCAAAACAGAACCTGAAAGACCCTAAATAGAATAAGGAACCCCAGGAACAGACCAAGTGACACACATCCAGGAAAGCGGGGGGCGCCCAGAAGGAACACAGTAGAACAAAACCTGCCTGAACTCCTCTGAAGAGTCTGATATAAGAAATATTACTGGCACCACCTGCTCTAAGAAGCCAGTTTATACATCCAGTCACTGGCTGGGCTGCCAATTACCCCAGCTAATTAACAGCAAGAAGCTATTAACTCCTTTGTATCCAGTGCTGAGTAAAGCCCAGTTTAGACACAACGATCATCGCTCAAAAGATTTTGAGCGATAACCGTGGGCTTTTTACAGCGCAAGGTGATCTCCCAAGCGTTGAGTGATCACCTTGCGCTCCGAGTGTGGGATGCAGAAGACAAGCGGGGCCGCTTGTCTTCTGCATCCAGCTGTTCTCTGCTTGGAGCGTCCAGCTGTTATACAGCTGAGCGCTCAATGCAGAAGACAAGTGGGGTGTCCCTGCTTGTCTTCTGCATCCAGCTGTTTTCTGCTCGGAGTGCCTGGCTGTTATACAGCTGAGCACTCTGAGTGGGGTATAGAGAACACAGCTGGACTGCTCTGTTCTTCATACCCAGCCTGTCATCAGGGAGCAGGATACAGCTGAAACAATAGTATCAGCTGTATCCCGCTGTGAGTCCCTGATAAGCCTTCACTGATCAGTTAACGGAAACTGTACGATGTCAGTGCAGTTAAACACGATTATTGCTCAAAAGACTGCTTTTTAAGTGTTTTGTTTTTTGTGAAAATCATGTCTAAATCAGCCTTAACAATGAGCATGCGCTAGTTTGGTGAATCCCATGGGCCGGGGCTGATGATGTAACGTCATCCTGGCCCCCTGCTGGTCCACCAGCCTCTCCGTAACACCCCAATCTGCTGACTTTATTGCACCTGCCTCCACTGAGCATAAATGTAATTTTGTGAGATGTCATTCTGGTTTCTGGCCAGTGTCTGTGGCTATTAGACTTGAGGCAAGATGTGTAGACCTGACGGTAGCATGTACACAGGACATGTTGGGAACTTCCTGGAAAGTGCTACTGCATGTGAACATTAGAACACGAGGGCTATTATGGGTGTTTTCAGACGTAGCGGAAATGCTGGGGAACTTCCATCCCGAACCGAGACCAAATGTATGCACTGTAAGCACTCTGGCACCTAGCAGCGTGTAGTAAACACTTACCAGCGGCATTGTGCTTACTACACGCCACCAGGTGCCAGGGAGTGCTCACAGGGAAAAGATTTAGGAGGTGAGAGGAGCACCATATCTTAAATTTAGAGAAAATTCACACCATTGGTGCAGATTTTTAGAGTGTCTTGGATACAGAATTTGACAGTTTTTTTTTTTTTTTTGTTTGTTTTTTTTTTCTGTGCAAACTCAACAGCAGTTGTTACATGTAAACCTACCCTAAGGCCTAGTGCCCACGGCTGTGACTGGCACCGCAAGCGGAAAACCGCAGCGGACCCCGTCACAGCCCCAAACCCCCCCCCCCCCCCCCCCCTTCCAGAGACCCCATACTTGCCTCCGGATCCACCGCCGGACGTCCCGCATGGTGGTCCGGTGCGCATTCGCAGTATAGCACATGACACGCCCACAGCGTTGCATGACGTACCAGCCGCGTCATATGACACAGCCGGCAGTAGGCGGGGAAGCATTTTCACGCCATCTTCCGCTGTGGGGGCCCTGTCACTGCGGAGGCCGCTGTGGGGCGGGCACTGTCCATAGGTATGCAGAGCCATGGAAAAATAGGAGCCCGAACTTGAAGCCTCAAAACAGCAGCAAATGAAAAAAAACCATGACCTCATACAGATGCAGTAAAAACTTTCAAACTTTATTCCTCCATTAGAAAATGGTTGCTACGTTTCGACCTTTCCGTCAGGTCTTCTTCAAGCTTGAAGAAGACCTGACTGAAGGGTTGAAACGTAGCAACCATCTGTATGGCAACCATTTTCTAATGGAGGAATAAAGGTTTGAAAATTTCTACTGCATTTACATGCTGCCACGGGCTTTCTTTCCAGTTGTTAGTGTGGAGGCTGCTGTGGGGGGGCACTGTTACTGTGTCTGTCTGTCTATCTCTGGAAAGGGGGGATGGGACACTGTAACTGCAGGGGCTGCTGTAAGGGGGGGGGGCATTGTAACTGCAGGGGCTGCTGTAAGGGGAGGGGCATTGTAACTGCAGAGGCTGCTGTAAGGGGGGGGGGGCATTGTAACTGCAGAGGCTGCTGTAAGGGGGGGGGGGGGCATTGTAACTGCAGAGGCCGCTGTAAGGGGGGGGGGCATTGTAACTGCAGAGGCCGCTGTAAGGGGGGGGGGGCATTGTAACTGCAGGGGCTGCTGTAAGGGGAGGGGCATTGTAACTGCAGGGGCTGCTGTAAGGGGAGGGGCATTGTAACTGCAGAGGCTGCTGTAAGGGGGGGGGGGGCATTGTAACTGCAGAGGCCGCTGTAAGGGGGGGGGGCATTGTAACTGCAGAGGCCGCTGTAAGGGGGGGGGGGGCATTGTAACTGCAGAGGCCGCTGTAAGGGGGGGGGGCATTGTAACTGCAGAGGCCGCTGTAAGGGGGGGGGGCATTGTAACTGCAGAGGCCGCTGTAAGGGGGGGGGCATTGTAACTGCAGAGGCCGCTGTAAGGGGGGGGGGGGCATTGTAACTGCAGAGGCCGCTGTAAGGGGGGGGGGGCATTGTAACTGCAGAGGCCGCTGTAAGGGGGGGGGGGGCATTGTAACTGCAGAGGCCGCTGTAAGGGGGGGGGCATTGTAACTGCAGAGGCCGCTGTAAGGGGGGGGGGGGGCATTGTAACTGCAGAGGCCGCTGTAAGGGGGGGGGGCATTGTAACTGCAGAGGCCGCTGTAAGGGGGGGGGGGCATTGTAACTGCAGAGGCCGCTGTAAGGGGGGGGGGGGGCATTGTAACTGCAGAGGCCGCTGTAAGGGGGGGGGGGCATTGTAACTGCAGAGGCCGCTGTAAGGGGGGGGGGCATTGTAACTGCAGAGACCGCTGTAAGGGGGGGGGGGGGGCATTGTAACTGCAGAGGCCGCTGTAAGGGGGGGGGGTTACTGCAAAGGCCGCTGTTGGGGGGTCACTATTACTACTGGGGCAGCTGTGTGTTCGGGGGGCACTGTTAGTGTGGAGGGGGTGCTGTTAGTGCGGAGGCCGCTGCGGGGGGCCGGGGCGACATGGTTAGTGCGGAGGCCGCTGCGGGGGGACGGGGGCGACATGGTTAGTGCGGAGGCCGCTGCGGGGGGACGGGGGCGACATGGTTATTGCGGAGGCCGCTGCGGGGGGACGGGGGCGACATGGTTAGTGCGGAGGCCGCTGCGGGGGGACGGGGGCGACATGGTTAGTGCGGAGGCCGCTGCGGGGGGACGGGGGCGACATGGTTAGTGCGGAGGCCGCTGCGGGGAGTCACTGTTACTGCTGGGGTATGTTTACACTTGGCAGAAATGCTGCAGAATGTCCTTAGCGGAAATTTCCAGGGCAAAATCTGCACACTATCTATTTTGAAACAGCCCTGTCCTTTTTATAACGACGGAGGTAAAATCATATGCTGTGATAAGCCCTGCCCCTGACATGTTGGCATTTTGCGATAAAGTGGGTTTTGGGTTGCAGTTTGGGCACTCTGTCTCTAAAATGTTCGCCATCACTGGTCTAGGCAATCTTCTGTGAACAGAATACATCACTGACTGAGTCCTGGTGGTTTGGTTAAAGGGCTTTTCTGTTTTTTCTGTGTAGACTTCTGAAATGCCGTGCAATGGCATAAGAAACTGCAAGTTTGCTTTTAAGGCTTAAGCCCCGTTTAGACCAACTTTATCGTTCAGAAAATCATTTGAGCAAGCGGAACTGAGCAATAACCCTTCAGCTTAAACGCAAACCATGAATGAGAATCATGAGGTTCTTGCTTGTCCACCAGTTTCAGCTGGCATAAAAATTGGCGCCAGCTTGAGCTATTGTCGTGCAGCCTAAACACTGATCGTGTATTTTGTATCACATAATATGTAGAACCCTAAATGACTAGTGAGAAGGGCACCATTCTCAGCGAGAACCGTGCACTCTGAATAGGCGGGCCAAGCACAGATGAGCGGGCGATGACGTCACGAGTTCAGGCAAACGAGAATCATTAGCTTCTGGGCCAATGTAAAAGGGCCTTTACCTTAGCCTGCATAAAGAAGTTCTCCCTCAATCATAGCTTTCAAGGACACTGGTGGCTGGGCCGTTTACCATAGAGGCGCCGATGCAGGACATACAGCCACACCCTGCAACCCCGCTGAAAACCTTTACCAACTGTGCAGTACAGGACACAGTTGCCACCATCTTTGGAAGCAATGATCACCACGGCTTGGCTCCATCAGTACCCATATACAGTAAGGGGGCTTCTTGGTGTGGTCTGGGGTAAGCCCAGACGCAAAGTTGATTGTTTTTTTTTGTTTATGCCGTTTCTGAAGTGTTTTGCAGAAAGCGGACAACTGCTACACACTGTCGGCTCGGAGTCCATGGGTGACTCTCTAGATTGGACATTGTTGTAGCAAGCACTTGGCCCTGAAAAGTATGACTGCAAAGGTTTACAACTTTTCAGTGTGTTTAAAAAAAAAATTAAAAAATTGGGGGATCTTAAATATAATGAGGAATTGGAGACAACAAAAAATTGCTAAAGTTTTTTAGCATGTGATCTTTATGACTGCATTTATATGGATGATGTGCAATTCTGGTTAGTGAAAGACTGGCCTGGTTTACATTAATGTGTTTTTTTTCTCTGAGTGTCATCAGAGACTATAACAATGTAAGATCATATGGTCGTCAGTCTTCATTGTGACATGACGGCTTTGCTTCATGGCAGCAGTGCTAATGACTGTGCTACTACGGTATGCTGGAGAGGAGACCCTACAACCTCGGTGCACATATGTAGCCGTGGTCACCCGTACCTCGTGTGCTGCACAGAGGAGTCTTCAGGCCTCAGAAAGCTCTGCTCATGTTGATGAGTTACAAATCAGCAGATGTACCCGAAATAAATGATCAAATCTGTGATACAGAAAGCATGCCGTGTGTGTGACCACGCATCGGTGACTAAACACATGATTCATTCCTGTCTCGCGCATTGCAATGGTTTGATAAAAATGCCCTCTTTCTGTTTTGAATATTTTATTTTAACCCCTTAGTGACAGCCAATAAGCCTCACTAATGGGCTTTTAATTTGCATATACATCTTTTAAGGCGACTCCTTAGCTGACTATGGACAGCCAGACTCCTGCTCTAACCGCCAGATGTGGAGAAACCTTAGGTTCTGGCAGTATAACCCCTTACATGCTGCAATCCATAACTACAGCATGCATGCAAATCATAGGAGGAAGAGGATCCTTTTGTCATTTATCAGCACCCTGCAGTGATTCAAGGTACCAATGGGGTTCCCATGGCAGCTGGAAGCCTGACAACCGCCTCTGTCTGTCATGTAACTGGGCCTATTAGACTGTGCGGTAGGCGGGGTCTAATAGGCGGCTGTCATAGGCTTTAGTAGAATGTACTACATAAGTAATTCAGTGTCCTGTCCTACCTCTTCATTGAAGGACTAGGTTATACAATACCTTTTTATATGTACCCTTGTGATGCCATTAAATACAATAACCCCCCCACCCCCCACACACACACACAATCACAAACCCAAACCAGTTGGGGGCACCATGTCCGTGATCTGGCTGCCTACACACTCGCTCCTACTGCCTTATCAAGGCCAACGTGAAATCAGACAAAAGGACCGTCTGCTGCAAAGCCTGCGATTAGTTGTAGTTTTTATTAGGTGCCATTCAGCTATAAGAAAACTAAAGATAATTTTTGTGATAAATACTATTTTATCAGCAATACTTTTCTTGATCTTATCTTAAAATTCTAGAAAACAGTGATCAGATACCTCCCCCTCCCAGCCTCTTGTCCTGTATATGGACACGTTAATCTACTTGCTCCTCTAGTGATAAAGGGGGATTCTAGGCTTTTACAGCTGGCCACTGCTCAAGTCTTGTCATCAGCCCAAGTGTAAGCAGAGTCAATAAGTGTTACCAGGAAGAATTGGTAAAACGTAGTACATACTCCAGTATAGCTCAGCTTATACTCGGGTCAATAAGGAAAAAAACAAACCCCTCTCAGCCGGGGTGTGTGTCCCTCAGTCTTCTCCCTGCCGCACTGCACCGTTTTAAACCTCACTGAGTATAAGCCCAGGGGGGCTTTATCAGCACATTTTTTTGTGCTGAAAAACTCCGCTTCTACTGGGGTATATATGGTATATATTTGTCATTGTAAAGAACACATGAGTTATAACAGGTGTCCAGTGTATAAAAATAACAAAGCTCAATTTCTCGGTTGCAGTCAGCCTGTGACATCCCACAAACCTGCTGCCACCAAGGGTGGCGATCATCACTGTGCTCTCATTGGCTGCAGCAGCCTGTTTAAGAGACAGCCTGCCAGCATGACACATCAGTGAGAAGGCCCAGAGCCACCAGTGGGGTAAAGTGTGAGCGCTTTTTTTGTTGTTGTTGTTGTTGTTGTTTACAATCTGGGGGAATTTCTGGGACATTCCCTATAGGCCTAATTCCCACGGGCGGATTTCCGCTGCATATCACACGGCGGAAATGAGCGGCGTTGCCCCGCAGCTGTTAGTCTAGCGCAATGTGCTCACAGTGGAATTCCGCCCCATGAATTCTCCCGTACTCACCCACAGCATGTTCTATTTGCGGCGGCGTACGCGCAGACGGCTTCCATTGCAGTCAATGAAAGCCGTCCGTCACGCTATCTTCCGCTGTAGCATGCGCGGCGGGACGTCTGGCAGCGGATCCGGAGGTAAGTATGGAGTCGGTGGTGGTGATGGTGGGGGGGCGCTGTGGTATTCCGCTTGCGGAGCCCATCACGGCCATGGGCATTAGGCCTTAATGTTTTCTATATTGCTGGAGGGGGCAGAGTCTCCTTTACTGTGTAATATGGATAGAAATGACAGCGCTGCTAGTGTTTGTACCCGGCTTTAGGGATGGAGCCTGCAGAGCAGACAACCGATTGATGCAAATCGTAATAACCAGAAGTAGTGCTACTTCTCATGTGCACAACAGCCTATGCTGTAAAGTGGCCTGTGGGTACTTTAATGGGCTTTCACACTAGCAATTTCACTTCTGTCTTTCTATTCCCACAAAACCTTTCCGTTTTCAGGCTCATAGAAATGCATTGAAGTGAATAGTCTTCAATTCCTGTATTTTTTGCCATTGGGTTTTTTCTTTGTTTGAGCCCATTAAAAAAAATAAAAAACAAAAAAGCAAAGTACAGACTGCTGTGCTTCTTTGTTTTGTTTTTTTCTCTCTTCCTCCAAGTTTCTGAAACCTGAATACGAATGGATCCTTTTATTTTTACTGCATTGTACTCAATGGGTGGCCGATGGAACTTGATGACTATGCTTTTCCTTATTTCCAGTTTTGCCTATTTTCTGCATCGTGGTGGTGATGCCTCTTCAATGAACATGGCTCAGTTGTTAGCACTATTGCAATGTTGGGGGTCCAATCTCACTGAAGTCAATGGAAGCCATCCGATCCACGGCTCATTGAGTTGTGGACAGGCCGCGGATTCTGCGGGAAAGCATGAGTTTTAGGGAAAAAACCTAAACTCCACTGCACATGTATACCAGACGGGTAAGCAGTGTCCTCGGCCGCAGGCAGAGACGGATTTTGCCGCGGGCTCTCACATGTGGAATCTGATCTGCCTGTGGACATTAGGCCTGACTCCAGAGATGTAGTTCTAGTAATGCTCTAATCTCCCTGGTGCCACTAATACAAATTAGTATATGTAGCTGCAAAAACCTGGGGGCATAAGGCACATGGCCCCCAAGCAACTGGTTGGGTAAGGGCTCGGTCATATTAGTGGTTTGCTTTCCTTTTTTTAACAAAACGTACAGCAAAATGGATTTAAAACTGAACCAATCAAACTATAGTTTCCATTTAATGGATCCAGTAGACACCTCTGTCCAAAAACGGGCATTTCTGCCATTTTTTTCTGTTCCGTTTACGGATTTCTGCTTTAAACTAATCTTTTGTCTGTCTAACCTTATGCCCATTTAAAAAGCATCAGTCAGGCCTCCTGTCCACGGACGATATTGCATTGCGATAATCTGGCCATGAGTAACGCAGTGCATGCTTTCCATAGTGTTGCTATGGAAAGCGCAGCCACCTGTCCACGAGCGGAGAATCATAGTGATTCTCTGCTCACGGGACTCAAGTTGTGGCATGCCACGATTCTCCACAGTGAGCCTATCAGTCAGATAGGCTCACTGCGGAGAACTGTCAGTTCTCTCCCCTGCTCCCCGGTGGCGGAATATGGCTAGCGATATTCTGCCTCGCCCGTGGACAGGGGGCCTTAAACAAACAAGAACCTCTCCATCCAGTTCTGTCACCCATTGGCTATAATGTGAATTAAATCCAATTTCCATTTATTATATTTTTTTTTTTTCACTGAAACTAACGCAGCAGTCAATAAATGAAACAGAACTGAACCTCAGAAAATCCCATTGAAATCATCGGGATTTAAAACTGAACTTTTTTTCCCCATTTTTGACGCTCCTCTGATGGAAAGGGAAAACGGAGCCTCTGATGTGAATGAGCCCCACCATGGATGCCCAAGGCCTCTCACTGCTGGGGGAGTGCAGCTCTTCTGCCGTAGTCCTCTATAAATATATATATTAGTTTCCTGTGAATTACCTTGGTAAATAGAATTCTTTTTTCCCCATCTTCTAGTGTACACATTCTCCAGAAGACATTTATGAGCACGGAGCGTTTTGTATCTCAGTGTGCCACAGATATTTTTATGAATGTGTATTTTTAGCATGTTCTTGCGTCCTTCACCCACAGATTTTATGCTTTTCAGTTGCGAAATGAATCAGGATAAACAGCGCAACCAGTTAAAATTATTAGCCAGCTATAAAAGTGCAGATATGAGTAACAGGCCTGCAATGTTAACCTCCCCTGCTGGCACTCTGAAATGGTTCACATCCGGTATTTTGAGTGGAGCTTGTGAAGGACGTGTAGCGTATTGTTCAAGTGCAGGCAACTAATTCATGGCTTGCAGGTACACTGGGTAGGTAGTCCAGTACTGTGGCTCTTTTTGGGGAACAAAAGCCTACCACCTATAGTAGTAGCATCTTGGACCTCCTTTGACCTTCAGAGCTGCAACTATTTGTCACGGCATGCATTTACTTGGGTATTAGTGTATCTTGATGCCACTGGAAACCAGGGGTTTGACAGGGAGAACACCCCTGTCATTGGGTCAAGCCTACATGGTCCTAGCAGCACAGTGTGCATAGCTGTTTGCCAGCCTTAGGGTGAGGATTGCTTTTCCCCTTAGCCTTACTTTCTTCACTGCTCACAATGTAAGCCTAAGTAAAAAAAAAAAAATAAGCCTCATGGTAAGGCAGCGCGGACGGCAAAAAAAAGCTATGCACACGCAGCAGCATGGACTCTCACCGCTGGGTCCTGCGGCACTTCTAATGGATTTGTCCCTGGCAAACCCCAACGGATGAGCCCTCAGTCCCGGGGTGAGCCTGCCTGCTTATTCCACAGCGCCACCTGTCACACCGGATGCGTTCCGGGCGGCCACCACATGAGCTCTCCGTCCCGTACACAAGCTGTTAATTTCAGCCTGCCTGCCTGCGCAGTGGACACCGGCACATCTCACGCAGCTCTTCCTCACTGCTCTGTCCCATTCCTGCTCTGCTGCTCCACACAGCGCCGTCTGCTTGTCAGACAGTCCCTCCAACTCCCTCCTTCCCTTGAATGGCTGTAGCTCAGTGGTTGGCACTGCTGCCCTGCAGTATTTGGGTCCTAGGTTAAAATCTGAGCAGGGACAATATCTGCAAGGACTCCAGAACTGTAAGGCAAAAGTGATAACCGCTGAGCCAGCAAGGTTCCTTGTCCTCCTTTCTCTACCTCCAGAGGAAACCATCTTCTCCTCTTTAGTAGGCCTTTTTTACATGCACAGATGATCGCTCAAAAGCCATCTTTTTGAGTGATAATTGTGGTGTGTAAATGTGTGCCCATTGTGCACTTACTGTACACTTCATCTATCGCTGAGTTCAGCTCAGCTTTAAATCCATCGGGACTGATGAGAGGGACCGCATGCTGAGATCTTGCATGGGCAGCGCTGAGGACATTCTTTCAGTAGTTGTCCTGCTGGAGAACAATAGCCTTGTATTTAGAGAACAGACTGCCCTCTGTTCCCTAAATACATGCAAATAAAGGTAGTTAGCTACTAATGGGGTGATTAGCCCATTAGTAGCTAATGCAAAATGATCGCTCAAAACTGTCATTTACTGACAAATTTTGAGCGATTTGTATGTAAATAGATATATATATATATATATATATATATATATATATATATATATATAATATAATTTTTTTTTTTTTTTTTAATTCTCCTACCACTCCATGTCCAAGGAGAACAAAAGTACAAACTGCATGGTGGCTGAGTGACTAGCACTGCCTTGCAATGCTGGAGTCTTTACTGCTGAGGTTCTAGGTTCAAATCTGACGATCCACTGAGCTCCCACCATTGTTTGAGGGCAATTTGTTTCTGCTAAACACTGAACACTTTCTCAAAACTTGGTTCGGCCAGAACGTGAACTTCAAGCAAAGTTCAACTCGAAATTCGGGTTCTGCAGACTTGGTTGGTTCATCTTTGGTCGTTGAATTGTTCACATGCCGAAGATCCCCTGGATTCTCAAGATATTTTTCCCTGATCACACCATTCTCTGTATACTTTCCACCTTGTTGCATGAGAACTCCACAAGGTTGGCAGTGTATGAACTACTGGCCCCAACTAGTCTAGCGGTGTCAGTGTTTATGGTGGGGTGGAATTTTAGTTAGTTTTTCATCTTGTTCGGTGTTGGTCCACATGATTGATGTAATCAGTGTAGCAGAAGTAGGCCAATGGTTTGTAGGAGCAGGAGGCCAGAAAGTCACTCTCCAGCTTTGCCATGGAAAGGTTGGCATATCGTGGTGCCACTTTACTGCCATGGTGGTTCCAATGAGTTGCAGGAATATCTCTGCCATAGGAGAAATTGTGTATGAGGATGAATCTAGTGAGTTGTAACACTGATTCAGAGGCGACCCCCATTGGCCTCCAGGTGTACCAGGCAGTCAGTCCATGTGGGATGTTGGAATGTACGAATTCCACATGCAGGATGGCGCCATCGGTGAGGGGACCTTCTGGTTGATAGTTTGTTCAGTAGGTCCATGGTGTCTTGCAAGTAGCTAGTTGTGTTTCTCACCAGTGGTTTGAGGACACCTTCTACCCATCCTGAGATTCCTTCAGTGAGGGTTCCCACACCTGAGATAATTGGCCTCCCTGGGTTGCCAGCTTTGTGTAGTTTTAGAAGCATGTAGAAAGTACCAACCCTGGGGTTCTCTGGTATCAAGTCCTTGTAGCTCATCAGCATTCAGCTGGATATGGCTAGAGCTACGTAGTGACTATGACTACTGCAACCTTCTAATCTAATAGACTCCAACTTCACTGGACTTCTTGCAGCTACTTGCAAGTCATAACATAGGCTGCATTGACATCTATTAAAAGCAGGCCCTAGTCTAATTGGGCTGCTGTTCTGATTGTCAGTGGGAGTTTGACACGTGGGACCCTTAATGTCCTATCCCAAGGATGAGGCATCAGTGTCTTTTACTCCTGGAAGACCTTATAACAAAACTTGGGCGGCAGCGAGTGCCTTTGTGCCTGTCAGGACCATGCTATTAAGTATTTGCCCACTTCTAGTTGTTAGAATATGTGGAGATGATTTTGTCCTCCTCTGTCCTGTGCCTCCTATCTTGTTATTGTACACCCGATGTTCTGTCCATGAGTGTAAGACACAAATCTATGTATGAAGTCGTCCCTATTTGACTTGTTTCCAGCGATACTTGGGGATCTGGTTTGGTTTGCTTTAATAGTTTGTGTTTGTTGGGAGGAGTTCTTACAGTAAATAAATGCTAAATTCTTGTGAGTCATTGATTGTCTGACCTAGATAGCTAGAATTACTGCAGTAAACCACAAATCTGGAGAAAATTATTTAGATTTTCACCACATTGGGTGGCTTTACACAAGAGAACCATCTTCTGAATAATCGCTCGAAATAGTCGCTAAAACCCTGCTTTTACACAGAACGATTGTTGCTCAATTTGGCGATTGCTGAATGAGTATAGGCCTGTGTAATTTATGCCATTATTTAAAGGGACTTGCCCAAAATATCAGTCGGGCATGTCATGTGGAAACGGCCATATAGGTGGTCAGTTCTCCAATACAACCTGTAGACCTGTCATTTGTGAGGGTAGACCTGACCTGTCCGTATACTACAACAGTTCTTCATTGAGAGACGTGACTTTATGGGTTGGTTGAAGTAACTGTTAGGCCAACTTCACACGTGGCATATTTGCCGCGGGAATTCTGCAGCAGAAAAACCCTCAGCATATATGCACCAAATCCGCACCTAAATGGGGCCGATTTGGCCATGTTTGTAACTAAAAATCTGCTGTGGGATTACGGCTGCCTGTCCACGGTTGAGATGTCATAGCGAGATCCGCGGCAATAACTATGGAAAGTGCAGCCCGACGTCTACGATCGGAGAATTATTGCGATTCTCCGCTTGCGTGATTAAAATCGCGGCATGCTGCGACTTATCGCGATTCTCCGCGGTGAGCCTATCAATTAGATAGGCTTATCGCAGAGACCTTACAGTGCTTTTTGTTTTCTATTTTTGTTCTTTTCCTTCCCCCACCCCTGTTTAAAAAATCGTAACTCGACGTCGCGGTATGAGGGCTTGTTTTTTGCAGGACGTGTTGTATTTTTAAATGGTACTATATAATGTACTGAAAACTTTAAAAAAAAACAATTGTAAGAGAAATGGGATAAAAAATGAAATTCCGCCAACTTTCAGTGAGTCTTGTTTCTACGGCTCACAAACCAATAAAAATGACATAACTTTATTCTATGATTCAGTACGATTACTACAATACCAAACTATATCTATCTCTAGCAATAGCTCTTTTATCGTTTAATCAACAAAGTTGTGAGTGTGTTCATTGTTTACGGGACAGTCTGTTTGCGTTGGTACCATTTTGGAATATGTACGACTTTTTGATTGCTTCTTTATTGCATTTTTTTTCTTAAACTGGGTGACCAAAAAAGCACATTTGTTGTGTGGTTGGTTTTTATTTTTTCTGATGACTTTTATTGTGCGGGGTAAATAATGCGTTACTTTGATGGCTCGGACTTTTATGGACGCAGATACCAAATATGCCACCTTCATTTATTTAGATTATTTTATTATAAATATGGCAAAAGGTGGGGTATTAACTTTTTTTTTTTATTATTATTAATTAGCAAAACTTTATTGATCATTTTTAATTTTTTTTTTTTTCAGTCCTACTAGGGGACCACAACTTGCGATGCTTTGATCGCTCCTGCAGTATGATGTAATGCCATAGCATTAGGCAGACAGGCAGTCTATCAAGCCACCTCAAAGGGCCCCCGGCTACCATGACACCCGCACAGTTCCCTGCGATCTCATTGCGGGGCGTGGGGGGGGGGGGGGGTGTATGGGACCCCTGAACATTGTTCATGGGATTTAAATGCTGTTGTCAGAATTGACTGACCATTTAAAGGTTTAACGGCCCATCGCAGCTGTTGCTGACGGGTGTCAGCTGTAAAAAACAAAAAAAAAAAAAAAAAACAGCCGGCGCTCGGGATGTATTAAGGGAGGTCTCCCCACGATCTCCCTTCATACATGCCCTGCATCTGCAGCACGTAAAAACACTATAGGGCCATCACTAAGGAGTTAACCGCTTATGCCAAACGCATCTTTCTAAGGTAGAGTCAAAAGTGGCAAGTGCCAAGGCATTTATAACTTATACCTAAAGTTTTATTGGGTCGGACAACCCCTTTAAGGCTCGTGTGAAGAAAAAATTTAAAAAAAGCATTAAGAAAAGTTGCAAAAACAAATGACACCTGTAGTCCTCCGTCTCTGGCACCCAATAATGTTTTTGTAAGTAATATGTTTAATTGAGCTCATAAACTTACTACCACATAAAATGCGTAATTAAACCAGCTAAGCTGTAACCTAGATGTTGGCTTAAATGGCGCCTTTTGAAGATAAAACAGAGTACGAAAGTGGGTGGTTGCAGTTTGATTTGGAAATCGCACTACTTTCATGAGGTTTACTATATAGGGGCTTCAGGTTCAACTTTACTTTTTCTTAGTTTGTGGTTGGATTACCTTGTTACCGTGGACTTGGTTCCAGTCCATGCTAGGTAGGGGCCACTCAGACTGTTTACACTGGTGCCAAAACTTCCAATGTAAGCCTATCATACGATGAACAGGAGACGCAATAAATGCATCCAAAGTTTACCATATGTGTCCTTTGCAGGTGCTTCTGCCGGCTGCCAGTCTCCTACAGCTTCAGGACGTAAGGAAAACCTGCTGCGAGTTCCTAGAATCCCAGCTTCATCCAACCAACTGTTTAGGGATCCGAGCCTTTGCCGACATGCACGCCTGTACTGAACTGTTACATCAAGCGAACACCTTTGCAGGTAACTCCTCCATTCTTTATACACTACTACACGTGAGTTGAAATGTGTTTTTGTTTTTTCTTCTTTTTCTGTGGCTTTCACAATAGATGTTACTTGTCTTGCTTGCCTGGAAGGTTCTGATGTAGTAGCAATAGCAAGCCTTCCTAGGATCCTTGCACTGCCTTCCTGTAATGCCACACATGCCAACTTTTTCTCCCTCTCCATGCTTTCAGCAGGCACCAGGATGGCAGCTATAGCTTTTCAATGCGTATTAACTTTCCCATATTTCAGCTTCTGGGACCCTGGTGGAGTACTGGGGCTTCATAACAGTCAGATCAACCTTAATTGTTGAGTTTTTTGGTTGGAGCCTGACTTCTTTAGGTAACGATGTTCTACGGCTACTGGAAATGTATTTGGCAACAAATGGAAGGTTCTTCCTGTGCCACCTATTTACCAGGACAGCTGCTGTCTACATGTATGCAATGCAGAGGCTGTTGTACCTCAGGGCAATGAAAATGAATGACCTTCTCAGCAGGAGTTCATAAATATTAATAGATTTAATATATGTGGCGTGTCGGGCGGGGCAGAAAGGGCTACATGTCAGGCAAACTTATTCAAAAGGAACAAACTAGAACTCAAGTTAAAGGGAAACTACTAGTACTGTCCTGTAGAAGGATGGATGTGACCAGAGCATAAGGCGTCATATCTTATTTTTATACTTTTCATGCCAATACACCTGATGTAGGCCGCCTGTCCACGGGCGGGTCGGATCCCGCAGTGGAGTTCGACCCGGTGCCCAGTTGGTGACCCCTGCATACCAGTCCGGTGTCGTCTCCTCTGTACTGCAGATGTGCCGGCCTGTGCTTCGGCACGCATGTTGGTTTCCACCTGGAGCCCTGTTATGGGGTTACTACAGTTAAGTGGGGGAAGAGTTGTTGGTCAGGACCTTTTCACACATGCTTGCTCTGTTGGCGATGTTCAACTTTTCCCAGTGTGTATACAAAATGTGTACATCTAATTGCGAGCGCAGCCTAAGATTTTATTTGCCTTTTCACTTTTATATAAGTAGCCATGTTGAGTTTGGTGGGAGGACAGTATTAATTTTCAGTGTGATGACCTATAAAACAATGTTGGCACTTCTGTGGTGGCACGTTCTTCATGGGCACAAGTCATGCAGCACTGATATGGTTAAACTGGAGTCTGCTGCTTAGAGATTCCCATTTTAGCAAATGTTTCTTGTATAGTAGAACAGTTTCCAGTAGGCTATATGTATGTGCCATAAATTCCGGAAGTAGATGGAAGAGGTTTGGAGGGATGTTAAGCCATGCTGTCTGTAAAGCCACCCACAGCTCCAAGCAGGATCTTTGGTACGAATGGACCTTTCCACCACATCACATAGTAGGCTAATGTCTGTTGAAAGTGTAGGCAGCCACTCTTCATAGGGACTCTCCAGCATGCTCCTCGAACCAATTCTGGACAATTTGAGGCTGATAGTAAGGTGCATTGCCCTGCTGGAATATACCTTCCTTGGGGGTATATGAAGTCACTATAGTAATACTGTATGTAAGGCCTAAAAAAGACACATGTTCAGCCTATTATGAACTGCTGCAAATTATCACTAAGCAGTGAAGTGTAGTGGGCACGGGTCAATGACCTGTTTAGGTGGACCCACCCCACCCCACACCAGTATTGAGCCACCACCAGATTACACTGTCTTGTTGACAACTGGGGTCCATGACGTCAGGGTGTCTGTGCCACACACTCACTCATCAGCCCAAAACAATTGGTATTAGGAGTCATAGGACCACACCTGATACTGTGGATCAAGGAATGTTAAATGCCTGCACAGCTTTGGAGATGGCATGTCCCACTTGTCTGTCACCTACTATCATGTCTTGTGGATGTTGGCCTTGCTCACAACAGAACATCTTCACAATAGGTGTGGGCGTTCCCAAGCCGTCATCTGAGGTAACACCACTTCATAACCAGTTTACCTACTGCTATCCCATGACTTTTGGCACGTCTGTGTCTACAGTTAGTGTGAGCTATAGAAAGGATTTAGAAGAAGAGCCTGAATCGCCAGTTCCTTTGTTGCTGTTTTTTGCCTGCAGAATTACCCCACATAGTGTACATTCAGTACTGCTTGTTCACGGCACAGATCCTGTGCAACTAGTGTTCTTCCTCCTCACCATCTGCTGTCACCGTTGGCAGCTACATCTCCCAGTTTAGCATATTACGCTTTATGAATGGTTATTGTCAAATGTATATTTCTACTTAAACAATACGACAGTCCTGGAACAATGCAATGGTGATACAATGTGCACGAACCGTGGCTGCCAAATCCCTTTTCTACTTGCGTATTAAATGCAGCTGACGGATCCAATTCAGCTTTGTCAGCAATCCAGCAGATTACTCTGCAGTTGTGTCTTAAAGGACACGAAGCCAACTTTATACGGGTGACTACCCACTACAGTTCTTTTTCACTGCGAAATTCGCAGCGTTGTTTTTCCTCCAGGGGTCTATGGGACTTGTTAATGTTAAAATTGCGATCGCGCAAAATCGCGATTTCGCAGTAAATTGCGATTTTTAACATTAACAAGTTCCATAGGCCCCTGGAGAAAAAAAAAACGCTGCGAATTTCACTGTGAAAAAGAACTGCAGTGGGTAGTCACCCTAAAGCAGGATCTGCTCGTCGCACTTACAATAACTCCTATATAATGTGTGCTAGGTTAATACATTAGTTGGTAATGGTGTGATGCATACCTCCTGATAGTAGGACCCGTGCACGATACTTGCCAGGCACCTCTACACCCAATGCCGGATCAGGTGGAAGGGTATTCCCGAGACAGCTTCTTCTAACTAGTGTGATACAAACTTTTTTGAAGCTACCGTCCCAGGAAAGATTTATTGTGGCAGTCGGTGAAGGCCATTTCTTCCACCATTCCTGGCAGCAGTTTCAGTGTTTCAGGTTAATGTAAGGGTTATGCTAACTCCCTAATAATGCGGTTTGCTGCCTTACAGGCATCCACCTCAATCATTTCACATCTTGTGTTCGTGCCAGATCCGTTCCAGTGCAGCCTTTGTTAAACCGGTGAAATGGGAATTTTAATCGGTGTTTAAATTGAGTTGGTAGTTTATGTAGTGGGGAGGGATAATGACAGCTAAAAAGTAACTTGTTTGTGAAAGTGGGGGCGCACTGAGGCGGCTTGCAGCTTTCCTTCTCTTGCAATAAAGTGTAGAAATGCAGGTCCACTTTCATTTTTCAAAGGTGGTGTTTTTTTCTCACACACACACACAAAAAAATGTATATTTTAGTAAAGTGGAGGACCAAACATGAACCCGGTCAGGTATGTACAGCTCAGCCGTGTATGTCTTATTATAAAGTGCTGCAGGGTTTCAGAACAAACATACTTTGACGTTTGATTCCGAAGGGGGCTCCGAATCACAGGGTGGCACCACATCGTGTACTGTGATAGTGCTCCCCCTGCTGGTGTATAGGAAGAGAGCTGTCACTCTAGGGCTTCGGGTGGGAAGATTCTTTTCTGATTGGTCAAAATAGTTGTGTGTAAATGCACCCTAGTTGGCATAGTGCTGACCTGCTGCAACCACATCAGCAACGTGTTTGAGCCGTGGGTACAAATTTGTTCGTTGGACAAACTTAGCTAAAACATAGGAGATAAGTTTTCAGGGTCTACTTCGTTCATTAGAGGGGTCAAGGCATGTTTGGTTGATTATGGCTCCTAACATGTTTGTGACACAGGGCAGGTGCCAGTCATGTTCTGTCTGGCACTCCTCTACAATGGGAGAAGCATAGACTATGAACAGCCTACAGAACTTGGGACCGATGATGTGCTTGTCCACGCTGCTTCCTTCTGTTCACACATCCACCTTTCTTGGACATCTTCCTCCATTCCAGTACTTTGCTAACGTTTTCCTTTTCCTTACAGAGCAACACTTCTCCGACATTGTCCAAGGTGAAGAGTTCCTGAATCTGGGCATAGAACAAGTGTGCAGCCTAATTGCTAGTGATAAGCTAACCGTTCTCTCAGAGGAAAAGGTAATGAGTCGTTTTACTGTGGTTTGCCATTCACCAGCAGCATTGGGGTAATTCTGTGTGTGCGCTATAATGACATACAGGTGAGGCGTGACTTATTACTGCCATGCTTCACTGGAGGGCAGTTCTTCCATCCAGTGTATGGACCTGGATGGAAATGATGGACTTGTAAGTTTAAAAAGTATAGTGCTGTGTTCCCTTCATCCTCTTCGGTTCTGTTTGTAGCATCTGTTACTGATTTCTAATGACATGGAGCGCCATATTGTCCTGAATGGTTGGATTGGTACTGAGGGGGTCAGTCTGGCGCCATTTGGTACCGTCATAAGATTGATCCAATTGGCCACTGGGTGCTGTGCTCCTTCTCCCATAACGGAGCAGGAAAGCAGAATTCCTTCAGATGTGAATGAGCCCTCAGAAGGTATCTTATACTTTGTATTCCTTTTTTTTTCACATGTCATGGTATACAAAGTTTGCCGTTTCTGTAACGCTAGCAGACAATGAGTCCCCTAAACAGGTACCTCGAGCTCCGTTTCCATAACCCCAGCCATGTCTCAATTCACTCGCAGCCTTAATATAGCCACCACACTGCAGGTGAAGAAAAGTTGCAGCACTCCCCAAATTGGCCATCCTCTTTATTGAGGCGCGGTCACAGTATGCGTCTGGAATAGCTGTAAAAGTCTATTTGTTAGCCATTAGGATTTCTCTCACTTATCACTCCTCCATCCTATCATTGGTTATATGGATGTATACAGATTCTTTATATACCCTAACAATATTTTTTGGGATGACCTATTCTGAAAAAAAATATCGAAACCATTAAATTCTTTGTTTTTTGTCAAAAGTATATCAAATTAGTATACAGGATTAGAAGGTTGTTATAACCCTAGTGCCCATTCAGCGCTGTGCCAGCCAAAGTTACAGGACAAAAATGATATAGTAAAAATGTCTAAAATAACGAACTTCACCTATAGACAATAATAAAAGACAAAAAAGGGAAAAAACCCACTGCCCTCTAGACTTCTCTCTCACTTATAACGCCTCCATCCTAATGGCTAACACACAGACTTTTACAGCAATCCTTTGAAGCTACATGGGTTTCATCATCAGACTGGTATAACAAAATATCTGAAGAAGTATGTGTACATATGTACGTAGTAGCATTAAAAAATACACACAACAGGATGAGCCTGAATGAAGTATGTTTTAATTATTTGCTCTCCAAGCGCATCCTGTTGGGCATTTAAATGCGTATTAATCCTGCCATGTCTCTGCCCTGGTGTGTGTTTGTGTATGTTCAGGTAACTTGCTACACCAGCCTGATGATGAGGCCTAATTAGTTTTGAAAGCTCACTGCAACATCGTTTCTTTGATGGATGATCCAACAAATAGAAAAATTGCAATGAAAATGGCTAATTGTCTAGCCCTAAACCGGTTAAAGATGTTGTTTCCCAAGAGCCCCCTGTCTACCCGATTTATAGTATGTAGATCTTGGATGGCCTCGGGAGTGGCTGTGGCGGACCTGGCCTGTCAGTGCAGTACATGGTCGGGTGTTCGTTCTGAATGGCCGTCATATAATGTTACAATTGGTAAGATGTGGCTTTGAGCAACAACTAATCGTTGGGGGTCATGAACCTGGTTTGATGTTTTTTTTTTGTAATACCTCAGTGCAGGGAATTTATTAAAATAATTCCTAAAAACAGACACACATAGGGCACAGATGCCGCATGGCTGGCGCCCTGTCACATGTGGTGACTAGGTGTGTAACCAACGGGGAACAGCTGGACAAACCTAAACACTCAGACGCGTAGAAGAGAGAATGTAAACTCTCTGTAGTTGGGTCCTGGGATACTTTGTAATTAGACCTAGAACAGTCTACCCTTTCTAGATAGTGAGCATACTTGTGTGCTCCAGTTCTAGAGACAGACCTAAATAGCGAGTAGGCTAAGAGAGAAGAAATCTCAGTCCTCACAATGTACATAGATTTATGTCAAATGGAAAAGCCCTGCATCAATTTCAGGGTTTATTATCCGTATGTAGATGAGAGGTGAGTAGATCAAGCTCAGATTTATGACTTAACGCGTTTCACCGCAAATAAAGGCCCATTTACACGGAGCGATCGCTCAAACAGCTTGAGTGACAGCTTATGCGAGATGATCGCTCAAAGCTATTTAGTAACTACTCAGCTACTTAATAGCTATTTAACTGCTTTCAGCTAAAGTCTTCATTTGCAGGCTAATAGCCCAAGGGCCCTTATCTGCTTTCTGTTCCATTGTTCACAGACAGGAAACAATGCTATCAGCACTCCCTGTGGAGAACTGCTGATAAGGCTGAACGACGATTTTTAGGTTGGCCTGAATTTAACGATCAGCTAGCAGTGCACGAAAGGTGCATGATGGCCGCGCATTTAGACGCAACGATGATCGCTCAAACGATCGCTTTTTTTAGCATTTTTTGGGGGGGAGGGGGGTTGAGTGATCATAGCTCCATGTATATGGGCCTTAAGGTGGATCTTCAGGAGATTCAAGAGCTTATTAAAGGTGGCAAATTTATTACAGCTCCACTAGCTTAGATCAGTTTAGGTTTTAAGACGATCGAGAGAAAGTCTGAGGACCCTGCTGCAAGCAATATTGCAGTCAACAAGTAGGTCAGAATCCCCCTATTAGGCCGTAAAACGTCCAGGGGGTATGTTACCGAATATGCCTGTATCAGCCTTTGTTCAAGAGAGAAAAAGCCTGACCCGGCAGGTGGCTACGTTATTCTGACCCATTATTTAAAGTGTTCGGCTCCATTGGATCCTAAACCATGCCTGTTAGGGACACCGGTGTGCTGCACCCAGACTGGGTACCGGAAGGTGAGAGACACCCGGCGTAATACGGCCAGAGATTCTGCATGTCTGGTATGGGCAGTTACTGCACTGCAAGCACTACCCAACCATGAAACTGCCAGTTTAAGAGGTAGAGTTCAGAAGCCCGTTTGCATGGTCTATAAATGAGTACAATCTCCCCATTCAGGAGTTCCCCTAAATAAGGAAAATAAACAAGAGTAGCGAGACGGAGTGATGTGGAACAGCAAGCGGCGCTATTTCATCCCGGAAATTTCAGAAAAATGCTGGACTGCTTGCCGGAAATTGAATAGACCCCATTATGGTCAATGCGGGACCGTTCGACCAGGGGCTGCCGTTTTCCTGGCGCTGATGTGAACGAGCGCCTGGCTGAAGACTTCGCCACTGTTGCTAAAGGCAGAATCAACACGGAAAAAATTCAAGGCATCTCCCTGCACTTGTGTGTTCTTTTGTGTTTTATGGCTGGTTTCACTCCTAGAATCGTTACGGTTTTAGTGGCTGATTACACCCAGAACATCAAATATTCCTCAGTATTATTGTATAACCCAATGCATTAATGTGGTAGTTATCGGAATATATTTAATGTGCTGCTTTGGTGGGACCAGCCAACTATCTGAGTATTGTCCCCACTCTCCCTTGATGGCAGATGAGAAAGAAGGCTCAGGCATGTGTGACCCCAACATACCTGATCCTTGTGTTCTCTGGCAGTAGCTCACTCCGATCTCCCCATGCAGCACACGTGTAACTCGGCTGACCCAGAGCATACGTGTGCATGGGGGGGGGGACCAGCTGCCATGATCCACGGGGGGGCATTAGATACAGATATACATGATGTACTTCTTAACTTCTCGTTAACCATTTACTTATTTTTGGTTTAAGGTATTTGAGTCAGTCATTACCTGGGTAAACCACGACAAAGATGTGCGCCAGGAGCACATGTCACATCTAATGGAGCATGTCCGCCTCCCTTTACTCTCAAGAGACTATTTAGTGCAGGTAATGAAAATTAACTCTCTTTTTACTAAAAGAAAAGCTTGTTGTTCGAGTTGAAAAGACAAAAAGCCATAGAATACAATATTACGCTGTCTAAGCCCTTCCTTTTGTGGTGCTTGCACACTGTGTATACAGGTTTCTATAAGGATGTGTACCTGCAGACAGACGCAGTAATCTAAGCTCAGATATTCATGCTTTAGAGGAGGATTTAGAGAAAATGTGATCAGTGGGTGTCCCGCTGCTGAGACCCTCGCCGATCACTAGAAAGAGGTGCTGCAGCGCTCACCTGAGAGCTCCTCCCCTCCATCCATGCCGACTCCTCCTGGCAGCTGGAGACTGGTTCATAGAGGTCTGTAGACCTCCTCTTCAGCTGCCCGAAGGAGCCAGCATGTAACGAAAATGCACCAAGGGGAGTAGCTAGCACTCAAGTGAGCGCTGCAGCCCCTCTTTCTAGTGATCAGCAGGGGTCCCTACAGTTTTGATTACAGAGGGGTCCCACTGCTGACATGTCTCTATGGTATGTCAAAAGTGCAGTTAGTCTTTAAGCTGTGGCGATTTGGATCTGCTTAGTGGCCCATGACAACATTGAACATCTTGCCAGCAGGTAGACTGAAGTGTTGTCATAGGGTCACAGCCTCATCTCTGCTGTGGAGTTGTCAACCACTCAACTCACATGCTGCCTATTAGAATCATTTTGTCCCATTTTTCTTTAATTTCTGAAAGGGTTTTTTGATACAGAACTTGAAGAAAGTTGCTTTAACGTCTCAGAAACCTTAAACCTAAGTATATGTAATTCCATATAGGCATTGGCAGGTGCGTGTCAGTGATACCAGGGGCAGTGGGTTAGAGCTGTGATGTCCTTCATTTCCAGTCTTTCTGATGCATTTGGCAGCTGTTTGGGGATATGAATGGGGTGCTTTGTGGGATGCAGTGATGGTGCCGCGGATGTTTGCATTACAAGGATGAAATTGAAGATGTGCCCCTCTTCCCCTTCTTTCTTTTAAGAGAGTTGAAGAAGAGACCCTAGTGAAAAACAGCAGCGCATGTAAAGATTACCTCATTGAAGCCATGAAGTACCACTTACTTCCCGGAGACCAGCGGACGTTGATAAAGAGTGCGCGGACCAGGCAGAGAACTCCTGTCAGTCTTCCCAAGGTAGGAGGATGTCCAGCATTTGGCGTAGAACATGGAAACTTTCAGGTTCTTTCTCAGATTGTGTACTTTTGAAATTAGACTTAACCCGTTAGTGACCACCCATGCGCCTTTATTCAGCGGCCACTCATAGGCTCTAATCCTACACAAGTACCTTTTAATGGCAGGCGATCGTCTGTCAAGGGTCAGCTGAGCTTCCTGCACTGACAAGCCATGATCTGAGTTTGCTCTGGGTACTCATCATTTTTGGGTACATATAATGTATTGTAGATTTTTCTTTTTCTTTTAATAACCTGTTAGGGTTCACCCACCGAAAGTGTTAATTATGACCGTTCTTAAAGGAGCTTTCTGCGACATTAAATAAAAAACGGCTTAGAATTATAAAATAAAGAAAAAAAGATGTGATTCACCTACTTCTGTGGCTCCCTGTCCGGCATTGGGTCCTGCTGCTTGGAACTAGCAAGAAGCAGGCTGGCGGTCGTGCCATTCATTGGGACTCTGCTTCTACAGAGTCCGCCATGTAGAGAAGTTTTTCAAAATCTCACCCACATTCTGTGTAAATTAACATACAGGTCGGATTTTACATCCACGGCTATTTGTGCCGCAGATTTCACTTGCTCAAGTGGCTGGGTGAAATCCCCTTGAACATATTTGGTTTTGCTGCGTCTGTAAAAGGCTCATATATCAAAATAATGCATTATTTATTTCACACAGTGAATGTAGTCAAGGATAAAACACTGCGTGGGCGTTGTGCTGTTAGTCGCACGGTCTCCAAGGAAAAATTTAAATAAATCAGTCCTATGTACTCCAAAATAGCCCCAACAGAAACCACAGGTCATCCCGCAAAAAAAGCCCTCTTACTTTACTTTTCTGGATATCTAGTTGTAACAGCTGTTTCTCTTTTAAAAGTTAATAGTACAGAAAAAATACAATTTGGTATCATTGGAACTGCACCGAACCAAAGCATAAAGTTCAAATTATTGCCGCAGCGTCTTGCCTACATTCCATAATACGCCCCTCTTCAACTCTGTTTACTAAGACGAAATCTTCTAGTTGTGTCGGAAGAGCGTTTAGTGGCCAACGAGCTCTACACAAGTGGAAGAGGAGGTCACTGCACACAAGGAGCCTCCAAGAGCCTTTTATAGGCCAAGGGGGGGGGGGGGGACTACTTTTAGGACCTCAGGTGGCAAGACCGTTCATCTAATCACACCACAACTCTCATCATTTATGTACTCTGCCTGAGATTTAACTGTATGCTGAGTTTTGTAGCAAAACAACAACTTTCTATAAAGAGTGTGTAATGTATACATCATTTATGAGAGGGATAAAGCGTGGGACTCATTCACAATAGGTGATGTTCACAGCTCACCTCCTCCCCCATCTCTGTATAGTGACCGCTGTACATGTCTGGAACACTGTCCCATAGAAGTCAATGGGTCAGGTCCCTTCCACTGTGTGAAGGCTCCTTGTGTTCTGCTGGGAACTATAGGAGCTGCTGTAATGTACAGACAATATAAAATCCTGATGAGAAAATAAAAGGTTTCACTGACAGCAGAATTGTATTCGAAGTGAAAAAATATGGGGATTTAAATTGCTTTTAAGACTTTGTGATTACGCAACAAGTACAGTATGTAATTGTCACTGTGTGTGCGTGCGTGCGTGCGTGCGCGCAGAGAGAATATAAAATATACAATCTTTTTTTGTTTGTTTTTGGCACTAATTTTAAATTAAACTAAGCCAGATTTCTAATGGTGGTTTTCCTAGAAGTGCGCTGCGCACCCTCGTGCTTTCACTAGTTGTAAGCGATTGGCAGTTGCATCTATAGACTGGTAAAGCTGAAGATCCTTTGGGTTACTGAAGGCCTCTTGAGATGCACCTTATTCTTACGACCTTCTCTTCCCTGAGACAGGTGTAGAACCAGCAGTTTATCCTCTGACTTCACATTTCTGCTCAATGCATGGTGGAAAATACGGCTCCCTTAGATACAGAAAAGGAGTTGATCTTCAGAGCTGCTGAGCCCACCACAGAGCCCAAGATCCTTGCTGCGGGCTCATTGCATCCCCCACAGTGAGGAAGAGAATGATTGAAGTGGCAGCCGTGCATGCACCGCACCATTCCATTCATTTTCAGTGGATCTCCCGAAGATAACCGAACGCACTTCTGCTCTGTTGTTCCTATCGGCCCCATTTAAATGAATGGAGCATCGCCATGCATGTGCGTCCACCACTTCATTCAATCTGATGTCAGTGTGGGTGGGTGTCGAGAGAAGGGGGCCATGGGGAACCTGCTCTTAGAAATGGTGGGGGTCTCAGTGGTGAGACCGCAGTCTATCCGACATAGTTGTATTTGGTATGATTTCCCCCACCCGGCTTCACGCAGTGTGCACTGGTAACACACTAGGTACATCTCAGGCTGTCCAGGCGATTACACAGACACCTACCCCAAATACAAGCTGGTATAGATTCCTCACAATTTACCTCCAGTTTTGCTGTAAATATATACATCTGTTGGGCAGCCGCACCCCTCCTGACAAACCGTGCTCAGTAAGGCTTGGCCCAGGTTTTGCGACTACGTTGTTACGACCGTCTTGACGTCATAAAGTCCCCCTTTTACAGAGCAGTGACTTATTGTGCTGTAGAACCTCTTCAGTGTACCGTAATACTCCGTAATACTCCGTAACGTAATCATTGTAACAATGTGCAATATTGGATATATATGGTGACCTCTGAACGCCGTCTGATCCTTCAGGTGGTTTGAGCTCTAACTCTCAGCCTGCCGGTCACGGTTTTATTTGGGAATTTTATAGCAAAAATATAATTCCAAACAATCATTGCTGTTACCGCGCCCTTATTTTAGACTGTAAGTTCTCTACTTTCAATGGTGGGTTTTATTTTTGTACGTGTTTTCAGTTTTTATGATAAAACATGATTATAGCTTTGTTCAAGTAGTGTAATACACTGTGCGTTGGCCTGCATTGTGAGTGCTTAAACAAAAACTGCGCCGGGCTTAGTAGGACTTCCCCCGGCACACAGAGCGCTGAATGCATTCCTCTTCCTGCATTCAACGCAAGCGCCACACCTTCTGGCATAATTTACAACCACTTGTACATAAATCTGTGGGGCGGCCATGCCCCCTTCTGAAAACTGCACCCACTTTTAAAAAATGATCGGGGCCAGCGCAGGAGGAAGAATTCACTACACTATTGTGCAAGTGTAAAACGTTTGGTAAAGCTCCCCTTTTGTGCATATAAAGTGTACCGCCACTCACATACTTAAACAAGGAAGTGCTTAAGGAACAAAACGGGACGCCTAGAAGATGACTTCAACTGAATGACTTCAATGGCCTTGAGTTATAAATGTCTGAGTGCTCAGTAGTGAGGAAAGCTCCTGAGTAACAGATGGGAAACCACTTCTCCGGTATACAAGAAGCATATCCTGACAAACGGGGAGAAGACCGAGGATTTCATGCAATTGCACAAATAAATTGGAGCGTAAACTTTCTTTTCCTTTTAATGTATTGGGTTTGTTGCTAGGGTGTTTTGTTCTAGAATCCCTACTTTCCCGCCATCCACAAAGTTTTTCTTGCTTTGTGTAAAATATATGAGGAGAGAGAGGAGAAGTTCCCACATAAATTTTGCCATGTATTATATTTTTTTTATTAAGGTGGGTTTGCATCTGCGTTGAAACCTCCGGTTAGACCTTCTGTCGCACATCTGGCACAAAATACCGGAAGAAAGGGGCTGCGTGCAAAAAGCCTAACCGCTGAGCGAAAACCAAACTGTCCATTCAGCGCTGTTTGGCTCCGTGATGAGGCTTTCTTCCTGAAATGGAGCAGAAAACCTGAACCCCCGACACCGATGTGAACCCACCCTGTAATTCTATGCATGTTAATGTAGTTACCACCTTTTGAACTGTATCCTGTATTTCTGTACACATAAGCTGTAATACCGGTAGCAATGTGACTTCAAAACACAGGAGGGCCAACGGTCTCTGGGGATTTTACCTGGATTAGTGAAAAACTTGCTCTATTGTCATGATCTCTGGCGCTCAGATTGGGGTCCGTTTACACCAAGCAGTTCATTATTTTAATGAGTGAACCATGTCAGAGTTCCCTCGGGCAGATACATCGTCGGCTCGTTGAAACAAGAAATGCTTCAGTCGTTGACATTCACTGTAAAAGTGACTGAAAGGGACGGAACGATGAGTGGAAGAGCCAACGATTGTTCTTAGGCCTGCATAAAATAAACAAAGTGAACTATTTATCGTTTGCCCTGTGGTCATTGGCTGCGTTTTGGATTAAACGATTACCATTCACTTTTTTTTTGCTTGTTTTGCACTTTTTTTTTTCCCCTTTTCCTTGAACGATAAGCAGCTGGAAGATGAGAATTTACTGTAACGTCCTCCCTTAAAGGCCCCGTTTAACTCTTCTAACAAAGAGATATCCTTAAGAGGAGAGCCGCTGTCCCTGTACATGTTGCACCTTCAAACTCTTGAGTAATTGTCACATTTACAAATATGCGCTATTCAGTGTCTTAACCTGATAACTTTTTAAGTATTCATTATCATTTATGTCAGTCTCCAACGGAAAGTGAATCTGACTCGAGCAGCGAGGAGGAATCCATAGACCAGAGCTCCGATGTGGTAAGGAAACATATATGTATTAATCTCCCAGTGTCTCTGTTAATTCCTGTGGTTTGCCTACTGGTGGATCCAGTATGTGACTGTCTAGGCAAGAAGTCATACATTCCTACAAATCCTGATCTAGGCTTGTTCTAGGCTTTCAAAGTCTCCTTCACACACTGCATTAGGGCTTATTCACACTGCTGTCAGTCTTGGGATACACCGGGGTCTGAGCGGACGCCACTGCTCTGACTCCTGTGTATTGAGCAGCGCTAGTAACTGCAGGCACAGCTCCCATTGAAAGCGGTGGCTTCCTCTCAGCCCAGTGTATTCCAGCTATGACAGCGGAATACACAGAAGTCTTTTAATGTCCGACTTCTGTCCAAGTGTGAAACTAACAGAACTCTGACTCCTTTAAAGTCAATAGGACAGATGTACTATTCAAATATGGCAGGTTTCTGGTGTAGATTGTGTCAGAAAAGTGTCTTGCATGCTTTGTGCCACATTTGCTATGGATTTTTGGACACCCTCACACGGCTTTTCCGATTTGCATCAAAAATTGCACAATTACATTCGCCCGTGTGAATAAGGCTCAAGTGTTGCAGTTTGAGGCGTGGGGCTTTTAGTAATAAAACGTGTTCATGCGCCTGATTGGATCTTGTAAAAGGGCCTTTGGCCTCAGTGGAGGCCAACAATGCTCTGTGAGCTAAGTACATTTCAGAAGCTGCAGAAATCTTAAGAATATGAAATTAGTAGAAAATGGTCATAAATGTGTGTGAACAAAACAGAAAAAGTTCAGTCTTCCAACTGACGTCATGTGCTGGACTCCTGGAAATATGCTCCCTTTGCCTGTATGACGGCCTTATATACTATTGGCATGTGGTAGATGAACCCTACATTTTCAGGTTGCCATGCATTTCCATCTTTGGTGGAGAACGTGCCAGATGTTTCGGACTAGTGATTTACTGTCTAAGAGGGGGGGGGGGGGGGGGGGTTGTTGTTTTTTTCCAAATTTCTGTATGGTTTGGTAGACTTTTTTTAAAATTTTGTTTCATTATTGGCATAAAGCTAAAAAGCGTATCACAAATGACTTCTTTAACCTATCGTCAGATTTTTTTTTTCTTGTACCAAGTGCCTATTTTCTAAGCTGTACATAACCGAATAGGACTGTGAGCAGCTCGACCTGACACCTCTTTCCTGTTTCATGTATCTGCAGGAACTAGAAAAGCTTTTGGAGCGGTTGCAGAATATGTCGAGGGTTTCGTGTATAGCCAATGACTACTGTTTGCAAGGTGACCCAGTGTGGGTTGAAGGCGAAACCAGACCTCGAAAGCCAGTTAATGATCGCAAAGGACATACACGATGGTGCCAGTGTACCAACTGCATCCCTCTGCCTACTAAGGAAGAATCTATTTGTTGTCATGAAGTGGGCAATTTAAGAAGATACATCATTAGGAATGTCAAGTGCATTACACTAGAGGAGAGCTTCAGGGACGAGTGTTTAGACGAAGCCCTACTCATTTCCCATTTGAAATACCATTCAAAGATTTCAAAGAAGGAATTCCTTAATGAAAAGGCGAAGTAAGTTTGTTTATGGAGTATCAGTTTACCCTATGGTTTGTTCAAGGCTGGTTGGCTGTAGAGGAGAAAAAAATCTCACTTTTTGTGACCATTGCAAAACGTTTTGGTCTTCACTGTAACAAGGACTGTATGGGGCAGTGTTTCCTAACCTTTAGTCCTCGCACCCCCCAGTAGGTTATGATTTGAGAATATCCTGTAGAGGGAACACCTGCGCCAATGTGTGAGGCACGGACTACAAATACATCACCTCTACAGCTTTTACAAAGCTGTGATGAAGGTGATGCCATGTCTATCCTTGGGGAGTCGGGAGGGATAACATCACTCCTTAAGGAGAGCACCTAGGTGAGTGAGGAGACTTACAAGGCCATCCATGCTCCTATGGGAAATATTGCAAATAAGATGGAACAATAACTCTGCAGCGCCAACTATTGGATGGCAGCATACCTACAAGTCCATGTCAGACCCTTTATACTGGTCTTTAGAACAATGGTTAGGAATTGAAAACCAAGCCAGAATCCATACACACACAGCTGTTTCGGGGTGTCTTTCTTTGTGAAAAACTGATAATATACTGATATTTGTCCCAGTGCACGTTAGAAAGAGATTCAAGTTACTCTGTCCATTTTCTGTATATTGTAGAATATTTAGGGTATTGAGGATATGTAGAATAGTTCATACCTCTTAATTCCATTGTGACAAAGCATAAATAATTCAAGCATATAGTCATTAAAGCTCCATAAGCAAATAATGGCAAATACAGTGGGTTGTACTGAAGAGCGCAGTGACGCTTTTACAGTAAACTGTCATTTTGTTGAAATCTCCATCAGTCTCGCTGTGCGCCTCTAAACCCTCCGATGGGCGTTACACTCAATGAAAATGGCCCTGGCTTTCTCCTCTCATTCCTTCCAAACCCTATCCTTAGCCCAGAATACCCCTTTAATAGGCAATTTCTATTGATGAACTGTCCTCCAGATAGTTCATTAATAGTTGATATGCTAGGGTCCGCCTCTTGGAACCAGCTATTCGTGCACCCTGCTGTCTGCCCCAAAACAGTGTGGGGAGCAGAAGCGGATTGCTCCAGCCCCTGTATAGTGGCCAGCACTGGTAATTACAGGCACAACTCTGATTGATTTTAATAGCCAAGAAAGCACCTTTTAATCAATAGGCAGGGGGTGATGTTTGGAAGAAATGTGAGGAGAAAGCAAAGACCATTTAAATTGGAACACCCATCAGGTGATTTGGATGCTGATAAGCTACAGGGCACGCAATGGAAAATGCCCATTTTCTATGGAATGATAGTGCTATAAAGTGATATTTTTTCATACTACTCACTGTGGTGCCAACCCATGGTTAGGATTGTATTATCTACTTAGAATTTGAAGACAAACTTCCTTAGCACGGTCATAGAAAACCTCCGTAACGTAGCAGAAACTTGTAATTCTGCAGAATGCACATGGATTTCTGCAAGCTCCATTCAGATGAATGGGACAGTCAGACATACCCACAACAAATCTTATGTGTGTAAAATTACCTTCAAGGTGGCCATACACCTTACATCGCTGTCGGTTGACCTCATTTCCTATGGTCTCAGTGGATAAGTTGGAGCCAAGCCCCTCTGAGGTGGCTTATCTCCCTTGAGAACAAAAGGTCTGGGCATGTTGAAGCCCAACACCTGGCATCATGGCAGTAGATCTCCATATATATTAAATGGTTGGCCAATCCCACCACAATTTGCCCACATTAGTCTGTGTTGTGGCCACGTTCAGAGCTGATGCCTTGTGGATGATTTCCTCACGGAGTACTCTGCACTACAACTGTTCTTGTTCTCTTTCCTACAGATTCCTTCGCAAGGCGGCTTACAGATCCTATGAATCGTGGGTTCATGGATTTCTTGGGCCTAAACGCAGAATTCCAATACCTGCTTGTGTGGTCAGCCTGGTGCGGAGCACTTTTCCGGATCCAACAAGAAGACGTTTGGGATTTTACTCCTTCCCAGACTATCCAGCTGAACACATGGCGTATGATGGATAGTTTGTATTTTTACACTCAGTACGATCTGAAAATGTTCACATTTTAGTTTTCGGATCTGTTCAAAATTTCATTTCAGATTTTTTTCACAAAGTTTTTTTTTTTTTTTTTTTTTTTTTTTTTTTTTTTTTTCCCCTTGTGCAAGAGTTGGTTTGCAATTTTGCACGATGTTTACCTTGTATGTCCACTTAAAAGGGTTGGGTTCCATGGCTTAATGAGATGAGTGGGCATTTCACAGCAAGTTACTTATGTGGATCCATTTGTTATTTCTGTAAATTTGCACATGTTAAATTGTTGATTTAGTTGCTTGTAAGTTAATTGTATTTTTTTTTACAGAAGCACAATAAAAAGAAAAGTTTAATGTTCTTGTGGTTGTTTTTTCTTAGCATTTCTGTGTGGTCTTTCAAGGGGTTACCCCCCCCCCCCAAAAAAAAAAAATCATTTTATCCGCTCTCCAGAGGATGGTTGATGAATGATCACTAGGGATCTGAGTGTACGCATACATCACTATGGTAAGGCTGACTGAGATAGCCAGGCGCTGCTCTCAGCTGTCTCCATACCCAATGAATGGAGTATTAGGCACACACGCGCACCATTGCTCCGTTCACCTGGTGAACACAGGGTGTGCCATTCTCATGACTGGGAGGTCTAGCAGTTGGACCTCCAGCTTATCAGTTGTACCACCTGGTTGTAGACTTGACACCAGTTCGTATGATGTGTGATATACATGGACTCGGCACATTAACATGCATTGGCATGCCATATTTCTCATCTGTGAAATGGATAGGAGTAGGACATGCCGTGAGTCTGTGTGAAGAATAAAGAAAAAAAAGCCCATCGTCCTTGTATACAGCGCCACAGACTATAATGAGGCTGAGTGCTGTCTGTGGAATTACACTGACCATAAACAGCCTGACCTTTGAAATGTGTGAAATAAAGGGAGTAACCCTGCAGAGGAATAAAGCGACCTGTACATCTCCGCTGTGGGACAGCTGTTAAAATTTTTAAAAATTGGTAAAAGAGGGAGGGGTCACAAATTTGGTCCCTCCCTGTGTTCTGCGGTGTTGAGTGTTTTACGCAATAGAGATCATATTTTTCAGCATTTTCAAATTATTTCAACAAATCCTCATTTGCTATCTCTTTTGCATGACATCGAAGCTGTTCCTGCTCTTACCAAATAGTGGGCTTATCAGAAGGTAGATAATGAATGGTTACTATTGTGTTGGTGACCCTACAAGATTCTAATAAATGTTACTAAGTGGACTTTGTGCATTGGAGAGGACGCAACATTTGCCATGACCTTCTGGTCTTGCATTGCATTACCTTTTTGTTTTATTGATTTAGAAACTGAAATTGATCCTTAAAGTGGTCACATGTCCATAGCTTTCTATCTGTAATAGTCATTGAAAGGATGGTCTGCTAAATGCTAGGGCTAACGTGTCACACCGCTTCTTCAGAGCTGCTGCGACTGTCATGTTGCAATTGTGTTGGGTTGCAGGTCACAATGCAACACTGAGAACTGTTAGATGCGTCATCGCAGTAAGACACTGCATGACACATGTTTCTAGGTAGCCAAAGACTGCTTCCTTCTGAGAAGGGTCCCCTGATGAGCAGCTAATCACAAGGACTTCTGCTACTTGGGTAGCAGAAGTAAGAGATGCTTTTTGTAGCTGCTCAGCTCTGGCTAATAGCTGAGGGTCCTGAATGGGTATGTCAGATATTTCAGAATTATTGTAAACCAGACCAATACCTTTTCAGCTTTTTAAATTGCAGAAATGTTTCTTTCTATGGAACAATGTGGGTGAAGCTGATGCATAGAAAAAAAATGGAGCCCATGGCAACTAATCAGGTTGCTGCTTTTATTTTTTAATAGGACCTGTGACAAATGAGAGGTGAAATCTGATTGTATGTGAGGAGTAACTGCCCCACTTTTACTTTGCACCAATAGTTTCATGACTGACGTAAAACTCTTGTACATGGGCCAGCGATTGGTCATGAATGTTGACCCGTATGAATATTCCCACAATTGGCTTATCAAACTTTTCCTGCCATCGTAAAAATGATCACTGATGAGCAGCGCATCTTCCTGTGTAAACTGGGAAATATGCTGCCGAGGATTTGGATGAACTATTTTTTGCCAATGTGGACAGCGGTAATGAGCACTGATTGACATTTGTCAGTTAGTGGCCATTAGAACCAGCTGATTGTCAGCCCATGTAAAAGAACCCTAAAAGGGGATGTGCCAAGTTATAAAGTTACCCACAGAATAGTGGATAACTTTATGACACAATGGGCGTCTGACCGCTCGCACCTCCACTGATCCCAAGAACAGAGGTCCAGTCTGTCTGTAAATAAAGTGGCGACTAGGCAGGCATGTCACTGCTCCATTTGGGAACCGACCAGTCCCTGTTCTTGGGATAGGTGGGGATCCCAGCCGTCAGACCCTCACCGATCATAAAGTTAGGGGGTAACTTTTATTTGGTACATCTCCTTTTAAAGGAAACTCTCAAAGGATGGTCGTTGTCCATTATTCTGCTTTAACCCCTCAACGAACCCTGATACGCCTTTTGACGGCCTGTATCGGCAGTCTATATATGAAGAGAGATTATGAGGGCAGCCTCTATTCATACAGCGCGGGCATCAGCTGTTTATTACACTTGACACCTGCAGGCAATAGCTGCAATCGGCCACATGGCCAATCACGGCTATTAACCCTTTAAATCCCACCGTCAATTCTGGCAGCGGCATTTAAATCCCGTGAACAATGTTTGGGGGGTCCCGTACTGCAAACCCCCCCACCCACCTTTCCCGCGTGAGATCACAGGGAGCTGTGCGGGTGTAATGGCAGCTGGGGTCCTCCTGAAAGGCCCCAGGGCTGCCTTAGCAGACTGCCTATCAAGCAGTCCCTGCGATCAAAGCATCGCAAGATGTGGTCCTCCAGGGGTGCTGGAAAAAATAAAAGAAAAAAGTTAAAATAAGATCAATAAAATTTTATTAATTTTATTAAAGTAATAGTTTAAATCACCTCCCCCTTTTGCCGTATCTATAATAAAAAAACAAAATTACATATTTGGTATCGCCGCGGCCGTAAAAGTTCAATCTATGAAAGTAGCGCATTATTTACCCCGCGCAGTGAACGTCGTCTGAAATAAATAAAGAACACCCTGTCTGCCAGGAAAAATACAATAAAAAGTGATCAAAAAGTCGTATGTATTCCAAAATGGTACTAACGGAAACTACAGGATGTCCTGTAAAAAATGAGCTCCTGCACAACTACATTGATGGAAAAATAAAGTTGTCACACGCAGAAGTTGGCAGAAAATAATTTGTTTAAAAAATTAAATGTCTTTGAAAAAAAATAGTACAGCAAAAAAAAAAAAAAACTATACAAGTTTTTTTGGTATCTTAGTAATCGTACTGACCCATAGAATAAAGTTATCAGGTCATTTTGTAGTTGCAGTTTTGTGTGCCGTAGAAACAAACTCACTGAAAGATGGCGGAATGTCTGGGGTTTTCGTTTTTTGTTTTTTTTTGTTTTGTTTTTTTTATTTTACTCCACTTTTAAAAGTTTTTTTTTTTTCCACTACATAATATGGTACATTAAATAGCACCATTGAAAAATACAACTCATCCCGCAAAAAACAAGCCCTATACAGCTACATCGATGAATAAATAAAGGAGTTACGATTTTTTTTTGATTTTTTTTTTTTGATTTTTTTTTTTTTTTTTTTTTTTTAAAGAGGGGAGGAAAAAACGAAAATGGGAGAAAAAGGGCTGCGTCATTAAAGGGTTAAATGGCAATTCAGCAGGGATAAAAGTTTAGTCCTGGGAAATATGACTTTCCTCACAGGATTGCCACAAGCCTTTCTACAGGCTTTCCTTAGAGTGAAGGATTATGCCAGTATAAGCAAAGTCTCACCTGCCAAGCCAGTACCCCACCCTATGCCAGACGGATCTGCCTACAGGTGCATGTCTGTTCTTTTTAAGTACAAACTTTGGCAGGGAGGCATCAATTTCACTTCCAGCTTCTCAAAAAACATCTTGCTAGCTAAAATCTAGTTAAGTACAAACATTACTATTGCCTCTGTTAACATGTGGGAAAGTAATTCTAGAAGTGAAGCTGGGTCTGTGCACTGATCTGCTGCCGTATAGGATGTAGGCGCGTTCCATAGGGCACGGGGGTTCCATATAGGCTGGCCAGCGGTGGACCTGACAACATACATTCCTATGTTTAACCATTATCTTTAAAATAATGATCAAGTTCATACATTCCACAATAGTAGGCAACGCTTCCTGTTGTGGAGAGAACTGTTCAGCAGTCAGCTTTGTATCACCACAGGCAGGATTACACTGAAGGTAACCGCATCCACCACTCCCTCTAGGCGATGGCCACAGCACTCCTCTATATGGTCGCCTCTAGGCTGTTGTATTGGTGGTCCATCTGGCTGCAGTACCGATTGTTTGCTGATTAGTGGCCACAGTGACAACTGCAAGACATTAAGAGTTTTCTTTTAACTCTACACAGTGACATAAAAAATGTAATATTTTTAAAATGTGTTTGACATAAAAATGTGATTTCTAAACCATATATTCTGTAGTTGCACATTCCCTTCAATGTTACCAGTATTGTTAATATGTTTAGGTCAGCTTAGATCTGCAGCCATTGACAGGTTTCTCCTCCCTCCGGGGTGATGGCAGCGATGAGCAGAACACCTACAGTGTAAATGTGGGACTTGTAGGGTGGGAAAAGGATGAGTAACCGTGTGGGAGAACAGATTCTGTCACATACAAGCCAGAGGAGTGTAATTACTGCTACTTGGCAGGGACTACAGAAGGAGGTTTGTGTGTATGCACTGATGGGATACCTGCGTGTTGTGTGGGGAGACACTTCACTATGTGTATATAACGTATACTGGAGTCTAATATCCCATAGACATCCATGAGGAGCTGGAAAGTCCTTGTAGAATTGGATTTTAGAATTGTGTTTATTTTAGCATGTCTCTATCAGTAGTGAGGTATTTCAGCAGTGGACTACAAAAGTGACACTTCAGGCCATTTTACACGGCACCGTTATCATGTAAACAATCGTTTGGTGTCTACGTGTGAATGAATGAGCAGCGAGAAATCGCTAATGGGATATTTCAGGTGGACCTGAAATAGAAGTGGCAGAAGGGCTGACTAGAGGGGTAGTTATGACCCAGTGAGTGATCGGAACTACCTAATCATTGTAAATGCGTGCCAAGTGAACGATATATGATTGCTGCGTCTCCGCTGATTGTATGCTCATAGCAAGTTATCTCGTAAAAGGGCCGTGTAGCTTCACATAGACCATAACTATTGTGCTCCCCACATGGCTATTTCATTGGTCTCCACAGGGGGGCACCAATGTCCTAGTAATAAAACGGTGAACCTCACTGGAAAGTCTTCTGTATCTTATCTGTAGAGAAGTGTACTGTAGATGGACTTTGTTACTAATTCTACAGAAAGTCTATTTAACAATCAAATCCACGTATGATAATGGATATAAAGTAACACTTGTCGAAGTAAGCATGTATGACTTGTTTTATCACTGTGTGCTAATGTTGGCATGTAAGGAACACAAGGACATGTTGTAACTGAATGCCTTTGTTTCTGTGCAGCTGATGGTTGTGGTTGGAGGCCAGGCTCCCAAGGCCATCCGCAGCGTGGAGTGCTACGATTTCAAAGAGGAACAGTGGCACCAAGTGGCGGAGCTGCCGTCCCGGAGATGCAGATCAGGTTTGTTCAGTCATTCACTATACATGGCATCTGTAGCACGATGGAATACCTTGTTGGAGGTGTTGCTGTGTAGGAAAGTACTGGATTTGCTACTGTCGGGGTTGTAAACTATAGTGTATATATTACCTTAGTAGGAATATAGTAAGTACACTATAGTCCCTACAGTCACCACACTACATTTAATAGTAAAACGGTCTATACATTACACTGAGCCGTGTCCGAAATTGTCAGTGTAGGTCTTTGCGATGGGACCCCCACCGACTGCTGTAACAAGCATCCTCTGTGCTTCTCAGAACTGTATCCATTCAGCTTTTAGGTTGGAGGCCTTGGAAGAGCGCAGAGAACGCCTTTATTCTTGCGACCAATGGGGGTCTAATACACAGACTTTAAGCAATGGGGTCTTCTGACATATCTCAATGTCTAGTTGTATAAAAATGAGCCTTCGCTTTAAGAGTGGGCGCACACACAGGTTTTTGTGGCGGGAGTGCATCCAGCAGAAAGTAGTGTAAGTTCTTTCTTTAAAGTTCTCATCATATCTTTTGAATCCACTTTTGGCTTCGGCTCAAAAAACTGCATCAAAAACTGCTACAAGAAAATAAAAATTGTGGTAAACGCGCATCCCATGCCGCCTGCTCCAGTCAGCTGCCAGGTAGCATCTGAATGCTGTTCCTTCTGTTGTATGTAGTAACTAGTTGTGTTCCCATGTCCCTGTTACTAGAGAAGCCAAATGCCTACCAGACAGTGGAATACAAAGCTGCTGGAAGGGAACCCCCTAGTGGCGGGCACTGCACACTTCATTTTCAGTGGTAAACTAAAATGTAATGCACTTATATTATGAGATTTATGGTACACACATAGGCTGTTAGATGAGCAGAAGTTGTGTGAAAAGTCCACTTTTGGAACATGCAAACATTTCTAGGTGTAACGCCGTTCGCTCCATTTCACTGCCACGGCCCCACTGGTCTTTTTCCTTTACTATCACTAGACCTTACAATGAATACAAGTTGTGGGTACACGTTTAAAGATGTAATAATGGCCTCCTCTTTAGGTGTGGTGTATATGAACGGACATGTGTTTGCCGTTGGTGGATTCAATGGCTCTCTCAGAGTTCGCACAGTAGATTCGTACGATCCAGTGAAGGACCAATGGATAAGTGTGGCAAACATGCAGGACAGGAGAAGCACTCTAGGGGCGGCAGTCCTCAATGGACTTCTGTATGCTGTTGGAGGATTCGACGGCAGTACAGGTAAGTGTTCATGCGGCAGCATTAGTACTCTGTGCTGATAATGACCTGTCCGATGTAAAAGCGGTTTAGTTATGAAGCTATCCCTTTCCATTTGTGCCAGCAATGTCAATAATTGGGGTTTTCATTTTTTGTTAAGATGAGCACATGAATTACTGTAATTTCTTTTATAGCAAAAAAAAAAAAAAAATGCAAGTTTGGGGTCAAATTTGCGACGAATTCAATATACCGTATAATATATTGAAAAACAGTTAAACATTAAGTGGAGTAGATTGGAAAAGAAACACAGTTTTACCATTGTTTTTTGCTTCCCATTCTATCACATACCCTGAGTGGTGAAAATGGCAAGATAACTTTGTTCAGTGGGTTAATATGATTGGGGGGGGGGGTAAATTTATATGGCTTTTATGTTTTGCTACTTTAAAAATATGGAATTTTTTCAAATTTACCTTTTTGTGTTGCCACATTTGGAGCTCCATATTTTTTTCTCTTGTTTTTCCATTGATGGAACTGTGTAAGGGCTTTTTTTCTTGAGAGGTGAGCTGTGAAATAATTCCTATCATCATCAGTTATGTACGACTTTTCGATCAATTTTTATTTTTCGGGATCAGAGATGACCTCTGACCGCTGGGCCGGGGGCAGGGGCTGTCGCTGCGCCGGGGGAACTAGCGCTGGGCCGGGGGGGGGGGCTGCCGCTGTGATGGGGGAACTAGCGCTAGGCCGGGGGGGCTGCCGCTGTGATGGGGGGGGCTGTCGCTGCGCCGGGGGGGGGGGGGGGGGGGCTGCCGCTGTGATGGGGGAACTAGCGCTAGGCCGGGGGGGCTGCCGCTGTGATGGGGGAACTAGCGCTAGGCCGGGGGGGCTGCCGCTGTGATGGGGGAACTAGCGCTAGGCCGGGGGGGCTGCCGCTGTGATGGGGGGGGCTGTCGCTGCGCCGGGGGAACTAGCGCTGGGCCGGGGGGGGCTGTCACTGGGCCGGGGGGGCTGCCGCTGTGATGGGGGAACTAGCGCTAGGCCGGGGGGGCTGCCGCTGTGATGGGGGAACTAGCGCTAGGCCGGGGGGGCTGCCGCTGTGATGGGGGGGGCTGTCGCTGCGCCGGGGGAACTAGCGCTGGGCCGGGGGGGCTGTCGATGGGCCGGGGGGGCTGCCGCTGTGATGGGGGGGGGGGGGGGGGCTGCGCCAGTTACCTTCTGCCTGGCGGTGGGTGACAGGTCGGCCGTGTTCACTCCAGGGGTCTGGTCGGCGGCTGCGGGGCGTCTGGTTGCCATGGAGACACAGCTGGTAGCGTCTCGGGAGCGCGCACGTCGGGCTACAGCAAGCGATGCGAAAAGAGCTGGCGGCCATCTTGGGAAAAAGTTTTATAAGTTGCTGAAACGCTGGAACGCTAAGTAGAAACCAGCTAGGAAAGTAATTTACAGGGGTAATTAGTAATGTATGTTTAATTAGGGGGACTGGGCAAAAAAAAAAATTCACTGCTTCCTCGAGACATCTCCTTTAATTTTAATATATATTTTTTTCAATTCTGTAACCCTTTTTTTGAACTTTTTTTTTGTTTGTGTCCTAGTAGGAATTGATGTGATTTCTTGTACAGTACATCGCAGTACATCCGAGCCTGCTCAGATTACTAAGCAGTTACTCGAGAAGAGCGATGCCTTGCGCCTTAGTAATGGTAACAAGAGGTTTGCCTCTGTGACATTAGCTCGGCAGTGTGGGTGTGCTGGACCGTAGATTACCACAATGGCACTATTAACCTATAACTTTGTGAAGTTCTCTATTCTGACACGCTCTGTAAAGTCATGAATAGGTTATGATTATTATGTGTTTGCAGGTCTAGCGACTGTTGAAGCTTATAATGTGAAGGCAAATGAATGGTTTCATGTAGCTCCAATGAACACTAGGAGGAGTAGTGTTGGAGTCGGTGTCGTCGGAGGTGAGTTCTGTAAATATGTATTGGTCACAATTCTGGAAGAGAATGAGATCTCACCAAGGCCTTACTGTTACTCGTTTTTGTACTTTCTAGGAATGCTATATGCCGTTGGAGGTTATGATGGGGCATCACGGCAGTGCCTTAGCACAGTTGAATGTTACAACCCTAGTACAAATGAATGGAGTTACATTTCTGAAATGGGCACACGAAGGAGTGGAGCAGGTAGGAAAAGACTATGTAAAAGTTATAGTTGCAGAAAAACAGTTGTTTTTTTTTAATGCCTAAGGCCCAATGTCCAAGGGCGGATTTGATTTGCGGAACCCGCGTGCGTGATCTGCAAATGAAACCACCCATAGGGATGCATTAGCATCCGCAGGATAGTAAAAAGCATAGGGATGTGATTTTTTTTTTTTCCCCCGACATGTGGATCGCACACGCGGGATGAAATCGCAGCATGTTCCACTTTCCTGCGGATCCCGCACAAACGGCTTCCATCGAGGTCAATGGAAGCCGTCCGATCCGCGAACCGCCCGCAGCTGTCACTGTGGACGGGCCGCGGATCCGCAGGAAAGCAGGTGATTTGGAGGGGAAAAAAACACTGTGCATGTGTCTGGCGCGTCGGCCATGCTGAAGAAAGAAGATCCGTCCGGCTCGGAGGCGATCCGCACTGGAGCTGGAGAGGTAAGAAAATCTTTTCCTCCCCACATCCGTGGGCACAGCTGGATTCCCCTGCAGGATTCAGCAGTGGAATCCGTGCATGCACGTGGACATGAGGCCTAAAAGTACATTTAAGAGGACGACTGTTAAGCGCTTGAGAACTCTGCAGTCGTTACAATGTTATGACGCCTGTACTCTTACACTTGCTCACTGAATGGAGATCACTACAGATTGCTTCCAGTCGCCTTCCTTCCTTCAGAGTAAACAGGCAGTCCTTCAAAGATGAACGACTGACTGCCTGTTTACATGGAACGTTTATGCAGGCATAAAAATCTGCTGATAAACTGAACAACATACAATAAGTAAACTAATTATCATTCCTGGTCCAGTCATTGGCTGTGTTTACACTGAACAGTTAGTGTTCAGCTTCTCACCAGCCAATGATTGATTGCCTCCGTGTAAAAGGGCCATAGGCTAGAATCACACATGCAGGGTTTGGGGAGGGGGTATTGCAGCTTGAGGTGAAGTCTTTCCGTGCAGGTTTTTTTGTTTTTTGGTTGTTTTTTTTTAAACTAAAGCCAGAAGTGGGTCTAGCAGGAAGGAGAAGTAGATGTCCATTTCTATTTCCAATTCCTTCTGAATCCACTCCTGAACAACCCCACAAAAACTAAGGCCAGCTGCACACGGCCGTGACGGGCTCCGCCACGGAATTCCGCGGCGGTGCCCGTCACGGCGCCCCCCAGAGACCCCAATACTTCCGGATCCGGAGTCTTCTGTCCCGCATTCACGGGCACGTTTTACCACAATTACTGCAGTGTTTTGAACGCCACGGTATAACGCTCCCACTGATTTCAAGGGGGCCTTGCGGACCTCTGCTCGATTTTCAAGCACTGTCTGCTCTATTTTGCCGCGTTTTTGCATTTTTTTAACGCACCTCATCATCCATCACAATGATGGGGTGCATCAAAAACCACGGTAAAATCGTGGCATTTTGCCGACACTGCGTGTGAGTGGCCTAAGGCTCTGGTCTCACACGACCAGATTTAGATTGCGGATTCTGCGATTTTATGATCTGCGGTAATTCAAATATTGAATTACACAATTCTCCTTACATTAGCGAGTTGAAATTGTGTAATCTGTTTGCAGAAAATAAAATCATAATGTTCTATTTTACCGCGGAATCCACGCCCATAGAGCCTATTGCGCTCTATGGGCTGCAGGTACATGCATCACCGCAAAGTGGCGTCGTGGGAAATACAGCCAAAAAAAATTAAAAAGCTGTACTGCACATGACTGCCTGCGCGCGTATTTGGTCATATGCAACGCAGTTACACACCGGCACACAGGGTTACCAGTCGGGCTCACAGACGGAATCTGATTCGGGCCTCCTGCATGCGGAATCTGACCTGGTCATGTGGGCCCAAGGCTGGTTTCACATTTGTGTTGGAGCCTCCACTCAGGGGTTCCGTCACAGATCCGTCCCAAAATACTGGGGAAAAAAGCGCTTCATGCAGCACTTTTTCTTCAACCAAAAGCTGGGCAGAAAGCGGGCGGACCCCATTATAGTCAATGGGGTCCATCCAGCACTGTTTGGTTTCATCCACAGAAGCTCCCCATAAAGATAGCAGAGAGAGTGGATTACTGCCTGCAACATACTTGATCTGGGGCTCTCTGCCTATCCTTTAAGCTGACCCATAGCATGCAGTCAGGAGACAACTACATCCATCATGCTCATTGGATACAGAGAGCACTTCAGGAAGACGCCCTGCTTGTGGTCGCAGATGCTGTGAAATAGAAGATGAATTTATCACTAAGGCCGAATGCCCACAGCCGGGTCGGATTCCGACTGAGATCTCGCAGCGGAATCAGACCTTGTTCCCCGGTAGTGACTCCCACGTACCTGTCATGTTGTCTCCTCTCTGTGGATGTGTCGGCTCGTGCACCACTGCACATGCGCAGTGCAGAGAATGACGTGGATCCGCAGTGACTCGCTGCGGGAGGGACGGCTTCCATTGACTACAGTGGAAGCTGTCCATGTGAGACTTGCACTAGAATAGGACATGCTGCCATTTTTTTTTCCCTTGCAGAAAATCGCTGTTGATTTCCGCTCATGTACATGGAAAAGCGTTTTGCAAGCATGTCTATGGGCAGTATTTGCTGTGGGATCCAGAGGCGAACGCTCGCTTCGGATCCTGCAGTGCAAATACGCCCGTATGCATTGGGCCTAATGCTGATACTAACTCCATTCACAAAGCTGCTCCTCACCCCTACATAGAGCTGGCAGCAGTTTTGCCTTTGCAAAGTCCTGTGTATACAGTAAGCAGTTAATCCCAGCAATCATTTGATCAATGACATAGTCGGCCCGTGCTGTGTACGGCTTAAAGCAGTTGGCTGCTACCTGTGCAAGGTGGTAAACAATAATGCAAAAAGTAAAATGTTTGTGATCGGACGCGTTGTATAAGAAACAATAGGGGTGTGAAAAAGATGGAAAAAAGTGCATGTGATGGAAAAATAATTTTTGCACATACTGGAAGTAAACACATAATTACATTAGAGATGTTTATCAGACAGCTAATTAATACCATTTGTTTGTAGGTGTGGGAGTATTAAACGGATTGCTGTATGCAGTTGGAGGCCATGATGGTCCATTGGTTAGAAAAAGTGTTGAGGTTTTTGACCCTTCTACTAATGCGTGGAAACAAGTTGCAGACATGAATATGTGCCGGAGAAATGCAGGTACGTTCCATGACATGCTTCATGAATGCTAGAACACGTGATCTCTGCCTACGTTTCATGCTGCTGGTCTTCAGGCTCTGATAATGTGCAGAGAACACAGCGGGCGGCCAGCAGTTTTTCTTTTTGCTGAGCGATAAGGAGCGGTACAAACTTACTCACTAGAGTCCATCAACGCAGATTAGCTCTATAGACATTAGTTTGCAAATATTCTGTGAATCTAGGGATTTCGGTGCACTAGAATAAAGATGGGTTCATGCTTTGTCTTGTAACATCCACAGTAAATCCACATTTATTAACAGGTTTTTTTAAAGAGATTGTCCGCTCCTATGAGTCCTATAAACTAAATTATGGGCTCTGGGGAGCTGGGTCTCTGAGTCTGGGGATATCACTCCTAAGGCCCATGTACATAGAACGAATATCGGGCAAACGATGCCCAACACTCGTCCCTGTGTGCACTCGCTCCCGTGCCGCTGCACAGGAGCGAGTATCGCTGGCTTGCTCAGCAAGAAGGCTGGGTAGCTGGAGGAGATTTCTCTCCTCGCTCTCCCCCGCACCCCGCCATTCATTTTAGCAGCGGTCGTTCTGTACTGAAGGGCTGTTTACACTGAACGATCATCGTTCAAGCTGCATAAAATCCTGAATGATCATCGTTCAGTGTAAACAGTAGCCGTTCAATCCTGAGTGGCAACTATGTTAAAGGGGTTGTCCCGCGCCGAAACGGGTTTTTTTTTTTTCCCAGTCCCCCCCCCCCCCCCCCCCCCCCCCCCCCCGTTCGCCGCGAGACAACCCCGATGCAGGGGTTAAAAAAGAACACCGGAGAGCGCTTACCTGAATCCCTGCGCTCCGGTGACTTCTTACTTACCTGATGAATGGCCGCGGGGATCTTCTCACTCGGTGGACCGCAGGGCTTCTGTGCGGTCCATTGCCGATTCCAGCCTCCTGATTGGCTGGAATCGGCACGTGACGGGGCGGAGCTACACGGAGCCGGCATCCAGCACGAGCAGCCCCATTGAAAAAAGAAGAAGACCGGGACTGCGCAAGCGCGGCTAATTTGGCCATTAGACGGCGAAAATTAGTCGGCTCCATGGAAACGAGGACGCCAGCAACGGAGCAGGTAAGTAAAAAACTTTTGATAACTTCTGTATGGCTCATAATTAATGCACAATGTACATTACAAAGTGCATTAATATGGCCATACAGAAGTGTATAGACCCACTTGCTGCCGCGGGACAACCCCTTTAAATGAATGGAGAGAGGCGGGGGAGAGCCAGGAGAGAAATCTCCTCCAGCCGCCCCGGGCCTCTGTTGGTGACTCTGTTAGAGGTTCAGCGATACTCGCTCCTGTGTAATGGCACAGGAGGGAGTACACACAGGGAAGAGTATCAGGCATTGTTTGCCTGACATTCGTGCCGTGTAAATTAGCCTTTATTCTACATTCACATGGGCAAACGTGATATCAAGCTGAGAAACCTGGCTTGATATAGCGCTTGTCAATGTGCGTTTTACCTGCAGATGCAAGGCGTTTTTCATGCAAAAACACATAACTTCAGTAAAATTGTGATCCTCCGCTGCTTGTTTCACGCGCATTGGAGGATTGACAAGTGCTTCCAATTGATTTAAATGGGAAACATCACCTCACACTCACGTGTGCATTGCACAGCATGCAATGTGTTTGGCTGACCCATTGAAAACAGTGGGCAGTGTGTTCCGAGGGACATGAAAAAAATAGGACATGCAGCCATTTTTTTTTCTACCTTTCAGAATCGCTGGGGGGGGGGGGGGGGGGGGAAATGTATTGACTCCATCCAAAAGACTGGAGTTCATATTTGCGAGATTCACGCCTGTGTGAATGTAGCCTTATGGTCACCTTCCTTCCTGTTCCCTGGTTGTCGGCCCACAAAGTCACTACTCATTGTACATTTTACCACAGATGCCGATGAATTCTCATACATTGCACTATATTCTGTTGCAAGTCCTCGGTGTGGCATCCACACCACAAATCTGTAGGTAATCCACCGCGTGTGAACAGGTTTCCTTCAACCTCTGCTGCATCGTAATTGTATCATTGTTTAGGAAACACATTTAATATCTTTGTCTCTTCTTTTTAATTAGGTGTTTGTGCGGTTGATGGCATGTTATATGTTGTTGGAGGTGACGATGGGTCTTGTAATTTGGCATCGGTGGAGTATTATAACTCGGCGACTGACAAATGGACGCTTTTGCCGTCTTGTATGAGCACAGGGAGAAGTTATGCAGGTAGGTAAAATCCTGTGTTGATGTAAGTAACTCATACTTTACATGGTGTAGAGAGTTCTGGCCTGCGTGTTAACAGAGGTCTGTGGTATAGTATATGCAACGCACGGAGCGATCAGCGCATTGTGCCTTATCTTGCTGGAATGGCTGATGTATGGGGACTGTTTCGGCTTAGAATAAGTTAAATAAAATCTGAATATAAAAGGCAGGCATGTTCATATCTATGCCAGTGGTTCTGCTTGGAGCCTCCGATGCACATGCAGCATAATATCCCAGACAAAATAGCGCAGCGTGTTGCTATATTTCATCTGTCGGAGAGCTGGACAGAAGCCAAGCAGACCCCGTTATAGTCAGTGGTGTCTGTCTGGCGTAGTTTTGATCAGGCCCCTCTGGTTTTTCTGCTGTGGAAACAATTACTGCTGCATGTTTTTTTTTTAAAGGCATTGTGCCAAGTTATAAAGTTATCCGCTATACACAGGATAGGGAATAACTAACTGTATGACTGGTGGAGTCTGACAGCGGGGGATCCCGGATGGTCCCGGAGTGAATGGAGCTGAAGTCACATAGTTGCACTGCTGCTCCATTCATTTCAATGACAATGCCAGACATTGCCAAAGTGCTTGAATTTGCCTGCACATCGTCCACTCCATTCACTTGGACCCCCATGCTCAGGATTGGTGGGAGTCCCAGCAATCTGACCGTCACTGAAATTATCCCCTATTCTGTGGATAGAGGATATCTTACACACTCCATTAAAGAAAAAATGTATCAAAATCTATCTAATTTATTATAATTGTAGCAAAATTAGAAAGGGATAGATGCTAAATGAACATTTTGGAATGTGGCCCGATTCACACACGTTTTTTGTTATGTTGTTGTAGGATATTTGCCAAAACTAAAAATGCGGCTAGATGTGTTCTAGAAAGTGCGTTTTTCATATAAACTCTTTATATGCTTTACAAACGCACAAAAATATATGCACTGAAAGGTTATGCGGCTTTTAATACATTAAAAAAATCATGTGATGTGGGCAGGCATGGAGGCTCTAGTACCCTGTTGTACCGCCTCTAGCTTGGATACAAGATGTGATGTGGGCAGGCATGAAGGCTCTAGTACCCTGTTGTACCGCCTCTAGCTTGGATACAAGATGTGATGTGGGCGGGCATGGAGGCTCTAGTTCCCTGTTGTACCGCCTCTAGCTTGGATACAAGATGTGATACGGGTGGGCATGGAGGCTCTAGTACCCTGTTGTACCGCCTCTAGCTTGGATACAAGATGTGATGTGGGCAGGCATGAAGGCTCTAGTACCCTGTTGTACCACCTCTAGCTTGGATACAAGATGTGATACAGGCAGGCATGGAGGCTCTAGTACCCTGTTGTACCACCTCTAGCTTGGATACAAGATGTGATGTGGGCAGGCATGGAGGCTCTAGTACCCTGTTGTACCACCTCTAGCTTGGATACAAGGTGTGATGTGGGCAGGCATGGAGGCTCTAGTACCCTGTTGTACCGCCTCTAGCTTGGATACAAGATGTGATACGGGTGGGCATGGAGGCTCTAGTACCCTGTTGTACCGCCTCTAGCTCGGATACAAGATGTGATGTGGGCAGGCATGGAGGCTCTAGTACCCTGTTGTACCGCCTCTAGCTTGGATACAAGGTGTGATACGGGCAGACATGGAGGCATACAGGTATCCTGCAGCATATTGGTCCACATTTGCTGTAACTGAGCTAGATTATGCAAACTTTTAGGCTGTCAAAGCTGGCATCCCAAAATGTCCCATAATCTATTGGTGATGAATCTGGTGACTGGGCAGGCCACGGAAGTGTGACATGCTGAGTTTTGCAGCAAAACGACAACTCCTCTTAGGTGCATGTTGTTTTCTTTTCTTTGTACAGTGTGTCTGTTACAAGTAACCCGTATCCTTCCATGTTTCCATTGGTGTACATTTCTGTAATAAATCCCCCTTATTAATAGTGCCCTTGTCTTCTCTTTGTAGGTGTTACAGTTATCGATAAGCCATTATGATCCGAGCACTTGTCCTCAGACAGCGCGGGTACAAAGTGAAGTGTTCTATTACTTCCTTGCTTGTGACTACAAGCTGCGGCAGAGAAAATTAAAGGCTTTTCGTCTGCAGTAAAGCGCGGCAGCCGCTGAAGATTACCCTAGGTTGAAGTATTCATAGCTCCGAGCTCTTCTGTATCGAGCAGCAGATGTCTGGATTTCGATACGGTTTGTGATACTTGTTCACAAACTTCTCGCTTCCCAACTGTGACAACAAAAACCAACCTAACAAAGCTGCTTTCATGTCATCCAGCTCTTGCTGACCGCGGTGGACTTACAGATGTCTCCTTATAGAGAAGGATTGCAAGTGATGTGTATTTGGTGAAGTGGACTAGACATTATAGTGAAGTATCTCTTTTTGGAATCTACATCGGTAGATTGTGGCGAGTCATATTTTCACATACAAGGATGCTTTTTTTCAGCTGTGTGAATAAACTCCTAACTGTGTGTGTATGTCTGTGCATACGTGTACTGTATAACTGTAATTGCTGCTTTTTTCAAAGCGGTCCAACTATTGGGTTACTGCACTATTTATATTTGGCACAGTCCTAGGAAATTTGCCAGTACTGTTGTGAGACAGAGTTGTATTTTTTTTTATATGCCTATTTAAGGTGCCACATGATCTCGTCAGTGGTATTCGGGGGGGGGGGGGGGGGGGTGTACAAAAAGCATTGCCAAATGTTTTTATAGAAAAGGTAAATTATGAATCGATGATTATTTATGATGTGATTTGCACAAATTCCATTGTCATTCCTTTATTTCTGTGAAGGAATTGTATAGCATGGCGATGATTTTTCAGTTTTCCAAATAAGCTTGTGGATACCAAGTGAATATGCATGATTTATTTATGTATCTGTCGGTGTAGTTAAATTATTTTACATGAAAGGCATAAATCAGCGGCGTCTGGAAGTCTTTATTACCAGACCTGTTTTTCTATGAACAATTATGGGGCCCTTTTTGACAACTCACAAATGTACGTACAGTTGATTACATATTTCTTCAATAAAATTTTTGTATCACAATCCGAGAGTTTCTACTTTGACTGGTAAATAAAGATTTGCAATTATGGAGGTAGTTGTCTTAGGACTTTGTATACTGAAGGACAAGGCACAAGATACAGCAGCAGTTGTCCTGATGATCAAGTGATTGTCAAGACCGAAGAAACAGCAGCACTGCTGCCCTTGACTATACAGTGTTTTGAGAGTTGTGTATACATAGATTGAGTGGGTAGAAACCACAAAAAATGGCTATTGCCACCTCCTACTGCCCTGCCATGTTTTTACAGTGTCGCAGAATAAAGCCCCTAAACAATCAGCATAAAAACACATATGGTCAGTTGTTAAAGGGGTTGTCCCACTTCCAACTATTTTGCTGCAGGAAGCAGACCACTCCGTACATTGAGCAGTGGTCTGGGTTGGTATTGCAGACTGAGAGAATGGAACTCAGTCTGCAGTACCAAACCAGGCCACTGCACACTGTATGGAGCTGTCTGTTTCCCTCCTCAAAATGGCTAAAAGTGGAACAACCCCTTTAAATTTCCTTACACCTTCATTATGGATACTTTAACCCATTCTTTGAAGAGCAGGTAGTTCTTGCACATTTGGCACCAATGACAAAGTTAAGAGGTCAATGGAGGACACTAAAAAGGGATATCCGTGATTTAGGATCCAAGCTCAGGGCAAGGTCCTCCAAGGTAGTTTTCTTGGAAATATTACCTGTACCACGAGCCACACCAGAAAGCAGCGGGAGACTAGGGAGATAAACAAGTGGCTCTAGAGTTGGTGTAAGCAAGAGGGGTTTGGGTTCCTGGAGAACTGGGCTGACTTCGCTGTCAGCTACAAGTTCTACCGGAGGAATAGGGCTGCATCTCAATCGGGAGGGTGCAGCTGTGCTGGGGGAGAAGATTGCTGAAAGGTTAGAGGAGTGATTAAACTAGGGACCAGGTGTGAGGGCAACCAGAGAGATAGGGGGGAAGACAATGTAGATAGAATTCTGGGATTAAGGAATGGAAATGGGGGTTGAGCAAGGGGTGGAGTTAGTACAGATAGAACTGACAGAGCAGCTAATAGGACCGTAAATAGAATAATAAATACAAACAGTAACCACAGTACATTGTATGGCAATGAATGCAAGAAGTCTGGTCAGTAAAGTGAATGAGCTTGAAGCGAGAATGTCTGAGGAAAACTACAATATAGTAGGAATAACAGAAACATGGCTTATGTAAAGAAAAGCTAAAAACTGCCAAGGAGGAGGCAGAGAGACTGATTGCCAAAGGAAGCAAAGTACCCCAAACAATTTTTTATTTACATAAATGCTAAAAGGATTTGCACTGAAAGCACTGGCCCTTTAGCAAATAATGCAGTAGAAATCTATTAGTTTTTTCTCAAGTACATTCACGAGAGAAAAAAAAGTCACACGAGATGCAGGGGGATAAAATGTACCCCCCACTAAATATCACCTGCCTAACACAGGAGGAAGTGCTGAGCTGGCTAAAAAAAAAAAGATTAAAATCGACAAATCGCCGGGGCCACATAGAATACACCCGATGGTTCTAAGGAGCTAAGTGATGGGATGGACAGTCCGCTATTTCTTTTATTTATAGACTCTATTGAGACCGGGGTTGTACCGGTGGATTAGCGCATTGCTCCAATAGACAAAAAAGAGTAAAGAGAGCCTGGTAACTACAGGCCGGTAAGTCTCACTACAACAATTGGAAAAATATTCAAGGGGTTTCTGAGCAATGCCATCCTGGAAAAGCTCAAGGAAAATGGTATACCTCCTCATCAGCATGGGTTCATGAGGGATCGATCATGTCAAACCAACTTGATCAGCTTTTACAATAAAGTAAGCTTTAGACTGTACCTGGGAGAGTCTATTGATCTCGTATATCTGGATTTCTCTAAAGCATTTGACACTGTGCCACATAATAGGTTGATATATAAAATGAGACAGCTTGGACTGGGCGAAAATGTGTGTAGCTAGGTAAAGAATAGGCTCGGAGATAGAAAGCAGAGCGTAGTAATAAATGGTTCATACTCTGATTGAGCCAACGTTACTAGTGGGGTGCCACACGGTTCAGTATTAGGCCCCATTCTGTTCAATATATTTATCAATGATCTGATAGGACTGCACAGTAAAATATTGATATCTGCAAACAATACGAAATTATACAAGATAATTAATACAACGGAGGACAATGTCCTCCTACAAAAGGACCTAGACAAGCTGGGGGCTAGGGCAGAAAAATGGCAAATGAAGTTCAATATTGTTAAATGTAAGGTTATACACATGGGCAGCAAAAATGAATGTCACCAATATACACTAAATGGGGTACTGCTAGGAAAAAGTGAGATGGAAAAAGACCTGGGGGTACTAGTTGACTGTAGCCTTATCTGGAGCAATCAATGCCAGTCAGCTGCTGCAAAGGCAAATAAAGTTTTGGGGTGCATTAAAAGAGGTATAGGGGCGAGGGACGAGAACATTATTCTTCCACTATATAAGGCACTTGTCAGGCCTCACATGGAATACTGTGTACAGTTCTGGACACCGGTGCTCAGGAAAGACATTGCGGTACTTCAGGGGGTATAAAGACAGGCAACTAAATTAATAAACGGAATGGGAGGAAGGGATTACCCAGAGAGGCTATCAAAATTGGAATTCACCCTGGAAAAAAAGACTATTAAAGGGCTATAAAATAACTATGTATAAATACATTAGGGGACAATACAAAGTTCTCTGCCATGATCTGTTTATACCCAGAACTGCAACGGTAACAAGAGGGTATCCTCTACGGTTAGAGGAAAGAAGGTTTCATCACCAACATAGAAGGGGGTTCTTTACTGTAAGAGCAGTGAGACAGTGGAACACTCTACTTGAGGAAGTGGTGATGGCAAAATCAATGGAGGAGTTTAAGAGGGGACTAGATGTCTTTTTGGAGCACTATGACATTAAAGGATATAGACATTAGGTGACCAGCAGGGTTGTTGATCCAGGTCTTGGAGTTAGGCAGGAACTTTCAAATGTTGATCCAGAGATCACTCTAACTGCCATTATGTTGTCGGGAAGAAATTCCCCCCACCCCGCCAAATGGACTAAATTGGCTTCTGCTTCACTGGGGTTTTTGCCTTCCTCTGGATCAACAAGGGGGGAGTGGAAACAATAAAACAGAAACAAACAGAAACCTTGTAAAACAGACACCAAAAGAATGTCAGTTTCAGTTACAAGTGAATGGATCCGTTTGTTTCCATCACCGGTATTCTGCAGCTGTAACAGAACCCCCAACGAAATCGCACAGCATATTAAATAACACTCTGTGAACGCTCTCCAAGAGGTCAAGTAGTTTGTGTGTTGAATGGCTAAAGGCCATTTTACACATCCTAATTATCAGACAGGAACATTCATTAAAGGGGTTGTCCCGCGAAAGCAAGTGGGGTATACACTTCTGTATGGCCATATTAATGCACTTTGTAATATACATCGTGCATTAAATATGAGCCATACAGAAGTTATTCACTTACCTGTTCCGTTGCTAGCATCCCCGTCTCCATGGTGCCGTCTAATTTTCAGCGTCTAATCGCCCGATTAGACGCGCTTGCGCAGTCCGGTCTTCTCCGTGTTGAATGGGGCTGCTCGTGCTGGAGAGCGCTCCTCGTAGCTCCGCCCCGTCACGTGTGCCGATTCCAGCCAATCAGGAGGCTGGAATCGGCAATGGACCGCACAGAAGACCTGCGGTCCACCGAGGGTGAAGATCCCGGCGGCCATCTTCGCAAGGTAGGTAAGAAGTCACCGGAGCGCGGGGATTCGGGTAAGCACTATCCTTTTTTTTTTTCAACACATGCATCGGGTTTGTTTCGCGCTGAACGGGGGGGCTATTGAAAAAAATAAAAACCTGTTTCGGCACGGGACAACCCCTTTAACTCGATTGTTGAGCTGTGTATAAGAGAGTCCAATCAGATGATGAACAAGCTCTGCTGTTTTCCTGGGCTTGGATCTCCTCTACCAATCAGGAGACAGACGTTGCCGGGTAGATTAGGACGTCATATATATTACGAAGGAAGTCCAGGGTCCGTGTGGCTGTTGCATCTATTAGAAGGTCCGACCACAGGTGTGGTATATTTCATATGCTGTTGGGATATCCGTATATACACCAATATGCAGTTCAGTCACCCAGTATTGCAACCCAGATCAGAACTGATTTGTTGCGCCCCCTGCTGTATGCTATTCTCCTCACAGTCTAGCGCATCCTCAGGAGCTAACAATGAGACTTGTTTCAATGCTGTATATTTTCTTCCAACATTTATTAAACAGATTGGGATTTTCCCATCCTCAATGGTGACCATGCTTCTGGCAGCTATGAGAAAAGAGTGACCGTCAATCGGTATGGGCTCTACCAATGCTTCATACTCACGTACTGGTAGACTGGGACAAGTCTGGCACCACAACAGAAATTTGGATTCCAGTGGGACTATAACAGTCCAGATAAACTTAACTCGAGCTCTTCCTACGTGGCCCTTCGGGTTTGCAAACGGCTGGTGCGCGGGAAGCACCTTTATGGCGGTTTTTAGAACTGCTCGGTAAGCTGGTGATGCAGTTGGTATGGAGCTCTGTAGTGCTTCCAACATCTTGGCATAGCAATCGTAGAGAACATTCATGCCCAAACTAAGATGCCCTACCTGTACAGCTCTGCTCTCCCCGCTATAACAGTGGGCTCCCAATACCCTACTATGGATACGGGCAAACCATTACTAGCCATTACGGTAAATAGTTGTTTAGGTGGACAGCTTAAGGCCTCATGGGACCAGAATCTTTCAAAGTCCCTTTTGCGAATGGTGGTCACTTGTGATCCGGTGTCTAACAAAGCAGACAATGGGACACCGTCCACATAAATAGTGACCTCGGGACGTGGGCCAATATATTTAGAAAACTTGTCAGTAGTTTGTGGACCTACTCTTTGTCCACCCGGGGTGCGGTCCTTCTGCCCGGGAGGCACCTGTTTAAAGTCCAGCATGTACTTTCCTGGTGCCCATACTTGCGGCAATAATTACAAAAGGGGCAGGGCATAGACAAGTGACCCCCGGAAGATATGGGTGGCTCAGGCGGCAACCTTCGTTCAGAAACCAGCGGTCGAGGAGATAAGTACTGGCTCTCAAGTTCCCCCAATTTTTTACAATTCAGCAATCTGTTTTTGCATTTCCAACATAGGCTCCTCAGCGGGTATGCTGGCCTGTGCAGCCTGACGGCACGCGTCATGTTTATGGAGGCGGGGCAACTGATCCTCCCCCATGAGACTCATGCAGGATTTTGAGTCAGCCAAGTCAGCAGTCTGGGACTCTGTGCCCAGCACTTGGATGGCTAATTCCTTAAAGGACAGAAATGTACTTCAGGGTGCTGTACCGACAACATCTTGAGCTGACTACGTAGTGTTTCTGTTAGTGTCCCCTCAATAAATTGTTCACGTAAAGCCTGTTCAGCACCGTCCGCTTCCTTAGAGTCGGCCTGTACAACTGGCTTCATATCCTCCTGCAGAAATAGGGCGTACTCACAGAGAGATTCACCAGGTTTTTTCTTTTTATTAAAAAAGTCTCTTTAATTTCTGACATGATGTTCACCTCGAAGATGCTTTGCAACCTCTCCAGAATATTCTCTACCATTTTCCCGTGCTCCAGCGGCCATGTCTTAACTTCTCTTGCTGCAGCTCCTTCCAATTGACATACTAATATCTCTACCTTCTGCTCTACTGCTCAAGGATGGAGTCTAAACACCGCTCTCATCTTTTCCCTAAAGTCTCTTAAAGTGTGCTTTCCCCCATGGAGCACCTAAACAATAAAGCATTGTTAATGGCACAAAGCCTGAGACACTAGCGGTGGGCGGAGCAGCATCACACTGCACAGTGTCAACTGGAGCAGCAGCAAGTGCAGGGTTAGGAGCAACTACCGAAGCAGCAGCTTGCTGATTGCCAGGTTGTTCAGCCTCATTGTCAGGCATGTTTTCCAAGCGATTGGGAACACTTTTTCGACTTTTGAATCTTCCCACTTTTTGGGTGCTGGCCCTTTAAATGTCCAGCGGTAATGCAGCAATGTGTATGCGGTCACAGAGGCAATGTATCCTGTTTGTGACGGCAAGCAAAACCAAGCTACAATGTCCTGGTGGAGGGCCAGCCAGCTGTGGGGGAGACCACTGCCATAAACAGGATGGCGGTCACGGGTGGCTCTGCGGTCCCTCTCCACAAAATGGCCTCTGCAGAAGGGAAAACGCGGTTTTTCCCTCTACCAATCAGCGATCAGTGTGACAATAACTAATCAGGAGACAGACATTGCCAGGCAGATTAGGACGCCATCTGTGAGGAAAGGGGAGAAACAGGGTTTCTCTGACGGACAACCCCAGAAATGTCTCCTAAGGAGTACATAAACGGGAGTTTTAAAGATTAGTGAATGTGTGACATCCTGTAGGACCTTCTGGGCCACTACTCAATCAGCTCCAAACAATTGGTACCGTGACTCATCATACCACTCAACATGTTGCCAGGCCTTTAGGCTTCAGTTAGTAACCTCAAGAGACCAGGTGAGGCACTGGGTCCAGTGTTGTGGTGTTCACAGAAGCACTCTGCTGGGTGTTCTCCCATATCCCATGGAAGCTAAAGAATGCTGCACTGACCTGTGGGATATGGGTGTGGGCCTCCTGCATTGAATGTGGATGCAATTTCTGCCTGAGTCAATTACTGATCACATGAACAATTCTAGCCAGATGCTGCTGGTCACAATAATTAAACACCACTGGGGGCCACTACGCTGTTCACTGTAGGTGGTAATGACATATTCCCAGTATAAACATGATACTGTGGATTGAGTAATGTTAAAGGGGCTGTCTGACTTTTTATTTTTTTCGGATTTAGCTTAAATGAAATATATCTGAAAACGCATGTGTATATATATATACACACATACACACAGATTTATGACAAGGCACAGACATGGATGTGAATAATTTGCACTTAAAAGAATACTACCACAGAAACACAAACATATTTAAAAAGTCACTGAGAAGGGAGTCTTAATTTATGTTCGGGGGTTGGGTAAGGGGGGGAGGGGTGTCAGCAGTGTTATCTGTGCTATAGATTTCTCATACTTCCCAGTCACTCATGAATCCTTGTGAAGAATTTAACCCTGTATTGAAAGTGTCAAAAGTTGTTAGAAAATTATATTCCCAAATTCTTTTATGGCTTTGTTACTTGAAATTGCCTTTCAGTATCATAACTTTCATATCGTCTATGTCGTGTTCGGGACTAGAAAAGTGCTCCACCACGAGAATTCTGTCTTTCTCTGTTTAATTGTGTGAGGGTGAGATCTCATCTTCACTTTCAGTTTTTGTCCTGTTTCTCCAACATAAAGGACAGGACATTTACTGCACATGATCAGGTACCCAACATCAGCCATGGAACATGTGAGTGCCCCCGGGGATCTTATACGAGGGGCTGCTAATAAGTCTTTGGCTTTACCCAGAAAGAAACGAGATAGGAAGATGAAACTTTACATTTATTCCACGTACTATCCACTGATGTCAACACACTTCTTACATCGGTATTCCAAGTTCTGTAAGCCTTGCAAAAAGAAGGATTCCAGTTGTGCCTCAAACCAGTCATCTGTAGCAGCCATGGCATCAGAAATGGTGTGAAATGTGGTACCCTTGAGGTGTTTCTTCAGGTTTGGAAACAGATGATAGTCAGAGGGAGCTAGATCTGGTGAATAAGGTGGGTGATCAAACAGCTGGAAGCCTAGCTCCACCAGTTTTGCCGTGGTCGCTTGTGCAGTGTGAGCGGAGTCGTCATGCAGGAACAAGATTCCTTTGGACAGCTAGCCGCGCCTTTTGGCCTTCAGAGCTGCCTTCAATTGGTCAAAAAGTTCAAAGTAATACCTTGCATTGATGGTGGAACCATTTTGAAGGTAGTCCACTGGCAGCACGCCCTCCTTATCCCAGAACACAGACGCCATCACCATATGAAGGGCATTGATCCCCCAATGTCTGCGACATATCATCATGAATATCCTTCGCGGACTTTCCTTTCAGAAAGAATTTTATCACTCCTCTGCTCTCATTTGCTGTGAATATCGCCTTAGACTCCGCCATTTTGTTTTTCCGCGTGCCGAGATCACTGTTGCCATAAGCTACAAACACAAAAATTTTAAACCATATATTCGACACATAAGGCTTTCATGTGATGTAACATTCGTTACCATAGAAACAAAAAAAGAACACAAAGCCAAATCCTTATCAGCACCCCCTCGTAGTCCTGTGTGTTGGTGATTTGTATCCTGACCGCAGACAGTACATGTGAGCAGGTCTTACAGCTCCTTACATTATATGGATAGGTTCCTTTTTGCGTGTTAGAGAGCAATGCACTCATGATTATAAATAGAGATGAGCGAACGTACTCGTCCGAGCTTGATATTCGTGCGAATATTAGGGTGTTCGGGATGTTCGTTATTCGTAACGAACACCATGCGGTGTTCTGGTTACTTTCACTTCCTTCCCTGAGACGTTAGCGCGCTTTTCTGGCCAATTGAAAGACAGGGAAGGCATTACAACTTCCCCCTGCAACGTTTAAGCCCTATACCACCCCCCTGCTGTGAGTGGCTGGCGAGATCAGGTGTTCGCCTAATATAAAAGTCGGCCCCTCCCGCGGCTCGCCTCAGATGCCTGGTGAGTTAGATGAGGGACAGTGCTGTTTATACCGGAGCTGCTGTAGGGAAAGAATTGGTAGTTAGTGTAGGCTTCAAGACCCCCCAAAGGTCCTTATTAGGGCCACTGATAGCTGTGTGTTGGCTGCTGTTAGCAGTGGCATTTTTTTTTCCTCAAAATCGGCTCTGCAGACCGTTGCACCTGGCATTAGGGACAGAAGTGCTGCATAGGCAGGGAGAGTGTTAGGAGTGAGTGTAGCCTTCAAGAACCTCAACGGTCCTTTCTAGGGCCATATTTATCCGTGTGCAGTACTGTCCAGGCTGCTGTTAGCTGTGCTGCATTTTTTTGGGGCTTCTCAAAATCGCCTCTGCAGAGCATTCCACCCTCCATTGATACTGCAGGGAAAGAATTGTATAGGCAGGGCCACAACACAGTTATTATTCATTGAATATACGCAGTGCTGCCTTTTGGTGGAAAAACAAGTGAAAACAAATCTATTTGTCCAGCCTCTGTCCGTCCTTACGGGCGGTGGACACGTGTGAGCTGCGTGAAAAACATTGCTAAATCATACGCACCCAGCTACGCATTACTGCTGGCTTCGCCATTTGCTTTCCTTAATTGGGAAAAAAAATACCTGCTCTGCCAGAGTTATAATAACTCTGCTACCCTCACGTTCTGTGACACATTAGCAGGGACACAGCACAGTTATTAAACTTCTCATGTTCATTGAATATACGCAGTGCTGCCTTTTGGTGGAAAAACAAGTGAAAACAAATCTATTTGTCCAGCCTCTGTCCGTCCTTACGGGCGGTGGACACGTGTGAGCTGCGTGAAAAACATTGCTAAATCATACGCACCCAGCTACGCTTTACTGCTGGCTTCGCCATTTGCTTTCCTTAATTGGGAAAAAAAATACCTGCTCTGCCAGAGTTATAATAACTCTGCTACCCTCACGTTCTGTGACACATTAGCAGGGACACAGCACAGTTATTAAACTTCTCATGTTCATTGAATATACGCAGTGCTGCCTTTTGGTGGAAAAACAAGTGAAAACAAATCTATTTGTCCAGCCTCTGTCCGTCCTTACGGGCGGTGGACACGTGTGAGCTGCGTGAAAAACATTGCTAAATCATACGCACCCAGCTACGCTTTACTGCTGGCTTCGCCATTTGCTTTCCTTAATTGGGAAAAAAAATACCTGCTCTGCCAGAGTTATAATAACTCTGCTACCCTCACGTTCTGTGACACATTAGCAGGGACACAGCACAGTTATTAAACTTAGATTATTCATTCACTAGAGGCAGTGGGGCCTTTCGTTTTCCAAAAAGGGAAAAAATTATATTTGGCCTGCAGTCTTGCGCCAATTTATTTCCTGCCTGTGAAATCAAATCACTGGTAATACAGCATGCTGAGGGGTAGGGGTAGGCCTAGAGGACGTGGACGCGGCCGAGGACGCGGAGGGCCAAGTCAGGGTGTGGGCACAGGCCGAGCTCCTGATCCCGGTGTGTCGCAGCCGACTGCTGCGCGATTAGGAGAGAGGCACGTTTCTGGCGTCCCCACATTCATCGCCCAATTAATGGGTCCACGCGGGAGACGGTTATTAGAAAATGAGCAGTGTGAGCAGGTCCTGTCCTGGATGGCAGAAAGTGCTTCGAGCAACCTATCGTCAACACGCAGTTCTGCGCCGTCCACTGCTGCAAATCCGAATCCTCTGTCTGCTGCTCCTCCTTCCTCCCAGCCTCCTCACTCCACTACAATGACACCTGCTCAGGAGCGGGAACACTCCCAGGAACTGTTCTCGGGCCCCTGCTTAGATTGGGCAGCAGCGGTTCCTCTCCCACCAGAGGAGTTTATGGTCACTGATGCCCAACCATTCGAAAGTTCCCGGGGTCCGAGGGAAGAGGCTGGGGACTTCCGCCAACTGTCTCATCAACTTTCTGTGGGTGAGGAGGACGATGACGATCAGACACAGTTGTCTTGCAGTGAGGTAGTAGTAAGGGCAGTAAGTCCAAGGGAGCAGCGCACAGAGGATTTGGAGGAAGAGCAGCAGGACGATGAGGTGACTGACCCCACCTGGTGTGCAACGCTTACTCAGGAGGACAGGTCTTCAGAGGGGGAGTCAAGGGCATCAGCAGGGCAGGTTGCAAGAGGCAGTGCGGTGGCCAGGGCCAGGGGTAGAGGCAGGGCCAGACCGAATAATCCACCAAGTGTTTCCCAAAGCGCCCCCTCGCGCCATGCCACCCTGCAGAGGCCATGGTGCTCTAAGGTCTGGCAGTTTTTCACAGAGACGCCTGACGACCGACGAACAGTGGTGTGCAACCTTTGTTGCGCAAAGCTCAGCCGGGGAGCCAACACCAACAGCCTCACCACCACCACCATGCGCAGACATATGATGGCCAAGCACCCCACAAGGTGGGACGAAGGCCGTTCACCGCCTCCGGTTTGCACCCCTGCCTCTCCCCCTGTGCCCCAACCTGCCACTGAGATGCAACCCCCCTCTCAGGACACAGGCACTACCGCCTCATGGCCTGCACCCACACCCTCATCTCCGCTGTCCTCGGCCCCATCCAGCAGTGTAGTTCAGCGCACCGTTCAGCCGTCGCTTGCGCAAGTGTTCGAGCGCAAGCGCAAGTACGCCGCCACGCACCCGCACGCTCAAACGTTAACCGTCCGCATAGCAAAATTCATCAGCCTTGAGATGCTGCCGTATAGGGTTGTGGAAACTGAGTCCTTCAAAAGTATCACGGAGGCGGCGGCCCCGCGCTACTCAGTTCCCAGTCGCCACTACTTTTCCCGATGTGCCGTCCCAGCCCTGCACGACCACGTCTCCCGCAACATTGTGCGCGCCCTCACCAACGCGGTTACTGCCACGGTCCACTTAACTACGGACACGTGGACAAGCACAGGCGGGCAGGGCCACTACATCTCCCTGACGGCACATTGGGTGAATTTAGTGGAGGCTGGGACAGAGTCAGAGCCTGGGACCGCTCACGTCCTACCCACCCCCAGAATTGCGGGCCCCAGCTCGGTGCTGGTATCTGCGGAGGTGTATGCTTCCTCCACTAAAGCACCCTCCTCCTCCTCCTCCTCCTCTGTCTCGCAATCAAGATGTGTTAGCAGCAGCATGGCGCCAGCAGTCGGTGTCGCGCGGTGTGGCAGCACAGCGGTGGGCAAGCGTCAGCAGGCCGTGCTGAAACTACTCAGCTTAGGCGATAAGAGGCACACGGCCCACGAACTGCTGCAGGGTCTGACAGAGCAGACCGACCGCTGGCTTGCGCCGCTGAGCCTCCAACCGGGCATGGTCGTGTGTGACAACGGGCGTAACCTGGTGGCGGCTCTGCAGCTTGGCAGCCTCACGCACGTGCCATGCCTGGCCCACGTCTTTAATTTGGTGGTTCAGCGGTTTCTGAAAAGCTACCCACGCTTGTCAGACCTGCTCGTAAAGGCGCGCCGGCTCTGCGCACATTTCCGCAAGTCCCACACGGACGCTGCCACCCTGCGCACCCTGCAACATCACTTTAAGCTGCCAGTGCACCGACTGCTGTGCGACGTGCCCACACGGTGGAACTCTACGCTCCACATGTTGGCCAGGCTCTATGAACAACGTAGAGCTATAGTCGAATACCAACTCCAACATGGGCGGCGCAGTGGGAGTCAGCCTCCTCAATTCCTTTCAGAAGAGTGGGCCTGGTTGGCAGACATCTGCCATGTCCTTGGTAATTTTGAGGAGTCTACCCAGGTGGTGAGCGGCGATGCTACAATCATTAGCGTCACCATTCCTCTGCTATGCATCTTGAGAAATTCCCTGCAAACCATAAAGGCAGCTGCTTTGCGCTCGGAAACGGGGGCGGGGGAAGACAGTATGCCGCTGGATAGTCAGGGCACCCTCCTGTCTATTTCTCAGCGCGTACAGGAGGAGGAGGAGGAGCATGAGGAGGATGAGGAGGAGGGGGAAGAGACAGCTTGGGCCGCTGCTGACGGTACACCGGCTGATTGCCTGTCATCCTTTCAGTGTGTATGGCCTGAGGAGGAGGAGGAGGAGGAGGAGGAGGAGGAGGATCCTGAAAGTGATCTTCCTAGTGAAGACAGCCATGTGTTGCGTACAGGTACCCTGGCACACATGGCTGACTTCATGTTAGGATGCCTTTCTCGTGACCCTCGCGTTGCACGCATTCTGGCCACTACAGATTACTGGGTGTACACACTGCTCGATCCACGGTATAAGGAGAACCTGCCCACTCTGATTCCCGAAGAGGAAAGGGGTTCGAGAGTGTTGCTATACCACAGGACCCTTGCGGACAAGCTGATGGTAAAATTCCCAGCCGACAGCGCTAGTGGCAGAAGGCGCAGTACCGAGGGCAAGGTAGCAGGGGATGTGCGTAGATCGAGCAGCATGTACATCCCAGGCAGTGCAACAGTCTTTAAGGGCCTGGCCAGCTTTATGGCTCCCCACCAAGACTGTGTCACCGCTCCCCAGTCACGGCTGAGTCGGCGGGAGCACTGTAAAAGGATGGTGAGGGAGTACGTAGCGGATCGCACGACCATCCTTGGTGACGCCTCTGCCCCCTACAACTACTGGGTGTCGAAGCTGGACACGTGGCCTGAACTAGCGCTGTATGCCCTGGAGGTGCTTGCTTGTCCTGCGGCTAGCGTGTTGTCGGAGAGGGTGTTTAGTGCGGCTGGGGGAATCATCACAGATAAGCGTAGCCGCTTGTCAACCGACAGTGCCGACAGGCTAACACTCATCAAGATGAACAAAGGCTGGATTTCCCCAGACTTCTGTTCTCCACCAGCGGACAGCAGCGATACGTAAGCAATACGTAGGCTGCACCCGCGGATGGAAGCTACGTTCTCTCTCACCATCCAAAACGGGGACATTTCTGCTTCATCAATCTGTGTCTAATATTCCTCCTCCTCCTCCTCCTGCTCCTCCTCCTGAAACCTCACGTAATCACGCTGAACGGGCAATTTTTCTTAGGGCCACAAGGCTCACTCAAATAATTTTTCAGAACAATTTTTATAAGTTTCAATGCGCTTAAAAGCATTGGAACTTTAACTTGAACCAATTTTTCGTTACACTGGGCTGCCTCCAGGCCTAGTTACCACTTAAGCCACATTAACCAAAGCGATTAAAGGGGTGGTCTCGCGAAAGCAAGTGGGTCTATACACTTCTGTATGGCCATATTAATGCACTTTGTAATATACATCGTGCATTAAATATGAGCCATACAGAAGTTATTCACTTACCTGCTCCGTTGCTAGCGTCCCCGTCGCCATGGTTCCGTCTAATTTCGGTGTCTTCTTGCCTTTTTAGACGCGCTTGCGCAGATCCGTCTTCTCCCTTCTTCTCCCTTCGGCTCCGCTCGGCAGCATCAGCATTTTGGCTCCGCCCCCTTGTACGCATCATCGCGTAGCTCCGCCCCATGACGTGTGCCGGTTCCAGCCTCCTGATTGGCTGGAATCGGCACATGACGGGGGCGGAGCTACGCGATGACGCGAAAAGGGGCGGAGCCAAAACGCCGATGCTTCCAAGACCAGCCGAAGGGAGAAGATGCATCTGCGCAAGCGCGTCTAAAAAAGCAAGAAGACACCGAAGTTAGACGGAACCATGGCAACGGGGACGCTAGCAACGGAGCAGGTAAGTGAATAACTTCTGTATGGCTCATATTTAATGCACGATGTATATTACAAAGTGCATTAATATGGCCATACAGAAGTGTATAGACCCACTTGCTTTCGCGAGACCACCCCTTTAATGGGTTTCACCTGCCCTCTTGGCTGGCCATGGCCAATTTTTGGGATGTACATTAGTACTGTTGATACAGCAATTTTTGTGGGCCCTCGCCTACAGTGTAATCAAATTAATTTTTAGGCCACCTGCATTACAGCTGACGTTACCTCAGCTGTGTTGGGCAATGCAATGGGATATTTTTATGTACCGCCGGTGGGTTCCAGGGAGCCACCAATGCTGTAGGTGCACACTGAGTTTTTAATACATCTGTACACTTCTAAAGAACCCGTCTGACTGGGGCATGCAGTGTGGGCCGAAACCCACCTGCATTAACCCTTTCCAGTCCACTGTGTGACCTGTGAAGACATTAGGGTTTAAGGCTGTACAGCTCCGTTGTTGGTAGACGTCCGTCGGGGTTCTCTTACTGTATATTGCCAGCCTCTCTGCTGTCGGAGCCTATCCTACGTGTCAGCTCATGCAGTACTGGCTTTAGCCAGCATATAGCGCCGTTGTATAACAGCAGAAAAAGAGTAAGCCCCCTAGGAAAACCATATACAAATTGGATTGGAAAGGGTTAAGCACAACATTACTACCTCAGCTGTGTTGGGCAATGCAATGGGATATTTCTATGTACCGCCGGTGGCTTCCTGGCACCCACCCATGCTGTAGGTGCACACGGAGTTTTTACTACATCTGTACACTTATAAAGAACCCCAGTCAGACTGGGGCATGCAGTGTGGGCCGAAGCCCACCTGCATTAAGCACGACATTACTACCTCAGCTGTGTTGGGCAATGCAATGGGATATTTCTGTGTACCTCCGGTGGGTTCCAGGGAGCCACCCATGCTGTGGGTCGACAGGGACTTCACAATAGGGAGTTGTACCTGCCTGTGTCTATGAATTAAAAAGCCCGGTCTGACTGGGGCATGCAGACACCTTGACAGAATGAATAGTGTGTGGCACATAGGTTCCCCATTGCTATGCCCACGTGTGCAGCTCCTGATGGCGGTGGCACAGGATTCTATTTCTCATTGCTTCTGTACAGCATTGTGGGCTATCGCTCCGCCACTTTTAAAGAGGGTCGCTGCCTAGCCGTGCCAACCTCTGCAGTGTGTGCCTGCGGTCCCTCGTCATGGCAGACGCAATTCTAAATAGACATGAGCGTGGTGTGGCATGAGGGCAGCTGAAGGCTGCCCAGGGACACTTTGGTGTGCGCTGTGGGGGGGGAGGGGGGGCGGTTGGGCAGCATGTAACCCAGGAGAAGTGTCAGTGGAGTGTCATGCAGGCAGTGATTGTGCTTTGTTGGAGGTAGTGTGGTGCTTAGCAAAGGTATGCCATGCTAATGAGGGCTTTTAAGAAGTAAAAGTTGTTGGGAGGGGGGGGGGCCCACTCTTGCCGGTATTGTGGCTTAATAGTGGGACCTGTGAACTTGAGATGCAGTCCAACACGTAGCCCCTCGCCTGCCCTATCCGTCACTGTGTCATTCCCATCACTTTCCTGAATTGCCCAGATTTTCACACATGAAAACCTTAGCGAGCATCGGCGAAATACAAAAATGTTCTGGTCGCCCATTGACTTCAATGGGGTTCGTTGTTCGAAACGAACCCTCGAGCATCACGGGAAGTTCGTTCCGAATAACGAACACCCGAACATTTTGGTGTTCGCTCATCTCTAATTATAAAGTTCCTTAAATTTGGAGGTTGCCTTAACACAGAAGGGGAGGGTCTGGGAATATGTTCTCAGACGGTCATCCTTGTGTAGGGTATGATGGAGTTTATTTCCTGTTTTCCTTAATACCACTAGCTGTGAATTGTAGGTCACTACTACATGATTGTTTCCTTCATCATTCTGTGTATTGGAATAGTTGATCACTGGGTATCCTGGTGGCTCTGGTGATTTGGTCATCAATTGAGGTGGGATGGAGCAGATCCGGTTGTATCTGATGGCCTGGCTGTGGACGATGGACTTTTTGATGTATTTAGGGTGGAAGCTGTCCCATCTGAGGTATGTGGGTTGATCAATCGGTTTCCGGTATTGGGATGTCTGTATTGATTTGTTGGAAATTTTATGGTGGTGTCCAAAAAGTTGATTTCGGTATACGAGTAGCATAATGTCAGGTTTATGGTGCGGTCCAAGGCATTGAATTTCTCATGGAATTTTATTAGTTCTTGTTCGGTGTTGGTCCAGATGATTAGGATGTCATCAATGTAGTGGAAGTAGGCCAGTGGTTTGCTGGGGCAGGAGGCCAGACAGTCACTCTCCAGTTTTGTCATGAAAAGGTAGGCATATTGTGGTGCCATTTTACTGCCAGTGAATTTCAGGAATATCTCTTTGCCAAAGGAGAAATAATTGTGTGTGAGGCTGAATCTCATGAGTTGTAACACTGATTCAGAGGCGACCCCATTGGCCTCAAGATGTGCCTGGCAGGCAGTCAGTGCATCTTTGTGTGGGATGTTGGAATATAATGACTCCACATCCATTGTGGCCAGGATGGCACCATCAGGGAGGGGACCTATGGTTGATAGTTTGTTCAGTAGGTCCGTGGTGTCTTGAAAGTAGCTGGTTGTGTTCCTCACCAGTGGTTTGAGGACACTTCTACCCATCCTAAGATTCCTTCAGTGAGGGTTCCCACACCTGAGATAGTTGGCCTCCCTGGGTTGCCAGCTTTATGTAGTTTTGGAAACATGTAGAAAGTTCCAACCCTGGGGTTCTCTGGTATCAAGTCCAAAGGTTTTGTGGCGCTCCTATCAACTGCAGGTCCCCTCCCTGATAGCGCAGCATGCTCCATTTTACCACGGATCACGAGCAGATCTGGCTCCATTCATCTCTATGGGAGTGTAGGATTTGCAGTGCATCTACAAATACATTTAAATGTGGCTTTGCTGCTTATTTAAAGGTTAGAAACAATTAGGAACGTGGGGAAAAGGCTGGGAGGTGAGGTTACAGATTTTTTCCGCGGGGATGATCCACAGTGCATTCACATGGAAAAAATCCACAATCCGTGATCTCCTGTAAGGAAAAAAAAATCAATTTTAAGATAACCCGCAGTGCATCCACTATGGAAATCTGCATGGAATATCCACGCGTGCCGTGGACACTGAGTGAGAAGTTGCTCGCTAGTCGCTTTGTTTCTGTGAGTTGAATAGAAGTGACTACTGAGTGATGTCCCGCTAAGTGCCCTGCGGGTGGCTTGTGTACATGCGACTTTTTTGAAAATCATTTTTAAGTGATTATTCAGGTGATAATCACCCCGTGTAAAGGAACCTTTCTTCATTTTATCAGTAGGACAGCTGTCCATTTTCCTTTAAGCTAAATGCACACGGCATGTCCTATTTCAGTGTGAGGCTTACACTGCTGCATCATCGCTGACGCGCTGGCTCTGCACTGCGCATGTGTGGCTGTGTGCCAGCCGGCACATCGCAGAGCAGAGAGAGAAGACGCCGGACGGGTAAGCGAGAGGTCAATGCAGGGGCACGGGCCGCATCCCGCTGCGAGAATCTCGCCGTTGGAATCTGACACGGTCATCTGCATTTACCCTTAACACCGGCCCAAACAGCGCTGCAAATTCTGGGGTATTTGTGTATCCAAACATTGGGGCTTTCAGTAAATACCGCGCTCCTTTCACCTCCAAAGTATTCGTGCTCTCGATGCTTTGCTGGCCACGTCTGCATCACCTGAACAACTACATTGCGCTCACTAGAGGGCGCCAGGGACCCGGTGAAGAAAGCAATGAGGGCATGAAGACTTTAGAGGTGATAGGGAGCGCGGTCCCTTCTGAATCAGCTACATCAGATTTCGAGTCAAAATCCACACCGATTCGGGTTTGTTTTTTCTTTGATTCCGTGCCTTTTGCAGAAATGCTGCAGAAAATCCTTACATTTCCCCTCCGTGTGATCACCCCTAGTGCAGTGTTTTCTCTGTAGTATTTAACCCTTTCCAACCCAATTTGTATTCTGGTTTTCCTAGGGGGCTTACTCTTTTTCTGCTGCTATACAATGGCGCTATCTGCTGGCTAAAGCCAGTACTGCATGAGGTGACACGTTGGATAGGCTCCGACAGCAGAGAGGCTAGCAATATACAGTAAGAGAACCCCGACGGACGTCTTCCAACATTGGAGCTGTACAGCCTTAAATCATAATGTCTTCAGACGTCAGACAGGGGATTGCAGAGGGTTAATATGGAGCTTTCTTTTCGTTGAGTGGATCCCTCTTTTTCTATCCCTTGGAAGCGATGGACGGCTCACTCAGACTAGCAGCGGTCATTTCCGTTTTTGGAGTCAAGAAACAGTAATCAAACTTAAATCTTTGTTTTTTCCACAACCGCGGTGCTATTTTTTCCTTTTTTTTTTTTTAGAAAAAAACCTATTGAAATCAATGGAGGAAAAGGGAAACGTTGAATTCAGTTATATTTCCATTCGCTGACAGCAGTGCGGCGCGGCCTGAGAGCTTTATTGTATTGTCCTCCAACTCCAGTCCGTCTTATTGGTCTGGTGGTCGCGGGGCCCGTAGGCCGCCGCCTGCTCTGACTACTTGCTCATCTGGGATTGGCTACAGAGCAATCTCTGGATTTCTTGTCAGGTCGTGGCAACTCGCTGCTCACACCGCCACATTTACGTGTGAGGCAGGCGCAGTGGCCTCCATCTTTGTACGGTGTGTCACACCGAATGTCACCGTACAGCCTCAATGGTTACACTCCTGAAGTGCAGCCCTGAATTATACAATGGCGCCAGCGCACTGAAAGCCTCCCAGCCAGCCAGGGCTTTCCAGCTGTTGCACTACTATTATTTATTATCAGAGGCCCAGCACGGCGTCACCAGATACATTCTAGTCACGGCGCGGCCATAATACAACGTAGTCTAACTACGTCAGGAGCGACACTACACAGACACCTCCTTCCCGCCTTGTCATCCTATTACCATGGTGACCGTGCTTCCACGTGACCCCGCCTCTGGAACCCACCTCCTTTCTCAGGTAGAGGGGGCGGGACTCCGGCGCGCTGAACAGAACTGTCTGCGGGTAAGGATTGGATGACAGTAAAAGTCTGCCTAGGCTCACTCCATGTCGCTGACCAATTAGAAGCTGAGCTGGTCCGGTGACGTAGGTAGTGGTAGCACAAGCAGCCAATCAGAGCGGAGGAAAAGCATGGCTCGGTTTTTGCGTGACAGCTGGGAGCCCTCTGTACCGGTGCTGAAGAGAGGGAGACTGGATGCTATAAAGACAGTCACTTCCACAGCGCATTGACGGACGGCTCGTAACCGGGAGAGGTGAGCGCCTTGTGCATGTAGTCGCGGAGAACTTGTATCTTAATGCAGTGTATGTGTGCCGTATGCTACTCCTGCTGCGGATACGGATGTGTAATATGTGCATGTATAGATATACAAGAGAAATACACACAGGTACATTTTATATTATAGTTGTATATAGTGCAGATTTATATTACTGTGACCGGTGGATATATATAACTGTAGTACCGCTATGTGATATATACACATACAGCAAACTTTGGACCCAATTGGCAATTTGCGGCACCAAGTTATCTTATCCAACTACAAGAGCCATTGAATATACAAGAAAAAGTTCTGTCCTAGTTTATTTGGCCCCTGATGTTACATGAACACGGATGTTTTGGGTTTTTTTCCGAAAATCGGATGGCGCTAGCCCGTATTCACCTGACTGGGTGGATTCAAATGGGGATAGTCCAAGTAAAAAAAAAGGTTTTAGCGCGCCCTATTCCTGGCCGATTCTCGGAGGATGACTGTACATGTCAGTGTTTGGTGTCCCGCACATCGCCGGGATGTCTGTACGCCATCCGAGTTGCACCTATAATGTTGGGCGTAACTATATGAGATCCGCCTGCACGGCCGTAAGTGTCCGATTAACACTTGCTACATACAGAGCAGTGTGTTATATACTGCAGGGTAACTTTTTTTTTTTAGGGCATACATATAAAACGTAACCGTGTGTTTTTTGCCTGTTTTTACATAAAGTATACTTTTTTTTTTTTCAATATAAAGTCTGTCTTAAATAAAGTTTTTTTGTTTTTTTTTTGTTTTTAAGAATAGGAAACCTATACTAAATCCATATGTAGTAATGAGGTCAACAGCAGACGTCACCCCTTAAAATGACTTTAAATTGAATGGGTGCAGTCTGGGGTGGATCCGCACCCCAATCCATGACCTCCTCCACCTCTATTGATGCGGGTTTTAGTGTTGATTTGCTGCAGATTTTTCCCTTGTAGCGTATCCCGTCTACATGTGAACGCGCCCTAATGTATGGCCAGGTGCACACTGAGCAGTAGCATCACCATTACTCCAAAATGTTATGGACAGCCCCGCTGCCGCCCCGTGAGGCCTTAGTCAGACGGGCGTTTTTTCGCGCGATTTGCGCATATATAGAACCAATGGTTCGCTATGGTATCGGTCACATGTCCGCTTTTTATGCGGATATGCGAAAAATTATAGGACACGACGATTCGCAGATCGCGCATATCTGCGTTCGGCGTTTTATGTGCGCACCAAAATCATTTTTTTTCGCCGGTCAGTCTAAGTTTCATGCGCATTTTGATGTGCACAGCGATTTTTCTCCGGTCAGACGGGCGTTTTGCTGCGACGATTAACGCGGCTAGGTGCAGATTTTTCCCGCGATTTTTCGCCTCCGGTCACGCGATTTGCGCATGCGACATGCGATGCACAAATCGCGCGAAAAAACGCCCGTCTGACTAAGGCCTGAGGGTCCCACCCCTTCTATAGTCACAATTGTTTTTGTATGAAGCCGGATTCCCATGACCGTGTTTGCATGTGCAAAACATAGTAAATAGAGCCCATTGATTTCAATGGGCTTGTTCACATGTGCAACTCAGTTGGGCAAATTAATATGCAGCTAATAGCCTGAGGCTACTATCTGTGCTCAGATCCTTTGTTCTCCACAGGGAAACCATGCTATTAACCCCTCCCCCCCCTCCCCATGGAGAACTGCTGATAAAAGTGTGTGATGATTTTTAGGTTAGCTTGAATTTAATGATCAGCCAACAGAGGCTGTAAATGTGCGAGATGGGCGCACATCTACACATGCCGATTATCGCTAAAACGATCGCTGGTTAGCTTTTTTTTTTTTTAAGCGATCATCGGCTGGTGTAAATGGGCCTTTAGATATATGGAGGCAAAGCATGATAAATGACTGACCTACAGTTGTAACGTCATCCATAACACTGCCGCATTACGGGTGTTTTACAATACGCTCCTCTGACAGTGGCTTCAGTGGCAGCGCGGTCTCAGTATGGTTTTGCTGAATTTTGCCTGTTGACCTAAATGAGGTAAAACCTCTATAGTCCAATCTGCATAGAAAATGATAAGCAAAGCTAAAAACAGCCCAGTGGTCTCCGTTCTCCAATATGTGCTTCTGCCTGTTCATTTTAGTGCTCAGGGGGGTCCCAGCACCCCAGACCCCACAGATGACAACCTCTGATGCGGCACTATGACTCTCTGAAGTTTGTAAATAGTTTAGTTACACTTTAAAATAACTTTTTTATACACAAGAATTCATTTTTCTTCCCCCTTATTTTACAGGATCCCCTGGAATCTACGACTCTTTGTTGATCTCCATGTATTAGCAACCAGAATGGCTACAAACGACAGTATTCTCAGCTCGGCGTATCTTGCTGTGGAGTATATTGACTCTCTACTGCCAGACAATCCTCTGCAGGGACTGTTTAAGTATGCCTGGACCTATATGTTAGACAACTACTCCAAGTTCCAGATTGCAACATGGGGATCCCTTATTGTCCACGAACTGATCTATTTCCTCTTCTGTTTACCTGGGTTTCTATTTCAGTTCATACCTTTCATGCAAAGGTATAAAATCCAGCAGGTAGGTACTCCGTGCTGTTGATACGTAACATAGGAAAACAGGACTGTTGTTTAAATAGAAAAGGCCGACAAATGTTCTATAATGGGAGGAAGTTTCTTTTCACTTTGATCAGTACTTAAAGGAGCTGTCCGGAGGAAATCGTAGTAGTGAAACGTGCTCAGCATCATGTAAAACACAGGAGAAGGCATCCTGTCCTCCGATAATCCCTGCTGCCCCTGTTCTAATGGTGCCTAGCCCTCCACTGATTTCTAGTCCCCACCTGCTGCAGTGATGATGTCCTCACACAGGAACATGTGACCACTGCGTTTAATCACCGGTCAAGGTGATTGGCTGCAAGACTCGGGTCTCCTTGTGTCGGGATGTCATCACTGCAGCAGCAAGTAAAAAGTGGTGAGTGAACAAGAGCAATGGGAGTGGCTGGGATTGGGTGAGGAGGGTATGCTTTCTTTATATTTTTACATGACGCTGAGTGCTTTTCACTATTTTTTTTCTTCATACAATCCCTTTAACGTACCATGTTTCCCCGAAAATAAGACCTACCCTGAAAATAAGCCCTACTCTGATTTTGGGGGGATTTTCAGGGAGGCTTGAAATATAAGCCGTACCCTGAAAATAAGCCCTAGCTGCATTACATAAAAAATACTTACCTAGCAGGCTTGTTTTGGGTCCTCCTGCTGCAGTTCTCTTTCGCCCACAGAAGATCGCTTTCTGATTACGGGATTCATACATTTCACCTCCAGGAAGCGATGATTGTGATTGGTTCATCGAGCACTGCATTGATTGGTTCATCCAGCGCTGCTCAGCCAATCAGAGGCATTGCATTGTGGAGGTGGGATTTCTGAATTAAGCTAATCTGTCCCACGGCTCAATGGGTCAGAGCTCTGTAGAGCAGTAGATGGGACCTAGACTGAACCTGATAGGTCAGTAAAGGACATCCCCTGAAAATAAGACCTAGTGCCTCTTTTGGGGCAAAAATTAATAAGACAGGTCTTCTTTTTGGGGAAACACTGTAGTATTTCAGGTTGAAAAAAGACTTTGTCCATCCAGTTCGGCCTATTACTCCCCAAATGTTGATCCAGCGGACATCTCCCCCCAGAGACCTTTGCATACAGTGATATTACCAGCTTCTTAGGCTAGGCTCACATTGGCATTAGAAGTTCCATTTTTTTATATTGCCTCATAGGAGCAGAAAAAATAGAAGTCAATCTAAGATGCATCTATCAGATGACCCCAGCAGCACATGACCGGTCCCATTGGCTTACAGGCGGGTCCGTTGGGTTTTGTTATAATTTCCATCATTTTACTGGAGAAAAATAACGCCATGAACTGTACTGTTATTTTTTTTAGCGACTATGAAAGAATCTCCGACGGATCGTGACCAAAAATAAAATGATCAAATGTCAGCAGCACATCTGCATGCAGAAGGCATTGGGGTAGAAGAGGCATAGTCACCACAAAGCCATATATGCAAATAACATGGTCCATGACAGCATAACGGGTGCAAAAATATAAAAAATGTCTTTATTCTTCCATCACCAGTGAAGTTTCGAGCATATTGGTCTTAAAGGGGTTTTGTCATTAGGAAAAAAAAATCAATACTTAACTATTCCTGCGCAGGCAGCCTTCTTACCGCATCTTCACCTCATTGATCTTCTCATGGTTCCTCCACTCCACCAAATGGATCATCTTTTTCCTGTGACATGGTGTCGATTTGCTATATTCTCCTTCCTGCGGGGCAGTGAATGTTACGTCACTAGTGACATAGCGTTCACTGCCTACCAGGGAATGCTGAATCTGCACGCAGGCTATTGCCACAACTGCGAATATAACATGGACTATTTTATATGGAGGCTCCGATGCAGACTGAACTGAGACTTGGGTCACATTCATACCTGCGTTCAGGTCTCCTGTCTATTTATACTGTAACCGCTGGATAGACCCCACTGACTATAATGGGGTCCATCCAACTTCCAGCACATCAGCCGAAAACTTTTCTACTTCATCTGGATTTTGTGCAGGATCTGCACCAGAGCCCCCAGTGCAGATGTGAATGTTTCTGCCTCCATAATACAGATAGGTGTCCCATCCTGGCTGCGGGTACAGATGTGTGCATTGAACTGGAGGTACAGCATGGGACCGCACAACGCAAATCCCTAATATGGCCCAGTGCGTGAGCCCCTATCTGGCATATATATCTCACATCTTATGTTGACTGCTTTTTGTGTTACAGGATAGACCAGAAACATGGGAGGGCCAGTGGCGGTGCTTTAAAATGCTCCTTTTTAATCATTTCTGCATTCAGCTTCCTTTGATCTGTGGAACGTACTACTTCACGGAGTACTTTAACATTCCATATGACTGGGATAATATGCCTAGATGGTAAGTAGCTGCTGGCAAGAAACTCGGGGAAATACAAAAAAACAATGTTATACTTTTATTATAGCGCAATGAAGAGGGGTATAAAGAGGTTTCCCACGCATGGCATTCATGGCAGTAATTACATGTGATCCTAGTAAGAGGACTGCCCAGCATACCGCCTGTGCACCACGGATGTGGGGCCATATATACATTAAGCCCCATCTATATGCCGTCCCAGTAATGATCGCTGCTGTGCTATCACACGGGAGCGATCATCGCTCAGTAAATGGAGGCGGAGCGGGCTGGAGATCATTCACACCCGCCTCCATTCATTGTAATCAGTCTATTTTCATGGCAAACGCAGCGTTGAACCAACGATGATTTTACGGTCTGCATGAATGAGCCGGTCAGTGATTTATCGCTGATCGTTCTTTCACTGCATGCGTTCACGCTGAGCGGTTATCGTGCAGGCCGCTCGATCTAACAAATAGTTTGCACAATAATCGTCCTGTTTAAAAGGGGCTTTTTAGGGATGTTTGTGAGATTTAGTAGAGGGTTAGATGAGTTGAGGAGATTCGTAAGAGATCAGATTTGCTAGATTCCTCCTACTGTTTCACTTTCAGAGACCGAGCCAAGTTCAGCGCTTCCGTAGAGATATGGCGGTATATATAAATTGCTGATTTTGAGAACACTACAAATGCTTAGAGTATCATATGCTGTTACTCCTCCAGACGTGGATTATGGCTTAATATCTAGCTACATGAAAAATTATGGAACAAAGCCCATGCCTGCCTTTTTAGCAATGCCGTCTTTTCTTGTAGGTACGTGTTATGTGCCCAGTGTTTTGGCTGCGCAGTGATTGAAGACACCTGGCACTATTTCCTTCATCGTCTTCTGCACCATAAGCGTATATACAAGTATATCCACAAAGTGCATCATGAGTTTGTAGTAAGTATAGTGGCAATCTACTGAATTGACTCCATTTAACCCCTTAGTGAGATGCATCGGATATTTACGATGCTACATGTACAATCCTATGCCGGTACAAGTTCATGGGCTGCCCCCGACCGACACAGCAGTTGTCAGCTGAAACTCTGCTGCAATAGCCAGTATCTATCGAAGATAACTCAAAAGCATCTGTGGTTAGACGGAGGGAGGGGGCTCCCTCTGTCACACTATTGACTCACAAACCGTGCAATCCGAGTGTGCCGATGCCTTGCTGGGGGTGTAGGAATGGCCACCTAGTCTGCCATCTTGGTATACTTACTATGTGTACTACAGAAGTATTGCAGTGCATTATAGTAGCAAGCAAGCCAATACATGAGTAAGTTCCCTGGTGGGCCTAAAAAAAATATGGGAAAAAGGTTAAATAACCTGTTAAAAATATTACAAAATAAAATGAACCCCTTTCCCCATTAAAAAATAAGAAAAGTAATGGACTTGGTTTTGCTACATGCATGTTGACCCGAACAATAAAATTATCACGGGGTTTAATCCATGCGGTGAGCCCAGAAAAAAAGCCAGAATTACTAGTTTTGCAAAAGTATTAAAACAAAAAGAACTACATAAACTTTAACTCCATAATCATACCGACCGGCAGAATAAAGTTAGCATGTCATTTATACTGCACTGAGAACCGCAAAACGAAACCCCAAAGGTTGTGAAATTTTGTTTCCTTTTTTCCACCCCACCCCCACCTACCCTTCTCCAAAAATTACTACAACTATTTCAGTTCATTGGGCATCATTTATAAAATTGTCTAGAAAAGAGTTGTCTTGCCCATAGCTAGTTAAGCGTACATAAACTTCTGTGGTAAAATGAAAGCTGCGCTGTGATTGGTTGTTAAGGGAACCTAAGTATTTTTTTGTCATATAGTTTGATGTACTTTTTAATGGCACCACATGAGGTACAACTGGTCCCTGGCCCTAATACTGCTACGCTAACATAAAAAGTTATCGCTGTTAGAAGGGGGCGATGTAAAAACATTTCTGAATACGAAAGTAGGGCGAATGCTTAAGGGGTTAAAATAATATCTGTGCAGAGTATAGTACAGATCCACAGGACAGGTTCTGCTGTTAGACTGTGCACGTTAACTAATCCTGTGCTTTCTGTGACTTACAGTCTCCATTCGGGATGCAGGCAGAGTACGCTCACCCCCTGGAGACTCTCATTTTAGGAGCTGGCTTCTTCATTGGCATTATGGTCTTCTGCAATCATGTAATTCTTCTATGGGCTTGGGTTATCGTTAGACTTCTGGAAACGATAGATGTCCACAGGTAAGCAGCAGATACATGTTTTATCTAATGACGTGTAACTAGAGTGTTATATCACTGCAAAGAATATTCCCTAAGGCCTCATGCAAATCTCACAGTGGAATCAGACCCTGTGCCACGGCACTGACCCCCGCATAACTGTCTTGTTTTCTCTCTCTGCTTTGCTGGTGCGCCACTGCACATGTGCAGAGAGTAGCGCCGGCGATGATGTGGATCTGCCGCGACTCACAGCAGGAAGGATGGCTTCCATTGACTGCAATGGAAGCCGTCTGTGCGAACCTCGCAACAAGAATAGGACATGCTGCGATTTAATTATTTTTTATTTTTAAATTGATTTCCGCTCGTGGGCACAGAAAAGCATTTTCCTTGCATGTCCTATGGGGAGTATTTGCTGCAGGATCCGGAGGTGAACCAACGAAAGTGGCCATTAGACATTAGATTTACCTTGGCTGTTTTTCCAGTTTCATTGGGATCAGCAAACAATCGAGTGTCAGTGGGAACTGCCAAACAGATCACCAGTGGATCCTCAGATAAAGACATGTGAAAAAGCAGTGTGTGATCCTGGCTCAATGCAACTAATTGTCTTTAGGATCCATGCACACAACGAATCCCAACTGCGATGATACTCATTTTAGTGGGACCTTGCATGCTATTATTATGATACAGCAGTATACAGATATTTCTTTCTATATTTTCATTGCTTTTACAGAAAACCTCAATCTGTGATTCGGCATTCCGCATAGACCTGCAGTGCAGTTACACTTTGTACACCTCTTTTGCAGGAGGCCTTAGGCCTCATGTCCACGGGCAAAAGAAGAATTAAAATCCGCAGCAGATTTTAACTCTTCTCCCGCGCGTGGATCCGCACCCCATAGGGATGCATTGACCACCCGCGGGTAGATAAATACCCGCGGATCGTCAATAAAAGGGATTTTTTAAAAATGGAGCATGAAAAAATCTGGACCATGGTCCATTTTCGTGCGGGTCTCCCGCGGGGTCGGCTCCCGCGGGCTTCTATGGAAGCCTATGGAAGCCGTCCGGATCCGCGGGAGACCTAAAATAGGAATTTAAAAGAATTTACTCATCCGGAGCGGACCGGGAAGGTCTTCTCTTCCTCACGGCCGGATCTTTCTTGCTTTGGCTCGGGGGATGTGCCCGGCGCATGCGCGCGGCACGTCGAGACGTGCCGGCGACGTGCCACCGGCGTGACGAGTTCATCCGCCGGCCGAAAAAGAAGATCCGGCCGTGAGGAAGAGAAGACCTTCCCGGCCCGCTCCGGATGAGTAAATTCTTTTAAATTCCTATTTTAAGCGCTCATGTCCACGGGGCAGGAGGGACCCGCTGCAGATTCTCCATGGAGAATCCGTAGCGGGCCTGATTTTCCCCGTGGACATGAGGCCTAAGTCTACTTTCTCTTCTCGCTAGCTCCAAGATGCCGGTCAGTGCTAGGTAGTTCCTACACTTTTTGCCTGCTGTCAAAAGCTTCCAGAATTTGATCAGCGACTTGTTTTATCACTTGGTGTCCTGAGCCATTCATTCCACACAGACACTTTGGGGGGCTACTGTCTTTGAAGCTGTAGAAATTATTTGCCTTCATAAACATTTGTCTAAAGTGTACTGCAAAGTAAGCTGGCCATACACATTAAATGGCTGTCATCCAAACACTAGTCTTTATGACCCTTCCATACACATTCATGTATTCTCTAAGGAGATAGGATGTAAGCTACGGCCAGATAGCTCTGGCAGCTTATCTCTCTTGAGAACAAAGGAGCGGACATGTTGAAATCCAGCTGCCCAATTCTTCTTTCTAATCACTGAAACCAAATAAATTCATCCTTACAAAAAAAATCACTGCAAATGGAATAACTCCCAAAAATATGCAGAGGGATCAGTCCTTTTCTCATTTGCACAAGGAAAGACTAGAAGCAATTGGATGAAACTGAAAGGGAGGAGACACAAATTAGATATTAGAAAAAAACTTTCTGTCAGTGAGGGCGACCAATGAGTGGAACAGGTTACCACTGGAGGTGGTGAGATCTTCTTCTATGAAAGTCTTCAAACAAAGGCTGGACAGACATCTGTCTGAGATGATTTAGTGAATCCTGCATTGAGCAACTCTACTATTCTATGGTTCTAAATTAAAAAAAATAAGCTTTATTACTTCATTAACCCCTTGAGTGGCACGCCCGGAAAAGTTCCGTGACGAGCTCCACTGCTCATAGCAACATAGCCCGGAAGATTTCCGGGCTATGTATCACTATGGGAGCTGCAGAGCACAATGCCACAAGCTGTGACAGTGTGCTCTGCCTGCACAGACCCACACAGAGCAGTGCAAGGGCTTTGAAAAACCAGCAGAAGATATTGCCGACATGTCGGCAATGTCCTGCTTTGTTTACAGGTTGCCATAGAGACCATCGGCTTGTCAGAAGCAAGCCGATGGTCTCTGTGGCAGGGAGAGCTGGTTGTTAGCTGTCAGAGGACAGCTAGGTACCTGCTCTTACAGCAGAGATCAGAGAAAACCTCCGATCTCTGCTGTGTTAACCCTTTACATGCTGCAGTCTATGTGACTGCAGCATGTAAAGGGTTGTCACTGCAGCATGTAAAGGGCTGTCACCATCGGACCCCTGGAATGTGATCAGGGGTCCTGATGGGTCCCTGTGGAAGTCCCCTAAAGGGACAAAAAAAAAAAAAATTTAAAAAAAAATTTAAAAAAAAAAAGTAAAAAAATTTAAAAAAAAATAAAAAAAACACTTGTCTCCCTTTACTTTGTAAAAAATCAAAAATACAATCACACATGTGGTATCCATGTGCGTCGTAATGACCCAGAGAAGGAAGTTAATACATTATTTAACCCCTTAACCCCTTAATGACGTGGCCCCTTTTTTCTTTTTTCCCCATTTCTTTTTTTCCTCCCCCCTGTTTAAAAAATCACAACTTGTCCCGCAAAAAACAAGCCCTCACATGGCCATGTCAATGGAAAAATGAAAAAGTTATGGCTCTTGAGACGCAACTGCAAAACTAGTTGAAATTCGATGATTAGACCATTTTAAAAAACCTGCCCTGGTGGGCACGACAGGGTGGTAGGAAACCTGCCACTCAAGGGGTTAAAAGACAAAAAAGCCACTTAATATGTGCCATTGATTGTTAAACATACAAAAAAGGAAAGGGACTCATACCAAAGACTTATAAGCTGGACTCCTCCTATGATGACCCTAGATGAAAAGACTCATAAACGGAGTTATCGCCCTGAGAAGGGCAGCCCCCATACAGCAACCTCCTGTAGGACCCTATTACTAGTGTGTCTGCCAACCGCAGCGCCTCTGCTTCACTGAGATACCTGTCACTGCAAAGATCCAGCTAAGTGGTTTGGGTTTATCCTGCCTGCCACGTTTTATTATTTATTGGTTTACTGACTTAAGTGAAGCACAGTATTTGGAATTAATTTGGGGTCTGCTTTATGCAGATTGAGTATTACTCATAGAGCGCATGTATTTAATAATTGATGAATTAGCTCCCCTGATGAACTACTTGAGGCTAGAGAAACGCATCGGCTCTACTCCTTATTGATGTAATCTTTCATCTGCACTTGGCACTTTATAATAAATAGTGCGTTATATAAAGTATATCTGGGGTGCCTTTTGGATAGTTATAGATGAGGGTCTGTATCTGGCTTTCTTATACTCTGACATTGGATGCTTATACATGGATTATGTTGATTGCATGCTTTGATTTGTCTGTTCTGTGAGTGATTTGAGGACTGCGACCAAGGACTTGGTTATTAGTTCTAATCTGTATTAATGGTCGGTGCGTAACGGGGTCCTACAGGAGGTTGCTTTATGGCCCCCCCCCCCCCCCCCTTCCTTCTCACAATGAGTTCTCTGTTTATGAGGGCCTTTTTATCTAGGGCCCTCAAAGGGCAAGCCCTGATTATAAGTCCTTGGTACGCGTCTTTTTGTTTAACAGTTTAACAATCCTTTTTATATATGTGTCTTTTTTGTCGAACTAATAAAGATTATTTTTTATATACTTAAGGCCTTATGCCCACTGCTGGGTCGGATTCCGCCTGCAAAATCTTGCAGCGGAATTGGACCTGGCGCTCCCCAGAGACCCCGTACTTACCTGTCTGGATCTGCCACGAGAGTGTCGGCCGGCGTGCCGGTGCTGGGGTATGATGTGGATTCCCGCGATACTTCCGCTATGCCCACAGTGCGGAGTATCGCCGGATGGACGGCTTCCATTGACTGCAATGGAAGCCGTCTATGCGTTTTTTCCACACAAATTACAATATGCTGCAATTCTTCCCCCTGATTTCCGCTCATGGACAGGGGAGAATCATTTTGCACAGTATGTCTATTGACAGACATCGCAGCGATAATCCATCCATGGGCGTTAAGCCTTAAAGTTACTCTGTTTTCAGTGATGTATTTATACATTTCTTTATTATATAACAATCCTTCTTTTCCTGACATCTGCCATTAGGAGAAAGCCAACATCGGGGTACATTGTTGGCAGATTCATGTATGATGGTGACCTAAAATGTAAGCGTTTTCCATAAGATCTGTTGCCTCTAGAAAACATGTTGATGGTCTGTCTTGTCAGTGTGTGAATTTACACAGGACCCCCCCCCCCCCACTAATCTATGACCCATTCTAAAGATGAGCCCAGAAAACCCCATTAAAATGTACTATTTTTACCACTCTCACGGTGGCTTGTCTTGTTGAAACAGTTCGTATAAAGGTGACCCAGAAAATATGAATAGCATCTTCTGTTCATGTTTTCACAATCAGAACTCGTATGCAGTTCCAGCTCTCTAACATAATGTGATTGTTCCCAGCAAGAGAAACCACGTAATCTTGTAGATATGATACCTTTTAGGGCTCATGTCCACGGGCAAAATGTGATTTAAAATCCGCAGCGGATCTCCCGCGCGCGGATCCGCACCCCATAGGGATGCATTGACCACCCGCGGGTAGATAAATACCCGCGGATCGTCAATAAAAGGCATTTAAAAAAAAATGGAGCATGAAAAAATCTGGACCATGCTCCATTTTCATGCGGGTCTCCCGCGGGGACGGCTCCCGCGGGCTTCTATTGAAGCCTATGGAAGCCGTCCGGATCCGCGGGAGACCAAAAATAGGAATTTAAAAGAATTACTCACCCGGAGCGGGCGCTGAAGGTCTTCTCTTCCTCACGGACGCATCTTCCTTGCTTCGGCTCGGCGGATGTGCCCGGCGCATGCGCGCGGCACGTCGACGACGTGCCGGCGACGTGCCGCCGGCGTCAGGGATTCATCCGCCGGCCGAAAATGAAGATCCGGCCGTGAGGAAGAGCAGAGCTTCGCCGCCCGCTACGGATAGGTAAATGCTTTTAAATTTCTATTTTCAGCGCTCATGTCCGCGGGGCAGGAGGGACCCGCTGCAGATTCTACATGTAGAATCTGCAGCGGATCTGATTTTCCCCGTGGACATGAGGCCTTAATGGCTAACAAATGATGTTAGTGTGAACTTCCAAACCAACACAGGGCTCTTCTTCAGGCTTAAATGAAATAGATCCGAAGAGGCATGCATATTTATACACACTGACATACATACTTAGGACAAGGCACAGACATGGATGGGATCGGTTTGCACTTAAAAGAATACTGCAACAGAAACAAACATGTTTAACCAGACACTGATAAGGGAGTGAAGGTTTATGGTCCTTGAATTACTGTTGGGGGATTCATCAAGCCTGAAGTAGGGAGTCGTCATCAGGCACCCCAACAGTAATTCAGGGACCATAAAATTTTCATTCCCTTATCAGTGTCTAGTTTTAAATGTTTTTTATTTATTTATTTATTTTTTGCAGTATTCCTTTAAGTGCAAACCAATCACATCTATGTCTGTGCCTTGTCATAAGTATGTATATATCAATATCCATGCCCCTTCAGATCTATTTCATTTAAAGGGGTTGTCCCGCGCCGAAACGTTTTTTTTTTTTTTTTTTCAATAGCCCCCCCGTTCGGCGCGAGACAAACCCGATGCAGGGGTTAAAAATAAAAGCCGGACAGTGCTTACCTGAATCCCCGCGCTCCGGTGACTTCTTACTTACCCGGTGAAGATGGCCGCCGGGATCTTCTCCCTCCGTGGACCGCAGCTCTTCTGTGCGGTCCATTGCAGATTCCAGCCTCCTGATTGGCTGGAATCGGCACGTGATGGGGCGGAGCTACGAGGAGCCGCTCTCCGGCACGAGCGGCCCCATTGAGAAAAGAAGACCGGACTGCGCAAGCGCGTCTAATCGGGCGATTAGACGCTGAAAATTAGACGGCACCATGGAGACGAGGACGCTAGCAATGGAACAGGTAAGTGAATAACTTCTGTATGGCTCATAATTAATGCACAATGTACATTACAAAGTGCATTAATATGGCCATACAGAAGTGTATAGACCCACTTGCTTTCGCGGGACAACCCCTTTAAGCCTGAAGCAGAACCCTGCGTTGGTTCGGAAGCTCGCATTAACATCATGTAGTTTTGTTAGCCATTGAAAGGTATCATAGCTACAAGGTTACTTGGTTTCTCTCACTGGGAACAATCACATTTTCCTCTACTGGCTAACACGGTACCAAGCCTTTGGCTCCTAACACGCATGCTAATTTCTCTTCCAGCGGTTACGACATCCCTTTGAACCCCCTGCATCTTATACCGTTCTATGCCGGGGCTCGTTTCCACGATTTCCATCACATGAACTTTGTAGGTAACTATGCATCAACATTTACATGGTGGGACAAAGTCTTCAACACCGATTCTCAGTACCAGGGCTACCGAGAGAAGGGGAAGACGCAGGAAGGAAAGAAGAGGAAGTAATTCCCCTCCCAAAAACACCGCTTAATTTTCCATTATATGGATCGAGAATTGCTCTTAAATCCTAACTTCTACCGCGAGTGCAGGAAAGAACACTGATTTATCTGTAGCCTGCGGGAGATACAAGTATAGCTGTGCAAATCAGCCACAAATCCAATTGCAGCTGCCATCGTACAAATGCCACGTTGGGCCTTACTGTCAGAACGAGCAGAGATGATTGTTGCAGACTGACTGGGACCGCTCGGAGGATACAAGGACTGCAAGAATAGTTCACACTTCTGTCACTTTCATCTCTTTGTCAAACATCGCATTGTATTTTTCTACATAGTACATATTTTAATTATTTAACATTTTAATTGCCAGCTGCCCTTCAGTAGTGTTACTGACGGTGCGCTGATGTCTGTACATGTATGTTGGGGAGATACCATTAAAGCCACTAACTCATCTTTGGCGCCGTACTTTGGCCAGTGTTTCTCGTGGTAAGCCGGACCTCTGCTTCTGCGATTTTTGCCATAAAGACCTAATGAAAAAGAATACGCATAGTGCTTGTATTTGGCACTTTATAAATGGTGACCTTTTCCTTTAACGTGGTGCATTATCGAGGGTGGTTTGGAGTTACGTTTTCAGAACATTCGTGCTGAATTGCGCATATATGCATCTTATATAAGGGCTGTTCACATCACGTTTTAATGTACGTTTAACATATATGATAAATTAAAAATAAAAAGTACGCAAACATGCAGTTTTAGGCCGCCTGCAGACGGGCGGAAATTCCGCGGAGGGATTTCCTGCGGAATTTCTGCCTGTGGAAGCCGCTATAGGATTGCCTTAGCAAACGCAATCCTATGCAGATGTCCGTGCGAAATCTTGCGTGGCAAACAAATTGCAGCATGTTCTATTTCTGTACGGGGCTCGCAGAGCCCCGCACAGAAACGTCACTCACCGGCCACCGGCTCCGGTCTGCACATGCGCCGGCAGCCGCCACATGAAAGATCTGGAGCTGCGGGGCGCGGGTGAGTACGCGCTGCTCTCTGCAGGCGCTCGGTCGGGTCCCGCTACGAGAATTCTCACAGCCGGATCCGACCCGGCCGTCTGCAGGTGCCCTTAATCATACGTATTCGTTTTTTTTACTGTATACGTTAAAGCTATAGCCATATGTATTTCACTGTAGAGTCTTTGTTTTTTTCATAGTTTTGTAGTTAAGCCCTGGTTTTTAGGTATTTATGAATTTTAAAAATATATAGAAAAGTACTGCTTTCCGTTTTATACTGACTGCAGTGTAGAACATGTACAAGACAAAGTGGGGTTTACTGCTCTGAAGTATGCACCAACTATAGTCTATGGGTATGTCAAGCAATACCGTTTTTTTCTATTAAAATGTATGCAGTTGCTGGATGATTAAAGCGTGATGTAAACAGACCCTTACCAGACTGGATTCTCTACTGTTTTCTTGGCCCAGACCAAATATTGAATCGTAGAGCTGACGTCAAAGCAGTCATAAAGGGGGCTATGGAACCAAAGCTTACTCACTGGATAAGGCCGGTTTCACATCTGTGTCGGAACCTCCATCCGGTTCCATCATAGATCCAGCTTCAAATTCCGGAAGAAGCAGCGTTACATGCAGCACTTTTTCTTCCATCCCAAAGCCAGACAGCTGGGCAGAAAGCAGGTGGACCCCCTTATAGTCAATGGGGTCCCTATGCAGTGTTTAGTTCTGCCTACAGACGGAACTGTCTGCCTGCGGGGAGTCACCAGCGCAGGTGTGTATGCGCTCTTCTTAAAAGTTCGGCAATTTTCTGATTGATTTCTTTCAGCTCAACATTGTCAAAATCTCTGATTTGTTTGTTGTCAGTGATTGAAAACACCTTTTTTACACAAGATCTGAAACTGTCTGCTGTAGCCATTCTCTGACTGTTGAGCTTGTTGACCCGTTGGATACGTGGACAAACTGCAGACTAGTCCAGCCATGTTTCATTCTGGTTAGGGCTACATGCAGTGGTGGATTAGGTGGACCAAAGGCCTGGGGCTGTTCAAACAACGTGGGCCTCCCATGTCTGCAGCCAATCCGCTATGTGTGTGAAAATACACTAATAGTCCCAATATGATTGCCACTAAGGGTATGTCCGTATGTAGCAGAATTGGTGCTGATTGTGCTGTGGATCAGGGGAGGTGAAATAAAAGGTTAATCATTGTTGTGTTGGAGATATATATTGTGTACACACTGTGTATTAAAGCCATTGACAGGTGAAGTGAATAACATTGGTTGTATCATAACAATGGCTGGCCATGATAGAAAGGTGTCAGAACACACAGAGCATCACAGCCAGAACAAAGGGGGCTTCATGACCCTTATCCACCATGTAAAGAGCCTATAATGGACATGTGAGAATCAGAACTGGACTAGCTGGATGAATCCTGTCTTTTTTTACATCATGTGGACAGCCGTGGGCATAGTTTACCCGGGAAGCGATGGCACCAGGATGTACTATAAGGAGAACAGCAGTCCATCTAACGCCTGGCAGGGAAGCCTAGGGGGGCCGGCGTTCTTGTGGATGTTATTTTAGAAATAGAGAGGGCCAGGCATGTAAGCCCCATACAGGTACAGGACTACAAAGCAGTCTATCAATCTCAATCCAAAAAGTGTGTATATGAGTGCATGACTACCAAATGTGTGGAAGTGTTTAACCTCCTAAAAGGGAGTCTGTCTGTCAGCTTGAACGTGTTCGCCAAACCACAGGCATGATGTTCTAGAGCAGGAGGAGCGGAGCGGACTGATATAGAACTTTATGGGGAAAGCTCCAGTAGAAGTTGTATTTTATCATTTACATCCCTGCTCATTCATATCAGTCCGCTCCGCTCCTCCTGCTCTAGAACATCATGCCTGCCATTCGACTTCTAAGGGATCACCAACAACTGCCATGGAAGAAAAAGTTCCTGCCTAAGGTCAGTTCTACACGGGCGATTGTGGTTTTCACGTCTTTGTCCCTGCAATTTTTGTGCCTCAGGTATTTTTTTTTTTTTAGACTATCGCATCGCTGCTGCTCGCTTGATCACGTTTTTATTGGGAAAGTCAAAGGGACTTTCTAATGTTAAAATCGCATTGCAACACATGTTTGTTATATTGTGACGCAAAAGCAGGCTCCATAGGGAAACATGGGAGAACCGCATCAGTAAAAACACCACTGATGGAAAAGAAACTAGCAAAAAAATAAATAAAAAAAACAAATGTTTTTTAATATCGCATCAGGTGAAAATTACGCAATGTTCTCGCCTGTGTGAAACCTACCCTACGGCTGCTTTATACAAGTGCTGTCAACGCTTGTGCAGTAGTGTTAATTGCCATGCAAGTTAAGTCCTACAGTTGTTGGAGCTAGCGCTCGTGGGACGGTACCCTAAAATTGCTACAGTATACATGAAACTGACCAATCGCAGTGCAGCCAATCAATCGATTCTGGGATCTTTTGTATGAATGACCCTGATAGCAAAATGTTAGACTACACTGGCTGATGAGGATTACAGTTTTTTTTAGGGTCCATTCCCACGAACGTATATTGGCTCGGTTTTCACGCAGAGCCGATATAAGGCGTCCTCATGTGCAGGGGGGGGGGGGGAGGATGGAAGAGCCAGGAGCAGGAACTGAGCTCCTGCCGCCTCTCTGCCCCACTGCACTATTTGCAATGGGGAGAGGTGGAACAGGGGTGGGGCAATTCTCAAAACTTAGCCCCACCCATGTCCCGCCTCCTTTCATTGCAAATAGTGCAGAGGGGCAGAAAGGAGGCAGAGAGGGGGTGGGAGCTCAGCTCCTGCTCCTGGCTCTTCCATCTTCCCCCCCCCTGCACATGAGGATGATGTATATTGGCTCGGCGTGAAAACCGAGCCGATATACGTTCGTGGGAATGCAGCCTTAAAGTGTAAAAAGATTCACTGGTCTTTTCTCAAATTGACGAACGATCGGCTGATCGTACCGCACCATACATGTTTCAAGCCAGCGACATTTTCCAACTTAAGCTCCCATTTTTGGCAGGCTACAACCTGCGGTCATGCATCACAAATAGGGATGAGTGAGCGTACTTGCTAAGGCAAATTACTTGAGCAAGTATTGTCATTTTCGAGTACATGCCTGCTTGTCCCAAAAGATTCGGGGGGCAGGGGAAAGCGGGGAAGAACGAGGGTGAGTATGGACCTGTTTGCTATCAGTCAACGCCTTTAATGATATATACTATAATTAGGCAGCAGCTTGGTGCAGGACATGTTTTATTTGCTAATGTGGAAAAATACCTTTTACTTTCCTCATTATCATCCTATGCTGCGGTGATCTGCTGTAACCACATGCCGGTGTAGCGGACCAACCACAACATAATCCCTTCTGTTAACCTTTTTCAATCCACTGTCTGACATTTTCCTACATTCTGATGGAAGCTTATACAGCTCCAATGTCAGAAGACGTCCGACAGGGTATTCTTACCGTCTATTGCCACCACTCCACTGTCGGAGCCTCTCTGGTGCACACACACTGGCTTTAGCCAGCAGATGGCACCGTTGTATCACAGCAAAAAGAGAAAGCCTTTTAGGAAACCCTGAATCCAAAATTGGATTGGAAAAGGTTAGCCTGAAATGAAGTTCATGTACCATATGGATATCTGCTGCCCTGCTGAACAATGAATCAGTGGGATGTCTGCGTGTTACATTTTATGACCTGTCCACTTGTGATCATATACGCTGCATATCGTAGCGCAGGCTATTAGTCCCAGCCAGAGTATTGACTGCCAACATATTTTCTTGACTTGTCAACCATAAACTTCTTTTATTTCTTTATTCAAATATTTTTATTAATTAAGTTTTAGATGTCCAAAGACGTTTTAAACATACAATACAAAAACACCCAAATAAACATACCCCCATGAATCTCTTGTACAACCATAAACCTCTGCCACTCACACAATACCTATTGATAAGGCCTATACACCGGATTTCTGACATAAAAAGATGCAGATTTTTGCAGAGGTTGTACTTGCACAAAAATATGCACCTTTTTGACTTTTTTCTACTGACCCTGGCACTTTTATAAAAATTGGGAGGGCATAGCATAAGGGGCAATGCCACCATTAGCTGACAAGTGTTCTATGATTTACTCCAGAATGTGACCTAATTTAAAGTACAAATATACAGGGGGTGGACAAAAATATGGAAACACCATAGGAAATGCATGCCTTAAATTACATAGGATTATAAATCATATTTCACAATACTACCAGTAAATTTTAACTATATGAAAAGGTCAGCTCAGTGCTAATGATTAAAACCCCATGCGGATCCCTCCTAATGGTCGGGATCCATACACATGTACTACAGTGGAGTTAGTAGGCGGTGCTGTAGTTGTTGCATGATACAATGATCTATATAACAGCGCCAACACGTGGTAAGCGGCGTTTGTATTGGAGACAGTATTTTGCACAGTTGTAATGGCAGAGCTGGTGGAATTCCAACACGGTCAAATTGTTGGTGCCCGCACGGTAGGTGCCCCTGTAACAAAGACAGCGGAAGTATTTGCTGTACCACGAGGCACAGTATCCAAGATTATGACCGCATACAGCAAAATCTGTGTCCGACAAACACCAGCGTGGATGGAAATGTGTGTTGAATGACAGACACGATCATTGCGTAGGGTTGTGATAAAAAAGAAGCAGACTATAGCTTAGGTGTTTCCATATTTTTGTCCACCCCCTGTACATCGGGTCATAGGTTTCATTGATTTAACTTTTTGGCACACATGACAGCCAGAGACAAGGTACATGCAAGAGGTGTGTTACTCTTAGCCATATTTAAACAATCGAGTACGATATTGGTATGAGAATCTCAGACCAATATTGGACTTGTAAATATGCAATGCATTTTGTGAGAAAAACGTATCCTGGTTGGAGTTGAGCAAACGTACTCTGCCGAGCTTGATGCTCGTTCGAGTATTAGTATACTCGATGGTGCTGAGAGAGAGGGAGAGGGGCGGGTCCCATACAAAAATGCTTGAGTCTCCCATTGAAGTCAATGGGGTTCGTTACTCGAATAGAGCTCTCGAATTTTACGAAAAGCTCGAATAACGAGGACCCGAGCATTTGGGTGCTCGCTCATCTCTAATCATGGTACATGCGATTTTCAAATGTGTTTTTCAACACATGAAAGTTGTATGTTGTTACAATAGGAAAAATTGTTAAAATCACTTTCAGATAAAACTGGCATGTGTATACGAGTGCGATGCGATTTTTAACTCACCCATAGCAAATAATGGGCGGATTTTCCATGATATTGCAGAAACATAGGACATGCTTCAGTTTTACTGGAAATAATGGGTTAATACAACGCACAAGTTCTGTTCTTCTTGCAAACACACAGAACTTGTGTGATTTTCTCTCACATGTAAATAAGGCCTTAATTAATCTGTTACATCTTACTCCTCCAGGCACTTCACCAAGATTGGCACATGTAATGCAGTTCTTCATAATGTCTATACTTGATTACAGCCCACCTGCCTTGTAATGGAGTTGTAGGGTCAATGTCTGTATTGGCTCTTTGTGTTTATTCTTCTTGCTCTTCTATTTCTCTGCCAATGTAGGGTGGCCCAATTGTTAGAACTGCTGCCTTGCAGTGCTGGAGTTGTGGGTGACGGCTGTAATGGAGGTTTCCCATGTTGATACTCCTCTTGATTAGATTTGAATGCTGGGGCATTGCAAGGCAACCGTGCTAACCACTGAGCCACATTCATTGAGGAGGGACTCCCACCCAGAAAACAGACAGAATTGGAAATGAAGAATGGATTGTCTTCAAGTTTCATCTGCCTCCTATTGAGTACAAAACAGTAAAAAAGACATGGGAAATGCATTTCTATGGGCTGGAAAATGGAAACATTTTCTTTCTGTTTTGCTCTTCCACCTGTGTGAAAAGACCCTCAAGGCATCTGTCTGCATTCACTTCTCATAGTAGTCTCAGTATACAAACTCATAGTAGCTGCAAGAGAATATTACATTATTGTAACAAAGCAAACATCATCCTACTAACAGTTGTGTTTCCAGCCACTAGATGGCTACAAAAGTGTGTGATTTTATAGCAATGCGACAGTGCTACAAAATGCATGTATGAGAAGCCCATGGTTTCCAATGGGTTCTTTCACATTAGCGATTTTTTGCTAGAATACAAAATCGCTGCATGCTCTAAACAGCCACAATTTGCTACATTTTGTAATCCAAGTTTCCCTATGGAGCCTTCCTTTCTGTTGCATCGCATCGTTTTTGGTGCAGTGTGATGCAACTTTTACAGTAAGAAATCCTACTGTAAAAGTTCTAAAATAAGCCCTAGCTGCAAAACCCCCCAAAATAGATATATCACCTAACAGCCACTGCCGCACTTCTCCGCAGCTCCCCGGCCCTTGTCTTCAGTCTTCAGGCAATTCTTCCTGGTCCGGGGTTTGAAAAACCCCGCCTTCAGGAAGTGCTGCCTGTGATTGGTTCTCAAACGTCGCAGCTCAGCCAATCAGAGACAGCGCTCGATGAACCAATCACAGCCATTCAATGAATGGAGTGGCAGCCGTGCATGTATGGCTAATGGTTCATTCACTGCAACATCACAGCGATAGGGAGAAGCAACCCTTCATTGAGAAATAAGGGTCGCCTGTTATTGGGATTGATGTGGGTCCCAGAGGTCAGACCCTAAGTGATCTAGCAGTTTTCACTCATCCAGGAGATGGGTGAAAGCTTGAGAAAACTTGTACTCTGTGGGGTTCCTCGTAGTCAGACCTCCACCAGTCTATAAGTTTTCACCCATCCAAAACTTCAAAAAACTTTTATTCTCTGGATACCCCTTTAAGTGTGCCTATAGAAGTGGAATCACTTTGTACACAATCCATGTACTCGAATGAGATTGCAACAAATTTTTTGACTTTTTAAAAAGTTGCATTTTGTAAAACTTTCCAAAAATCTCACCCCACACAAGCACGTCCCCTTCTAGACACTTTTGAAAAGTAAAGTGAAAGGTGTGCCATTTTTTTCTTTTTGGTACAACACTTAATAGTAAATTTATTGATTTGCGCCAAAAAAAGGCACAATTTACGCCAGAATTGTGGCACAACACCAGTAATAAATGTGCCCCAATAATTGTATATTTAGGAGATATTTTAGCCAATGTCTAACTTAAGCCTCAGCTAATTTGTTGGTCCGCATGTATCAACGTATTTATGCTTTTTTCATTTTTACACATTTCACTCAAGAATTTTTGATGAAAGTTTATTACACCATTTACATCAGTTTTCTGTCATATAAAATTTGCTAATTTTGGTGCACGCTATATGTGTAGCTTTTACTTTCCCTCCAGAAAGAAGAAAAGTAGGCAGGGTTATGTGGAAGGGATGAGACCACTGTCAATCCGACAGATTCCCTATGATTTATGCTTGAATTGGGTGTGAATTATAGCTCAGAGTTATACTTGCTTATAGCAGGTGTTTATATTGCTGGTGTACAGACAAGCAAGGATGCACCAAATGTATTAAGACCTGGGCACCTCCTAATAAATTTGGTGCATCTTACTCCAACAGACTGAGGGTGGCTTCACACGAGAGTGTTTTTGTGCGCACAAAAACACGCTTGAATTTGCAGCATTGCATTCCCAATGGTGTGTGCACATGTCCGTACTTTGCAGGTGTGTGCCTGCAAAGATAGGACATGCGTGCACCATTGGGAATGCACGCATCGTTTTGAATGGAGCTGCAGTTGAAAACAATGCTCTGCCGGCACCCCTGCATTCTTTTTCAGGGAAGAGCTTTACATATAAGCCCTTCCCTGAAAAAGAAACGTTTTAGTGTAAAAAAAAGAAAAAAAAAACCTCTCCACCGCTGCTATGACCCCCACAGGCAGGAAGAACACATCTGCCGCATGCGGCAGATGTTTCCTTCCCCCCCCCCCCCCCCCCCCCGCTACTTAAAAGAATTCCCTGCTGCTACATCTGCCAAATCTGTGGCAGATGCAGCAAAGGGAATTCTTCAATTCTCTACCGCAGCTGTCACACATGACAGCTGCGGTAGAGAATCCTGCTGCTGGCGTCCCTGTCAATGGATTTCAGGGAAGTGCTTTAAACATAAGCCCTTCCCTGAAAATCCAATAAAAATAGTGTAAAAGAAAAAGAAATACTCACCTGCCTTCAGCTTCCGCGACTTCTGGCGCTGTCCCCAGTTCTGTAGTTCTGAGCTATCAGCAGCCAGGGATTTAAAATCCCCGCCTGCTGGTAGCTCTGATTGTGATTGGCTGAAGCACTTCAGCCAATCACAATCAGAGCTAACAGCAGGCGAGGAGTTTACTTCCCCAGCTGCTGATAGCTCAGCAGTGCTACAGAGCCGGGGACAGCGGCAGTAGTTGCGGCGGAGCCCTGGCAGCCGTCAATGGATTTCATGGAAGGGCTTCATGAGCCCTTCACTGAAAATCCAATAAAAATAGTGTAAAATAAAAAAATACTCACCTGCCTTCAGCTGCCGGGGCTCAGCCGCGACTTCTGCCGCTGTCCCCGGCTCTGTAGTTTTGAGCTATCAGCAGCCGGGGATTTAAAATCACTTAGCCAATCGCAATCAGAGCCACCAGCAGGCGGAGATTTTAAATCCCCGGCTGCTGATAGCTCACAACTACAGAGTCGTGGACAGCTGCAGACGTGGCAGAAGCAAAAGGTATTTATTTATTTATTTTTTACACTATTTTTATTGGATTTTTAGGGAAGGGCTTATGTTTAAAGCCCTTCCCTGAAATCCAATGACGGGGACGCCGGCAGCAGGATTCTCTACCGCAGCTGTCATGTGTGAGAGCTGCGGTAGAGAATTGAAGAATTTCTCTGCTGCATCTGCCGCAGATGTAGCAGCAGGGAATTCTTTTAAGTAGCAGGGGTGAAGGAAACTTCTGCCGCATACAGCAGCGGCGGAGAGGTATTTTTTTTATTTTTTTTTACACTAAAATGTTTCTTTTTCAGGGAAGTGCTTATATGTAAAGCCCTTCCCTGAAAAAGAATGCAGGGGTGCCGGCAGAGCATTGTTTTCAATCATTGAAAACAATGCACGCAGCTGCATACACGCGTGTTTTTGCTCGTATGTAGGTGCGCACCTATGTACGCACAAAAACACGCTTGTGTGAACCCACCCTTAGGCTAAAAATGCCATCCTCAGTAAATCTCCCCTCTCAGTGTCTTATCTGCTGTGAGACACATTTATTAACCATTTGTGCTAGAACTTACAACCACTTGTACCATGCACGTCGTTGCTTGGCCAGGATTTCGACACGTTTATGAAATGGCTCATGTGACGTCTGATTGACAATGGCTGGCGACTGCCCGCTTGAGAGTGGAACAGAATTATGCCACATATGTAATTGGCCATTGCCAGCATATGAAAGAGGAGGGCTATAAGAAAAGTAAAAAATACGTATCAGTTGGATAAATACGTTTACCGCACTTCTACTGGAATGGTCAAATAAATATTTTCCAAAGCATTATCAGCCAGCAAATTCCTCCCATTTGGGACTATATTGCGTATACCTCTTGGTCAGGGCTTAAACAGATCGGTGTGTTTTAGCACCGTTATGCAGCCGTGAAAACTGCAAAAAAAAAAACAAGCGGTTGATGCGCTAATACACTACCTGGCGGCGAGTGTATTATCGCATGCGCCCATGTGTTTTTGCCTTCAGAGGGCAGTAAACACTTGCTCACATACCTTAGTGCTCACTTACTCAAGCATATTTTCCCTATATATTACGCGTGTACTTTTTACTGAAACCCCATTGACTAGCATTGGAGTAATCAAACGTGTTTTACACGTACGAAAAAATTCTCAGCCTGTGCCATTGTGGTCCATATTACGCAATAAATCAATAGGGCCTGCTAGTGTTTTTTTGCGTGCATAAACACACAGTGGTCACAGCAAATCTGAATCAAACTATTAACGACAACTAAGCTGTTATTATCAGCAGTTCTGGCAGGAGACAACTACCTACCTCCACCACAGAGATCCGGTGGGCTATGGGACTCATGGTGATGTCACTGCTGTGAGAAGAGCCAAGCTGTGTGTGTGATGTGTGGGGTGTAATAGAGCTGTGTGTGTGCATGTACCATGTAACAGAGCTGTGTGGTGTATTGCGCCACCAGAAACACTGGTAGTATAATTTCCTACACAACGCAGCAGTCCTGACAGAACACACTGACCTACCTCCACCACAGAGATCCAGTGGGCTGAAGAAGCTGTGGTGATGTCACTGCTGTGGGAGGAGCCAAGCTGTGTTTGTCTTTTGTGGTAATCAAGCTACTATGAGTGTGATGTGCCACCAGAAACACTGGGACTGTAATGTCCTATTAATTACTAGTAGAGTGAAAATACGCATGGCTCGGTCGCATTAATACACAGTGCATTTACGCTACCAAAATATGCATTAGAACTGCGTACTATGCAAATAAAAAATACGCATGTAATATGCAAGGCAAATACGTTTATGTGAGCCCTTAATTGTGCGATTATGCTGAATGCCAGTGTGTCCCTGAACAGATGTGCGGCTGCGGGCGAGTGCTCTGATGACTTGTTATTCACAAACCTCACACAAATGCAGGCATATTGTAGCTGCAAATAATCATCACTAAGGTGTTCTGCTGAGAAAGTGCGATCTTAAGATTAAAAATAGAGAAAAGTTGTTATACAGTGATAATATTAACCCCTTAGTGACGACCCCATTGACTTTTTACGTCCTGGCTTTTTGGGCTTTAATATTCAGGGATGTAAAAACATGCTTCATCTGAGGATTAAAGCCCTGTGGGCCGAGGACGTGACAGAAACAAGCTGTCGGTTCCTGGAGGTAGCTGACAATCTGGAGCTGTCATGGTAATGTGATCGACACTATCCAACCGATTACAATAAAGAAAATAAAAAGTGCAAAAAAGTTAGTTTCAGCTCCCCTCATGAATCGCTTCCATGAGGGGGGCTGAAAGTACTCACCCCATCCTCTGCGATGTCCCGTGGCAATATGGTCCTTCCAGGACTTTACGTCTCCTTCTGTGGATGCGAGCCCGAAGTTTCCGTCTGGCACGTGCGCAGAAGGGCTCGCACCCCCGGGGGATTTAAAATCCCTCTCCTCCCAGCCAGCATGTGTAGTCGAGAGCAGAGAGATATCACAGGGGACCGCTGTATGTGGTTCCCGGTCACATGATCACTGTTATCCAAAGAATAACAGTAATCAGGTAAAGTAAAAAGAAAGTTTAAAAAAGTGTATAAAGTTTAAAAAGTTAAAGTTTCATCTCCCCTCGCAGATCATATCCGTGAGGGAGGATGAAATTATGGACCTAAGGCCCCCGGATTTATCCGCAGACCTTACCACGGCTTATGTGCATGCGCTTGTAGCCAAAGTTGCGGACACGTGCAAAAGCCGCAGATTGCCTGGGTAATTTAAAATTTCCCTGCTCCTGGCTACCAAACGTAGCAGAGAGTCTGGAGATTTCACGTGCTGGGGCACGGTATGCTTTTCTAATCCTGTGATCGCCGCTATCCAATGGATAACGGCGATCACGTAAAAGTAAAAGAAAGTTAAAGTTTCACCTACCATCACGGATTTTATCCATGAAGGGAGGTGAAATTACTTACCTAAGGCCTCCAGTGATGTCCCCCAATGGGATGTTTATCCTCTGACCTTTCCCCAACTTCGTTGCATGTTAGCGTCGGCAAAATTCTGACACAAGCGCAGAAGCTGCAGAGGGCCTGGGAAATTTAAAATCTCCTTGCTCCTGGCTACTAAAGGTAGCCGAGAGCCTGGAGAAGTGCCCGACAGCCACAGTGAGCAATCTCCTGTCACGTGATCCCCGTTATCCAATAGATAATGGCGATCACGTAAAAGTTAAAAACAGTTGAACTCCAATGCTCCTTTTGGTTTGAGCCCTATTGTGCAGCTAGACATAAGATTAGAGCCACAATGGGTATATTTCTGAACCCGGGACAAATAGGGCTATTCATTTTGGATACCGTTTTTAAAAGGACATAATTGCCAAAAAATGAAAATCGTAATTTTTTCCTTCTGCTTTGCTGAGATTCATTCAAAAACTGTAGTGTCAAAATATGCAGTACACCCATAGATGAATTCGTTAAGGGGTCTAGTTTTCAAAATGGGGTCATTTGTGAGGTTTCTCTGTCATTTTGGCCGCTCAAGGGCTCTACAAGTGGGCAATGGGGTGTAAATCACCTTCAAGCAAAATGCCTGTTCTGAAAGCCACCAACTGCCTCATTTGGTTTGGGGCCTGTTGTGCTTACGATTAAGGCCACAATGGGTATGTTTCTGGACACAGGACAAACGGGTATCTATTTTGGGGTGAAAATCCTCGTTTTCATGTGCACTATAGAAAAGAAATATGACTTTAAAATGACATATTTGCAAAAATATGACATTTTATTTTTTCTCCTCTAAATTGCAATCATTCCTGAAAAAAAACTGTGGGCTCAGAATACTCCTGACCCCCCTTAGTGAATACATTAAGGGGTGTAGTTTTTAAAATGGGGTCATTTGTAGGGGTATCAATCATTCTGACACCTATGAGCCTTTGCAATCTTGGCTTGGTGTAGGAAAAGAAAGGGTTCCTCAAAATGTTGATAAGTATGTTAAATTTGTACGTCTCCTAAATGGTTAAAAAAAAAATAAAAAAAGTTTTTCAAATGTGCGCCCAGAATAAAGTAAACAGATGGAAATATACATCTTATCAAAAATTTGTACAGTATGTTTGCACATATTTGAGATATTATAGTTGAAAATGTGAAAAAATAAAAATTTTTCCAAAATTTTCCAATTTGGGCACTTTTAATAAATATACACAAGTTCTATCAGTCTATTTTACCACCTAACTGAAGTACAATATGTGGTGAAAAAACAATGTCAGAATCACTTGGATATCCAAAACCTTTACGGAGTTATGATATGTTAAGTGACACATGTCAGATTTCCAAAATTTGGCTCTGTCACTAAGGCGCAAACAGGCTTCGTCAGTCGTCACTAAAGGGTTTAACCTTATGGATCCTGGGATTTACACAATCTCTGGGTTACATCAGTAGAGAAAATGTATAGAGAATAGTACTGGTGGAAGTCTAGATTGTAGCTCCCTTCTGACCTCCTCATGAAGACCATCACCAGCATGTGTTATTTACTACACCATAATCCCTCGTGCTGTTCCAGGAGATTATTCCATAATACCCCTATTAAAGGGTTTTATCATGAATATAAAAACCTTTCCAGCAGCTGGGCCTGTTAGCAAATAAAAAACTAGAAAATACCTTTCCTTCGACTGCCCCGGAGCCAGCTTCCAGGTAGACAGCCAGGTGGAAGCATGTGATTGCTGTGACCAATCAGAAGCTGTAATGTCACGTCACTAAACTCCTGGCATCATGGCACCTAGGATATGAGCGCTGATGCCAGGGGCACCGATACTGCTGCTGCAGGCTCTGATTGGCCGCAACAGTCACATGCTTCCGCGTGGCCATCTACTCAGAAGCTGAGCTGTTTAACTCTGCTTCAGGAATCCAAGGAGAGGTAGCTGTTTTCAATTTTTTTTATTTTATAATAGACCTAGCTGCTGGAATTTTTTTTTTATATCTATGATAAAACCCTTTTAAAGCATACCTGCACTTTTCAGGCTTCGAATACCCCAACCTTCAGCAAGCGAGTGTTGTGATTGGATCACGAGCGCCGCTGTCTCAGCCAATCAGAGCCAGCGCTCAATCATTCACAGCCATTCTGTGAATGGCATCACTGAATGGCTGTGATTGGTTCATCGAGCGCCGGCTCTGATTGGCTGAGACAGCGGCGCTCGTGATCCAATCACAACACTCGCTTGCTGGAGGCGGTGTATTCAAAGCCCCATTAGTTACCAGGGAGAGAATGCTGTCAGCGCGGAGGACATGGCAGCCTGCCGGAGACGCCGTCGGCTAGGTGAGTACAAGACACCCCCTGAAAGAAAAAGACACTGTGTCTCTCTTGGGTCAAAAATTAATATAAGACAGTGCCTTATTTTCAGGGAAATATGGTACTTTATAGACACTGAGTAATGCTACCACACAGTCACTGACTAATGCCACCATACAGTAAATGAATATTATCACCGTACATCATACTATCATAATAGCTCTACAATACGGTGACAATATTACTGCTATAATGCGAATGAATAAAACTGTAACAAAAAGTTGAAACAAACGGCAAATAACAGTACTATAATGGCTGTATACAGAGCATCATCCTACAGGCTGTCTCATGCAGTCCTACCTTTCACCCCTGGTTATATACAGTGTACTATAAATACTATAGCGCTAGCCTGGAGTGCAGCACAAAACAATCCCCTATCAATATTAATGAAGGGTAGGCCCTGTGGAAATATAACTGCCTCTTCTGCTACAGGAATAGACAGGATCTCTTTAACTCTTTAACTCAGTAATGACCGTAAATTCCAGTAGGTTATCGCAGTGCCCTGGTGATCATTCATCAGTTGGGTCCCTCTCCATACCATGGACATCAGTGTTTACAGTTTATTAGTGAAGTCAATCCCCATTTGTTTGTCACACCTGTCAGTATTATATTTAGAACCGAACCCATGTGTTTTTATACACGGCATGATTATGGTGCGACTGGTCATTAGACTGATGCACAATCATTTGTTACGTGTAAACACATTCAGTGTCCAAACAATCAGCGACAGTCATTTGTCTGCCGCAAATCATGGGGTACAAACAGGCGTCATAACGATTTACTGAAGAGAAAGTAGTGCCAGAAGGGTTGACTAGGGCCGGCTTCACACAGGCGAACAAATCGCGCACAAATTTGCACCCCATTCTTTTAAATGGGGTCATGCACATGAGCGATGTTTTCCTGCAATGGCACCGCAATGCGATGCTGGAAACTAATAGCAGCATGTCCTATTTTTCTGCGTGTTCTCACATCACAGCAATGGGGTCAGCGGCAGCATTGTGAGGTCTCCCACTGAAAACAATGGGAGAAACTCTGCGATCCTCCGCTGTGGCTGCGATCCGCGATGGAGGATAGCTTTATCCCCGAAGTGATGTGAGGCTGTTTTGACATAAAAACACTTTGCATCCACGGTGAGTTCACATGATGGGGAGCGCGATATGGGGGCGGGATTCATGGCGGGATCAGACACACAAATCTCACACAAATATGAAACCCATTTTGAATGGGTTCATTCACATTTGCGATGAATCGCAGCCCGATAGCACTCTCGTCAGTGTGCAGGAGCCCTAAGGAAGGTGTGTGAGTGGCTGTTCATCAGGACTTTGCACCTCTGCAACTGAGCCTGCATTTGGCAGTCTTGCTGTCTGCATGTTGGAGGGTTGTGGTGCTTCTATCTGCCCTCTTGTATCAGTATATCAGTAAGTATATGGCCGGCTGCACACGGAATTCACGCGGCAGAGTCCGTCAGGGCGCCCCCCGGAGACCCCAAACTTACCTGCGGATCCAGCGTCCTCGCTCCCGCATGACGCTTTGGCGTGACGCGCCGGCCACGTCACATGACACGCCCACCGCGTTACATGACGCGGCTGCGGTAGGCGGAGAGGCGATTTCATGCTATCTTCCGCTGTGCTACAGCGGAAGATAGCATGAACAGACGGCTTCCATTGACTGCAATGGAAGCCGTCCGCACGTACACCCGTGGCAAATAGAACATGCCGCGGGTGAGGACGGGAGACTTTACGGTGTGGAATTCCGCACCGTAAGCATTGAGCTATTAGGTTCAATAGAACCTAATAGCTGTGGGCAACGCGGCGGATTTGCGGCGGAAATCCGTCCGTGGGAAGGAGGCCTATGGACGCTTTCTGTGATTTTTTTTTTTGTCTGCTTATATTTTCCTTTTCTGTAATTTTTGTACTTTCAAGTACAGTTCAGCAACTATCAAAAAAGTGTGCTAGCGGCACATTCAGTCTCCAACAGTAAAACTGTATCCATTCGTCCTCCTGCTGTATAATTATATGCAATCCCGTCTACCACCCTACAACTATATACAGTCCCTCCCCATGTTAGCAATCATAGGTATTCTATATCAAAGCCAGGAATGGGTTCCGCACTTTTTGATTGTCATAATGCAAACATCAGCCAAACAACTTTTACTTCAGCTAACCACCCATCTGCACGGAGATCTCATTTAGTGGCACAAGATCACAGAAAATCACTTCTCTAATTTTTCCCTAAAAAAAGCACTGTTCCCCCCGCCCCAGGTGTTCTCCCTCCACCCCATTCCAGCAGCTGCTATGGCTCCAGTTACACCTATGCATATGGCCCCTTATAACGGTATCAGTCCCAGTCCCCTTATTAACCTTCCTCCTGTTGGAGGTGCCGTATCCTGATGTGCTCCCTCACTGGGGAGACCTAAGCAGCTGCCTCTCCCGTCTGTCCCTTGTACGGCTTGACAGATTCCTATCCGTTTCCCTGCTTAAATCCTCATCTTGGCTCCAGTTTCCCTCTGATTCCTCAGGGTCTGTTGTTTTACAGCGGTGACCAGATGATGAATAAACCATATGTTTTTTAGGGGTTGTGCTTTATTTAACAATCCACAGTAAGCGTCATCTGGCATCAATGATCTTCACTGTTGATTTCAGCCTGGATAAACCACTCCGGGGTAAAAAGGCTGTTTTTACTGATACCATTGTTACAATGCTGAAGCTGGTTTTGGTATTCAGGACTGAAACCGCTTTCAACAGTATTTATAGGAGATGTCCACCTCTTAACTACTGAAGGCTTATTGATCTCTTTTGCCATGTTTATGTGATATTAGTATTGTTTATTGTTGCAATGTTCTGTACATCAGCCATCCTCCTGTTATATTCTTCACTTTCCATGAACTCATTGGTCTTCTGTTATCAGCGCTCATCAACTTATTGCATGTATGTCATTTTCCCTTGATTATGCGCAATCACATTCTTCTGCTATGTTTACCCCTCGCACAGGCATCCCATATTTATGGAGCATGCATTGATTGTCACTATGGACTGGCTGATTGTTTTCCTCTGTATACTGCTTCATACCTCTCCTCCAGGTGATTCGAATTATGGGTATACACATGATAGGATCACAAGTGTTTCCTTTATTGACTTCAATGGAAAACATCGCAATCCCATGCACATTGCACGACATGTGAATGCCATGCAATGTCTTTCAAGGTCTCATTGAAAGCAATGGATGAGGCGTTCCAAAGGAACGCCCCAGGAAAGAACTTGCCGTGAAGACGAAAAAAATCGCTTGTGTGAATGAATCCACTCAAAAGAAACGATTTCTTATCTGTGCATCGCATAAAACCTGCGCGAGAATATCAATGCTCCCTCTGTCTGGTTTTAGACAAGTGTGCTCCTTCAACTTGTGGTTCTGTAGTTTTCCAGGAGCATACTGCTGCAGGTGTGGATGATTTGGTTGGCTGATGGTGTGGCGTTCTCCAGCCAGCCAATCACCAGCTGTCTGCTGCATATAAATACCAGCTCCTCTTGCTGAAGGGTGCTGCTCATTTATTCATTTCCCATTTATCTTATTCCCCATCAGAACTCAGTGCTTGGAGTCATGCATGTTCTGCTTTGGTGTAAGTTGCATGCATGAGGTTCTGGGTTGGATTCCCTTGTCTGTTTGTTGGTGTGAACAGCAACGTTTTCATGATATGTTGTAATTCCCTTGTTTTGTGTTTCCTGCCTTCCATCATCTATGGCGAGCCAGACCCCTAGGTCCTAGCATGGGGCTGTCCATATTGGGACGATCGCCCCGCATGTAGGTAGGACTCTCTTTGTGTTTTAGTTGACTTGTTAGAGTAGGGTCTTACAAGGAAACAAGGACCCTTGACGTGGGCTTGTGAGCTTGAGTACTTTATTCTATCTGCTGTTATGTGCTAGTTTTCTTGGTAAGTGTTTTGGCATTTGTCAGTCGTTGTTGGATGTCAGCTCACACATTCATTTATCTGTTGTAGCATTACAGTTCATTTGTTGTTGGTTGTTTGCTCGCACGTTCAGTTTATGTCACTGGTGTCTTGTGTGTATGAATGTCCCTATCCTCTCTCCAGCCCTTGTTTGCATCCGTGTAGGTTTCTCACAGCCTGCACGGCCATAACATAGTGACCATCTGTCTTACCTGCTCAAGTTTTGGCTATTCTTTAACCTCATTAGCATACCAACTAAACATACTGTCTGAGACAGTTTTCAAGGCAAGACAAATATAAAACACGAGTTTATTTACTCTTTAGTATATGTAAGTGAAATAGTTAATTAACATATAGGCATTGAGATCACATGGGTAACAAAGATAAGCATCAATACGTCACCGGATATTGTAGCATCACTCTGCAATCGGGGAATCTCCAGGTACGATTGGTAGGAGGAATCCGGGAATACGCCGACACGTCTGCCGGCCACACAACGAAACGAGTCCCGACTCCTCCCTGAAGATCACTGTTATTTATACTGTTCTTACATTACGTGGCATATCTGCTTCTGCGCAGTTATGGGTATATACGTCATTCTAATATGGCTAATCAGGTTCTACGCATGCTTGATAGACGCTTGGCAACAAAATATAATAAATATTTTGTCCATGAAGTTATCGACATCTGCATTCTATTATGAGTCATTCTTGCTGTACCATACCATATATGTCCAAAATATTCTGCTTTTGAACAAATGTTAGCAGAACATTCAGACGGGTCATTAGTTCATTGAAGTTCTGGTTAACTCATACGGCAACTAGTTATTTGATTACCTTAATTTCTCTGCCTTTGACACAACCATACAGTTCAATCGTATCCCATACGTGTCACAATCGGTCCTTAATCATTCACTATTTGCCGTATGATACCATTAAAACTTTTGGTTTTCTACAGAATACCTTATATGCCATGAAACAATTCCATAGCGATAAAAGTATTACAACTATGGCCAATACCAAAACAGGATGTATTAGTCAATTAAGAGTGGTTTGTGCAGATGATGAATAACCCATAAAGATGTCATACCAATGGTGTGACGTGGCATCAGCAATAGCCGAGCCCATCTTTACAATTTTGCCAGCTATTACAGTTGTACTTACAATATGCGTTGCCAAAGATCTATTAAGCAATTTAATATGTTGCTGTACTTCTTCTGTGTCTTCTAACAACTTTTTGAATTTGGTCAAATTTAGATCCCAATTTGACACATTTAAAGGCAGTGGTTGCCAATTGACAGCCACTGTCTTGTCTTGTTCGGGTAATAACACAAAGGTCTCATTTTCCCAAACAAGTGCAGATACGTTTCGCAAGCATCCTGAAAATGGGACAACCATCCCAGGTACAACAGGATAATTACTTGCCAAACATACCTCCTGTGGGGCTATTTCAACCATCATCTTAAAAGTGAGTGGCAGCACAGTCCATTCACATACATTGATTGTATTTTGTAATAAGCATGGTTCATAAACAGCCGATTGGACCTTGCATATGGTCCCTTCTAATGTATCATCACACAATGATAAATCATGATTTCTATTTTGGTCATCAATGTAAATCCCGTTAAATCTAGGTACCCAGAAATGCATATCTTCTGGAACACCTATAAGTAAGGGGAGAACTACAAACTTACACATCACACTCTTTTTAGTAACATTGTATATAAATATGGTCCCTTTACATAATATATCATTGCAAACCATTTTCTGCGCCTCCAACTGTATCCAATCAGTCTCAGTTATAGTCTGATTGAACACGGTCCTCCACACCTGCTCATTGCCAGTCATGAGCATAGTTTGAAGTGTGTTCTTTTGTTGTTGCTGATAAATGGTCTGCAAGGTACATATTGACCAATTAACATAGTTAGATATGTTAGAATTTATTTCATATGAAAACCTATTAGATGCATCTTGCAAATCAAGCATTATTGTGTCCACATCCGTTTGCATACTAAAGGGCTGCCATATAGTGGGCATCCAGTTAGCCTGCAATGTGAGCACATCTTTAATACCACTTCCCGCGTTATGCATTCGATTAGCTAAAGTCTCTATATCAAAACCATTAATAGTCCCAGAAAGCGCTCCGTAGCCTCCGAGTAAGGTATCATACCAAGCTCGACGGGAACGCTTGGTAGGACAAGTCCTTGAGGGTGGAAACTGCACAGAGACTTGTATAACAGTCTTTTGAGCATCTTGTCCCACCTGGCGACAGGTGGATGGAACCCTTTTTATATGTCCAGGATCTATTTTAGAAGCATTAATGTTCACGAATACCAGGAACTGGCCCCACATGGCCCGATTCTCGATCTCCGTTGCATTCCCACATGTAATTACTTCTGTCTCATTTAAAGGAAATGAAAACTGCACTCCCGTATTTGTACAATTCTGAACATATTGTATCACCTGGGAGTAATTGAGATATGGCAACTCTTTTGGTCTCTGACAGCAAGACACTTTCACAAGTGACGTAATGTTTATTTGTCCCGTTGCCTTATGCAGTGCATATGAAGGACGGTAGGTCGAACTTATATGCGATAATGGATTTCCACTCCAGATAGTCCCATCAAATGTAATATTCACGATATGACATTTCTGGTTGGCTTCACAAGTGAAGTTGTCTTGCTTCCTGGTTCGGGTTGAACTCCTCCAGCCCCACGAATAGTCATTCCTTCCGGTGTCATTGACACGGATCCCTGGCGTCCACGCATCACCTACTGCGAACACCGAACACATGACGCCAAGGATTCCAAAAATGATTATGTGATTCTAGAGAAGGCAAGGAAACAAGCATTATTCCCGCAAATAGCACTTTTCTTGTGGGACATATTCCCATTTCTCTATTCCGGGTCGCATAATGAGCAAAGTTCGATCTTTCCCCACAGCAATAACCTCTGCCGGGGAGGGCGGTCCTTGGTGATTCTGAACCCATATTTTGGCCCCTACATTAGTAACATCAGTTGAGCCAAAGCCTTTATCTCCTCTAACAGTAAGTTCAGTGGGAGCCGCCCCTTCTTCCACTTGTGTCAGATACACTGGTATTAATAGCAGCTGTGCCATGCGCTCCTTTTTTCCTATTATCAGAGGATCTGTTCCTAAATTTATCATGATTACTTGAATTTCCCCCTGATAATCCGCATCTATGACTCCCCCTAGGACCACTGCACCTCTCAAAGCAAAACTTGATCTAGTAGCTATCTGCCCGAAGTGATTCTCCGGGATCTTGCATCCTATCCCTGTGGGAATAGTACTCACCTTTCCCGGGGCTATCACCACCGTATCAAGAGCGTATAGATCCAACCCTGCAGCGGCAGGAGTGGCTCTATAAGGTGCCTGCGCATCTGGATTTATTTTCCAGTATAAGATTGTCTCTAATTTAGCTACATCTATACTGAGATTGGGTGTTAGCATGCGCATTAAGGGTGTCATGGAATCAGTGATGGGCCTGTTGTTGATAATCTGTAAAGCACCAGTGAGATTATCTCTCCATTGACCATATTTGTCAGTCTCGGTAAGCTTCTTCAGGGTAGATTTTAACAACCCATTCATTCGTTCCACCAGGCCCGCGGCCTGTGGATAGTAGGGCATATGATATACCCACTCTATGTTGTTTTTACTGGCATACTCTTTTACCTGATTACCGGTAAAATGTGAACCGTTGTCTGTCTGGATCTGCAGGGGAGTCCCATAATACTGGGTAATAATTTCCAGAGTACGTAAAGTACTCCATTGTGTTGCTGTTTTACACGGGAATCCCACCATCAGACCTGAGAATGTATCTACTGCTGTACAAATATACTTACATCCTCTGCTCTCAGGGAGGGGCCCTACAAAATCCATCTGCCAAATCTGCGCTGGCAACTGGCCTCTCCCTATGTGTCCTATTACTGTATGAGGCACTTCTCATTTTTGCACATGTTGACATACTGGACATTGCGCGATTACTTGTTTGATCATGTCCACCGTCAATGGGATACCTCTTTCTTGTGCTCACCTGTAAGTGGCCTTCTCTCCCAAGTGTCCACTTTTTTGGTGAGCCCAAACAGCTGTACCTTGAAGCCATTATTCCTTTTCCTTGTCAGGTTCTTGTACGGCAACAGAGATCGATGCTGCCGCATCTGCTTGAGAATTAAATAAACGTTCCAATGAGTCAAGAGGGACATGAGCATCAACATGAAACACAGTACTTTTGGTACTCCTAATGAATTCCTCTATGTCTTGCCAAAGCTCTTTCCCCCACAATTCCTTACCATGAATGTTCCAATTGTTCTTCTTCCATCCCATGATCCAAGTGGCCAAACCATTGGCAACTGACCATGAGTCCGTATACAAATGACATTCTTGCCCTTGTTCCTGCTTCAGAGCTAAGAATACTGCACAAAGTTCTGCATATTGACTACTCTTACCTTCTCCTTCCATGACCAACGTCTTGTCTAATTTTGGATTAAAGGCTACACTTTTCCATCTACGCCTTCCACTGATATACTTGGCCGAACCATCCGTGAACCAAGCATGCTCTTTTTGGGAGTCTGTCAACTCAGAGTAAGGTATTCCCCACTTTACTGGGGATTCCTCCATTTGCGCTACTGGTGTAACCTGACCATCTGGAGGGATATCAGCTATCTTTTCATGCAGGGCAGCTATCCCCCCTTCACCTTTTTTCGCTCTTTCTGAGATGTACCATTTCCACTTAATGATACTCTGCTCCTGGGCATGTCCTATCCGATTGGACTTTGGATTAGATAATACCCAGCTCATGATGGGTATTTGCGGCCTTAGAAGGACTATGTGTCCTGTTGTCAATTGTTCAGTATCCACCAGGGCCCAATAACATGCCAACAGCTGTTGCTCCAGTGGAGTGTATTTTTCTCCTGCATCTGGTAATTTTCGATTCCAGAAGCCCAGTGGCACTCTTTTGCCCCCTTGCTTCTGCCACAACGACCAGTTTGCATACATATGCTGAACTGATACATGAAGTTCTATCTCACCATCTTGTAAAGGCCATAAATCTACGGCCTGTTGTATGGCTTCTTTTACTGCCTCAAACGCAACCTGTTGCTCCTCTCCCCACGTGAACTCGTACTTCTTGCGAGTCACCTTGTAAAGAGGAGCAAGAAGCTGCCCCAGATGAGGAATGTGTTGTCTCCAGAATCCAAACAATCCTATGTAGGATTGTGTTTCCTTCTTGTCTTTTGGAGTGGGAAAATTTAAGATTTTCTGCCTTGCCTTAGGGAGAATCTCCCTATGGCCCTTATTCCATTGAATTCCTAAGAATTTCACCGTCTGAGAGGGGCCCTGCACCTTGCTATCATTTATTTCCCATCCTTTTTCTCGCAGATGATGTAACAATCTGTCCAATTGTTTCTTTACAGATTGTTCATCCGGTCCCTGAATCATTATATCATCGATATAATGTGAAAACTGCATTTCTGATGGTAAATCAAACTCATCCAAATGTTCTGCCACCGTCCGGTGACAGATGGTTGGACTATGTATCCAACCTTGTGGCAATCGAGTGAACGTATATTGACGTCCTTGCCACGTAAAGGCAAACTGATCTTGTGCCTTTTCTTCTATTGGAATTGTGAAGAACGCTTGTGCGATATCAATCACAGCGTACCATTGTCCACTGTGACTTTGGATCTGCTCCACAATTGTAATGGTGTCTGGGACAGCTGCAGTCAAGGGAGGTGTTTGTTTATTCAACTCCCTGTAATCGACAGTCATCCTCCAAGACCCATCACTTTTCTTCACAGGCCATACCGGATTGTTCCATGCTGTGGTTACAGGCCTCACAACCCCAGCATCGACCAAATCCTTAATGGTTTCTCCTATTTCCTTGTGACCTCCAGGAATTCTGTATTGCTTCATAGCAACCAGTTTTCCTGCAGGAGGGATATGTACGGGTGGCATTTTGACCTTTCCCACCGTAACTGGACAAGCTTTTATCCCTATTTTCCTTACGCCAAAGGCAAACTTACCATCTTCAAGGTGTAGTGTCAATCCTTTCAGAATATCTATGCCAATGATATATTCCGGAATAGGTACTACTAAGACCGTGTATTTACGTAAGGGCAAATTGCCCAATTTCAAAGTTACCTGTGTACTCCTTCGGTAACTTTTCCTCCCAATCCTGAAATATTAACTTTTGGACCTTTAAACTTTTTGGGATTTCCATAAATCAGAGTAGCCTCCGCCCCTGTATCTACTAAAGCTGGGACCCTTTGGACATTACCCCCTTTCCAATGTATGGCTAGCGGGACGTAGGGTCTGTCATCCCGCCTAACCCAAACAGGGGCTTGGCTTGCTACCTATGCGGAATCAGAATCTGATTCCTCCAGGAGCGGAGCAGATGGCTTCATATGGTCCTGCACTTGGCTAGCTACCATTGCAGCCATCTCCTTCCATGGATAGATCTTTTGAAAGTCCTCCCATTCTAATTTCTTAGGTTCTGAATTAGTGACCTGCTTCTCTTTCTTTTTAGAAGTTTTTGGGGCCACTGAATCTTCCCATTTATCCACTTTTTTGTTGGATAATACCTTCTGTTTATAAAGACGCCACAAATCACCTGTATCTTTTCCATCAATGGCGTCCTTGGAGACTCCAGCTTTCAGAAGAGCCTGAAACATACCTCTACGAGATACCCTTGGCACTCCTGAATCACCAGTCCCCTGGGAACTAGGATTCCTAGATCTATCACGATCTGTTCGCTTTTCCTCTCTATCCCAGCTTCCCATATCTTGCAATTCCCGCATTCTAGCCACGACCGCAGATATTGGCTCATTAGTCATGGATAGAAGTAGGGTCATCATCACGGCTTTATAAGCCGGAGGTGCAGTTTTAATTAAACGATTTCTAATTCCTGCTGTCAGCCGAGTCTCCAAATAATCTTCCATATGCTCGATGATAATTAGTGAGACCCTCATAGCTTCCTCCTTCAACCTTTCAATGCCATCCCTGATAGTGTACCAAGGTTTGTCATTGATTGGAATGTCTGCCTCTGTTGGGAATTTATTAAGAAACCCATTGGTTACTATATTAAACAGGGAAATAGCACTTTCTCCTTGATGATTAGGAAAATATTCTCTAAAATTTCTACTGATTACTGCATCTCTGGTTAGAGTAACAAATCTCATTGCATCTTTTGGATCCAACATTACCCCAGTCGCCCCGTGCTCAAATAGACGGACCAACCATGGTATGTCTGATTCCCCGGGCTTTTGCCTAAATCTACTCAGTATATCATCAACTTCTGACTGAGAAAAATCCTCTAGGGTAAGCCTGGTGCGCCTATGTGGCACCAATTCTTCTTGCACCAACAGTCTCCCATCGGCATCGTACATATAGTTTCCCTGATCGTCATACCTGGGCAACCTTTGCCCATCATGACCTAGGATAGGCTGGGTATCGGGTCCATATTCAGTAATTTCCTTCCTTCTGCTAATGGGCTGGGCACGTTTTAAAGCAGGTGGATCAATTATTGGATTGGGTGGGTCTTCCCAATCCCACTTATGCCAGTCCTCCTCCCCCGAAGAAGATGAGGAATCCCATAAGTCTCCATCCCACTTATCTGGGTCCCAGTTCACAGAAGCAGAAGCTATAACTTTCGATACCTTTCGCTTATCAACTTTACCTTTACGTCCCTTATATTTATTCTGAGCAACTTTTACAACAGCCTTCTCTGCAATATTCTGATAATGTTCTATTTTTTCCTTTATCAGACCTTGGTAACATTCCAACACCATTCTCTTTCCTTCAGATTCTTTTAACTTTTGTTCCGCCTGATTAAGTTTTCTTATTAGTTGGGACTTCTTTTTATGGATATTCCTATAGGCTGAGGCCAATACCCAATTCCTCCTACCCAACTGAACTGCGTCACCTGCCTTGGCAGGGGTCTCCTCGAGTACCTTAACGACATCGAGGGGCTCTGAATCTTTTAGCTTACTATCCCATGATTCTGCAAGCCCACTATGCATCAACTCCTGAGCTAATATATCATAGGGACCCTCGGACCAGCCGGGGATGTCTACTTTCTGAACGATTTTAGTTTTATCTTTCTTGGTTCTTTTTCTAAACATATTGTTGTCTTATTGGCAAAATGCCAATTGGTGAAATTTTTTGCGCAGAGTTCCCCCTTACAGAACTCACAAAATTTTGGCAACGTACCAATTGGTGAAATTTTGCACAGAGGTCCCCCCTACTGCGAGACACCACCCTGCAAATTGGCACCAATTTCCCAAGTCCTGCTTCAAAGTTACAGAACGTATAAAATTTTGGCAGTATGCCAATGGGTTCAACAAGGACTACTTACTGCGACTATCAATGTGTATTTACTATTATTACTCTATCACTTATCAAAGCAAAGTTATAACCATTTGAACCCCTTGGCAATGGGGCAAAAATCTAATATGGTGACAGCAACCCCCCTGTGCACTGAGAAGCACCGTCACAATACCAAATTATACAGTAATATTTACCAAGGACAACAATATCCTGCCAGACTACGCCAATTTATGTCTTACCTGCTCAAGTTTTGGTTATTCTTTAACCTCATTAGCATACCAACTAAGCATACTGTCTGAGACAGTTTTCAAGGCAAGACAAATATAAAACACGAGTTTATTTACTCTTTAGTATATGTAAGTGAAATAGTTAATTAACATATAGGCATTGAGATCACATGGGTAACAAAGATAAGCATCAATACGTCACCGGATATTGTAGCATCACTCCGCAATCGGGGGATCTCCAGGTACGATTGGTAGGAGGAATCCGGGAATACGCCGACACGTCTGCCGGCCACACAACGAAACGAATCCCGACTCCTCCCTGAAGATCACTGTTATTTATACTGTTCTTACATTACGTGGCATATCTGCTTCTGCGCAGTTATGGGTATATACGTCATTCTAATATGGCTAATCAGGTTCTACGCATGCTTGATAGACGCTTGGCAACAAAATATATTAAATATTTTGTCCATGAAGTTATCGACATCTGCATTCTATTATGAGTCATTCTTGCTGTACCATACCATATATGTCCAAAATATTCTGCTTTTGAACAAATGTTAGCAGAACATTCAGACGGGTCATTAGTTCATTGAAGTTCTGGTTAACTCATACGGCAACTAGTTATTTGATTACCTTAATTTCCCTGCCTTTGACACAACCATACAGTTCAATCGTATCCCATACGTGTCACACCATCCTTCTATTTGTATTCGCCGTGGACGTGGTGCATCCTCTTTTTGTGCACCTACTGGCATCCATAACCTCATACCATAGTACTCTCTAATTGTGAGTCTTTAAAGGGAACCTTTCCAAAGAGAGGAGGCGTATTACGGATAAGAGCCATATAAAGCAAACATAAATGAGTGTGCTGTATTGTAAGTGTGTGACTTGAGATTCGTGACTTTGGATGAATCACTTGTATTTATTTACTGCTTATCTATTTTAATTTTTGCATATATTACTTTTATCTAATCTATCTGTACGATACCCATTTAGAATGTGCTCCATGATTGACAATGCCATCCAGTGTACATCTTGTGCCGTGTATGCAGTCCGTGAACAGCTGCTTGAAGGTGCATACTGCTGTATGAGATATGAGCATGTTGCGCATTTGTAAGCGCAGATCCTGGATCTAAATGTGTGGCTTGCAACACTGAGATTCATTGACAAGGTGGAAAGGAGTTTGCTGCTCACTGAGCAGGTATTCGCTAGGGAAGATGTGTGTGTGTGTGTGTGTGGGGGGGGGGGGGGGTGGTGGTAGTTTGGGAGAGCAGGATGATCATGCAGCTACCTGGGTGACATGAGAGATAGAGGGAAGAGATTGAGGGAGGCTAGTCCTGAACTGAAACACCTTAGCAAGTTTGCAAAGTTGGCAGATAAGGGGGTTGCCATTAAAAGATTAGCACTGCTGCAACACAACATGGCCTCTGACCCTTAGAGGGATGTCTACTCCAGTAAGAAGGGGAATTGGAGTGCAGGGCAGGCTAGACAATTCCTGGTACTGGGAGACTTAATTATTAGGGGGACAGACAGAGCAACCTGCCACAAGACCAGGATTGGCAAACAGTGTGTTGTCTTCCTGGCGCTGGAGTTCAACACATTGCAGATCGGGTTGACAAATTCCTGGGAGGGGCTGTGAGGATCCAGCAGTCATGGTACACATTGGCACCAATGTGTACCGTAGAACAAAGTTAGTGATTAGTGGAAGGGCCTTAATAAGGATTTCAGGGAACAGGGAAGTAAACTTAGGGCAAGTACCTCCAAAGCAGTAGTTTCTGAAATACTACCTGTACCACTTGCCACACCAGAAAGGCAGTGGGAGATTAGGGAGGTAAATGAGTGGCCCCAGAGTTGATGTAGGAAGGAACGTTTTGAGTTCCTGGACAACTAGACTGACTTTGCTGTTGGCTACTGGTTCTATTGTAGGGATGGGCTGCATTTCAATGGGGAGGAGTCAACTGTGCTGGGGGAGAAGATGGCTAAGGAGTTGGAGGAGTGTTTAGACTAGGGAGAAGGAAAACCAGAGCAATAGAGGGGAAGATTATGTAGACAGTGATCAGGGACTAAGTAATCAAAATGGGGATGGAGTGGTTAGTACAGTTACGAGAACTGCCAAAAGAGTTATGAAGAATACAATTACTATAAAAAATAACCAAAACTTTCTAAACTGTATTGTGACTAATGCTAGAAGTCTGACCAATAATGTTGAGGAACTGGAAGAAATAATGTCTGAGGAAAACTACAGCATAGCATGAATAATGGAGACCTGGTTGGATGAAAGCTGTGACTGGGCAGGTAGACAGTCTGTTCAGAAGGGATCATAAAAACCAGAAAGGGGAAAAGGTTTATCTTTATGTAAAATTCTGTTTAAAGCCCACACTACTGGAGGACATATGTGAGGGAGATGAACATGTGGAGTCTCTATGGTAGAGATACATGGAGGGAAAAACATTAATCCTCATATGGATTTTCTGTAGATCACCAAATATAACAGAATTCTTTAAAAATCTATTACTGAGGCAAATGGATGAAGCAGCAAATCACAATGAGGTAATTACAGTATTAAGAAGGACTTTAACTTTCTGGATATAAGCTAGAAAGTTGGAACCTGCGGATCTCATAAAGATCACAAGTTTCTGTCAATAACTAAAGACAATTATTTTACCCAACTTGTACAGGAACCAACTAAAGGGATGGCCATTTTGGACTTAATATTAACCAATAGATATGACAGACTAACAGGAGTGCAGGCTGGGGGGCACCTAGGAAATAGTGACCATAATATAATACATTTCCACTTGTCTTTTAATAGGGAATTTTATTGGGGGACTACAAAAATACTAACCTTTAGGAAGGCAAAGTTCAATCGGCTTAGTGATGCCCTTAACGTTATTGACTGGGGCATTTTCCTAAAAATTAGATTACAGACAAAAAATGGGAAATGTTTAAAAATAGCCCAATTACTCACTGTGAGAGGTTCATACATTAAAGGAATAAAAGGGTTAGGAATAGGAGAAAACCAATGTGGCTCAATAAAGATTTAAAGGGGGCAAAAAACAACAAAAAGAAAGCGTTTAAACTACTAAAACAAGAAGGCATCGAAGAAGCACAAAAACCTATAAGGAAAAAAATATGTTATGTAAAAAGCAGATAAAAGCAGCAAAGATGAAGACAGAGAGAGATTTATTGCCAAAGAGAGTAAAATTAACCCTAAAAATTTTAATTGTCAGAACTCAAAGCCGGATCCAGTTAGCAGCTCTCTCTCCCCTAGGCTATCCAGGGTTTGGACAGTTCCTTGCTGAAGGCCAGCCTTGTTCTATGTTCCCTTGCTCCTGCTAAATCCACTTCCTGTCTCCCTGTTCTGGCTGCAACCTGCTACTAATAGGACTTCCTATGAAAGCCTGACCGTGCCTCAGATCTAGCGAGTGATTATTGTGCTCCACCACCTTGATCAAGGTCTTCTTTCTCCTGCTCCTCTGTGATTGTACCAATACCTCCTGCTGCTGACCACTGGCTTTCATTTGACTACGCTTTCATCTCATCCCATTGTACTACATACCGATACTTCCTACTGCTGACCTCTGGCTTCCATTTGACTACGCTTCCATTTCTAAGAGTTGCTATTATGAAGTACCTCAAGGACAATGGCTGTATAACTTCGTATCAGCATGACTTTATGAGGGGTCACTCATGTCAAACCAATCTGATCAACTTCTATGAGGAGGTAAGTTCTAGACTGGACCGGGAAGAGTCATTGGATCTTGTGTATCTGGACTTTTCCAGAGTGTTTGATACTGTGCCACATAAAAGGTTGGTATATAAAATGAGAATGCTTGGGTGGTTGTAAATGGTACATACCCTGATTACTAGTGGGGTACCACAGGGGCAGTATTGGGCCTTATTATTTTTAATATATTTATATATTAGTGATCTGGTAGAAGGATTGTTCAGTAAAATATCAATACCTGCAGATGATACAAAAGTATGTAAAGTAATAACACAAGAGAGAACGCAAGGCGGTTGCAAATGCATCTGGATAGGTTGGGGGATTGGACAGAAAAGTGGCAAATAAGGTTTACACTGATAAATGTGCGGTTCTGCACACGGGCAGAGAAAATACATGTCACCATTACACACTCAATGGGAAACCACTGAGTAACACTGACATAGAAAAGGGCTTGGGGATCTTAACTAACTGTAAACTTAACTGAGCAACCAGTGTCAGGCAGCTGCTGCCAAGGCAAATAGGATCATGGGGTACATCAAAAGAGGTCTAGGGGCACATGAGGAAAACATTGTTCTTCCTCTTACAAGTCACTGGTCAGACCACACATGGAACATTGTGTACAGTTTTGGGTACCAGGACTTAAGAAGGACATATCAAAACTTGAGCGGGTACAAAGGCGGGCAACTAAAGTAATAAATGGAATGGGTGGACTACAATACCCAGAGAGGTTATCAAAATTAGGGTTATTCAGTTTAGAAAAAGATGTGTGAGCTAATAACTACGTATAAATATGCTAGAAGATATACCCATGTGTTGCACTGCCACTTTATGAATAGCAGTCCTGAAATATACAAAGTGGGCCACAACAATGAGCCGAGCACAGCACTGTTATGGAAGTCGTCCAAAATACAAAGCTGATTAATGCTATATGAATGTATTAGCCATATATTATACTGCTAAGGTAAAATAAAAACTGTGCTGTGATTGGTTGCTATGGGCAACAGTGTTCAATCCTTGGTTGCTCCATGTATTTCTGTCTGGGGAAATATCATTATCAGCGCTCAGTCTGACTCTTCTAGCGGGAATTACTTGTTGGAAGTAACCAGGAATACTAAATTGAGTCCGTAGAATCCATTGGTGAAAGCACGTTTGGAGTTTTCTCCATTAAAATTCAAGGAAAGGCAAAAATAAGCAAACAAGGTTGCAGAGATAACAAAATTTCAGAATTTTTTTTTAGCCTATAACCTTCTCCGGGTCGAGAATATACTGTGTGCAAAATGTCCTGTCAATCGGTCGTACAGTTTGTGTGTGATGCTCCAACAAACAGACAGACATGGACAGATGATTCCCTGGCGTTGTCCGTGCATTTTATTTTTAATGGTGTCCAAGGAGGCGGCAGCATCAACGGTGTAGAAATTGTAGAAAAAGGTTTTATTGCTCCACAAAATGGCGACGTTTCGACTTAATCTAAGTCTTTTTCAAGAAGAACTTGATAAAGACCCTCGGATGGAGGGTTGAAACGTTGTGTGGGCACAATAAAGATTTGATCTTTTATTTAACACCCAGAGTGCTGCTCTCATACATACTCTGCTATATATATATGAGTGTACTGATTTAATATATTAGTATATGAGGAGGAAGAGGTCGTCTGTGTAATATATTAGTACTAGTAGTTATTAGGACATTATACTATCAGTGTTTCTGGTGGCACATCACACTTAGGCCTCATGTCCACTAGCAAAATTGAATTGCGGATTCCGCGGGTGAAATTTTGCCCATAGGAAATCATTGGCCACCTGCAGGTCAATTAAATTGAATTTTGCACCCGCGGATGGCATATTAGTCGATTTGCGGTTTTCACGCGCGGAAAAAAAACGTAACATGCTCCATTTTAGTGCGGATTTCGCGCTGATCGGCCACATTGCTATCAATAGGTGTGGATATCCGTATTAAAAAAAAAACATTTAAAGCAAATCCGCGCGGAATCTGCTGCAGAAATCTGCGCAGACTGTATTTTTTTTAGTGGACATGAGGCCTTATAGTAGCTTGATCCCCACACAAGACAAGCACAGCTTGGCTCCTCCCACAGCAGTGACATCACCACAGATCCTTCAGCCCACCGGATCTCTGTGGTAGGTCAGTGTGTTTGGTCAGGACTGCTGAGTTGTGTAGGAAATTATAGTACCAGTGTTTCTGGGGGCGCAATGTGCCACACACCTCTGCTACATGGTACATCCATTATGATCCCCACACATCACACACACAGAAAAAATAATGTTGTCTGCTACTTAGGGTTTTTTCATGTGTGCTATACTAAACTGAATGTGTAGAGTCCAAATCTGTAGTCGGATATTGCCTAGGACTTCAGGCTCTAAAGTTATACATGGTGTCATTGGCTATTCATACAGATTGGAGAAACTGATTTATGTTGATTATCCAGCCATTGTACATAACTATATTATACTTCAAGCCTGAGAGATTACAAAAACTTGTTCACGTTAACAAACGTGTAAATAAAAAGTTCACTTGAGTCTTTACGCAACGCACTTAGGCCTGATGCCTACAGATGGATTTCTGTCCCGTTTCACGCGGCAGAAATCCACTGCCGTATTCCGCAGCTATTAGGTTGTATTGAACCTAATAGCTTTTTGTCTTGCAAGGTTCACGCTGCGGAATTGTACCACGGAATTCCGCAGCGTGAAAGAAATCGTGGCCTGTTCTATTTGCCGCAGAAAAACGCCAGGTTGGCTTCCACAGCAGAAGTATCATGTGATTACGCGTTATCGCCCACCGCCGGTGCAACATGCACTGCGCATGCACGCCAGACGGAACTCTCGTGGCGGATCCGGACAGGTGAGTATGGGGTCTTTGTGGGGCGCCGTGTTGGACTCCGCTGCGATATTCTGCTGGCGGAGTCGGACATGGCCATGGGGAGAAGGCCTTACTCTGTTCAAAAGTGCTTTTGCGCTTGTGAGTGTCTGTTGCTGACTGCCGCATAAACCAGGAGTAGTCGCCATCACGTTGGGGATGAAGTGGCCTCGATATCTTTTTTCCATGGTGCCAATATCCTGGTGGAATCTGCCCCGTGTTCATCCCTCACGTCACCTAAAAAATCTAGATGAGAATGTAAAAAATGAATTTTGAGCGACATTCAGAGCCAGGTTTCTGTTGCTGCTCACATGCTTACAAGTTCAACGTGGTTGTCAGCCCGATGGTTGCCAAGAAAATTTTACACAACGAGGATAAGTGCATCCCAAGCGGCGAGTTCAATTTGGATCTGAAGGTGTCATCATCATCACGCATTAATTTGCCGATTTCAGGACCAACAAAAATTCCTGCTTTTAGTTTGGCTTCCATTTTTGTTTTTCCAAACTTGTCCTTCACATACTGGAAACCATTTCCATTATGATCGATGGTCACGACCGAGTGATGATCTTTCGGTTCGTGCCAAATCATAGGCGCAGCAAATGGCATTGCCTTCCTTTTGCCATGGAGCCACTGTCTGAGGCCAGAGTAGTGCACAGTGCAGCAGAGGTCAGGTGCCCATCTGTTGTCTTGATCTCTAACTTTACACCCAAAATAATACTTGTAAGGCATCTTCACTCTCTTTGTCAGGTTTTGTGCTGAACGCATTTGGTGTATTTACCACAAATGTAGAAAAAATTGTCTGGATGGTTACACAGCTCCACCTGCTCATCAGACATACTAACTATATAAGAAAACAGTATCGTCAACGGTAAGTTTGCGCTTCGCCCATCTGGCATTATATAGGCCTAGCAACTGCTGACATCCAGTTCCTGACATGCTCAGATGTGTCCGGATGCTGCAGGAACCCACTGCTTCCAGGAGGTGTTACAATGAGGGCTGGAAGGCATGATGCAGGTAATGGTGCAGAAATTATAATGTTGTCATGCATCTGTTCATGGGCCAATCTACCAAGCTGCTGCCAAATTGTAGTGGCCTATAACTTAGTGACCACCCAATAGTGTTTTTACGTCCTGGTTTGCTGGGCTTTAATCCCCAGGGCCGTAAAAACATGCTTCCTCTGCGGACGTGGCAGCTCTGTCTGGAGCTGTCATGGGGGGCCGTGGGAATCCCCCAGGTCACACAATCACAGGTATCCGCCGGATACCAGCAATCTCATTAAAGTGAATACAAAGTTAAAAAAAGTTAAAGTTTCAGCTCCCCTCATGGATCAGATCGGGAAATTTAAAAACCCTTTGCTCCCAGCTAGTATGAGTAGCTCAGAGCAGGGAGCTGTCACCGGGAATCCAATGGATAACAGCGATCATGTAAAAAAAAAGTGGGCCCTTAAGTGCATACAGACATGAGATTAGGGCCACAACAGGTATATTTCTGAACATGGGACAAACAGGGGTATCTATTTTGGGGTGCAAGTCTTCATTCTTAGGTGTGCTGTACAAAAAAAATGACATAATTGCCAAAAGAATGAAAATCATATTTTTTTCCTTCTGCTTTGGTTTGATTGATTCAAAAGCTGTGCAGTCAAAATGTGTCATATACCCCTAGATGAACTCGTTAAGGGGTCTAGTTTTCAAAATGGGGTCATTTGTGGGGGTGCTCTTTGGTTTTGGCCGCTCAAGGGCTCTACAAGAGGGCAATGGGGTCTAAAACACCTTCAAGCAAAATCTCTGTTCTGAAAGCCACCAGCTGCTCCCTTCAGTTTGGGCCCCATTGTGCATATGGATAGAAGATTAGGGCCACAAGGGGTATGAAACATCGACTTCATATGTCTGCGATTTCACGCGATGCGAGAATTTTACGATAATAACCTTACCCGTGTACTGTACTGCTATTGCTCCCAGACATACAGTATGGGGCATGTTATGGCGGCAGCAGCTGAACGGCTGTGGAGGAAGTCTAAAAAGTCTGCAGACTTTCTCCACTTTAAATTCATGCTCAGAACCTACAACCTCGCCCTCCACCATGCCAAACAAGTCTACTTCACCTCTCTCGTCTCCTCACTATCCCATAACCCTAAAAGACTCTTTGACACTTTCCACTCCCTTCTCAGACCAAAATTGCAGCCCCCCAGTGACGGATCTCAGTGCTGAAGAGCTGGCTGCTTACTTCAAAAAGAAATTTGACGACATCCGGCAGGAAATAACCCCCCAATCCCAGACTAGCCCAGACCCTAGTCTCGTCAATACTACATCTAGCTCCTGTTCACTCTCTGAACTTAGACCAACGACAAAGGAAGAAGTCTACAGACTGCTCTCCTCCGCCCGCTCCAACACCTGCGCTAGCGACCCTCTTCCCTCACGCCTCCTCCGCTCCCTCTCCCCGGTGGTCATCTCCCACCTCACCACTATATTCAACCTCTCTCTGACCTCTGGAATTTTCCCCTCCTCATTCAAACACGCTATCATATCCCCGCTGCTAAAGAAACCGACTCTTGACTCGACTGATATTGCCAACTACCGACCCATCTCCAACCTCCCCTTCATCTCCAAACTACTAGAACTGATTTACTCCCGCCTTATAAGCTATCTCTCAGAAAACTCTCTTCTCAACCCCCTACAGTCTGGCTTCTGCCCCCAACACTCGTCAGAAACCGCCCTTACAAAGGTGTCAAACGACCTCCTGACGGCCAAATCGAGGGGCGACTATTCCCTACTGATCCTCCTCGACCTCTCTGCTGCATTTGACACTGTTGACCACAAACTCCTCCTCAGTATGCTTCGCTCTATTGGACTAAAGGACACTGCTCTCTCCTGGTTCTTCTCCTACCTATCCGACCGCTCCTTCAGTGTCCGCTTTGCTGGCTCTACCTCCCCTCCTCTTCCCCTTGCTGTTGGATGCCGCAGGACTCAGTCCTTGGCCCTCTCCTCTTCTCCATCTACACAGCCCCCATTGGACAGACCATCAGGAGATTTGGTTTTCAGTACCATCTCTATGCTGACGATACCCAGTTATACACGTCTTCCCGGGACATCACATCACCATTCCTCCAGAATGCCACCATGTCCTCTTTCTTCCTGAAATTGAACCTCTCAAAAACTGACCTTCTCCTGTTTCCACCCTCCACTAACCGACCTCCTCCTGACATCTCCATCTCAGTGTGTGGCACCACCATAACTCCCAGGCAGCACGCCCGCTGTCTTGGGGGTATATTTGACTCCGATCTGTTCTTCACCCCCTACATCCAATCTGTGGCCCGAACATGGCACCTGCACCTCAAGAACATTGCAAGAATACGCCCTTTTCTCACCGTGGACACACTCACTGTTGCTCTCATCTGCTCTCAGTTTGATTATGGCAGCTCGCTGCTGATCCCCCCTCCTCTCCAATCCATCCTGAATGCAGCAGCCAGGCTCATCTTCCTGTCCAGCCACTACTCGGACACCTCTGCCCTGTGCCAGTCACTGCACTGGCTGCCCGTCAAATACAGAATACAATTTAAACTCGTTACCTTCATCCATAAAGCCCTCCAGAGCGCAGTGCCGCCCTATATTGCCTCGCTCATCTCAATCCATCACCCAGCCCGGGCCCCCCACTCCGCTAATGAAATCAGACTGAGCGCCCCTTTAATTCGAACCTCCCATTCCCGCATCCAAGACTTCTCCAGAGCTGCACCGGTCCTCTGGAACGCGCTACCAAAGGCTATTAGGGCAATCCAGGACTCGCAAAATTTTAGTCATGCTCTAAAAACGCACCTCTTCAGGGAGGCATACCATATCCCCTAAACCATATACCATATCCCCTGTCCTGATGACTGGAATTCCTGCCAGCCGCCATCAACAGCCCCCTGCAGTCATACTGATTCCACCACTATACGGGCCGACCATTGTCTGTGTGTATAGCATCCCTCACTCTCCACCTCGCCATACCGTGCACACCTCCAGCCCCTTCACCTTCTGTATCCCCCCATTACTTGTAGTATGTAAGCTGGTTGGAGCAGGACCCTCACCCCTACTGTCTCCATCAACTGATTACTATGTAACCGTGGTCTTGTGTTATCCCCCTGTAATGTAAGCGCTGCGGAATATGTTGGCGCTATATACATAAAGAGTATTATTATTATATGGACGGCTCTGAGCAGGGAGGGAATCCCTGAGGTAACATGTCCCCCTGACAATGCCCGGCCGTGCGGAGGACAGCCGAGCATCACCACAGCAGGGAGCTGTCCCCTCAGCCATGACGGCAAGGTGAGAGGAGGAGGAGGAGGAGGAGGCTGACAGCACTGACAGCTACAGACAAAGGCGGCGGCAGGACACGGCGGTACACACAGCAGTGTACACACGGCGTACACACAGCGGTACACGGCAGGCATCACATGTGGTAACGCCACCGCACTGACACCTCCTCCTCAGCCCGCCATCACCCAGGTGAGAAGATGCTGCGGGGCTGCCTGTGTCTGCTGCTGCTGCTCGGCTGCTCTCCCTCCTCGTCCTCCGAGGCTCAGGGCCGGCGGCGGAGGCTGAGCAGAGAGCCGGGCGGCATCTCCTTCGAGTATCATCGGTACCCGGAGCTGCGGGAGGCGCTGGTGGCCGTGTGGCTGCAATGTCCGTCCATCAGCAGGATCTACACGGTGGGACGGAGCTCGGAGGGCCGCGAGCTGCTGGTCATGGAGATGTCGGATAAGCCCGGAGAACACGAGCCCGGTGAGTGCCGGCCGGCTGTCATGTAGGGGGGTAGCAGAGCCGGGGGGCGGCGGGCGGTGTGATGGGGGACTGCGGTACAGGGGGGTACGAGGAGCTGGGGGGCACGGCTGTCTCATCCTACAGGTGGGGTCAGGGGGCAACCAGGTCAGCTCTGCTACATCCACACATGACTTGTATATAGAGAGTGGGGGATGCAGACTGTGATTGATGGGGAGATGCCTGCATGTATAATGGCAGGTATACAGAATATACCCTACACCGGAGTGTTATATGATTATATATAGCTGTATGTGTAATGGCCGGTATACAGAATATACCCTACACCGGAGCGTTATATGATTATATCCCTGTATGTATGATGGCCGGTATATAATATAATCTACACCGGAGCGTTATATGATGTTATATCCCTGTATGTGTAATGGCTGGTATATAATATAATCTACACCGGAGCGTTATATGATTATATATACCTGTATGTGTAATGGCCGGTATACAGAATATACCCTACACCGGAGCGTTATATGATTATATATACCTGTATGTGTAATGGCCGGTATACAGAATATACCCTACACCGGAGCGTTATATGATTATATATACCTGTATGTGTAATGGCCGGTATACAGAATATACCCTACACCGGAGCGTTATATGATTATATATACCTGTATGTGTAATGGCCGGTATATAATATACCCTACACCGGAGCGTTATATGATTGATTATATATTCCTGTATGTGTAATGGCCGGTAAATAATATAATCTACACCGGAACGTTATATGATTATATATACCTGTATGTATAATGGCCGGTATATAATATTATTTACCAGAGCTTTATATGATTATATCTCTGTCTGTATAATGACCGGTATATAATATATCCTACACCGAAGCGTTATATGATTATATTCCTGTATGTATAATGGCCAGTATATAATCTATACCGGAGCGTTATATGATTATATCCCTGTATGTATAATGGCCGGTATATAATATAATTAACACCAGAGCGCTATATGATGTTATATCCCTGTATGTATAATGGCCGGTATATACAATACAATCTACACTGGAGCATTATATGTTTATATCCCTGTATGTATAATAGCAGGTACAGAATATAATCTACACCGGAATGTTATATGATATTATATCCCTGTATGTATAATTGGCGGTTTATAATACAATCTACACCGGAGCGTAATAGGATTATATCCCTGTATGTATAATGGCCGGTATATAATATAATCTACACTGGAGCGTTATATGATTATATATACACCTGCACGTATAATGGCTGGTATATAATATAATCTACACCGGAGCGTTATATAATTATATCCCTGTATGTATAATGGCCGGTATATAATATAATCTACACTGGAGCGTTATATGATTATATATACCTGTATGTATAATGATCGGTATATAATATAATCTACACTGGAGCGCTATATGATTATATATACACCTGTACGTATAATGGCCGGTATATAATATAATCTACACCGGAGCACTATATGATTATATATACCTGTATGTATAATGATCGGTATATAATATAATCTACACTGAAGCGCTATATGATTATATATACACCTGTATGTATAATGGCCGGTATATAATACAATCTGCACTGGAGCGTTATAGGATTATATCCCTGTACGTATAATGGCTGGTATATAATACAATCTACACTGGAGCGTTATACGATTATATCCCTGTACGTATAATGGCCAGTATATAATACAATCTACACCGGAGCGTTATACGATTATATCCCTGTACGTATAATGGCCGGTATATAATATAATCTACACCGGAGCAGTATATGAGTATATATACCTGTATGTACAATGGCCGGTATATAATATAATCTACACTGGAGCGTTATACGATTATATCCCGGTACGTATAATGGCCGGTATATAATATAATCTACACCGGAGCAGTATATGAGTATATATACCTGTATGTACAATGGCCGGTATATAATATAATCTACACTGGAGCGTTATACGATTATATCCCTGTACGTATAATGGCCGGTATATAATATAATCTACACCGGAGCGTTATATAATTATATATACCTGTATGTATAATGGCCGGTATATAATACAATCTACACTACACTGGAGCGTTATACGATTATATCCCTGTACTTATAATGACCGGTATATAATATAATCTACACCGGAGCGGTATATGATTTGCCGTAGGCCGGGTGTATCAGGCGGTGGGGTGATCCCGCAGTCATATACCAGGATGAGACGTCCCCCCTAGGTATCTACCGCTGGCCTCCCACATCCCCGGGGTTGTACATTTTGGTACATCGCTGATGTCCAGTCCTCTATTAGTGAGCGGGACGTGTTTGTGTGTCCACGAGGCAGGATGACGGGTAGGCATGGAAGGCCTATGACAAGATCTGCTAGCAGCCGGCCTGCTTGTTGATGGTTTCCAGAAAATAGCTGAATGTTTTCTGTGCTACAAAAGTAACCAACTGAATTGCAGAATTGCTTCTTCACCCCCCCCACCCCACCCGTCCATACAGAATATTTACACTTTTATAGGAAATATATTATTTTAGAGCACAGGAATAAAGCAAAACACAGAGAATGGAACCCAATGATTTCGAAGGGTTCCCTCACATTTTGCATTTTTGTGCTCAATTTTCGCACAATGCACGGCCAAGACACCATAGGAGTCTATAAGGGTGCGAAAATGCGCATCCCATCTGCATGAAATTGCGCTCTGAACTTTGCGATTGCATGGTGTTAATCGTTAACATCGGGGATTAATTAGGCTGCACAGAAAAGCACAAGTAAGTGCGTGACTACGTGCGTGCTAGCCCACGATAACGCTTCCTTCACAGTGCTGTTATGTCACACTATCGCCAGCGTATGTATGCCTACGGTCGTCCGCAGGGGCCCTGATGCGGGCGTACACATTAAGCTTCCCCTATAAACGGAGATATTCTGCAATGGATGCATTCTGTATGGGGGCAAACAATCGCGGAAGGATACTTAACATAATCTGCCTGTTCACACAATAGGCAGTGAGCGGTATACTCCTCGTCAGTCAGCGCTCGCTGTCACCGCCATATTAGTTTTCCGCATAAAGCCACCCATAAGGCCCTTCATTATGGCCCGGTTTTTACGCAGCACGAATGTTCACCTGATTATCGGGCCTTTTAAAAGTCACAGCGATCAGCCTACCACATTTTTTGGGGGCTGATTGTTGTTTTTCAGCATACATGAAACTGATTGTAGTAGGGATCGTTACTCCCATAAGTGATTCTGGGCCCATGATGAAGACTAGTAAATAAGCTCCGCTCACTGCATTGGGCCAAGAATCAGTCCAAGGGAACTAAGCTTAGATCTAGAGTATGGGGGGAACCTGGTCTGTCCAGACATAAACTGGAAATTGAAATGCAGACACTTTAAGGCTGGGTTCACACGGGCCGGATTTGCCCTGTCCGGAATCTGACTGCGACAAATCCGCCTGCGGCCGCTTATCCCGTGGTAGGTCAGCCATGTAGACGAGATTCTTCAGAAATCTCATCCAAACGGGACAGCGAATCCATCGCGGCAAAGCTGGCATTGCGGCACGGATTCCCCGGCCGCAGTATGCCCATTCTTTTTCCTTTTCCGTTCGGCTGCGCTCTCTTCTATGGGAGCGTGCGGCCAAGCCGCTTCAAAACCCGCGGCTCAGTGCGTTTTTGCAGAATTTTAAATGGATCCATTTTGGTCTGGGTCTTCGTCGTCTCCGTCCCTCTGCGCATGCCTGATATAAAAGCAGAAAGGAAAAATGGATGGAAATGGATTATTTTCCGTACTGCAATATATAAAAAAAATGTTTTTTTTTCCGTTTTTTGAACTGGAAGCAAAAGCACAGCAGTCCGCACTTTTGTTCCAGTGTAAAAAACGGAACAGAGATGGAATGTTCGGGAACGGACGGAGGATGAAGTCTTCACTTTCAGTGTTTATGGGCAGGAAAACCAAAGGTGTGAAATGTCCCAAATGTATCGCTGTCTGCAATAGGGCTTAGAAATGTTACTTTGTATCAGATTACCATCCTGTGTAAATATCACACAAACGTATAATATTTATGGACTAAGAAACTAAACAGATCTATGAAGAAATGTAAATATGCTGCAGGCAATAACATCATATCTCCCTTGCTGAGAGGGCAGCGCCCGCACATCAGTATAAGGCTCATTCACCCCACCGTGATTTCGGCACGTAGTACAGCCGTGAGATACGGGGTCATGCTGGGCGCACTCGCTGCCAAATGCGGTCTCAGCTGGTAGAGCCGATATTTACAAATAGAAGGCCTCATGAAGACCCACAGTGTTTACCGATACAGTCGCGTGAATGAGCCCTTACGGTTAGGGCTGTCTCACACGAGTGTGGCGGTATTGCGTATTTCGCTCGCGTGGAATATACTGTACCAATCTTCCATAGGTAGCCATGTTATTGCTAACATGAATTATGCAAAATACGCGTGCAAGAAATATCGCTGCATGTTCTAACTTGGCACGTATTACACACAGATACACGCCGAGATAGTGCATGGCAATGGGCGGCACGCAGCCAGTACACAATTACGTAATGGCCGCATGTGTGGACCTCATAGCCAGCACGCTGCGAGATATGCTCATGTGAGCCCGGCATTATTATGTATTATACGGGCTTCCTATAAATCCCCTGTCTACAGACGGGAGCATATTGTTCGCCTTGCTTCCTCTTCTGGGGCTTATAAGGAAACTTCTGCCTACGTTCACCATATCTGCTTCCTTGGAGGACTTCCTGTCCTGGGTCACCGCTTGGTCAGGCAGTTATTATATCCATCCTCCTGTCATCGACTGCCCACCCGGGAGTGAGGAATACACTAGAAGATGTATGACAACCCGGAGGTTAAATGTATATACAAGACATAATGAATATACACTACAGGTGCAAGAAATAGTAAGTGAACCCTTAGGCCCAATGTCCACGGACAAAATAAATTTAGCAAATCCGCGTGGGTGTCTCGCACGTGCGGAACCCCCCCCCCCCCCCCCCGCAGCATGCTCCATTTTCTGTGGGGCTCCCGCAGCTTCTATTGAAGCCTATCAGAGACGTCCGGTCCCGCAGCACACCCGCAGCTGTCTTTGTGCTGTGCCACGGGACCATAGGACAGCAGGAGTTTAAAAAAAAATGTGCCAGGCACATCTGCCGGGCCGAAGAAAGAAGATCCGGCTGTGATGAAGGGGAGATCCGCAGCGCCCAGACAGGTAAGTATAATCGATTTCTTAGCCTGATGTCTGCGGTGCAGGAGGGACCCGCTGCGGGATTCTGCATGAAGAATCCGTGCGGGCCCAAAGTTCCCCGTGGACATGAGGCCTTAGGGCTCATGTCCACGACTGTGCTTTAATCATGTATTACACGTGCGTTGTACTGATGTGTGATACACGAATCAGTCAATAGAACGCGTGTAGACACTGCATATTGGTACGCATGAGTAATAGTTTGCAGCATGCTCCATTTCTCTGCATACCACGTAGCATGAGCCCTATAGGTTCGTATAGGCTGCGTATAATACGTTGTCCATATGCAATACTTTGAGCATGGGCAGCATTTTCAGACACAACCCCGCTATAAAAGAGTGGGAATTTACAAAAAAAAAGCCTCACTGCGCATGACTGTGTCATGTGATACATGGGCATGCGATACATGGGCATGTGATACACTCGCAGCCACCAGAGCTGGGGTTTACAAATATCAGTAGACCGCTACGGGGAGACCCACCGCGTTTTACCCATACGTTTGTGAGCATGTGCGCTAAAAAGCACTGAAACGTTAAAATAGAACAGATGGTGTTTGTTAGAAACACCGCGCTAAATACTGGTGTGAGACGCCCCCCTGAGGTCAATGGAGGCGTAGTACAGCGCTTGTAAACACCTGCTGAAACACTGGACAGCGACCGTCTGAGTAGTCATCAGAAACAGTTGCTGAATCAAGTGACTGTCCCGTAGTTGTTCCACTTCAGTAGAGAGAATACGGACCGCTGGGATTTTGGATCAACCAGCGACTATTTTTTAGGTAAGGTGAAACAAAAACAACTAGCGGCCAGTGAGTGTATTGTCGCTCGTCTCCCTGGTGGCGGCCATGTTTACAGGAAACAGCTGTTGTTTCATTCGCTCTTCCAAGCATTTATGCTGGGTTACCACGGGATGGATTCACCGCCGAAATCTTGTGGTTTTGCCGCAGCGAAAAACCGCGAGATTTCCGTGGGATAAGCGGGGGATTTGCCGCATGTTATTCCGTTGCGTCCGGCTCTCCCATAGAGAGGAGCGGGGCCGCAACTGAAAAAAAAAGACTTGACATGCTGCGTCCCGGGAATCTGCGCTGCAGCGCCGGCTTTGCTGCAACGGATTGTCTGCCCTGTGTGGACGAGATGTTTGACAGATCTCATCCACAGGGCTGGCCATCCCCGTCATTAGAGGCCGCAGCCAGATATGCTACAGCAAAATCCTGCGGTAAATCCGCCCTGTGTGAACCCAGCCTTATTTGGCCTTAGGCCTGCACACGGATAGATTTGCTTTGTGGAATGCGGAGCGGGCGTCCGCCTCCAGATTCTGCAGCAAATATCAGCCATAGCATGCTATGGAAAAGCGATTCTTCCTGCACACCGGCGATAACCAGTTGCGGTTTCCGCTTATGGAGGAAAAGGCACAACATGCTCTATTTGTGCGCGGATTAGGCGCGGACAGCTTCCATTGAAGTCAATGTCCGATTGACATTGTGGAAAGGTTGCAGATTCTGCGTCATCGTTAGGCGATGACGTGGGAAAAGTAGGAGTTTAAAAAAAATAACCTGCACTGTGCATGTCGACGGCGAGCCGTGCGGGCCATCCCATAGTACAGGTGAAGAAAAGAAAGGCAGGTATGCATGGACGCCACTGCTGCCAGGGCCAGATTCCGCAGCGGGATTCCGCATGCAGAATCTGACCCACCTGTGTGCATGTGGCCTTAGTTGTCCGGTATAAAGCCACTATCATGTTGTGCTCCTGGGACTTGTGGTTCTATGGGTTTCCAAGAGCACAGTGCTGCAGGTGAGGTTGATTTGGCTGGCTGATATCGTGGAGCTCTCCAGCCGGCCAATCATCACCTGTCTGCTGCATATAAACGCCAGCTCCTCTTACTAGAGGTTGCTGGTCATTTATTCGTTCCCTTTCAGAACTCTTGGAGGCATGCATGTTCTGCCTTGGTGTAAGTTGCATGCATGAGGTTCTGGGTGAAATAAATGGGTTCACTTCAGCACGTTTTGTAGGCGCGAGTTTCACGTGCGCAAACACATTCGTCTGTTTTAGCCCTTATGTAGTATAATGTTGCAAGGTGCGTTGATGATGCAGTACAACATATCCGCACAAGTGGAATACAACTAATTAGTAGCGTCCAGGCAGTAACTGACTGTATAAAGCGTTTAGCACTAGAAGATTACCCCAATTAGGGCAAAGAGGCTTTCATGGTGCACGTAAGAATACAACAAGTTTCACCGGCACATCAGCAGTTCTCTCATGTGGGACGTTCTTAGTAGACGCTGAGCTGCAGAGACCATTACTGACCATATAGGAATATAGCAATCACTGCCATACAACGGTGGCTGATTGCAAGCAAGAATACAGTTAATGTGCAGGCGGGGTCTTGGAGTCTCTCGGTGACATTTGGACTTGACCCCCACTTTTGGGACATCAGTGCATCGGTTAACCAACACATAAAACACAGAGATACATATACCATTAATAAACCGTGTGCAAGGGTATACACAGACCTTCATGTATGTGCACACATATAAACAAATAGTATACACCCCAATTAAGGGGGGGCGCACAGGACTATATGCATGTTACCACTGTGGAGGAGGCGGTGAGCAAATGGGCACCAAAATAGATGATGTCGTGTATATTTTTGTGAGTGTGAAAATTGAGTGCGAAAGCGCAGAATGTGAGAGAACCCGTGGGAACGAATGTGTTCTATTCTCTGCGTCTTTTCTGCAGAAGCTCTAAAGGTCCGTTTAGATCTGCCAGTTTCTCGTTTGAGCGATGTCAGAGTTCGCTCTGGCAGCCTGATTATACGGCAGATACATCGCTGCCTCGTGAAATCCTTCAGTCGTTCATATTTACTGTATCAGTGACTGAGAGGGACGGAACGGTCGGGATTTAAACTGAAGGATTAGTAAATGAGCCAGCGATGATTGCAGAAAATGAACGAACAGCAAATGATTTCTCGTTCGTCATTTGATCGTTGGTTCGATTACACTGCGCGATTAGCCTTCCTTGTTTGAACAATTTATTGAGTGATAGGCCGCCTGCAGACGGCCGGGTCGGATCCCGGCGGGATGCGGACCCGTGTCCCCGCACAGCCCTTCAGCTCACCAGCGCCCGACGTCTCCTCTGCTCTGTGATGTGCCGGCTGCCATCCAGCCGGTGCATGCGCAGATCAGAGCCGGCGCGTCACCAGTGACACTTCTGTGAGCGCCTCTGTGAGACCCGCACAGAAATAGAACATGCCGCGATTTGTTTTCCGTGCGTGTTTTCACGCGGACAAATCGCAGCTGTGTGCATAGGATTGCACAGGCGGAAATTCTGCGTGAAATCCCGCCGCAGATTTTCCACTCGTGTGCAGAGGGCCATAATCCGTGTAAAAGTTCACATCACACTCAGACATTCATCTGATGTTTACAAAGTGCCAGAACCAGAGAAACACATGCTACAGATTTATGTCTGCAGAGACATAAATTAAAGGAGTTTTCATAGCTTCTTCCCCGAAGTGTAACAAAAACACCTCGCATCCATGGTGTAATCGCATGTTGGCGAGCGCAAAGTCGTTTGTTCATCATGGCAGCCTGGAGTCTTGTAACCCTTTGCCTATTAAACACTACCTGTGGCATAGCTTAAGAGAAGGCACGTGATTGTACATTGTACTGTAATACAATATACTGTAATATTGAAGTGTTGCAGTACATTGTAAAGCCATCAAGTGATCAAAAGTTCAAGTCCCCTACAGGTCTAAAAAAAAAATATATATATATATATAAAAAATAATAAATATATAATATACAAATATAAATATATAATAAAGATACTATAATTATTACAAAAAATATAGTTTTGAAAAGAAACATTTTCCTATTTTTAATATACAAATCAAAACAAAAAAATTTGAGATCGCTGCATCAGTAAAGGTCCAGTATCTTAAAATAATAGATTATTCACGCTGCACAGTGAACGCCAAAAAAAAATTACACAACACCAGCACTGCGCTTGCATAGCGCCAAGAAAAAGTTTTATAAAAAAAAAGATCAAAAAGTTTCTTTTGGTAGGCAAAATGGTACCAAAAGAAGCTTCAGGTCGTCCTGCAAAAAACAACCCCACCAATCAAAAAAAACAAACTGTATGACTCTGATAATGTAATCGTACTGAAGATTAACATGTCATTCTTGCTGCACCATGTGCACCGGAAAACGTGAAACCCAAAAACTGGTGCAGTTGTTTGTTTTTTTTTTCATTTCACCCCACTTAGCAATTTGTAAAACTTTTTGAGCACATCTCCAACTCTACAACTCTGGAGCTTGCTGCATGCAGTTTGGCATGTGCACATATATATTTGTATAGTACATATTTAATAAGAAATGTATAGGACTATAGAAAATAGCTGATCGATCACATCTCCATACTGCTGAGATTCAATGTGATTGCATAAGCTTATATGCTCCAAAGACAGAAACCTCCCAATCTAGATGTAAACTGAAGTATTCATTACTGTAATATAAAACTTCCAACAAGCAATATATTAACAATATGTGATATACACAGGCCCGGTTATTGTGTGTCGGATATCTTTGTATCATATCCACATCATAGCACATGTAAATGTCTTCTGTATCTCTGATGTGGCAGGATCAGTTTGCTTTGCATGTAACCTCCTTTAGCTACTACAGTAGGTAATAAAAAGTGAGAGCTGAATATATAACAGTCAAGAATGATTCACAGAAGCTTTATGAGTGATATTCACTAGAGATGAGCGAGCGTACTCGCTAAGGCAAATTACTAGAGTGAGTATTGCCATTTTCGAGTACATGCCCGCTCCTCCCAAAAGATTCGGGGGCCGGTGGGGGTGAGCGGTGAGTTGCGGGAGTGAGCATGGGGGAGCGAAGGGGAGAGAGATCTCCCCCCCTGTTCCTCCCTGCTCTCCCCCGCCGCCCCCCGAATCTTTTGGCACGAGCGGGCATGTACTCGAAAATGGCAACACTCGCTCTAGTAATTTGCCTTAGCGAGTACGCTCGCTCATCTCTAATATTTACAAGTATGTAATAATACTTATTATTGTTGCCCAATATGAGGTAACCTCAGCTGTCTTTCTTCTGTAGTCCATAGGCCAACAGTTACTCAACCTGTACAAACTTCGGATTGCCCTGGCTTAAATACTGAGGTCATCTCCTTCATATACCGTCCATTGATTCATGCAGACCATGTTTGAAAACATAGGGGCACATTTACCTGAGAGTGGCGTTTTACATAGCGGCTTCAGATAAGTGCCACTGGAGTAAGATGCACCTGCTGATACTTGTCGCATCCAGGGCCGCCTGCTGAAATCTGCACTGACTAAAAGCTGGCGCTGATTCCTACTATAACTTCTGCCCATATCTGCTGTAAATGATAGTGAATTCAATAGGCTCAGGTGACCCCTCTTGCCAAGCCCTGCCCACTTTTAGAACGGTAGGCGGAAATTGCCAAAACGTTGCCAGTAGAACTTGCACAAAACTCTGCAACTTTTTATGCTATAATTCTGGCATGAACACTTGAAAGAATCACAATTCCAATTGTCTCAGTGATAAGAATCGCACTGCTTGCAGATTGCATGTCATAGTAACATAGTAACATAGTATGTAAGGCTGAATGAAGACATTGTCCATCTAGTCCAGCCTGTCTATCCTCCTGTGTTGATCCAGAGGAAGGCAAAAAACCCCAAGGGCAGAAACCAATTTAGCCCTTTTGGGGAAAAAATTCCTTCCCGACTCCTTAATGGCAATCAGACTGTTCCCTGGATCAACCCCTAATAGTTCCTACCTGCCTGTATACCCGGATTGACAATTAACCTAAGACTTGTATCCTATAATGTCCTTCCTCTCCAGAAAGACATCAAGTCCCCTTTTAAACTCCTCTATGGATTTTGCCATCACCACTTCCTCCGGCAGAGAGTTCCACAGTCTAACTGCTCTTACAGTAAAGAATCCCCTTCTATGTTGGTGATGAAACCTACTTTCCTCTAATCGTAGCGGATGTCCTCTTGTTACCTTTGTGGTCCTGGGTGTAAACAGATTATGGGAGAGATCCTTGTATTGTCCCCTCATGTACTTATACATGGTTATTTGATCACCCCTTAGCCGTCTTTTTTCCAGGGTGAATAATCCTAATTTGGATAGCCTCTCTGGGTATTCCAGTCCCGTCGTTCCATGCATTAGTTTAGTTGCCCTTCTTTGAATCCCCTCAAGCACTGTGACATCTTTCCTGAGCACCGGTGACCAGAACTGTACGCAGTATTCCATGTGAGACCTGACTAGTGCCTTATACAGTGGGAGGATAATGTTCTCGTCCCTCACCCCTATACTTCTTTTAATGCACCCCAAGACTTTATTTGCCTTTTCAGCAGCTGACTGGCATTGGTTACTCCAGTTCAGTCTATAATCCACTAGTACCCCCAGATCCTTTTCCATATCACTCTTCCCTAGCGGTACTCCATTAGGTGTATATTGGTGACATCCGTTTCTCCTGCCCATGTGCATAACCTTACATTTTTCAACATTGAACTTCATTTGCCATTTTTCTGCCCAAGCCCCCAGCTTATCTAGGTCCGTTTGTAGCCGCACATTGTCCTCCGTTGCATTAATTATATTGTATAATTTTGTGTCATCTGCAAATATTGATATTTAGCTGTGCAGCCCCTCTATCAGGTCATTGATAAATATGTTGAACAGAATGGGGCCTAATACGGAACTCTGTGGCACCCCGCTAGCGACTGTGGTCCAATCAGAGTACGAACCATTTATTACCACCCTCTGCTTTCTATCTCTGAGCCAATTTTTTACTTACACACGTTTTCACCCAATCCGAGCTGCCTCATTTTGTATATTAGCCTATTATGTGGCACGGTGTCAAAGGCTTTAGAGAAGTCCAGATATATGAGATCAATAGATTCTCCCTGGTCCAGCTTAGAGCTTACTTCATCGTAGAAACTGATCAGATTTGTCTGACATGAGCGACCCTTCATGAATCCATGCTGGTGAGGAGTTATTCCCTTGTTCTCCTTGAGGTACTCATCGATGGCGTCTCTCAGAATCCCCTCGAAAATTTTTCCCGTTACTGAAGTGAGACTTACTGGCCTGTAGTTACCAGGCTCACTTTTGCTCCCTTTTTTGTAAATTGGAACCACGTTGGCAATGCGCCAATCCAGTGGTACTACACCGGTCTTGATAGTGTCTAGAAATATTAGATATAGCGGCCTAGCTATCTCGTCACTTAGTTCCCTTAGTATCCTTGGATGTAATCCATCTGGGCCCGGCGATTTATCAATTTTAGTCTTCTTTAGTCGCTTCCGCACCTCCTCCTGCGTTAGGTATGAGATATTTTGTGATGGGTTCATTTTATTCCCCTGCATCTCGTGTGGCATTTCCTTTTCCTTTGTGAATACACTTGAAAAGAAACTGTTTATTAGATTTGCTTTCCCTTCGTCATCATCAATGATCTCTCCTGCATTATTTTTTAAAGGGCCAGCGCTCTCCCTGCAAATCCTTTTGCTGTTAATATAGTTGAAAAATAGCTTCGGGTTGTTTCTGCTCTCTTTTGCGATCCGTCTTTCTGCTTCCTCCTTGGCAGTTTTGATCGTATCTTTGCATATTTTGTTTTTTTCCCTGTACGATTTTAGCGCTTCTTCGCTGCCTTGTTGCTTTAGTAGTTTGAACGCTTTCTTCTTTTCGTTTATTGCCCCTCGTACCGTCTTGTCGAGCCACATTGGTTTCCTTATAGCTGAGTTTCTTTTATTTTTAAAGGGAATGAACTGCTCACATGAGGCGATTAGGATCCTTTTAAACTTTTCCCATTTGTCCTCCGTACTGATATTTTTGAGGGTGTTGTCCCAATTAATGTTACCGATAGTAGTTCTAAGCTCATCAAATTTTGCTTTACTAAAGTTTAGTTTCTTTGTCGCTCCCTGATAAGGCTTCCTATTGATTGACAGCTGGAAGTTGATTATATTGTGGTCACTGTTCCCCAAGTGCCACTCAACCTGCACCCCCTTTATACGTTCCGGTTTGTTGGTTAGTACTAGGTCCAGAATGGCCCTCCCTCTTCTTGGTTCCTGCACAAGTTGGTTCAGGTAATTGTCTTTAATTACTCTCAAGAACTTATCACCCCTGTGAGATTTGCAGGTTTCCTTCTCCCATGTTATATCTGGATAATTAAAGTCCCCCATGATAATTACTTTGTTGCGCTTTGACACCTCTTCTATCTGCCTTAGTAGTAAGTTTTCAGTTTCTTCTGTTGCTTTTGGTGGTCTATAGAAGACCCCTATCAGGATTTTGTTATTTTTTCCTCCCTGCATTTCTACCCACAGAGATTCTACCTGTTCGTCTCCTACCCCTATATCCTCCCGTAACCTCGGCTTCAAGTTCGATTTGACGTACAGACATACCGCTCCCCCTTTCTGGTTCCTTCGGTCCCTTCTGAAGAGATTGTACCCCTGCAAATTCACCGCCCAATCGCACTTATCATCAAGCCATGTTTCCGTAATTCCGACTATGTCATAATTTTCATCAGTCATTCTCGTTTCAAGCTCACCCACCTTACCAATCAGACTTCTTGCATTCGTGGTCATATAATTTATATCATTTTTTTGTTTTTTAAATTTGTTTTGTTGCTATTCGTACTTATGGCTAATCTATCAGTTCTAACTGTACTAACCCCACCCCCTGCTCGACCCCCATTCCCTTTGCTTGGACCCGGATCGCTAGTTACACTGGCTACCCCACTATTTCTCATTTTACCCTCCCCCCCAGTCCCTAGTTTAAACACTCCTCCAGCCTTCTAGCCATCTTATCCCCCAGCACAGCTGCACCCTCCCCATTGAGATGCAGCCTGTCCCTACGATAGAGCCTGTAGCCGACAGCAAAGTCAGCCCAGTTCTCCAGAAACCCAAATCTCTCCTTCTTACAGCAACTCCGGAGCCACTTGTTTACCTCCCTAAGATCCTGCTGCCTTTCTAGTGTGGCTTTAGGTACAGGTAGTATTTCCGAGAAAACTACCCTGGAGGTCCTCGCCCTGAGCTCGGACCCTAGGTCCCTGAAATCATTTTTGAGGGCCCTCCATCGACCTCTAACTTGTTCATTGGTGCCAACGTGCACCATGACTGCTGGATCCTCACCAGCCCCTCCCAGTAATCTGTCAATCCGATCCGCGATGTGTCAAACTCGAGCGCCAGGAAGACAACACACCGTTCGACGATCCCGGTCTTTATGGCAGATTGCCCTCTCTGTCCCCCTAATAATTGAGTCCTCCACCACTAGAACTTGTCTAGCCTGCCCTGCACTCCCCGTCCCCGTCTCACCGGAGCAGTCATCCCCCTGGCGTTCAGAGGGCATGTCGTGCAGCAGCGGTGCTGGCTCTGTAATGGCATCGCCCTCATCTGCCAACGTTGCAGCCTTGTTGGGCTGTGCCAGATCAGGACGAGCCTCCCTGGATCTATTCCCTCTACGCCTCCTTCTATCTGTCACCCAGCTTACTGCCTGCTCCCCCCGCTCTTCCGTACTACCATCCGCCCCCGCCTCTACCCCAGCGAGTGTCTGCTTAGTGAGCCGCAAACTCCTTTCCATGTTGTCAATGGCTCTCAGTGTTGCCAGTTGCTCATTTAGATCCAGAATTTGGGCTTCTAAATGTGCGACGTGCACGCATCTTGCGCAACAGTATGCACCCTCGATCGGCTGATCAAGGACCGCATACATTGCACAAGTAGCACACTGGATGGCATTGCCAGGCATGGAGCTCATCCTAATGGGGATCTACAATTTACTTGTGGAAGTAGTGAAGATAGACTTGCTCACACTCCGCTCACACGCTGCCGCAACCGCTCACACGCTGCCGCAACTGCTCAACCGCTGCTGCCTCCGCTCAAACGCTGCTGCCTCCGCTCACACGCTGCCGCAACCGCTCACACGCTGCTGCCTCCGCTCAAACGCTGCCGCAACCGCTCACACGCTGCTGCCTCCGCTGCAACCGCTCACACGCTGCCGCAACCGCTGAAACGCTGCCGCAACCGCTGAAACGCTGCTGCCTCTGCTCAAACGCTGCTGCCTCTGCTCAAACGCTGCTGCCTCTGCTCAAACGCTGCTGCCTCCGCTCAAACGCTGCTGCCTCCGCTCACACGCTGCTGCCTCCGCTCACACGCTGCCGCAACCGCTCACACGCTGGTGCCTCTGCTCAAACGCTGCCGCAACCGCTCACACGCTGCTGCTCCGCTCACACGCTGCTGCCTCCGCTCACACGCTGCTGCAACCGCTTACACGCTGCTGCAGTGCATGCCAGTGCAATGCGATTTTTTTTTTTTTCTTTCAATATAATTTTTCCCCTGCATAACCCTTTTATCAGTATACTGTGCCCTGGTTATGTCTCTTACAGAATTCTACCTTTATGCACTGCAGACTATCAGAATCTACATGGCAACATATTGCCAGCTATGGAAATTCTGTTGTAACCAACATGTAAATCCCCCGAATCTAATTACTCTAAATCAAAAGTCAAAACTATTTTTTCTTTGACGTTTAATGTATTCTGCGCTCCCCGGCTCGCCCTTGTTCTGTCAACTTTTCAGAAAATGGACATATTGTGCATAAAACGATATGCAAAGTATATTTTTGCAAAGAACTACATGTTCCCAAAGACTTCAGCAGCAGAAATACATAAAGCTGCTCATACATTTTAATTAATTGTTTCAGTCATTAGAAAATGACGTGTTTGACCTTTCAGAAATGGATTTTGCCTCAATAAAGATAGCTTAATGCAGTTAATGAATTCTAGGCATAGTAGTGCAGCAGCTGTTTAATGAATGAGAAGATGCTGATATTACAAAGACAATGGGGAAAATGTATTAATACTGGGAAACTCTAGGAATGAACGGCATTCCAGTCTCTGGCTCACTGCAGCTCGCACCAAATCCATTGACAGGGCACATACCCAGTAGATATAACACAAAACTCTATGGCCAACTTTGGGGACATTTTTCTACTTAAATGCATGTATTTTTAGCTGGAAAGCATTTTTGCCATAGAGTTTTATTAAAAATGTTGCTTTGTTTGGCTTCTGCAGCTTCTTTGTATCAAAGGATACAGCAATCTGCAGAATGCCATTCACTAGCAGATTGAGTCTCACAGCTCGGCCTCCAGCCCCTCTCTCTACTCTACTGAATGATCTGGTTTATGACCAAACATTAAACATTGGACCCCGTGCTGCTTTCCAAGACCTTTTTAGTCAGAAGAGTAGAGAGACTTGATAAATGACTGACGCAGTTGTGGAGAAGCATCATAAATATGACATTCATCTCAAATGTCATATTTTTCAATCTGGAAAGAAAAATATTGATAAATTTGCCCTAATTTTTACAAAAAGTTGTTAAAATGTATTAAAGAGGTTTTCTAGGGCTTTAATATTGAGGAGCTATGTTTAGGGTAGGAATCAATGCCCAATTGGTTGGGGTTCGCCACTGGTGATCTTTGCTGACCAGCTGTTTGAAGGGACCATGGCACTCAGGTGAGCACCGCAGCCTCATGCTGCTTGAGAACAGCTCAGTCCCATTCAAGTGAATGAGATTGAGCTGCTATGGCGGGCATCACCACCGATAAGTGTATGGTGTGAAGTGAAGAGGCCGCGGCGCTCAGACTCTTCAGCAGGGGCTCCAAGCAGCGGACGCCACTGATCACATACTGATGACTAGAGATGAGCGAGCGTACTTGTTAAGGGCAATTACTCGAGCGAGTATCGCCATTTTCGAGTACATGCCTGCTTGCCCAAAAAGATTCGGGGGCCGGCGGGGGGGGGGGGAGATCTCTCCCCCCCCCCCCCCCCCACTCCCCCTGCTCACTCCTGCAACTCACCGATCACCCCTGCCTGCCCCCGAATTTTTTCGGACGAGCAGGCATGTACTCGAAAATGGCCATACTCGTTCGAGTAATTTGTCTTCACAAGTACGCTCACTCATCTCTACTGATGACCCTAAGTAGTGTTGAGTCAACCAAAACTGTAGAACCCTGTTCTGGGTCGAACTCTGCTAGAAGTTCTGCTTTGTGCAAACTTGAATTTTGGGTGGTTTGTTTGAAGAGGAGGAAAAACAAGGAAATAAGAAGGATAAAGTAGGAAAAATATTCTTTTTATTGCCGCCTTTTTCTTTTTTTTTGTTCTCCTTCCTTCTTTTTCTTCCTTTCCCCTTTGTTGTAATTTTTTCTTTTTCTGCATTAACTTTGCCCTAACACAGTTTGCAGGTACGTAGATAACACTCCTAAGTGAGAGTGTTATACAGGACATTTATGGCTTTTAGGGTTTAAGCAAACAACTGCATGAACACGTCAAAAAACGTCATTTTTTACAGTTCACACTCCGCGCTATAGTGCCCCCCAAAAAAAAACGCTGAAAGACCTATCTTTTCTTGCACGTAGGAATTGTGCGTGAGAAATACGCTCGTGAAAACAAAACCATTGAAATCAATGGCTTCACTTCATCACATTTTGCAGGCGTGATTTTCATGCATTCAAAACCTCCGGCAAACTGGTTTATCTGTTTAAGCCCTTAGGGCTTATTCCCACGAGCATATGTCGGTAAGGTTTTCACGGCCGGTCGATATACGCTTCCATCTGAGCAGTTTCCCTCTTCCCTCACTGGCTCGCTGCTTCTCTCCTCCCCTCCAAGCGGTTTGCAATGGGAGTGGGTGGGACGGTGGCGGAACTAAGCTCCAGCCCCCTACCATTACAAATGCCGGAGTGGAGGGGAGAGGCAGAGAGCCGGTGAGGGGGAGGGAAGGGGGGAACTGCTTAGATGGGAGCGTATATCGGCCGGCTGATATACGCTCGTGTAAATAAGCCCTTAGACTGTGTTATGCAGTTTTACGGGAATTGGTGAAGTTCCAATTTGAAACTAATTAGTACTGAACTAAACTTTTTGCCCAAATTCAACGAACCGGCTGAAGCAAACTTTTGAAATGTTGGCTCATCACTAATCTTAAGGATGGGCCATGAATATTGGAGCCCCAGAAAACCCTTTAAATATCTGATAACCTGTTTAGTAGATCTAACCCACCATCATAAATGGCGCCCCCTCTACAGGACAGAGTCACGCTAGTGGCTTGTATAGCATATGTGGATGATATGGTGACTTGACGATTTCATTTTTTATTTATTTTTGACAGAAATGGGAACAGATCCCATAAGAGGAAACCAGGAAAATGAAAGGTTTGCTATGATATAACTCAGACCTCATCTAGCAGCATCTTAGAGGTTATATGCCGGTTATACGTCGTCTCACAGATCTCCAAGACAAGGGGTTTACTCTGCGCTATAATCTTACTATCAGATGACCCACATGTAATCCGATATGTGCCCATGTGGGCTAGGGGTGTGGGTTCTAGCCATCCGTGCAGGTTTTCTGCGGACTCTGCTCTTTCGGTGTAATGGGTATAGAAGCACTTGGAAAGTTCTTCTTGGCCATGTAATTGTGACATGAATGATTTGTCTAGGAGAGGTTACTATGGTGACGGAGAGGATTAGCAGCCGGAGATGATTTCATTGGTCCTTGGGCTGGCTCTGCTTACTGTTCTTAGCGGCATTAGTATGTTCCCTCCTGCTGCTGTGTGCTGACCATCTGCTGGCACCCGGCTGCAGGCTGGCATAGGGCATTGCCGGGAAATGCATTATTCAGGGTTCCTAGGAGTGATGACTCCTCGGTGCGGCTGACATTAGATGTTTATAGCATATTTACTGGACAATCCAATGAATATTTATTGGTAAAGTAGTTACTGCAGCAGAAAGCTGTACGCCCCATTCTTACCTGCATCCTGGAAGAGATATATGCCGTATATATTCACCTGCAAGGCCTTATGCAAATGGGCAATTTTGCACCCCGTGCAAAACCGCTTGTCGAAAATGCAGAGAATAGAACCCATTGATTTATATAGGTTCCCTCACATTCTACGTTTTGGGGCTCAATTTTCACATGCATTAAAATACACGCAACATGCTCTACTTTTGTGTGCATTCGTGTACCCAAGGCAGCATACCGTAGGCACCCCGTCCGATATCACAGTGGTAATCGATAACATCAGGGACTGATTAGGCGGCACAGCCTGTTCAATCACGGCGCGGTGCATGTAAACAGGCCCGGTAGCATAAAAATGTACAGTGAAATGCGTGGATACGCGAGCGACAGCCTTCGATAGCGCTCTCGTCACAGCGCTATTACCTCTATCTACGTCTACGTGTGTCTGCAGGAGCCCTAAATGTAAAAACAACTAGTGTTTCCTGGCCAACATTCTCCTTTCCCTAGTAGCTGTAGCTGAAATTCTTGCACCCATATGGCCCCTCTGTTCTGGTGATCACTGGGGGTAGGGACCCCCATGATCAAACATTGTTGGCCTCTTCTAAGGAAAAAACTGGAACCCCTCCCCCATTCTAAAAGCTATTTTCAGTTTTGGAGCTCTTTTTGCCTTTTCAGTGCTGTTTTTCATTAAAACGTTTACCCTCTATCTGTGGCATTTTCCTCCATAGGCCTCTCTATAGAACTTTACAAATGTCAGGAAAAACTCTTATACAAAATAAAAGATGCCCCAAAGAATTAAAGTTAAAAAAAAGGCATTTTTTACATGTGTTTAGAAAACGTTTTTTGGGGAGGCCTTAAGTCGGCACTGCACTTTTAATTAACGTATGCATATGCAATAGCCAATATAATAGCTTGCAAAAGTGCAAATAGCTTTATTTTAAAAAAATGACATTTCTGTGCTAACAATGACTCTAACATGCTAGCCACTAGGGGGCTCCCTTCTTTCTAACATGTCATAACACCGCCTGTTGTCATTTGAAATCCATCTCAGGCACTAAGATGGATAACAGAAAGTGCGATGATAGGACGCTTGCTTCCTGCTGTCTCATGCAGCCCATAGAAGTCTGTGGAGAGAAGAGGAGGAAGGAGACAGAAGCAGAAAGATACAGAGACACTGATAAGTGTTTTACCACACATCAATGCTGGATTCACAGCTACACTGCTCAGTACTGCTGTACAGTGTCCTCCATGATGCGCTGCAATGAGATAGCAGAGCAGGGTTTCCTCTTTTCCATGTGTAATGTATGGGGCACATTGTAGCAGCTAGTCTCTAATCACCAGCTCAGGGAGAACTGAAAATTAAAGAGATAGCCTGCCGATGGCAAAACTAGTACAAAATACAGGATACAAGTCCTATAATGGCCAGAAACACTGTTATGCCTCATGTACACACACAGGGCCAGATTAAGGCCCCCCTGTCCACGGCAATGTATTCGCCGGCGGTTTATTACGCCAGCTGACGCTTCCCATAGCATTGCTATGGAAAGCGCCGGCCCCTGTCCACGAGCAGAGAATCATTGTGATTCTCTGCTCGCGGCAGGCAATTTGCAGCATGCTGCAAATTGCCCCGATTCTCCGCGGTCAGCCTATCTATTAGACAGGGCTGACCGGCGGATATTCGGCGGCGGCTCCTGCTCCCGGGCGGCGGCTCTCGCGACGAAGGATACCGCATCGCCCGTGGACAGCCGACCTTAAGCTGCCTATGGTATAGAGCAGCTCAATTTTGATGCACCCCCCCCCTCTCCATTGCAACACAACCTCTATGTACTTGAAAGGTACAACCTATTATAAGCTATGCTCCAAAACAGACTTTTGTTGCAGCCTTTCCACAGGCTTATTTTGCCATGCCTTCTTTTCTGGCAAAGGAAACTACAGCTAAACCATACCTACGAACTGTTAAACAGCGAAAAAGGGGAAAGAGCTTGCGTCATGCTAAGTGCGCCCAGGGTTTTTAGGCCATGGTCCTTTCATGCTAAGTCACGACCTTTAGATCAATGAAAGTGATTACAGTGCATTTGCCTCCAGTGGTCACAGGTGATATCTTCTCTGGTGTCATTCTCTTCCCCCCCCCCTTTTCTTCTCTATCGGGCTCAGACTACCATATTGACTTCTCCTGGTCAGAACTTGTGTCTACAAAATTTGACACACAGACATCTTTGTCTCTTTACTTTTCCATCATTATTCGCTCTTTTTTCCAGAGAGAAATGTTTCCCATCTAAACAATCTCCCTACTGTAGTGACTAAGAACTTTGGCCTTGAAATGACACCAAAAGCATGTTGATAGCTACAACCTGCGGAACAAACAGAGCTTGTCTAAAACTGTACTGATTGAGTTGTTGTTGTCGATCGGCACTCACATGGGATGAGATTAGCCTGTGTAAGAGGACCCTTATGGTAGAATTACATCAATCCATGGAAGTGATGATCTGGCACTGCTGATATCTCCAATATTTCCTATTATAGTCTTGAGAGACATGAAATGTATGTCTAGTAGACTGTTGTTTTAGTGTTTCTTACATATTCCCTGCAAGCAACGATATTTATCATAACTGCATACAAGGATGGAAGACTAATGAAGTCCTGTCATGTATACCCAACCCTTCATCTATATCTGCTGCGCCGTCATGACTGCTGTCTTCATATATGGCCTTTGTCTAAACCTTTTGTTCCTGTTTTCTCTGCCCTGATATTCTGCGTGGTTGGAGGATATAGCGCTGGGAGGATACAAGCACAGTATTTGGTGTTGGTGTTTGCACAATGATAAAACTCCCGCTGTGGGAGAAATCTTGAAGCTGAAGATAGTTGCCATAGAGAAGTTTATCGTCAGGAGATCTGGGGCCTCGATGAAAAGAAATGGTATCTTTTGTAGTTGGCATTGCAGTATGGGAAATGTCCATTTAGTATTGTTTGCAACCAGGAAATTGTCAACCTTATCAGACGGAATCAATTTCTGTGCAGCTATCATACAACGGCCAGCGGTAGCCCGGTAGCGATGTTGTAGATATTTTATATTAGCGGGCCGGTAGATGTTGTAGACTCTGAGAAGTCGCTCAGTAGTCACTGGTCTTTCTGTTTCAGCTTACTGCCTGTTTTAGTGATTGACAAGTCGTTCCATTTCAGTCATTCATCTTTGAGCAACTGGCTATTTTCAATGAATGGAGGCGGCCAGAAGCGATGTCCGGCATGATCTGCTTCCATTCACTGAAGGGCTAGCCATCCTTTATCAGTGGTATGGTAAACTTCCATGCATAATTGGACATTGTTCTAACTTTTAATGCCCATTTACACAGAGCGATGATCGCTCAAAGATTGCTCAAACGACAGTTTGAGTGACAGCTTGGAGCGATCATTTTACATAAACTATTAAGTAGCTACTCAGCTACTTAAGAGCAATTAAGTGTGCAAACTAAGTCTTAGCTGAAAGCAGTTAAAGGGGTTGTCCCGCGAAAGAAAGTGGGGTTCAGCACTTCTGTATGGCCATATTAATGCACTTTGTAATGTACATTGTGCATTAATTATGAGCCATACAGAAGTTATTCACTTACCTGTTCCGTTGCTAGCGTCCTCGTCTCCATGGTGCCGTCTAATTTCAGCGTCTAATCGTCCGATTAGATGCGCTTGCGCAGTCCGGTCTTCTCCCTGGTGAATGGGCCCGCTCGTGCCAGAGAGCTGGTCCTCGTAGCTCCGCCCCGTCACGTGTGCCGATTCCAGCCAATCAGGAGGCTGGAATCGGCAATGGACCGCACAGAGCCAACGGTGCACCATGGGAGAAGACCCGCTGTGCATCGTGGGTGAAGATCCCGGCGGCCATCTTGCTAAGGTAAGAAAGAAGTCGCCGCAGAGCGGGGATTCGGGTAAGTACTAAACTGTTTTTTTTTTAACCCATCCCTTGTGTTTGTCTCGCGCCAAACGGGGGGCCTATTGAAAAACAAACAAAAAAACGTTTCGGCGCGGGACAACCCCTTTAATAGCCCGGGGGCTCCTATCTGCATTCAGATCCTTTGTTCTCTAGTGCGGAACAATGCTATCAACACTTTGGGGAGAACTGCTGATGAGGCTTCTCTCACACCAGCGCATATCGGCGGACCTTTTTCACTGTCAGCCAATATGCGCTGTGATCTGATGCATTGAATTCCAATGCATCAGATCACATGGGCGTATTACTGAGACGTAAAAGCGCCCGGCAAGGCCAATATAGCACTGGGCATTTTTACGTCTGGCCCAAAAGATAGTCCTGGCACTATCTTTTGGGTCAGAATACGTCTGCCGCTGCATGGGTTCCTATGGGTGCCCATAACAGTGGCCGAAGGTGGGAGGGAGTTTGGCAGCGTAGCTGCTCTCCTCCCTCCCCATGCAGGCTCATCTCTCATCTCCTCCCCGCTCGTTCTGTAGAATGGAGGGGGGCAGGGGCGGAGCTAAGCGCCGGCCCACCCCCGCCTCTTCCCATTAATGGCTATGGACAAGGGGCAGGATGTGGGCGGATATAAGCTAAAGCCCTCTCCCTGCCCTTTGTCCATAGCCATCAATGGGAGGGGTGGGGCGCCACTTAGCTCTGCCCCCGCACCTCCCATTGCAAGGAACGAGCCTGCGATGGCAAGGGAGGGGAAATGGGTGATGGCATAGTGAGCTCAGCGCATATACACCGGACCCCATGCCGTGTGATTGGGTGCACAAATGTTAGATTTGTGCACCTGTTCATGAGCTTCTACACCCCAGATGGAAGTGTATATTGGCCGGCCGTGAAAACGTTGGCCAATATGCGCTCGTGTGAAAGAGACATAAGGCTGAACGACGATTTTTAGGTTGGGCTGAATTTAACGATCAGCCAAGAGTGCATGATGGACGCACATTTACACGCAACGATTATCGCTAAAACCATTGTCTTTTAGCATTTTTTTTTTAAAGCGATCATCGCTCAATGTAAATGGGCCCTCATGTATGAGAAATCAATCCCAGTGATTTTATTCTACATGATTGAATGTTTTGCTCATTCCCGTTGGGCCGTTATTACTAAAACCACTCTCTTCTGGCTGGAGGTTTTTAAATATATCAGCCCACTTTTGCTGCTGAGTACCCACGTCATCACACATGGGCGTGTGCACAGATGATGGACCCTTTTTGTGGGCAGATTCATTGTTGCTATCTGTGCATGTGCTGGTCCGCAACCTTCTGGCAAAGTATGAGAAATCACAGTGCCCTGCGGGTGACCTGGGTACTCAGCAGCCAAGGTGGGTAGGCATATTCAAAAAACTCTGTCCAGGAGGGCCAACTAGGCCCGCCCACTGGACTGGACCACGGGTAATTGGCATGCAGCGTGGGAGATTTGAAAACATGTTTACTTTTGAACACATAACACAGTTATATATGGAAATTGCTGTAATTTCCTGGTCTCCTACTGTAGTTTGTTTACTAGGGTAGAAAACACAGAGAGGCTCCCTTTAAAGGGAATATATCACTATTTTTTTTAAAATTAAACCAGAAATAGAAACATTTTCCAGTTTTCTAATCGTTTTTTATTTTCTGCTTGTAGAATTTTTTATTCTGTTGTCTGTACATGATATGGGGGCGGCCATGTCTACTGAGCTACATTGAACAGCATGTAAGCATTCAGAAGATATGCTTTACAGCAGCTTCATGGGCCATCCACACAATGGACAGCAAGTGGCCCATTGACTTGTATGGGAAACTGTTCTAGACATGCCCTGTGCAGAGGTGTAGTCTCAGCTGATCACTTATAGTGAATGTTGGATCCTGTGTAAGGATGAGCGAGTATACTCGCTAAGGCACTACTCGCTCGAGTAATGTGCTTTAGACGAGTATCTCCCTGCTCGTCCCTGAAGATTCGGGGGCCGCCGTGGAGCGGTGGCGGAGAGCGGGGAGAAACGGAGGGGAGATCTCTCCCTCTCTCCCGCCCGCTCTCCCCTGCTCCCCGCCGCAGCTGACAGGTGAGTTACGAATCTTCAGGGACGAGCAGGGAGATACTCGTCTAAAGCACATTACTCGAGCGAGTAGTGCTTTAGTGAGTATACTCGCTCATCCCTAAGGCCGGCTTCACACGAGCGTGACGGGCTCCGCTGCGTAATATTCCGCAGTGAAACCCGTCACGGCGCCCCCCAGAGACCCCATACTTACCAGCGGAAGATAGCGTGAAGACGCTTCGCCGCCCACCGCCGTCGCGTCATGTGACACGCCCACCGCGTCACATGACGCGGCCGGCCGTGTCACGTGATGCGCCGGCCGCGTCATATGACGCGCGGCGGTAGGCGGGGAAGCGTTTTTTCACGCTATCTTCTGCTGGTTGCAGCGGGAGATAGCGTGAACGGACGGCTTCCATTGACTGCAATGGAAGCCGTCAGCGCGTACACCCGTGGCAAATAGAGCATGCTGCGGGTGAGGACGGGAGATTTCATGGTGCGAAATTCCGCGGTGAAATTCCGCATCGTGAGCATTGTGCTATTAGGTTCAATAGAACCTAATAGCAGGGGGCAACGCAGCAGATTCTTGCCGCGGATTTACGCGGCGTAAATCCGTTCGTGGGAAGGAGGCCTAATCCTGTGATATCTACATATAGGTGTTACCTCTCAGTGTAATCCTGCCTGTGATGTTAGTGGGATGACTGCTGCAAAGCTTTCTCCGCAGATCAAGCAGTATCAGACTAGTATAAAGGTGACATCAGCGCTGACAGTAGTCTCACGGACTGCTGCCTGGTTGTCTTACACAGGAGCGATATTCATTGGTTGACATTTTAGGGGCTTCAGAGCCAATTAAAGTTTTCCAGAGTTATGGTTTCAGCATATTATATTTTCCCCATACAATGGTCATACCGGAACCGACTAATATTGTATGATGAGCGTCCACCGCGTTTACATACAGTCCCCAAAAGTTGACTTTACATGCAAGGACTATTTGTCTATTCCCTTATGTAGGTACCTTTTTAGGCCACTCTCACACCGCTTTTTACAGCATTTGGCGCCGTGTTTCAAATGCTGTGCTTAACACTGTAAACGCCTCCATTCATTTCAATGGGTCTTTGCAGGCTGGCGTTTGAAATGCCGCGATTTTCGAACTGTCTGCTCTATTTTTGGGCATTTAAACACTTTTTAACACAACTTATCACCCATTGCAATGCTGGAGTGCGTTTTAGAGCGCAGCATTCTGCTAACACCTCTGTGAGAGCGGCCTTACATGGGTGACCCCGTACAACCGACACATATAGACTGTCCCTACAAAGAGGAGGCCGGGACGAGTGCGCCCGCTGCAGGAACATTTACCCGTCTGACCATTGCTGCTCTACTTGTGTATAGTGTCATCAGTGTAATATAATCTGTAGGTCATTATTTCCTACAGTGTTTATCAATAAAATAAATAGATTTGGGGATTTTCCCTCCTAATTATCTTTTCCTCTGATGAAATGGAAAGTGCGGTAATTGTCATGTATCACGCGTCACGGCCGGACATCCATTGGTGTTAGACCTCAGTACGGTACATTTTCCTGCACTAACAGGCCAGCTGTTGTGTGCCTAATGGGGCAGACGGAAGACGAGGCACCTTTGTTTGCCAGAGTCTGTTCCTATTATCCACCTACACGTCCCCGAGATGCGTCATCAGCGCCGTCTCCTGCGTTATAACGTCTCTAAATCATATCCATCTAGTCCTGCTGACGGCCGGAAACCACTGAAGCCGCATTACTGGGATTTATTGCTGTTACACTGGGATGGCGCAGATACACATGCCCCTATATGTCCTGCTCACATATGTCCTGCTCACATATGTGGCGTGTTTATTGCCCTGCCTAACCTTTATCTGTGCACTAATGGCAGAATAATAAGAATTACTTTCTAGGATTCGGGACAAGTTACAGAAAACTAACTTGCTGCGGATAGACCAGAATCACACGCCCGTGTTTGTGCTGCACACCACTTGGATGGCGCACATTGGCTTGTGTGGGTTCGTGGACCAGTGCGGATTTTGTGTGCGCATTTCTGGTAATGAAAAAAACCCAGATTGTTCTATTTTCCTGCGCATTTGTGTAGGGAAAAAGGACATACGGAACTAATTACACTAATTCGCCATCTCCCTGGCTGGGTCTGTCATTGCGTGTTTTTCTGCACACGCAAAAAATACAGTAAAAAACACAGAGGCGCATACAAAAACACAACGCCTGATGCGCAAATCTGTGGCCCAAACGTGCATGTAGCTGAGGCCGACCGTCTAGTGCCACAGGACCGGCTTTCAACAATTTTTTAAATGTGATCCATACTAAATATTAGAAATGCGGAAGTAACTCTGTCTGTGAGCGGTCGGACCGCTGAAGCCGCTGTGATGACATTTGGGGAAGCGCCATGCAGCGAGGTGGAGGGCAAGGGGTGACCTCATAAGCTATGCCTACACAAATGGGCAAACGTCGTTGCCATACGTATGCCATTGTTAACCCCTTAAGGACCAGGCTGTTTTGTAGCTTAAGGATCAGACACTTTTTAGGGATTTAACCCATGTGGCGGTTTTATTGCCCTATTTTGTTTCCTTTAGCTATCAACATTATTTTTACTGCGTTTTTTTTCCGTGACATATAGGGCGATTCTTTAAATATCTTTTTCACTGACCTTTTTTTTTCCGTTTTATAGTTTTATTGGGGGTAAAATGCTAAAAAAAAATGATGTTTTTTTAACATTTATAGTTTTTTTTGTTATTTAGTATATTTATGCTAAAATAAAGTACAGGAATGGGTTCCTCTATTTGTTTTGGACATTTTGATATATAGTATGTATGGCTTTGGTTTACAGGGCGCATACGGTGACAGTTTTTGTTAGCGTCGGCTTTGTGTTATTCTCTTTCTTATGTATGTATTGTTTTATTCTGGAGTTTTGTTTTACTGATGTATATAATTATGTTTTTTACTATCTATGTCCCCCATGACGACATACAAGACCTCTGGGGGTCATTCATTTTTTTTTTTTACACTTTCCCACTGTAGCTGGGGGCATCCATAGTAGCCCCAGTTGCCGGGAGAAACAACCCATGTAGTGACATTAGTCACTGGCAGAGCTATCCAGGGTCTAGTGTGACCCTCCAGCCCTGCTGCAGCAGGGAACCTCGGTGGTCACATGACCCCCCAGACTCTGGATGTGAAAGTTACACTTCTGCTTTCACTTTTAGTACACAGTGCACATTGAGCACTGTGTACTCAGGGAAGCAGAAGGCAGGAAGAGTTAAATACCCCTCCTGCCTTCTGCTCCAGGTTATCAGCTGTCACTAACAGATGATAACCCATTCCTGCCTCTGATTGATTGCAGAGCAGGAGGCTTAAAGCACCGCTGTAATTTTACTATCGATGGTGCTTTAAGCCCAGGACCAGGTGCCGTAAATTTAATGTGCTTGGCCCTTAATGGGTTAAGCTAGCTGTGATTAAAACTTGAACGAAAGACACATTAACATGAATTGAGATTTAAAAAAAATAAAAATAAAAATCTGTGTTGCCCATAGCAACTAATCACAGCTCTGCTTTTATTTTACCTCAGCAGTATATGAAATAGTAACCAATCACAGCGCAGCTTTCATTTTACCTCAGCAGTATAAGAAATGGCAACCAATCACAGCGCTGCTTTCATTTTACCTCAGCAGTATAACAAACAGCAGCCAATCACAGCGCAGCTTTCATTTTGCCTCAGCAGTATAACAAACAGCAGCCAATCACAGCGCAGCTATCATTTTACCTCAGCAGTATAACAAACAGCAGCCAATCACAGCGCAGCTTTCATGTTACCTCAGCAGTATAACAAACAGCAGCCAATCACAGCGCAGCTTTCATTTTACCTCAGTTGTGTAAGAAATGGTTTCCTTTTGATAATGGTATTTCCTTTCCGTTTTTTGGCCTTACACATGTTTTTCTCCTGCACAGCTGTATATGGCGGCTCACGTGTATACAGCCCACAAACCTTTATATCCTAGCAAAACACGAGACGACCAAAACCGCCCAGAAGTGCGCTGACAGCAGATCGCAGATACATTCCTTCCACTGGTTCAACTTTTGGGATATATGTGGCATTGTAAGCCAATGCATCAGTGGGGCGACATATGCCCGTGTGAATGAGCCCTCAGGCTGTACACCGCTGAGGCCAGGGATTGGCTGCAACCACCAGCAAGCTCTTCATCTCTTCTCCTTCCATCTTACAACTGCCCATACCAGGGAATCGTGGCTATTAGAACCAATGGTTTCCTATGAAAATATTCCGATAAAGGAATTTTAGGCGTGCTGGAAAGCGCCACGATCGAGCGCATGTCTGCGAGGCCCCATTGAAATCAATGGGAGTGTTATACCATGCTAATTGCGGGGAAACATGGAGATGTGAGAGTGGCCTGACAGGAGCTTACAGCGGGACATCTATAAAGTGACCGCGGGACATCGGACTGCTGCCAAGATCTCAGTTTCGCCCCCGAATTCCCGAACAGCAGTGCATTTTTTCAGTCGCTCATCGGCATTGTTTCAACGCTGATACAGCTAGCGACTCCAGCGTGGAAAAGTTGTCCGTTCAGACAGTTTTTCAGCAGCTAAAGTTACGGGGTTTTTTTGCGCAGCTATCAGCTATGTTAATTCCATGCCCATGTGCACAAGCTCTAAGGGATGTTTGACTGTGAGTGCGAAGAACCAGACTTAGGGAGTGTGTGCAAAAACACGTGTGACATATTTGTGCCATGAGCATCGCACATTTGTGCAAGCTTTAGCACAGATTACTGTACTTTGGCGCTGGCTGGGCCATTTCAGTTGGGCGTGGGACACAGCTGTGCACCAAGTTAAATGGGAAATTAAGCCTAATTAGTTCCTTATGGAGCCTTTGGTGCGCAAATGTGCACGAAAAGTATTCTGCGTTTACTTTTTGAGTGCAAACCCGAAAATGTGAATGTACCCAGTGAAATAAATTCTTTGCGCGCAAATTTTGCCACCCAGACAGATACCCAGATACATTCGTAGGAAGTCGCCTAACAGATACCCAAATCTGTATTATCTATGCGTTATTGTAGTACTAAGGCCTCGTTCACATGCGCGACACGGCATCACTGCCAGAAAATTACAGCGATATCGTATTGCTGGACCATGCGCTCCTGCGGTTGCATGACTTTGTAGCACCACATGCACGGATTTTCGGGGGTGGGGGCGGGGCTTGAAATATAAGCACAAAAATAAACTCTAGCGGCAGAAATTTTTAAAAAATGTATACGTCACCTTAGAATCGCTGTCCAGGGCACCGCTGCAGCTTCTTCCCCATCCCCGGCACTGTTCTTCATCTCTTCTGGTCTTGGATTAGAACTCCCTGTCTCCTGGAAGCGCTAGCTGTGATTGCCTGATGACTAGTTCATCAAGCGCTGGCTGTGATTGGCTAAGTGTCAGCCAATCAGAGGCAGCACTTCCAGGAGGCGGGGATTTTTCATTTCCCATCCAGAAGAGATGAAGAAGAATAGTGTCGGGGACCCGGGGAGAAGAAGCGGCCGGGTTGACAATACTTCTAAGGGGATGTATACTTTTTAATTTTTCCCTGCAGCCAGGACTTAGGTTATGGCTATGACAGTAGGATTCCCAACTGTCAAAGTTGCATCGTACCGCATGAAAATCATGTTTTCGTGCGATGCGATGCAACAGAGAGGAAGGCTCCATAGGGAAACGTGGGCTACAAAACCTCACGAGTCGCGGGCATATCGCGGGCCCATGAGGTTTTTGTGTCAGTATGTCGCATACCCCAAAACATTGAACGTGTGAATTAACCCACTGGCAAGCATGAGCTGAACGAACAATTTATCGCATTGTCGCAACGCAACAAAATCGCGTGACTTTGTCGCCTGTGTGAACTAGGCCTAAAGATGAGACCTTTGCATTGTGAGTTCTGTGTTCAGCGTTCTTACACTGGGATCGACTTGTCTTTTGGCAGCCAAACGAGACAACTCTTACAACCGTCCTTGCACACATCGGGCGCGGCGGCGTTCTCCTACCTATCAGATGACCCTGTTTATGCACTTTAGTATTCTCTGTATAAACTAAGCATTATTCTCGGGTTCCTGCCCGCTCCCAGTGAACAGTGTCATTGTAGAAGGGCGTCTGCTTCATCCCGATGACATTTAATGGCCCATTCTTCCATTCGTCACATTATTTATCTTGTCACTGCCAAGTTACAGATTGGTAATGTGATTCTCCCTGTCTCCTGTCTTTGAAGTTTAATATACAGGATAATACAATATTCATGTATTCACTGATGCCTAGGCCCACATTATCTGGCTCTCTAGGCATTAGGGCAGCTGAAGAGTCACCGGGCATGAAGTGACCTATTGAGTTAAATAATATGGACTGAGGAAGATGAAACATCACAATGGGTTTTATAGGTGAAAAGATGTGGCGACTCCGTGACCTGTATGCATCGGGGGCTGCAATGCACAAGTGTCACATTTAAGTGGTCACTGTCGTTTCAACAAACGTATGTTAATCTGATAGCCAATGTGATGAAAAAGTAAAGTTGCAATACACGTTATTTACCAAAAATAACATTTTTCTGTTTGAAAAAAAATGCTCTACTAGTGGTATTCCTTCCTTCTAACTTGCAGTCCACTGCTTGTTGTCAGGTGCTTCCTGTCTCTAGTAACAGATGGATTGCTGGAAGTGGAGCGGAGTTGAACTAGCTTAAGAGAGCTCAATGTATTACAATGTATCACCCCCTGTCCTGCCCCTCTACTAGTCAGCTCAGCTATGACTGTCAGACAAGTGTGTTATGCCAATACTCGCAGATCTGCCTGTTAACACTGAGGATCTCCTGCATCTACTAACAGATCTCATTGTAGCTGATAACACCGCTCTGGATTGCTCGGATTGATTAGTAGTAGTTGCTGACAGCCACAAACAAGTATCATTACTTTATTGAGCAATTACAGGTAAAATTGTGTATTTTGCCACAATTATTGCTGTAAAACCATGATTTCACTGCAAAGTGTCATTGCATCATAATGATACTAGTTAGTGACTGTCAACAACTTCTACCGATGGGTTTGAGCAGTGCAGAGCTGTGTCATCAGCAAGAGCACCATGAGATCTGTTAGTAGACGCAGGAGTCCAGCGGTGCTGGCAGGATGATCTGACAGCTACTGGTGACTGGGACAGTCGCTCCCTCCTCCATGTTTTGTGCTTCTTCTCTTCATTCAGTGTCTCAGATCAGGGCAATACTTCCATCGCAGGAGGCAACTAAGGAAGTGCCAGCATGTACGGTACAATCAGACATCTCCCACAGGGTTATGTTCCTTTTACATGGGACGATTATCAGGCCAGAGCATTCCACTGAATGCTCGTTCGCCCGACGATCAGGCCTTGTAGAGGAAGCAAAGATCAGCTGGCGGGTGAGCAAACATTCGTTGGTCAGCTGATTGGCTCATTTAAATGAGCATAAAAATGTTTGCTGCTCGGCTGCACGTCTTCGTATCAGCATGCAGCCGATCAGTGACAGCTCTATGGGGGCGAACAATCATGTTTATCATTGGTCGTGCGCATGGGAAGATGATTATCAGCTCTTTGTACATGGAGGTGAGGAGTGCTGACAAGCATGCTTATTGTTGTTAGTACGCGGTTGTTTGTACGGTCCGATTATCTGCCCGTGTGAAAGGACCTTTACTGCCCACTGAAAATAAGTAGATGGATTATAACTGGACAGCAGCTATGCCCCTAATCACAGTATCAAACTGCTAAGAACCACTTGTCTGTTTTGTGTGTGTGCTTCTAATGCTCCGCCCTGGGTGACATCATTGCTCCGCCCACTGGTGACGTCATCGCAGGTCCTATAGTATATATAAAACACAGAGCCTGACCGACAGAAGAAAGAACAAAGTTAGGGATCTTAGAAGGGGAGGACAAAAATAACACAATGAGAATACAACTAAGTCGTTATTATGTCAGACACAACTCAGCGGTCCAGACAGGAGACACTGACCTACCTCCAGCACAGAGATCTGGTGGGCTGAAGGACCTGTGGTTATGTCACTGCTATGGGAAGAGCCATTCTGTAGTTTGGTAGAAAGTACTGTATAAGCCGACAGAAACTACCAGGACCTGTGATGATGTCACCGTCATGTGACTACCTGTGTGGGTGAAGTCAGGGATCACATAACCAGGGGCTCATCACTGTATCCTGGAGCTGTGTGTGTCATTTGTGTAAATCAGGATGGATGTAGCAGAGCTGTGTGTGTAATGTGCTATGTGTGTGAATCACGATGCATGTAGCAGTGGTGTATGTGTAATGTGATGTGTATGAATCAGCATTTATGTAGTAGAGCTGTGTATAATGTGATGTGTGGGAATCAGGGTGGATATAGTAGAGCTGTGTGTGTAATGTGCTGTGTGTGTAAGGTGTGGGAATCAGAATGGATGTAGTAGAGCCGTGTGTGTCATGTGTGGGGGTTAGCATGGATGTAGTACACCTGTATGTGTAATGTCTATGCATCAACATTGATGTAATAGAGCTGTGTGTGTAATGTGTGGTAATCAGGATGTATGTAGTAGAGCTGTGTGTGTAATGTGGGAGAATCAGGATGGGCGTAATGTCTGGCCATCAGCATGGATGTAGTACAGCTGTGTGTGTGTGTGTGTGGGGGGGGGGAATCAGGATGTATGTAGTAAAGCTGTGTGTGATGTGTGGGACTCAGCATGGATGTAGTAGAGCTGTGTGTCATGTGTGGGGTTCAGCATGGATGTAGTACAGCTGTGTGTGTAATGTCTATGCATCAACATTGATGTAGTACAACTGTGTGTGATGTGTGGGAATCAGGATGGATGTAGCAGAGCTGTGTGTGAGAATCAGGATGGTTTTAATGTCTGGCCATCAGCATGGATGTAGGAGAGCTGTGTGTGTGATGTGTGGGAATCAGGATGCATGTAATAAAGCTGCGTGTGATGTGTGGGAATCAGCATGGATGTAGTATAGCTGTTTGTGTTAGGTGTGGGAATCAGAATGGATGTAGTAGAGCCGTGGTGGTCAGCATGGATGTAGTACAGCTATGTGTGTAATGTCTACACATCAACATTGATGTAGTACAGCTGTGTGTGCAATGTGTGTTAATCAGGATGGATGTAGTACAGCGGTGTGATGTGTTGGATCTGTATGGATGTAGTAGAGCTGTGTGTGTGATGTGTGGGCATCATAATGGATGTACCATGTAGAAACACTGGTACTATAATTTCCCAATAATTACTAGTTACACAATAAGAGCTACAAGCCTAGGTATACTTTACATAAGTAGAATATAAAGAAAATGTAGCTCACTTGTTCAAATCCAGTGTTAAAGTGGTATTCTAGGACATTTTAACATTTTTCTATTGATGACTGATAGATCATCAATAGATGATTGTTGGGGAGTTGCTGCTCAGATCCCCATCAATCAGCTGATTCCTGGGACTCTTGTCACTGCAGTCAGCGCAGGACACAGAATGCACTGACTATAGCACAGTGGTCTGAATTGGTACTGTAGGCATAGCTTTCATTGGATTCAGTAAGAGCTACACTGCAGTACCAACCCAGGCCACTGTGCTATGGTCAGTGCATTCTGCTTCCTGCACTGCCCACACGGACAGTGGGGTTCATAACAATCACCCATCGATGCCCTGTCGATCAGCAAAAGAAAATAACTTTAAAAGTCTCAGAATACCCCTTCCTTTAACTTTCTTTTAAACAGCGGTTTTTATGTACGGGTTTATTGGCAGATCTAGACTATTCCTTGATATACATTTAATAAGTTACTTTACCACTGGATCTTATTATAATCTCAGGCATTGGAAGGATGTTACAATTACATTTAATGAAATGTTTCACTCCAGTAAAAGCATCAGGAGAGCTGTATCCTGCGGCTGGGGACGTGTACCTAAGCATCAGAAAGCTTTGTTACAACATCTCCAATACCGCTGTCACCTGTTACATTCTCTCACATCTTCAGCAATGTTGTATCGTCTCTGTAGATGGCATACAACTATAAAAATCCTGTATGGGCTGCCCATGGGCTATTATCTCCCAGTAAGCACAGAGTAGACCACAGCCAGGGCCGCCCGTCCAAATGTGGTTCATAGTAAAGGTGCATGTGATCTGGAACGGGACAAGTGCTATTGGCGTTCAAACTATTGCTTTATGAATGTCCCCACCCCCTCGGTGCCTGGAGTTCACCATCATAGCTGTCAGATGGGCAATCTATCATTTAACTCCTTAGTGACAGAGCTTTTTTGCTTTTTTCTATTTTCGTTATTTCCTCCTCCTTTTTAAAAAATCGTAGCTCCTTTATTTATCCATCGATGTCGCTGTATGAGGGCTTGTTTTTTGCGGGACGAGTTGTAGTTTTCAATGGTACTATTTATTATACCATATAATGTACTGAAAAACTTTAAAAAAATTCTAAGTGGAGAGAGATGAAAAAAACCCGACATTCCACCATCTTTCGGTGCGTCCTGTTTCTACGGCAACACAAATGACCGGATATCTTTATTCTATGGGTCAGTACGATTACTACGGTACCAGACTTGTATAGTTTTTTTATAGCTGTAGTACTTGTATTTTTTTTTAAGATATTTAATTTTTTAAAATTATTTTTTGTGTCCATTTTCTGCACACAATAACTTTTTTATTTTTCCATCGACATAGTTGAGTGAGGGCTTATTTTGTGTGGTACGTCCTGTCATTTCCGTTGGTACCATTGTTGCGTAGAGTTGACCTTTTAATCGCTTTTTATTACATTTTTTCTCGGAGATAGGGTGACCAAAAAAGTGCATTTCTGGCGTTCTTTATTTTTTTTTTCAGACCACGTTCATCGTGCGTGGTAAATAATGCATTAATTTGATAGATCAGACTTTTACGGACGCAGCGATACCAAATACATATTTTTGGTTTAATATTTAGATTTTTTAATTGCAAATATGGCAAAAGGGTTTTTTTTTAAACTATTCTTACTTTTTTTTTTTTTTTTAATAATTAGTAAAATTTTTTTTTGTTCTTATTTTTATACTTTCTTTTAACCCTCCTAGAGGACTACAACCAGCGATGCTTTGATCGTTCCTGCTTTTTGACAGGCAGTCTATCAAGCCACCCCACAGGGATGGCTTGATAGGCAGTCTGCTGAGGCAGCCCTGGGGCCTTTTAGAAGGCCCCCAGCTGCCATGACACCTGCACGGATCCCCCAGGAGATTTAAAGGGTTAATAGCCGCGATCAGCCGTACGGCCGATCGCGCCTATTGCCCGCGGGTGTCAGCTGTAATAAACAGCTGACACCCGCGCTGTATGGAGGGAGATAGGGCGCTATCTCCCTCTATACACGTCCTTCTATAGTAGGACGTAAAAACACTATTGGGCCGTCACTAAGGGGTTAAAGAAGACTTGCTACATCCTTTGACAAGCAGCAGGTGCTGCATACCTTCACAGCCACTGATTCCCCAACGTTTTTGCTCTAGTCTGTTTGCCCACTTTGGTTCTGGTTACTTTCATAGCCCCATGCTGGTCCACTGTTAAGTGAGCAGTCTTCACCGCCCAGTGTCAATGGCTGATGTGATATTGGATTAACATTGGCATCAGCGTCACCGCTCGTTCTCCTGGCATCAGCACTAACCTCCTGAGCGCCATGATGCTAAGAGCCCAGGAACGTGATGCTGCAGCGTCTTATTGGCTGCAGTGGTCACCTGACTTTTATCAGCTGTCATAATAAACATTTGGACTGTAGCAGGGCTGCAGTACTGGATCGGCGGAGGGGTAAGTATAGCTCAGTTTGTTATTTTACTTCAATCGGCTGTTTTGAAGTAATGCTGTCTGATAACTGGACAATCCCTTTAAGTCACTCTCAAACTGTTTATTATTTGATGCTCTTGCATTGATTTATAGAAGTTGCCTCCCTGTAAGATTGATGATAAATACTCAGGCAAAGTCATCAATGGCTGATCGGTGGAAGCAGACCATTCTGTACATTGTGCAGTACCCAGCGAGTCCTTTTTGTGTTAGTAATGCCTCGCATCACTTCAGGGAAACCCTACATCGCACTCCTGTGCACCTCTCACACCGTGTGATGCTTTGCTGCCCCACTGAAAACAATGGATGATGCGTTCAGAGGGAACGCCCAAAGATAGGACATGCAGAATGGGGTTCATATCCGTGCAAGATTTGTACGACTTGCAACACACAAATCTTGTGCGATTTTCTCGGCCGTGTGAAAGTGGCCAAAGGTTACATGCCCCCAAGCATTGGACAACACTTGGGCACCCAAACCATGTGCTATCCGATGTGCTGGACACTGTACATGGATGTGTGCTGTCCTCCTCCAAAAGTCAAACAAGAATAAGATATACCAGAATAGAACCCATTCATTTCAATGGGTTTGCTCTCATAAGCATGTTTTGCAGGCAGATTTCATGAGCACGAGAAAGAGTAGGAATTGCTGTATTTTCCTGCATTTTGCGCAGCAAAAATTCCATAGAAGTCAATAGGTGGTGCGAAAATAGACAAGGGGAAGGATGTGACTGCGCAAAATGCAGGGTAAAGAAAACATCTGCTAAACTGTTCTCAACCTTTTCCTCACCCTCACCGGCTTTCTTCAAGGGAGGAGGCGGGATGGGGCGGAAGCTTGTATGCTAAGCTCCCGCCCCTTGTCGCAGCCAGCAATGGGAGTTTCGGAGCTTAGCTCCACTCTGCCCCCCTACCATTGCAAACAGCCGGCAAGGGGCGGAGAGGAGCAGGGAAGGGGGTGGGAGCTTAGCAGTCACGCTGCTAAACTCCCTCCCACCTTCCTTCTACAGCAGCTGTCATTGGCTCCCATGACAGGCTGGGCGGGCGCTTTTACGCCGCAGAAATACGCCCATGTGCACTGATGCATTGTAAACCAATGCATCAGAGGGGCAGCGTACATTGGCCGGGCGTGAAAACCCAACCGATATACGTGTGCATCCAGCATTATCCTCATAGCCATGGGTAAGAGCTGAGGTGTTCAGACTCGAAACACTTAAAGGAGATGTCCCGAGGCAGCAAGTGGGGTTATACACTTCTGTATGGCCATAATAATGCACTTTGTAATATACATTGTGCATTAATTATGAGCCATACAGAAGTTATAAAAAGTTTTATACTTACCTGCTCCGTTGCTGGCGTCCTCGTCTCCATGGTGCCGACTAATTTTCGGCCTCCGATGGCCAAATTAGCCGCGCTTGCGCAGTCCGGGTCTTCTGTAGTCTTCTATGGAGCCGCTCGTGCCAGAGAGCGGCTCCGTGTAGCTCCGCCCCGTCACGTGCCGATTCCAGCCAATCAGGAGGCTGGAATCGGCAGTGGACCGCACAGAAGAGCTGCGGTCCACGAAGGTAGAAGATCCCGGCGGCCATCTTCAGCGGTAAGTATTGAAGTCACCGGACCGCCGGGATTCAGGTAAGCGCTGTGCGGGTGGTTTTTTTAACCCCTGCATCGGGGTTGTCTCGCGCCGAACGGGGGGGGGGTTTAAAAAAAAAAAAAACCCGTTTCGGCGCGGGACATCTCCTTTAAGAAGCATTCCCTGTCTTTTATTTCTTGCTCTTTCATTGATTTTTTAATTCCATGGATTAAAAGATAATTTTGCGATTTAGTTTTTGAGTGCAGGAAGATCTTCTCAGTTCTCTAGCAAATGTCGCACAGACTGGTTTCTGCAACCATTTGCGCCTTAAACTGTTGCATGTTGACCAATGAACCTGCCCCACTCTTTCTATCCGTACTTATAGGCATGTTTTCCCAAGGCATACAAAGGCCATACTAATACTTTATACAGCGTTGCAGTTTTATAAAACATTCCCCCTTAGAGAATGCTAAACTAAATCTACTACTGTCAAAACATCTATTCTACAAAATGTAATATTTATCCAAGCGGCAATCAGAAAAACAAATATCATACAATGTGTTCAACGTGATAAGATGGAATGTGCTACTGAATAGAGAAAAATGTACTAACATCGGCGATCTGATGTCTTACAGGTGAGCCTGAATTTAAGTATGTGGGGAACATGCATGGGAATGAAGCTGTGGGCAGAGAACTTCTCATCTACTTGGCCCAATATCTCTGCAATGAATACCAGAAAGGCAATGAAACGATTATCAACCTGATCCACAACACCCGGATACACATCATGCCTTCCATGAACCCCGATGGGTTTGAAAAAGCTGCTCAGCAAGTAAGTACAAGGGTAAAAAACATAAAGTTGTGTTAATATTGTTGTATACCAAGGCTGCTGCACACTGGCGATCGCCATATCGCCACGTGAAAATTGCAACTTTTTTCCTGTGATTCTTGAGTGTTAAAACTGTTTTTTCTCTTGAAAATTTCACGGTTAGGGTGCATTGACACGACTGTATATAGGTTGGATTTTCACGCCCAGCCGATATACGGCGTCTCTCTCTGCAGGGGGAGGAGGCTGGAAGAGGCGGGAGCAGTGCTCTGAGCTCCCGCCCCCACTCTGCCTCCTCTGCACCCCCTCTCCGCCCCTCTGCACTATTTGCAATGAGAGGAGGCGGAATGGGGCGGGGCTAAATTTCGAGAATCAGCTCTGCCCCCGGGACGCCTCTCCTCACTGAAAATAGTGCAGGAGGGTGGAGAGGGGGCGGGAGCTCAGTGCTCTTCCAGCCTCCTCCCCCTGCAGAGAGAGACGCCGTATATCGGCTGGGCGTGAAAACCCAGGCGATATACGGTCATGTGAATGCACCCTTACTTTCGTTTTTCTCCAGCGCTTTTTTCAAGCAATTTTACCACGTTTGTTTAACGTGAAAGTCAATAGGACTTTCTGATGTTAGAAACGTGTCGGACAAAAAACGCAAGTTTGTTCATTGCAATAAAAAGGAGGCACCATAGGAAAAGATAGGAAATTTAAAAAAAAGCACAAAATGCAGAAAGATAAGACATGCCACGATTTTGCAGGATGCAGGAATAACAATTTTCTGTCATTTTTTTTATTAATAAAAGCTTGTGTAACCGCGTTTATTTCACCTTAAACCACTGAGGTGCCGTGGTCAGCAGCAACAACTAGGTCATAGACTCAATAAGCAGCTTAGGCGCAGAGGAGTGATTAGATTAGCAAGTGCTCATCTAATCACTCCTTTTCTAGAGACAAAACCCCCCCTATGCAACAAACAAAGAACAAGTATGCTCTCTGATTGATAAGGATGTGGGGTGATAACATGGTCAAAAGTCCATGTTACCCCTTTCCCTTGGATGATCTGAAGCCCTAGAGACACAGGCATGAAAATGACAGATTGTCTGTCTCACCCTGCTCGTCCCACTCTCTCTTCTGCAGGGGCTGAAGTACATGCAGCTCCACTGAGACTTACTCTATCTCCCTTTAGAATGGGATTACGATCTTGACTTTAAAACAAGCTCAATATTGCTGCTCCAGTTCCTTTGTAGTTGGAGATAGAGCTGTTGGGATACCTCTCTCTTTCCACCAAACGGTGCTGTGGCTAAACTGGAAGGTCCTTTTTTCTATGCTTAGTAGTTTTGTCTGAATGATGATTGTGTGGTTAAAGGGGTTTTTTAGACTTTTATTTTTTTACTGATAACTAGACATTAGCAAGTATACTCGCTAAGGCACATCACTCGAGTGAGTAGTGCCTTAGCCGAGTATCTCCCCGCTCGTCTCTAAAGATTCGGGGGCCGGCGCGGGTGACAGGTGAGTTGCGGGGGGGAGAGAGGGATCTCCCCTCCGTTCCTCCCCGCCCCCAGCCGGCCCCCGAATCTTTAGAGACGAGCGGGGAGATACTCGGCTAAGGCACTACTCGCTCGAGTAATGTGCCTTAGCGAGTATACTCGCTCATCTCTTCTGATGACGTTCCCTCAGGATAGCTCATCAATATAAGATCACTAAAGGTCCGACATCCGGCACCTCTGCCAAGCAGATGTCTCCAGGAGCCACAAATTGCCGCAATTAGTGTAGCGCCATACATCCTTTAGTGGCCCGGAATGGTATTGCAGGCTTTCTCTCATTTATTTCAATGTAACAGAAAAATGCATACTGTCCGTGTGGAGTATCACATTTATAACCCAATGTACCATTGCAAGTTAACTGATAACATGTGAAGTTTCAGGTGGCTGCATAGTTTGTCATCAGCATTGTATGAGTACATACAGAAGATGTCATATGTTGAGAGCAAACAGACAAAGTGCCTCAGGGCAAACCCAGAGAAAAGGCTGCAATTCTGAAGTAGCAGCTGAATGGTTGCCGCTCAGAAGAGGCTCATGACAGCTTAGCAGTCGTTGCGTTTGAAGATGTCCCATTCAGACTGATTGCCCCCAGCACCCCGGCAAACAGAGGATTGCAGGAAGCCAAATCTAGTATTACAAAATGTCTATTCAGATGACTGGCTGGCCTTGTGATATAGGGATGGCTTATGCGTCCCCAGTTGTCCCATGTAAAGGACCTTTACTTTCGCTGCCCTAACAATGCTCTATGCAGCTCTGTCAGTGGTGTTATGGCAGCGTGATCTGATGACACAAACAGAATACAAGACACTAACAGATGTCGTATTTGAAGCAAATCTCATTAAACTCAGTGTTCTTTATTCTTCCTCTCATTTCCAAACAATCTCGCCTTTCCAATGTCATTTTTGTGTTCAGTATCCAAAACTCCTGTAAGATTAATCATGTCTCCACTACAGAAGCTGAAAACGGTTATCCATGAGCTTTGTACCTACTGATGGATCTGGCTCACAATGTGTCACCCAGATTGATACAATGTATCCACTTCTCAGCTGAGCAGGACTAGTTACATACAGGTTTGCTGCCTGTCAATATAAACAGGATGGCGAGGGACTGAAGAACAAAGTATACTAGAAAGCTGATTGACTTTTCATACAGTAATGAAGTTTATTTCCATAAACCCAGAAATATGGAGCAGATTGTGATTTATTCCTAGCATACACCAACCTAGGAGATGACGTGGAAAGAAATAAAATATACTCTACAGAAAGGTATTCTACTGGGTTTACCTCGGACTTTGGTTATATAATCTTACCAATCAAATCGAAGCCGCCTTCTTTTCAGCATATGCATGTTAGAAAATAGCATTTTTTTTCAAAGTAGTTTGTGATTTGAGGTCTACTTGCACCCCCTAGTGGTTGTCGGATGTTCACCTGATCATAAACAATAAACTCGTGTCCTGTAATATCGTTGTCATAGGAAATGCCCTCACCAATTATAGAAGAAGTATTGATTGCAAATATTTTACCAAAATACCAACATTTCTTGGAATATGTAGTGAAGCGCCTAAAGGCGGTGCATTATGGCTTACTGCTGTTTTTTTTTCTCTCTCTTGTACAAGCCTGGAGATATAAAGGATTGGTTTGTTGGCCGGAGCAACGCACAAGGTATAGACCTGAACCGAAATTTCCCTGATCTGGACCGTATAGTCTACATTAATGAGCGAGAAGGTGGAGACAACAACCATTTGCTGCAGAATCTGAAGAAGTCAGTTGACCAAAACACTAAGGTATCTATATGTTATTTCCCCAATGTGTAAAGAGCTATGGAATATGTTGGCGCTATATAAATAAAGACTATTATATTATTGTTATGGTAGGGTTGGGCTCCGTTTATAATGAAAGCCTACGCATTACGCTAGATCTGCCTTACAGTGTATACCGGCAGCACCTGACGGACTGCTTTGACTTGTAGTTGGGTTCCACGTAGCTGTTCATCCCCATGATTGAAGAAATAGCACAGCATGCAACACCATTTTTTAATTAAAAATGTGACAGAATCTTTAGACAAACGTTCATTATTGGTCTGTGTTACCCAAAATATCTTACTAGATCACACAGAAGAAAAGCGATCTGAAATAATAGCAAAAACATAATGAATATTTGTTACGAATGCTGGAGTTTATTGTTGCTAACCATGGAATCAGTAATATAGGGGAAGGGGTTTTAGTGATTACTCTGACATCTCCTGCACTCAGTGCCTGTGTCTTCAAATGATTTTTGCACATGTCAGACACAGGATATCAATTCCAGGTCTATCTACAAATACACAGGGTTGTAGCCATTGCTTCTGGGATGGTAACGGTCGAAAACTACCAACAATTGGCTATCTCTTCTCTTTCTCCATCCACCTCCCCAGATTGCACAAAATACATTACTCAGGGGGTAGAAACAAAACGTGTTAGTGGCATAAAGTACATTAAGGGCTGGTTGCACCAACCTTTTGATCTGCGATCAACAAGAGTTGATCTCCAATCAAGTAGTAAGACACTACACCGATACGGTTTAGCCTGTGATCGGGATGCAAATCTCAGATCAATTTGTTCCCCTGATTTTGGGGGATCAGACTTGTCGATATAAGGGTGCGCTCACATCTGCACTGAAACAGGAAAGCGAAATCCCCGCTGCCAAACAGTTCCATCTCAAGACAGAACGAACAGCGCGGGTGGACCCCATTAACTATAACGTGGTTTGCTCGCTCTTGGCCAAGCTGCCCGGCTTTTGGACAAAAAAAGCGCTGCATGCAGCACTTTTCCTTCCGCTATTTCAGCCGCATCTGTGACGGAACCTCCAGCCTCCCTAAGTTCACCTGGCGAAATCCAAGAAATCTTTTTCTTGGGTGGTGAAGTTACACCCACATTTGCTGATGGTAGCGGCCATGATTGCCAGGAAAATCCCTATGAATGCTGGGAAGATCCCCTGACTACAGTAATCAATCACCCAGCGTGATACATTTCTTCTAGGTTGAATCTTTGATCGCAGATCACTTGAACTTAGTTTTGCAAATCTTAGATGAAAAAGTGTTGGTGCAAAACTTCTTCCTGAAGCCAGGTTCAGCAGCTGATCCCAGTTTTATCTACACATGGGTCAACAGCATGGTTGGTTCTTTCCAACAATTACACAGAAAGTACAGTAAATATGTTGTATGAGTAATGCTTGGGGCGACACATTCCTCCTATTCTGTATACTTCACATGACAGACAAATCCCTGCCACTTTTCTAAATCTGATGTTAATGTGCCACTTTTTATATCTGCCCCCAGTTAGCTCCAGGGTGAAATCTGCTGACCTCTATGGATTGTAATAAGACCTACTGATTGAATTCAATATTTTGCAAAAACGTAGTAATTGTACTAATACTATAATTTAACTAGTAGAAGACACGACAGTTCGTGCTCTGTTAATCTATTGGATAATGAATTTAGACTTGTATTTTGCAGCTTGCCCCTGAAACCAAAGCAATAGTCCATTGGATCATGGATATTCCATTTGTACTTTCTGCCAATCTACATGGAGGTGATCTTGTTGCCAATTATCCATATGATAAGACTCGCAGTGGTAAGTTTATAATACCATACTCCTGTCTGTAGTCTGTATCTTATCTTGCTGCTCAACATCATTAAATTAAATAGAAGAAAACCCATGAGACGCCCAACAATGGCACCTTCTAAAGTGCTGTAGACATCTGCTTTCTTGTTATTTGACGACCATGTCATTCATGGTTATTTTGAGTCTGCCGGAGCAGAAGCCAAGTGAAAACCCCCTCTTTGATGTCCATATACCTTAATAAGATATATGGAAAGGGGTTTTGCAGATAGGAAAGCAAAAAGGTTGACATTATTGTTTGACATTGACGGGACTTGTCTTGGTGTAAAGACAACGGGATTGGTTGCATACTTCTGTAGCCGCTTCTCTGTTGCCTCTTTCACTGCTTTTCTCTTTCTCATACCCCCCTCCGTTCGCCTGGAAGAGCACTTCTTCAATTTGCTCTGTTTCCACTGCTCACTAGACCTGGAAGTCTGATGTCATCCATTGACAGTGAGTGATGAGGACTACGCACTAGACAGGTTTACAGTGCATGGAGCTGGATCTAAAAAAGCCTATACGGATGACCACAGGGGAGTATATCTAAAAGAAAGCCTGTGATGGATCAGCAGGGTGGCAGAGCTATGCAGCCAGCCCCACTGCCTTTATAGAACAGGTCCTCTTCAGCCAAATGTTTGCTGTTAGTCTGTCTGCATAGCTTTTAAATATACCATAAAGTCCATCTGTACAGAAAGACATTGTATAAAAAAATGCCACAACTTCATAAAAACGCTTACAACTTTAAAAAACAGCAAGTGCTTTAGTAGGTTGTTTTATGTAGTCTTGTGGGTTCAAAAGAAAAACTACTGCGTGAATCTAATCTCCTGTGGGGCTTCTTTGCTTAGGAAGATGGTCTAGAGACAAATTAGTAGGCTAAATGAAGATTCCCAATGAAGCCAACTCAGCTTGCAAAGCACTTTGGGCTCAATTAGGTTGCAAGGATATTTAAAGAAACGATGTATATACTGTATATACAGTGCTGTGCAAAGGTTTTAGTCAAGTGAGGAAAAATGCTGCAATGTAGTTATATGCTCCGAAATTAAAGTGTTAATAGTTTATTGTTCTCAATTAACAAAATACAAAATGAAAGAACAGAAGAGAAATCTAAATCACATCAATATTTGGAGTGACCACCTTATCCCTCCAGAACAGCATCAATTCTTCTAGGTACACTTGCACAAAGTCAGGGATTTTGTAGGATTATAGTCAGATGTATGATTTACCAATTATATCAGACAAGTTACAATGATCAGCATTTTCATATGTCAGTTGAAACACTGTCATTATCTGAAACAGAATCCGCTGCAAAGAAGGTTAAAACTGGGTGAGGAACAACCAAACTCTGCTACAAAAGTGAGGTTGTGGAAGACAGTTTCATGTCACATTTTATACACCATGGCAAGACTGAGCTCAGCAACAAGGCACAAGGCAGTTATACTGCATCATTGAGGTCTCTCCCAGGCAAAAATATCAAAGGAAATTGCGGTTTCAAGATGTCCTGTTCAAGAAGTATAAAGATACAGGCAATGCTGAAGATCATAGACACAGTGGTCGGCCAAGGAAACTTGGTGCAGCAGGTAAAAGATACATCATGTATGTCGAGCAGTACCATCCGCTCCTAACTGGCAGAAACCAGTGGGACCTGGGTACAATATTTGGAGAAGTCTGCCAGACATGGCCATCATGGAAACAAGGCCCAGCAACTTAACTATGCACAAACACACAGGAACTGGCAGAAAAATGGCAGAAGGTGTTCTGGACGGAGGAGTCACAATTTGAAATATTTGGCTGTAACAGAAGGCCATTTGTTCTCCGAAGGGCTGGAGAGCGGTACAATAATGAGTGTCTGCAGGTAACGGAGAAGCATGGTGGAGATTCCTTGCACGTATGGGGCTGCATTTCAGCAAATGGATTTGTGGATTTGGTCAGGATTATTGTTGTTCTCAATGTGCAATACCATCAGGGAGGTGTCTGATTGGCTCCTATTCTGCAGAAGGACAACAACCCCAAACATACAACCAATGTCATTAAGAACTATGTTCAGCAAAAAGAAGAACAAGGAGTCCTGGAAGTGATGATATGGCCCACCCATAGGTGTGATCTCAACATAATCCTGGGATTACATGAAGAGACAGAAGGATTTAAGCGAGCTACAGCCACAGAAGATCTGTGATTAGTTCTCCAAGATGTGTTGATCAATCTCCATGCCGAAAAAATATATCTTGCCAAGTTACTTCAAACAATGTGCAAAAGCATGTAGAAGAAATTACATTGTTTTGGAGGCAAAGGGAGGTCACACCAAATATTGACTTCATTTACATTTCTCCTTTTGTTCATTCACTTTGCAATTTGTTAGCTGACAAAAAGAAAAGAAAAAAACATTAACCCTTCCATTTCTGAAAGCATTCTTACTTTGCAACAGTTGCTCCACTATTCCATACCCGCTTAAAACATCTGCACACTAATTTTTATATATATATAAAATCCAGAAGTAAAATAAATATTAATATTGTATATTAGATCATTAAAGATTTCTACATTACAATGTCCCCTTCAGTCACCATCAACCCTGAAGAATGGTACAGTTCCCTATGGACGAGGACTGTTCTGAACACATTTACCATCCCTGCTCTCTTGGTTTTTCTCCAGTACATTTATTTTAGATTGTAGTCCAGTACTTTATTAACATTATGACCTGTTAAACTCCTCTGGACCTTGGCACAATCCCTCAGTAATTGGCTGGATTGTAAAACATGCGCTCAGTAATCCTACAACACATGTCCAGCAGAGACTGAATGGCTGCTGCATACTCTTGTGTTCCTTGACTGCCTGTAAACAATATTATGGGGAAATATACCACAAGAGCTAACAATAAAACAATGAACATCTGTAACTGTGTTGGAATAGAATAACACATGTGCTAAGAGTCTCTGTGTAGCGGCGTGAGACAGGACAGATGACCAGATTGGTGTGGAGGTCTTACGTAGGGCCTTAGGAATGCAGAAGAGACGCTGTCATACAGAAGTGCAGGGAAAACATCATCTGCTTACAATCAAGTCAGACTTATTTACAGTCTGAAATAACTTTTTTTCATTGGCTCATAGAAAGAGAATTTGCACTTTTTAGGTTATAAACACTCACTATAAAAGGAGAACTACTGCCGTCACAAAATATTAGCTTCCTGTCAGTGAATGAGAACACTTTGATTTACATTCTCAGACCGAAAACCAATAACGCTGGGAAGTAGGTACAATAGTGTACAGGATGTTTGGTGAGCTGCATGCTGGTAAGTTGCCACAATGTATTGGTCTGGAGTCCACGGAGCTGCCAGGATTCATAGGCCTTCTTCACACTTGCGGAAATGCAGTTGAATTTCCTCCAGCAGAATCGCAGCGGAACTTAAACAGCATTTGGGCGGATTCAGATGAACGTGGTTTTCTCCCCTTATGCGACCGTGATAATCAAGGCCGCACAGTGGGACAAAACCAAACCACTGATTTCAATAGGATTTCAGTGGTTTGTTTTCACTAGCTCTTAATATGGTCAGGAAACATCGGGCGGCACCTGTCTTCCGGCGGCTTTTTTCAAGCTCCTGCACTCTGGCGCAGAGTTTTTAAAAGCCGGCGCAGAGGAAGAAATTCCCCTCGTTTAGGTACAACTGCATTCAATGCACGCTAACATAGTTGTGCCTACGCCCGTCTGAAACCGCCTTTTATAATTCAAGCCTTAGGTAGGGGATTTAAAAAGTCTCCTTCACATGGTGTAGAAATTTTTCACCATGAGGGCTTCAACAGATGAACATATGCGCAAATACGCTTGCCGCAACAGAGCCTATTTATGCATGGACACAGGTTGTCCGCACACTTTTACTTGTTTTTTTTTAACCTGCCATAGGCTTCTATGGCAGCTTTCTGCATAACACGCAAGAAGATAGGAAAAGTCCTATGTTTTCTTGCACACATGAATTACTCACAAGAAATACGCTCATGAGAACCAACCCATGGAAATGCGGTGAGTGTATTTGCACATACGCACATGTGTTTAAGCCCTAAGGTCTTATATAGATGAGCATATGTGCAAATATGTTCGCCGCTACAAAGGGCAGTTGTGCATGAAGAGGTTTTGTTTTTTTCCGGACTATTTAAACTCCACGCTATTGCATGTGTATTTGGGGGGGGGGGGGGGAGCGTGAAGATAGGTCCTGCCCTATCTATCCTGCATATAGTATTAACTACATGCAAGAAAGATAGGGAAAGTTCTGTCCTTTCTCAGGCGTAGTATTAACGCCCGAGAATACCGCTAGTGAAAAGGAAACCATTGAAATCACTGGTTTGTAGTGATGAGCGAGCATACTCGCTAAGGGGAATCGCTCGAGTGAGCACTGCCTTTAGTGAGTACCTGCCCGCTCGAGAGAAAAGGTTCGGGTGCCGGCGGCGGGCAGGGAGCTGCGGGGGAGAGCGGGGAGGAACGGAGGGGAGATCTCTCTCTCCCTCCCCCCCACTCCCCCTGCTCACTGCCGCAACTCACCTGTCACCTGCGCCGGCAGCTGAACCTTTTCTCTCGAGCGGGCAGGTACTCACTAAGGGCAATGCTCGCTCGAGCAATTGTACTTAGCGAGTATGCTCGCTCATCTCTACTGGTTTCGTTTCATCCCGTAGAGCGGCCGTGATTTTCACGACCGGATAACGGGACAAAATCATACCCCTCTTTTCAAGGGCTTAAACAGATTGGTGTGATTTTTGTCCCCTAGGCTTGATTTTTCACGGCCGCATAACGGGATGAAACAAAACCAATGATTTCAATAGTTTCGTTACCACCATCGGGATTCTGTGTTGTTAATACTATGCCCAAGAAAAGATAGGACTTGCCCCATCTTTCTCGCATGTAGTTTATACTATATTCAGGAAAGATAGGGCATCTCTCTCCACCCCCCCCTTTTTTTTCAAACTCTTGTGGATATGTGCGTAACACCACAATTGTAGCCCCCCCCAAACCTAACTCATGCACTAATACGCTGTGGTAGTCATCGCTCAAACATTGAGTGATTTCTCACTCAGTGCCCCGTCCGCGGCCACGTGTATGTGGGACGATTATCGCCATTTCCAGCAAGAATTTGGGCGATAATTGGCCCATGAAAAGGTACCTTGAGTCTCCGTTCCTCCAGCAGCTCCCCTCCCTATCTTTTAACAACAAGTAGTGGACAGTAAATTAAGGAAGGGATACCATAAGTGGCCAGCACATTAGAGGGAATGTTTAGCATGAAAATGCCATTTTCGGTAAATAATGTGATTTGCACGTTTGCTATTTATCACATTGCCTGTCGTATCAGTGGTTTGCACATTTAGAAACCATTTCATTTTTCAGAATAATTTATTGCCTTCTTTCATTTTCCAGGCAGCGCTCATGAATACAGTGCTTGCCCCGATGACAGCATTTTTCAGAGTTTGGCCCGTTCCTATTCCTCACTCAACCCAGCCATAGCTGACCCAAACAGGGCGCCATGCCGCAAGAACGATGATGAAAGCAGTTTTGTTGATGGAACCACTAATGGTGCAGCTTGGTATAGCGTTCCTGGCGGTAAGCTTTAGCCATGGCGGTCAAAAGATCATGAAGCTAAATGATGCCACTAAAATATTGTGACTTATTCAAAGCTTAGCTAAACTTGTGCTTGTATATTAGGGAATCTCACATACTGCAGCCATTGACATCGCTTCCTTTATTAGTTTAAAGAATCCAAGAACATAGAAGAAAATATACGGCAAAATGATAATCTCTGGTAGATTTGCTGCAGCCAACAAAGCAATATAGGGGTTTCCAGAACTTAAACATTTTTTATATGCCTAAAATGGTGTAAAATAAAAAAAAAATGTATACTTGCCTACACCAGCGTGATTCTTCCATGGCTGCCAAAGCCTGTGATTGGTTGAGCGCTCATGTGCACAGTGTATGGCACATGACCACCCACCAGCCTCTTTCCGGTTCTGGGTGGTAGGGACTGTGGCTCCAGCGCTGGACGGTGAGCCGCTGGAGTAGGTGAGTATACATTTTTCAGTATTTTACACCATTTTCAGCTTGTATTTTTGAGTCCTGGAAAACCCCTTTAAGGCTGCTTGTATTCTCTTGATGGTAAATCTGAACTGCCCACTGCGGCTCTACTTTAGGCCAGTTTGACACCAGCATATTACAGGGGCATTTATTTACCCATAATATGGATGAGTGTCCCAACCCGATGACTGTGGGTCTACTAGCCCAGACTCAAGGCAGTATGGGGATCTATGATGCTCTGTGTTTAGGACAGTAGACCCGTGGTCAGACAAGGGCATTCGTCTGTTGTACGGGCACAGAAATGCGCCCATAATATGCTTGTGGCCTTATTATCATAAGGTAAGTAATTCCAACAGTGCTATAAGTTCCATTCCCTAATGTACAAGCATAGGATTACTGTTGCCATTATGTCATGTATCTAATGTATATCTTCTGCTTTTCAGGTTGTCTTTTTCAGCTCATTTATTTTAATGTTAACCCCTTCTTGACCTCTGACATACACGTACAGCACCCCCCAGAGGTTTAGAAAAAAACCTTAAAATGTGAAATTGCAAATAAATTGTCAAAAATCTGGATTCTTTGGGATGTATGTATTTATTGAACTACAAAACAAAACCGCTCATCCTTCCCACTGATTCCTGGAATCTGGAAATAAGTTCAACTCTTGAACTCCTCCAGTATCCACCCTTTGCCACTATGGGTATAATCACACATCGCAGAGTAAATCCACACGGTGTAGATTATAGTGTGAATTTTCACGGCAGAATTCAATAATTGTATTTCATCTGCCGCTGATTGTTTCCCGTTATAAATGAACAGATGTTATGTTTGTGTAGGACACAGGTACGGTGCCCCTCACGAATGTCACCGACACGTCAGATTAAGATGTAATACATTTCCACAAAGGCCCAGTACAGAAATGTATTACATCACTAGAACGCGGGGAGATCAAAATAGGGCAAGTAACTGAAATATGGGAATGCTATTCCTAACCAACTTTGGTTTTACAGACTCAAGCAGGGCACTTGCCCCAATAAGGATGGCCAACATCAGGAACCTAGGGGCCCTAGTTTTTCCTTAGATCGGGGATAGGGAAAAGGTTTTATGTAGGAGGAAAGAGCAATGTATATAACACAATATAATTGGTCACAAGAACTTAACTGACAGGCGCCCACTGCTTCACAAACACCTCAGACAGAACAATAACTAGCCCCAGTGTAGAGGCGGGCCCAGAATAAATACACATCCATTATGGCTGATTGGTCGACTATGGGACACACTTCTGTTAGCCAATCAGTCAATACTGTACACTACAGGAGATACTGTAGCGGGGTTGTGAAGAAGGGGACATTATCCATTTAGGGATTTCTGACAGACGACACCTCAAGGGCAATGCAATGACAGGAAGAAGACAGTCATCGGCGCCTAGCGCCGAATGACAGGGTGTATGCGCCAAAGGTGCGGGATTGTGGGCCAGGGCTGACATCATGACGTCACCCCAGCCCCACTTCCTGATTGTGGGTGGCGTGCTACAACAATGGGATTTGTTAAAACCCCAGCCACTTACATTGAACTGTACATTACTATGCAATTTTGGCTCACATTCTACAGCAATTCCGTTGTGTGTGAACTCATTCTATTACAGCCTTCCAACTATCGGCAGGGAGTGAATCAACTTTTACAGTGGGGATATGTTTCTTCTCTTGGTGGAGAACCTCTTAGAGATGTTTTAGACTGGAGATTTGCTGTTTAAAACATGTTCCAAACTTCTGCAGAGTTCTGTATGTCAGATCTCACAGAGAGTGTATGTAACAGGCTCAGGAGCTGAGCCCACTAATGTGTGTTATACAGCAGACACCCACCTGCAAAGGCCAAAATTGGATAGAACTCCAATTCCAGCTGCTTAACATAAATAACACATAAATAACATTTATTCGTCACCTTTTTTCTTCAACTTTATATTCATGTTGCTTTCATTTGTTTTCTTTTTTCTTCAGCTTTACCTACTTATTTATTTTCATGTTTTTTTAATATTTGCACAGTGAAAGAACAAAGCTGTATCAGCAGCTTATAACATACAACTTTTTAAGGCTACGGGAAGCTTTTGTGCATGAAAAATCGATAAACACACAAAGTCCCTACAGAAAAAAATGATGCACTTATTTGTTTCTGGCATTGCGTTTTCCTTCTCATGCATTTAGAAAGCCTCATACTTAATATGCGCGCTCTTCTAAATTAAATTTTCTGGCTTCCCAGCACTGATTAGCTGGTCCCTCTCATGAAGGTGCACAAGCTCACCTCCCTCTACTTTTTCCTCTTTCAGAGGTTGTGTAACCATTAGAGATGAGCGAACGTACTCGGATAGGCACTACTCGTCCGAGTAATGTGCCTTATCCGAGTACCGCTGTACTCGTGCTGAAAGATTCGGCACGCGCTGCGGAGCGGGGAGCTGCAGGGGAGAGCGGGGAGGAACGGAGGGGAGATGTTTCTCTCCTTCTCTCCCGGCCGCTCTGCCCCGCTCCCCGCTGCGACTCACCTGTCAGCAGCGGAGCGCCCCGAATCTTTCAGCACGAACACAGCGGTACTCGGATAAGGCACATTACTCGGACGAGTAGTGCCTATCCGAGTACGTTCGCTCATCTCTAGTAACCATGTCTACTCAGTGCTACACAATGTTTTCTCTCTGCCTGTCTCATTTACTAGTGAGGGGTAGATTGGTGGAGGAGGTGCAACAGAAAAGCAGTTGATTACAGAACAGTGCTATCTCTAGATCAAATGAGAAAGTGGTGGAAGATAAGCTGGACTAAAGACAAAGTCTAGTTGTATTATGGCCTGGTGGGTGTGGGGCGGATCTAGGTGGAGAGCAGAGTATGCATAACAAAACAGTAGTACTAGCAGGTGCAGCATGCTATGGCATGGGGTCTGGTGCGATGTCCTGCATCTCCTCACATTTTCTGACATTGTCATACAGCCCTCTATAATAGTAGTTTTCTTGCTTCAATTGTATTGTAGGTGTGTTTATCCTCTTTTATGGCTTATGACTTGGATTGAATGTAATAAACAGTGACACGCTGTTTTCCATATACTTCATTTCCTTGTGTAGAAGGCTCACATGAACTTTCAAATGACAATGTGTTGCCTCATTTGTGTCAATTCTGAAAACCCCTAAGTGGTCATCTCTCAGAAATTCATCAGTATTGTCACCCCATCTCTGCGCAGGCAATTTGCTGCCTTCTTCCTGTCACTGTGAAAAGCCTTAGAGTGGCCGTCTTTCAGAAATTCCTCAGTGTGTAATGTGCCTTCCCTCCTACAGCATGTTCAAGACAAGGTAGCAGGCTAGGGGAGGTGAAATGCAACCCATCAGTTTACTGGGACTGATGAAATTTGCTAAGGTTTCAGTCCTCCAGTCCACTACAAGCATAAAAACCAAACAATCAAAAAGTTTTAATGAAAACCAATTACAAAATGTCTTCCTATCCAAAAACACATTGATTAAAGAAAAAAAAGGAGTGCAGAGGTGTCCATAGCCTTTAAGAATGATGACTATTTGTTTTATGCATTTCTTTATTAAGTAAAAGTGCATGAATTTACACTGGATACTCTTTACTTCCCAAATATATAGGGTTGGCGTTTCTTTTTGAATCACTCATTGCTTGTAATCATTACTGTTTTACATTGAAACTCATGAAGGGTGCGGTGTGCACACAGATCTCTCTGTGAATACTGCAATAAGGATAACCATAATCAGAAAGCCTCCCTTGTTGACTGTTATGGATAGGAGAAGTGCCGATTAGCTAGATCCAATTTTCTTCTCACACTGCTGCAGCACTATGAGTACCAGACACGGCGGGTCTCTTTAATATGACAGCTCTACTATGCCTTTTTTTTAATAAAATGAAAAGCTGGGTAAACCTTCCCATACATTGTATGTGATATGCCTTTGCTCGTTTCCTCGCCTGCTGTTAACCTTTCTGTTCTGATTTTAGGTATGCAGGACTTCAATTACCTGAGCAGTAATTGCTTTGAGATAACCGTGGAGCTGAGCTGTGACAAATTTCCACCCGAAGAATTGCTGAAGAACTACTGGGAAGAAAACAAAGATTCGCTGGTGAATTACATCAAGCAGGTATAATAGAAGGTTTTCATATTTCACTGCAGCATAGCTTTAAAGCGACCCTCTGGTCGTGAACAAACAAACATGGCTGCACCGCTTTTCTGACTACCTGATGCGCACTGTGCATTAGTATGCATCAGTTGTCTAAAGGCTCATTTAGAGACAACGATTATCGCTCAAAATTTGTTCAAAAGCCGTCTTTTGAGTGATATTCGTTGCGTGTAAATGTGCCCATCTTTCATTTTTCTGCCGACCGATGGATTTCAGTTCTGCATTAAATCCATTGTTTGGTAGAGCAGCTGATGAGATGGACCGCACGCTGTGTTATGCCCCAGGAAGAGCTGATAACAGCTGATTACATTGACAGCCCGGCTGGCAGAACAAAGGGAATTTATTCAGAGAACAGCGGGTGGTCTGTTCCCTAAATACAGATCCCAGCAGCTCACATGCTACTAATTGGTACTAATAGGCATTAGTACCAAGTAGTAGTTTTATGCAAAATGATTGCTCAAAAGGCATCTTTTGAGCGATCATCTTTGTGTCTAAATGCCCCTTGGAAAAACAGCATGCAGCCCTGACTGGCCAATCAAAGTAGCATCTAGTGTCTTAGACTAATGATGCATACTAATGCACAGTGTGCTTCCAGTAGACAGAGCAGCAGTTTGGCCATTTGGTTTGTCCAAGGCTGGAGGGTTCCATAAAGGTAAAAATATGGTGGTCTAGGGCTTTGTGACCTCTAAAAATACAGAACACTGACTAGCACCCTTAGATTCATAAGCCCAGTAATTGAATACTACATTTATTGGACTTCCAAAACAGTAAACATTTTTTCCTTTCCATTTTCTTGGTTGGGATTAGCGCCCAAAGTTTCTTCTTTTCTTATATTCAGTAGGTAACCAGTAGTCCAAAACCTGGACTGACCAATCAACATCACACACCATGGTTTCAGAGTTTCAAACAAATCAGTTCGTTAAAGCCATCCAAAAATTGGAAGTATGATCTACATAAATTATTCAACTCTGATCTTTATAACTTAATTTATAGTGGTTGTTCTAGAGATAGTCAGGTAGAGTTTTACACTATAATATGTCTGTCTGTCCATGTCCTGAAAAATACCCAATGAAACTGACCATCCACATTAGATAACAGTCAGCTGATCCGCCATTAACATGCTGTCATGGCTCACTGATCAGGACCGGGGGCATGTCACAGCGTCAGCCCAGGCCCACGTGATCCGCATGGCAGCGCATGATGCTCAGTGTCATTCTAGCATTGAATGCCAATATAAGTACTTCTCTGTTGGTGTGTGGATGGATTGGTCAGCTGGGAGGTGTGTGTCCCAGCCAGCCAATCAGCTCTTGCCTGCACACATTTATTCTGGCTCCTCCTTACTGAGGATGCTGGTTATACTTCTAATTTGAAGGTTTTTGGTCAAGTCAGTGGTTCCTATCCTGTCTCACAGTTCAGATAAGTCTGTTTGGGAGTTTTTGTTTCTGGGGTGTTGCAACATCTATCTTGCTATGTTTTGCATTGAACATACACTTGATTCATAGTAAACTTGTGTAACATCAACTTCGCACCTATTGTTGTTTGTTGTAGCTACCAATATCTTTATTTCCAACTAGGGAGAGTTAGGCCTCATGTCCACAGGCGGGTTGGATTTGCGGAACCCACGCGGGACATCCACAAATCAAGCTGCCTATAGGGAAGCATGAGCATCCGCAAATTAATTTAAGCATGTGGATTTTTTTTTGCGGACCTTTAGGTCCGGAAAACAAATCTCAGCATGCTCCATTTTTGTGCGTATCCCGCACTGACGGCTGCCATTAAAGTCAATGGAAGCCGACTGATTCGCAGCTCGTCTGCAGCTAACACTACTGATGTGCCGTGGATCCTGTGGGAAAGCAGGAGATTGAAAAAAAACTGTTTTGCGTATTTCCGGCGACGAGCTGTGAGGACCATGCGCAGTACAGCGAACCCGGAAATGGAGAGATCCACGTGGACGCCACTGCCAGGGAAATACAGGTAACCATGGGTCACTGGCCGCAGGCAGGGTGGCATTCCGTGCAGGATTCTGCACATGGAATCCGACCTGTCCGTGGACATGAGACCTTAGGGTCTCCACAGGTCCCTTCATCACGGTGTGTGCTCACCCTTAGGTAGGGTCCTTTTGCATCAGTAGGTTAGCGTCAGATTTCTCATTTGCCCACTTTTTGATTTTGTTATTAATATATAGTGTTCTCTGCGTTACTATAAGCTGTGTATATTCTTCCTTTCAGGACAATAAATTACGTATGATCTGGGTGAGGTGTTTTATGTCTTGTTTGGACTTAAAGGGGTTGTCCCGCGCCGAAACGTTTTTTTTTTTTTTTCAACCCCCCCCCCCGTTCGGCGCGAGACAACCCCGATGCAGGGAAGTAAAGAAAGTTTACCGGAGCGCTTACCTTAATCCCCGCGCTCCGGTGACTTCAATACTTACCGCTGAAGATGGCCGCCGGGATCCTCTGTCTTCGTGGACCGCAGCTCTTCTGTGCGGTCCACTGCCGATTCCAGCCTCCTGATTGGCTGGAATCGGCACGTGACGGGGCGGAGCTAGACGGAGCCGCTCTCTGGCACGAGCGGCTCCATAGAAGACTGCTGAAGACCCGGACTGCGCAAGCGCGGCTAATTTGGCCATCGGAGGCCAAAAATTAGTCGGCACCATGGAGACGAGGACGCTAGCAACGGAGCAGGTAAGTAAAAAACTTTTTATAACTTCTGTATGGCTCATAATTAATGCACAATGTATATTACAAAGTGCATTATTATGGCCATACAGAAGTGTATAGACCCACTTGCTGCCTCGGGACAACCCCTTTAACATATGCAAGTTTAGCTTAGCTGAATATGCATGTTATAAGGGGAAGTAGCTGCTAGACACTTCCAGCCCTGTACATCTGTAGTACAAGGACTCTCACACTATTTTCTGTGCTTTAAAACACATGTAAAAGTGTTTTTGGTGACAGTTTTCATTATTTAACATTTTTTTCCAAATATTGTTTTTGACATTTTCAATAGAGGCATCTATAGAGAACACACCAAGGCTGTAATTCTCTACTATGCGCAGTCCTTGTGTGTAGTGGGCTTCATGCGGACAGTATACAGACAATTAAGCTACTCTAACATTCCACTTTTCACACAAACCATTGCAGCTTGTCATTTTCTGGTCTGCTTTCACCAGTGAAGCATTACGCCATGTGTCAACATTGGACTCCGTGTGCTTTCTGATGCTTTTTACTTCTGATTTTGTGGACAGCGCACAGGCTTGTCCATGTGAATAAGCCCTTAGAGCATGCAGCGGTTGGAAAAAATGTCACAGACTCTAAAAACGCCTTTTTCAGAAGACATTGGACCCCAACTAATCATAACCTGATGGCATATTCTAGAGTTGTACCGTTACTTTATCAGATGGGGAAAACCCTACAAAGTAACATCTAATCACAGCATTTCAAAAAGAGCCCCAAAAACACATTTAAATGTGCCAATTAAAATATTCTTTGTGAAACCCGAATAAAACATAAATGATTTAACCGAAGGAATCCAACACGGCTAAAATTCTTTGGCCTGAAAATGTTTGGCTGCTGGGACTTACTGATGCAGAAAGACGGTGTTCTCTGGAGACTTCCTTCTGTCTGATAACATGCTGATCTATGGTGTGTGCGCAGAAGCAGCTAAACTAAAATGCCCTTAATTGTAGTTACATCAAAAGCAGAAAAGGCAGATCAGACCAACATAGATTAATTTTTACATGGAATCACGGACACTTCTATAGATGTTCCATTTTCTGTACCACCACTTAAAGAGCATCTGTCACCATCTTTTTGCAGCGCTCACTGAGAGCACCATAAGGTAATGCCTGCCACACGGATTGCACTGATATGTCTGCTGTGTGTATCTGTGCAGGAGTTTGAAAGAAACTTGCATTTAATTAGTAGCAGCCAAAGACAGAACTAGTCCTGCATATTGAAGAGCTGCAGCTAGCCACACTCACCCCACCCTCCAGCCAATGATTGTCAGCTGTCTCTTGATGCACAGTGATAAGCAGAGAGCTGTCAACCATTTACTAGGAGGCGGAGTGGGTGTAACTAGTCTACAGCTCATGAATATCCAGGACTACTTTGAGTAGCCCTCTATGTGTGTGCTGCTACTGGTAAAAGGCAAGTTTCTCCAAAACTACTGCACAGATCCAGCAGACATATCACTGTAATCAGTGTGACTGTCACTGCATTGTGCTGCCCTCAGAGAGGGGTGTAAGAAGATGCTGACAGGGTCTTTTCAAACTGTCTTGCATTACACAGAGCTAATGTATTTCTACAGTTCTATTATTTCTCTAATCCAATGGAAGGAAACATTTCTGGTTGTTTTTTAGGTGCATCGTGGGGTAAAAGGATTTGTCAAAGATCATCAGGGAAATCCACTTGCTAATGCAACAATTTCTATAGATGGAATCAACCATGATGTTACCTCAGGTGAGCCCTACTCAACAATCTTTCATACAAGGTACGGAGCTAGATATAACGGGAATACATAAACATGTCTAAAGGGACTTGAAAACTAAAGTAAGGGCCTCTTTACCCTGCACTATCCTGGTCAGTATTTTGTATCAGCGTCTGTAAGTCAAAACCAGATGTGGGCCCAAAATATGGATAAGGTGCAAACTGTTGCATTATACTTTTTTCCGTAGGTTCCTTTCCCGGTTTTGGATTAGAAGTACTGATGCAAAATACTCACCAAATACTGCTCTTAGAATGAGGCCTAAGAGCGGCTCCACACCCGCGTCGGAACCTCCGGTGGGTTCTGTCCTAGATCCGGCTGCAAATACTAGAAGAAAAAGGGCTGCTTGCAGCCCTTTTTCTTCTGTCCCAAAACCGAGCAGCTGGGCGAAAAGTGAGTGGACACTATTATAGTCAATGTGGTCCACCCAGCAGTGTTCGGTTCCGTCCACAGGTAGAACTGTTCGGCCGCAGGGATTCCCCCGAATGAAGCAGGAAAGCAGAATCCTGAGCGCAGGTGTGAAAGCACCCTAAGTCTTTTTACACACGGCAATATTTCAGTAATTTGCATCACTATTTGTAAGCCAAAGCCGGTACACGTAAAAGGGGCAGATCTTTCCATCTTTATGCAGATCCTTATGCTTTCTCTCTATAGATTCCACTCCTGATTTTGGCTTAGGGTGGTTACACACCTGCATTAGGGCTCAGAGGTTCTGATGCAAGTGTGAAACCACCCCTAGGGCTCAGTTCAGTGTTTCTGTCTCTCTGCTCAGTTTTTGAAAGATGTAAAACTGAAATGAGCTGATCAGTTTTTTTCCCCATTGATTTTAATGGCTTTTCAAAAAAAAAACAAAAAACAAAAAAAAACTGGAATCCTTTTTGCTTTCAGTCTGCCTTAGTTCCATTTCGCTTCAGTTTTTTTGACTGGTAAAAAGACACGGAACTGAAGAGACTAAAAGCAAACTGAAAGCCTTTATTTTTTTGAAAACCCATTGAAATCAATGGGGGAAAAATGAACAGTTTATTTCAGTTTTGCATCCTCCAAAAACTGAGCAGAGAGACGGTAACCCTGAACTGAGCCCTAGGGGTGGTTTCACCCTGAACTGAACCCTAGGGGGGGGTTTCACATTTTCATCGGAACCTCCTGCTGGAAGTTCTGTCACAAATGCGGCTGAAAATACCGGAAGAAAAAGCGCTGCATACAAAGTATTCCTCCATCCAAAAGCTGGCCAGCTGGGCACAAAGCAAGCGGACCCCATTATAGTCATTGGGGTCTGCCCAGCACTATTCGGTTCCGTCCAGAGTCGGAACTGTTAGGCCACGGGGATTCCACTTTCCTGGTCCCCGAACGGAGCAGGAAAGCAGAATTACCAGCACAGGTGTGAAAGTATCCAAAGGCCAGTTTCACATCTGTGTGAGGACCTCCAGCCAAAGGTCCCATTGCAGATCCGGCTGAAAAAAGTGGAAGAAAAAGAGCTGCAGCGCTTTTTCTTTCGTCCAAATGCCAGGCAGCTGGGAGCTAAGTGGGCGGACCCCATTATAGTCAATGAGGTCTGTCCGGCACTGTTCAGTTCCATCCAGAGACGAAACTGTTTGAACATGTGGATTTCTCTTTCCTGCTCCCTGAACGGAGAACCCTACCACAGATGTGAAACCACGCAGGTGAGCAGAGTAGCAGATACCCTGAACTGAGGCCTAACGCAGGCGTGAAACCACCTCTTATAAATACTGTTGCCAAATACTGACGTGTGAAACTCATCAGTAAGATCAGGAATTAAAGGAGCAACTTCAAAGGCCATACGAAGCAACCAATAACTAGCCCTTATATGAGTGCTGTACTTCGGTATCTCTGGCAGTTCCATAGAGATGAATGGAGTGGTAGTGCATACTCTTTACCATATTTATATTTGGGGACTCTAGACCTCCATTCTCATGATTGGTGGGGTCCGAGAGCTGGAATACTCAGAAATTTATCATCTATCCTATGGATAGATGATAGGCTTTTTTGGTGGGACAGCCCCTATAAGGGTTTTCCGACATAGTTGCTGGCACTGGGGGGATACAGATTGCAGAAAAAAATTAAACCCCATACCAACCTGTAGCGATGCTCCCTCGTTGTGCTCTCCCGGTCCTTCGGTCTTCTGTTGACAAGCGCTGCAGCGGTCACATGGGTTTATTTGGTAGGACAACCCCACAACCCCATCAAAGGTGTTTTCTGGGGTAATTGGTGACAGTGGGGGGATGTAGAGTACAGAATAAAAGTAAACCCAATACCAACCTCCCGCTGCCGTGATGCTCCCTCGCCACGCTCTGTCGGTCTTCTGTTGACAAGCGCTGCAGTGGTCACTTGGGTTGTTTTGGGCAAGAGGGAACCAAAACTATATAAAATAAATAACTCATAAAACCCCTTTAATGACAGAGGCTTTCAGCTTACACACTCGTAATACTGATGACCAATGTGCTCTTATTTAGAGGAGTCCCAAGCGTCGGACCCCTGCCCATCAACTATTGATGATCTCTTCTGAGGATAGGTCACCAATAGTAAAAGTCTTGGAGAACTCCTTTACTAAAATGTTTAACAAGTCTCACAAGAGTTTACATATAAAAACTAGTGTTCAAATATATATGTGCACAGATAAATCCCTAAAACTGATGGACTTAATTTCAGTGCATGAATGTATTTTAAGGGCTATATTCATTGATTACATAACGTTTTTTCTTTCAACCCAAGCTAAGGATGGTGATTACTGGAGGCTCCTTTCTCCTGGGAACTACAAAGTCACAGCCTCCGCTCCAGGGTACCTCGCAGTCACTAAAAAAGTAGCTGTTGCTTATAGCCCTGCTACTAAGGTAAGTAGTTGGTACAAATCTTGTAGATATTATGCACTAATACCAAATCTCTCCTTAGAGATGTGGTTTACTTTTATCACACCCTATTTTAGTGAGGTTTTTACTCAAATAACATATAGGCTAGTTGAACACACAGCATTTTTGTGAAAAAACGCATGTTTTTCGTGGTGTTTTTTTATGTCACTTTTTCTTGGTCAAAAATGCTGCAGCCAGGTGTACTGTAAGTCTGTAGTGAAATCTAAAAACACTACATACAATTATTGACATTTACGATGGCTTTACATCAGAATACTATCGCAAGAAACCAATGTAAATTATGCCAGAAATTTACTCCAGGTCAGGCCTGGTGTAAAATTATACGAAGACCGGAGTTGGAAATGCCCATCTTACTAAATTTTCCCCAGTGTGGTTTGGCTTGTGGTATTTTTGGGTCAGTTGTGTTTTATTCAAAACACATCCTGCTTTGGGTATGGCATATTTTCTGAAGTTTTTTTCAATAAGCTTATCTATAGTACTTTAAAAATGTCAGGAAACCCTAGTTTTCCCCCAGGAATAGCTTCCCCTTCCTTGTTTGAGTGGCGGCACACCAGTGAATGATTTACTAAGTTACCTCATTTACTAACTAACAGGCGAATGAGCTCTTTTCCTTTCCTACAATCTTCACGTGATATGGCTGCTTCAGGGCTTTTTCACTACCTTCAGCTAAGACATTGGGCATCCACCTTCTTGCGAGGAATGGAGGGCTTTCACAAGTTTTCCCCCTTTGAGCCTATCAGTGTTTACTCCCCTCATTTTGTAGGCCTGATCTCATTTCCCTATTCCTCTCTTACCAAGGTATGTCTCCCCTCCTAAAACTCTTATATCCGAGCATGGAAGCAGGATATTTGCCAAAGCAGTGATTCTGCCGTTTGGCATAAAATGTGGTTCACAATTTCAAAATGCTCCAGTAACACCGTTTCATTGAAACCCATATACAAGGTACTCCTGAGGTGGTACTTGGTGCCCACACGAATCGCATACTGTATATAAAATTACCCCTCCATGTGTTTCAGAGGTTGCGCTAGCCCAGGCACTATATTGCACATTTGGTGGTCTTGTCCTTGGGTAGTCTGCTTCTGGTTAGAATCTACGATTTAGCTCATAGCTTGCTTAATGTAATCCTTCCTTTGTATCCATGATATATGAGCCCTAGCTTGCAATCTATTTAACCTCTTTACGTTCCTCCTTTTGGGAACTGAGCAAACTCCTGAAAGAAAATGAATATTCCTTTGCAGGAGGTTAGATCTTGGATGGATTCTTTATAAATAGGCAGCTACCCAGTATACTTCTAGATAAAGAAAAAGTTTTGTAAGATTTGGCAACCCTGGATTGACTGTGCCCTTCCCCCATCTCTCCTTCCTTTCCTTAGCCCTGACATAATGCTCCATCATTAGTCAATAACCATTATGTGATACAATTGGTAGGCCAGCCCAGGTCCACTCTATCCCCTTTCTAACACATCTTTGTTCCTTTTTGGCATTTTTCTCCTATCTTTTCCCCTACTTCCATACTCTGGTCTTTCTTTTTCTTTATCATGGGGTGCATCTGAAAAGGGTCTAGGGGCGCATGATGATAACATTGTTCTTCCTCTTTACAAGTCACTGATCAGACCACACAGGGAATATTGTGTACAGTTTGGGGCCTCAGTACTCAAGAAGGACATATCAGAACTTGAGCGGGTTCAAAGGCAGGCAACTAAAGTACTAAATAGAATGGATGGACTACAATACCCAGAGAGGTTATCAAAATTACGGTTATTTATTTTCTTTAGAAAAAAGACGGCTGGCCTAATAACTATGTATAAATATATTGGGACAATACAGAGATCTCTCCCATGATGTACTGGTACAAAGCTTGTGACTGTAACAAGGGGGCGCCCTCTTTGTATAGAGGAGAAAAGGTTTCTACATCAACATAAAAGGGGATTCTTTACTGTAAGAGTAGGCAGACTATGGATCTCTCTACCTGAGGACATTGTGATGGCAAACTCGATAAAATAGTTTTAAAGGGATCTGGATGACTTTTTTTTTTTAATTAATTGATTTTTGTTTTATATTTTTTTATTGAAAGTAAAGTTAGAGGATTTACAATACAACTACAATGTCACATATCTGATAAAATACAATTAAGTATACATATATTTTTGTACTGACACATGCGTTGTACCTATAACATATTAACTAAATATAAAGATACCTCCTTCCTTTATTAGAAATTTATTTTTTTATTACTTCGATGCCTTTCTTGAGCGTTACAATATTACATGCTATAGTTACTAATTACAGAAAGCTCGGTGATCCAGGGATTATTCTGATTGCCACCGTGACTGAAGCTGAATTCATCATTTATAATTGTTCCTTCCCACTGTAGGGGACTTCCATTTCTAGACCTCTGCGTTATTTGCCCTTTTCCCGTTAATCTGCCTACTATACAGTCACTGTACTTACCTTAATCTTGACGGTCCAAAATGTCAAGTTACTGTGTTCTATTTGTGTTCCCTTTTTGAAAACGTAATACAACGGCAAATCCAAAAAACTTGGGACGTTGTATAAAGTAAGAGGATGTAAAGAAAAAAGAATGCAAAGATTTGGAAATCTCATCTAACCGTATGTTATTCACAATAGAACATATATCAGAAGGTGAGAGGGAGACATTTTTCCATTTCATTAATAAAATAACTCATTTAGAAAATGATGGCAGCAACACATCTCACAAAAGTTTATTGACTACTATTGTGTAGCACCCCCTCTTCCTTTTACAACAGTCTGTAAACATCTGGGAAGTGAGGAGGCCAATTGCTGGAGTTTTGGGAGAGGAATGTTGTCCCATTATTGTCTGATGTAGGATTGTAGCTGCTCAACAATCCGGGTCGTCTTTACCGGATTTTTGGTTCATACTGCACCAAATTCTTTCTATTGGTGAAAGGTCTGGACTGCAGGCGGCCGGTTCAGCACCCGGACTCTTCTATGAAGCCGTGCTGTTGTGATGGACGCAGTATGTGGTTTAGCATTGTCTTGCTGATATATGCAAGGCCTTCCCTGAGAGATGTTGTCTGGATGGAGTATATGGTGTTATAAAACCTCTATATACTGCTCAGCATTGATAATACCTTACATGATGTGTAAGCTGCCCATACCATAAGCACTAATACAACCCCATAGGATCAGAGATGCGGGCTTCTGGACTGTATGCTGATAACAAGCTGGATGGTCCGTCTCCTCTTGAGTCTGCAGGACACTGTTCTGTGATCAGATGAATCAAAATATAAAATTATTTTTGGAAACTGTTTAGCCTTAGTCCGTTTTAAATGAACTTTGGCCCAGAGAAGATGTTGGCGTTTCTGTATCTTTGCATGATACAGCTTTAACTTGCATTTGTGGATTGCACTGCAAACAATGTTCACAGACAATGATTTCTGGAAGTATTCCTGAGCCCGTGCAGTGATTCGCATTACAGAATCAGCCCTGTTTTTATTTCAGTGCTGCCTGAGGGCCTGTAGATCTCAAGCGTCCAATATTGACCATCAGCCTTATCCCTTGTGCGCATACATGTCTCCAGTTTCTCTGAATCTATTGATGATATTATGTACTATAGATGGTGGAAAGTTCAAAGTTTTCACAATTTTTCGTTGAACATTTTTCTGAAGTAGTTCTACTTTTAGGCACAGTTTTTCACATATTGGTGAACCTCTGACCATCTTTGCTTCTGGGAAATCCGAATCTCTACCATGCTCTATTTATACAGTCATATGACTTAGTAGAAAATTAACCCTCCAGCTTTTTTTTTCATTATTACCACTTACTTTTCCAGTCTTTTGTGAGATGTGTTGCTGCCATCAATTTCTAAATAAGTTACTTTTTAAATGAAATGGAAAAATATCTCCCTTTCGCCGTCTGATATGCGTTCTATGTTCTATTGTGAATAAAATATATGGTCATATAAGATTTCCAACAAATTGAATTTTTTTTATTTACATTTATTTACATTTTACATAGTGTCCCAACTTTTTTGGATTTAGGGTTGTAAATGAAATTACACTAAATAAACAAATCACCAAAAGCACCACTAAAACGCTATTAAAAATGAATGTTATATTTTAAACATTGCTAGCGCTTTAAAATGCCTTTTTTTCAAGCAGCGTAAAATGCTAGAAAAAGAGATTGTGAAGGAGCTCTTATAACATGCTATTTTTTATCGCTCGTAACCGATAACTAACAGTCACTATGCATGCACAGCCAGCTCTTTGCAGGGTACAGAGGACTGTGTACCCCCATTACTGAGACCAGTGAAGGGTGGACCCTCATTCAAAAATTGTTGGCATATCAAATCCTAAATATGTTTGCTAGTAAAGTCTCATTTACTACTACTACTACTTAAAGGGTCAGGAACTAAATAATGTATATTTGTAGCTCAAATAATGTCTAAAACATTAAGACCATAATATTGCATTGTGAAAATGTACTGTGGAAACCAACAAGATGGCAAATTAGATCCTCTCTCTTCTGGATCCTAGGAACATTTATTTATACAGAGAGCAGTTTTGTTCATTACACCATTTTATTCAACATTTATAGGGATCGTCCGATTGTTTTAAAAACTAAACTGTAGAAAAAGTTATAAATTAAAAAACAGTCGTCACCCCCCCCTTGCCGACCTAACATGAGGTTTACTTTTCCCGCAGTGATGTCGCACCGTACATTCACGTGACTGCTGCAGCTAATCACTGACTTCAGCAGAGATATTAGCACATATGGCATATGACTACTGAAGCCTATGATTGGCTGCATGGGTCATGTAGATGTAGGGGATGTCATTGTTGTTCAAGTAAACCAGGGGGGACCACAAAAGCATTGGCGTTGGAGCAGTGATGTTACGGTCTACTACCCGTGATACGCCAGCCCGGGTGCCCTAGATCTCACCCACAACCCCTGTCCCTGCCTACTTGCCTCCACTCCTGGCTAACCCCAGGCGCGCAACTGGGCGGCGGTCCCTACTCTAACTAGGGACTCAAAAGGGACACTGGCGTACCTGGATGGAAAGGGTAGAATACCGACAGAAAAGGCAGATGTAAATAACCAACACGAACAATACTAAGCAGAACTGAGGCAGATGGAAAAACGTGGCGGATAATAGCAAGGTATAGCAGACAAGATGACAGAAGCAGGAGACCAACAGAGGCAGACTAGCTAGCACACTGAGGGAAACCAATAACTGGCAGTGATTGCAAGTCTGTGCCTGACCTTTAAACAAAATCCTCCGCCCTGGGGCGGAGAATGGGAGACAGCCAACTCCCAACAGAAATCAATAAAAGGGAGCTTGCGCACGGCAGCAACAAGCTGGGGGGACGCGCCCCGACTGCGGGACCCCGCAGACCGCCGCCCCAGGAGGGCCAGCAACCGCCACACAGTAACACGTGATAAATTTAAAGGGGTACGCTGGGCATTTTCAACTTATCAGTAGTTGATTGACAGGCCCTCTGCTTGGTGTCCCTCCTGATCAGCTGATCGTCTGGCCAGCTGTCAGTGCACTTGGCCGGACATCATCATCATTGGTCAGGGCAGGAAACGGACATGTCGGCTTCACTCCCATTGAAATCAATGGGAGTGCCTCACTTCTATTGCACTTCTTGCTCTTCTTTATGGTCAGGACAGGATGTCTGGTCCTGGCCATAAAAGGAGCAGGAGATGTAATAGAAGCACCCTGCCATGACCACTGATGATGACATCCGGCCTGCTGTTGTGACAGTTAGATAGATGATCTGCTGATCACCGGGGATTCTGAGCGGTGGGTCCCCCTCAATCAACTATTGATAACCATTTAAGTGGATAGTTCAGCAGTTGGAAATGCCCAGAATACCCCTTTAACAGGTGAGTATCCTTTGTTTTGATTATTGTATAACGTTTACTGCTGTTAGTTTGATCTGTAAAACAATTGAACACCAATTGGAATGAAAGCCTTAAGGTTAGAGATGAGCGAGCATACTCGATAAGGCAAACTACTCGAGCGAGTAGTGCCTTATTCGAGTACCTGCCCGCTCGTTTCTAAAGATTCGGGGGGCGGCGGGGGAGAGCAGGGAGGAACGGAGGGGAGATCTCTTCTCCCTCTCTTCCTTCCCTGCTCACCGCCGCAACTCACGTGTCACACGCGCCGGGAGCCGAATCTTTAGAGACGAGCGGGCAGGTACTCGAATAAGGCACTACTCGCTCTAGTAGTTTGCCTTATCGAGTACGTTCGCTCATCTCTACTTAAGGTCCTTTTACATGCAAAAATTATAATCTTTCAAACGACCTAAAGATTGAAACCTTTAGCAATGGATTTGCATGAAGTGTTAATTGCTGTAATGGCCAGTTGTTTGCAGAGCCCAGGGTGTGTGTAAACACATGCCCAGCTGTTCAAACAGCTGCTGACACATTCCATTGTTATCCTCCCAGCTAGTGTAAACATGCTACAAGGAGAACATATAACTAATTGCATTCAAATGGAATGTATTTGCTCAGTCTTTCAGCAGCTGAACGATGGATTTTAAGTTTATCTAAAATCTATCGTTCAAATGAAAAGTGCACGGTGCCCGCGTTTACATGTAACAATTATTGCTCATTTCCAGTAGTTTGGACGAATTGTGAGCGATGATCGTTGCGAGTAAAAGGGCAGAGACTCAGAATGTTGTTTTGGCCGAGGTTATGGGCAATTTCTCACCTTGCAAATCTTGCTTAACAGGAATGATGGGATGCTCGGTTCTCAACGCTCCTCTGCACCCACTCATTTATTCACTTTTTTAGTTTATCTATCTTTTTGTCCTGATTGAATGATTGATTAACAGTTGTAGTAGATCGGCTACCATCACATTTTGTAGACATTCTGTATTTACATGCATTCATTTTCCTTTTAAACAGATTGATTTTGATCTGGAATCCTTATCAGAGAGGAAGGAGGAAGAAAAAGAAGAGCTGATGGAATGGTGGAAGATGATGTCCCAAACTTTAAATTTTTGAAGCAAAAGACTTCGCGCTGATATTAAATTAGTTATATGTTGACTTGGTATGCAGTAATGTGGACTTTATATTTGTAGGAATGGGTGTGTACAACAAGGCATGTGCTGTATGGCCTTACATGCATGTTCTAGATCCACATTCCTATAGATATTGAATAACGTGTAATTTTGAACTTTCAACCTTTATTTACTTTGTTTCTGTGATACTCCGGATAGGGATCTGCACTCTTTATAATTGATAGGCTTTCAGCTAGGATTACTGTGGAACTTGGCAAAAAAGAATCTGACTATATGGCAGTGTTTGAGCAACACTTTAGAGTTTTCTACCTAACGTCAAGAGTCGAGAATGAAGTAGTGAAATGCAATATTCTATGTTCAAGCCATGTGTTGTAGAGTACATATTAGTTTACAAAGTAGTATATAGCACAGCTGTTGCCAAAAGTATCTTGGCAGTACGTATCTTAGTGTGGGTCCTGGAAGAAGAAATATAATATTGGCATTATTTCTTTTCCTTAAGCTGATAATGTAATTTCTTCCTTGGACAACTGTGATTTGCATCTTTTGACGCTGCCTCCAAAAATGATCATAATCATTCTAGACTACATTGTTAATTAGCACTACACAAGTTAAAGAATAAGCACATGTTACGATCATTGATTGCTTCTTTTAGTCATCCCATGCTGCTGGACTAAATAATAGGTTCAACTTTTGTGGATCGTTTTATGCAAGGCAATGTGAAAGAGGTTTTCATGGTATACTATATTTATCAATGTTGCCATGTTTTATACCCAATAGCATAAAACACACACAAAAAAATCCTCAGGTAATTGATTTAACTGTTTCTTACTGTAATTAGAGCACCCCTATTATGTGTGTGCAGTGGTCTGTTCCTCAATAAGCATAACTGACTGTACACTAATGGAACAGACCACTGCACAGAATTGCAGGGGTTCTGCCTAAACTAAGAAACGGATTTCAGTAACCCGACAATTTCAGTTGAGTGTGAAGCAAGACAACAACGGTAAGTAGATAAAGCATGCTACAGAAATTTACTTTAAATGGAGTCTGTCATCATCTATAAGGATCATAAACTAAGTTATGGAACTTTTATAGTTTAGGTGACGGCGAGCCGTTTCTCATACTTACCCGGTTCCAGCAAAGTCAAGGAACGCAGTCAGTGTGACTCTTTTCATAAGGATCTATACACGCACTCCCATAGAGATGTTGCTTATAGTTGCTGATGGGTTCCCTTTAACGCCGCTGCTCATGCATTGTTGAAGTGGGCTAGATTTGAGGCACAAATCGGATACAACATGTGCATGTTCATATTCAGGTCAGCTTCACTTGTGTGCCCGTATAACAGCAGCAAGTCCTGGCCTGACTGTGGACCTAATGACATAAAATGGTGTTATCATAGATCCCTATGATGTTGTCATTTTGGAGCATGAGATCCATGGACCGGTAGAACTTGTGGCCTCTCACTAATGTGCTTGTATTATCCTGGTGTGAAACTGGACCGAATTACATCGTAAACTGCGCTGTGGTTATTATACAAACAGGTCAAAAATGTTGCAAAAATGTGCTAGCCTCAGCAGAAAGTGATCTGCAAAAAGGGATGTCTAAGCTAAAGTTTATGGTCCTGTTGTGGCAAGTCTTATTGCATTGGATCTTGAGCTCACTGGAGGCCTGCCTAACCCTATCTGTATATTTAAGTGATCTAAAGTCAATGGTGACCCATAAAGTTATTACATGGAAGTAGGTTGATGGTTGAACAAACCGTCGTCTAGCAATCGATTGTTCAACCAACGTAGCCATACACATTTTAGTCCATATTGGTGATAAAGTTGGACCGGCTGGCCATACATGGTCAATGGCACTCGGTAAAGTACAAATGATCTTCCTGAGAGCATTTTTTCACCAAAAATTTATTTGTGGACGAAAGGGCTTTTAAATGTGTCAAACTTCTTTCCAGACGATGACAATGTGTCATCAGTACCGAAAATAATAATTTATTAAATTTTACCCTACAAAGAATTGTTTTGATAGAAATTCTCTATTTTCATGAATTTTAGTCTAAGACATCAATTTTTCTAACCTGGAAGAACCAGGTAATCTGGATTTTATAAAGTCCTGTTCAGACTTTGCAATGCATGGTGCAGTTTCTAGAAGCTTGTTCCAATGCAGTAGGGGTTCGGTACCACCACCACCACATGTGAACGAGGCCTTAGTCCAGCATCATTGGGAATCATTGCAGACTTTTTTTTTGTTGGCTCAATGACTTCAGTCATTAAACAATCATCAGTGACATTAGTTGATGTTCTGTGTAATATATACTTGTATGTTTCTTTCATTTATTAAATGAATATTTATGGCAAATGTATAATAGTAATATTTTACTACAAAGTACAGGTCATTACAGTCATTGCCTTTATCAAAGCACAGTGGAACAGTATTGAATATCAGCGTGTTAAATGATCAATACTCCTCTACATGACCAGAAATATTGGACTCGTTAATGAATAAAATGTCCCATTCCCAAGTGTCAACTGCCAGATATTCTTGTGTATAACAAATGACTGTCTGCTTTCACGGCTCATCGTCTGCACGTTGTCCTATTTGTGTAGCTCTTTGTTAAATGCTTTTGGCGTATTTTCCTTCATTACTGTATTTATAAAATATTGCTTTATTTCCAACCAATGTTTGGTGATTGTCAGCTGTATTCACTCCCACCATTCCAATAATGAATCACGCCTGGAATCTAACTTTTTCTGAGATGGCTATTTTAAAGTGATCGGAGCAGAATTCATCATGACCTCTCAATAGTTGGCATTTCCAGTGGGTAAAAAGAATGAGCAGTAAAAGGTATAGAGAGAAACATAAGAATTTGACATGGCCAATTCAAATGTACAGTAACTTAGTGCTGTTCTTCTATAGCAAACATACTCACAGTGCTACATTAACCCTCATTTAACTATTGGTAGGCATGTCCAACTTTTGACTCGCATAACCATACAAATGACTTGTGGAACAGAAAGGAGGAAACCAGTTATAGAATCTGCGCCCTTAGGCAGGTTCAGTTATAGGGGGCGACCTTCGGCCCGCAACCCTTCCTAGTCGCTAGCAGGAGGGGAGACGGGCTCGTCTCTTCCCAGGGTTCAGGAACTACGATGCAGGACTTAGTCACGTGTCCGTAGAAGTAGGCATGGGTCAGAGAGGACATAGGTTTGCAGCAGACAATAGATTGTGTTGCCATCATCTTGCTACTATAACTTTACTAAATCAGTAAAACGGGTAACGTCAATTCATGAGGGGTTCAGCGGTAATAGCTCACTGGAGACCTCAGAGTTTAGAAGGATGGGGATTGAATCAGTCCCTCTCTACCTTGTGCCACAGAGTACTGTTGGGTTTGTCCTCCTAGATGAGGGTGAGGAAGCAGTGGGGCACAGGTTTATGGCAGACAAGGAGTTATCTTCAGGAGTTGCCCTGAAGGGGATTCCCCGTTTACTTACAACTGCTCGCCCACCTAGATTTATTCAACACGGATTCCGGCTCCTGCAAGACAGGCCATGCCAGAGGGCCTGGTACAGCACCCAGCTGGCAGCCAAACTTCATCTTCACACCTCAGCTGGAGAGGATTACACCTCATGTTATGTGCACATGTTTTTATACAGTACGCAAGTCCGCGTCGGCGTGACCCACCGCAGCCAATAGCAACATTTACAGCATCACCAACATGAGGAGAAAACCAATGACATTACCAGAAAATCTCCACTAGAGGTCCTCCAACACAGACAATCTTAGCAGATTATACAACATTGCCGTTTCTTCACCGCATTTCTTCACTTACATTTCTGGCACTACCCCTTACAGAACATGCAGATGTTATCTTATTCTCTGATACTTTCAGGTTTGGCAAGCCGCTTACGGAAAAAAGTTCGTGGAAGCGGTGCGGCCAGCAATTGTATGGCAGAACTGCAGCAATTTGCTGTAAAAACATGCACGTTAATGCGGTGTGGTAAATGCCGATGCACAAAACTATTGCCATTTATTACACGTGTAAATACCCTATGAGTCGATTAAAAAAAAAAGTATAGAATATTTCCTATATAATTCCCCTCCCCTTACTTTGACTTTAAGGACTGCATAAATAACCTGCATCAACACAGCACTTGTGAAAGCGCCCTCATTGAGACACGGAGCATCGCATAAAACCCAATAACTAAAATGAAGCATCAGTTCAGTAAAGGCACCAACAAACTGTGAATTTTCAATACTGTGTATAAATGTGGCCAATGTCTGCATGGCAGTACAACATGTGGTTAGGGTGGCTTTACAACAGCCTATGGGCAAAAACTCTCGGCGCAGCATATTTGCGCATGTGTTTGCACACAGTACTGTACGTTTTGAGCAAGCAGGGCCAGTTCACACGCACGTGGCACACCCTTTCAGTGGATTAATTTAAGCCTAATGAGGTGCAGATCTGTTCTTTTCCCCACATTGGCGCAGTGTTTTCCACTTTCCTTTGCGTTTTTCCGCATCTCCCATAGACTTCAATAGGACCTTTGCTATGCAAAACGCAGGAAAATAGAGCAGGTTCTCCTCTTCACCGTGTGCGCTCATGAGAACGAACCCAGAGAAATCAATGGGCTCTATTTCCTGTGTTCAGCGAGCACAGATTTTGCGTGTGCAAATAACCGCGCAAACACAGTCTTGTGAAGAAGACTTTATAGCGAATTGCTATGGTTTTGTGATGCATTTATTAGCCGTTTTCTCAGCATGTCTTACCTATAAAACCCACGTGATTAATAGCTGCAGGCTGAAACCGTGCATTTTGCAGAAACAAATTGTGATTCGACATGAGGTAATTATATGTGCAGCACATTACCACACAATGTGAACACAACCTAGACACACCAAACCTGCATGTGTGCAAGTACCTCCGGTTCCACGGAGTTTGTAAGAGTGGATTCACACATGGAGTAATTCGATGCCACAGGCAAATCTGCCACAAGATCTACTAAGGCCGCCTGCAGACGAGCGGGTCGGACCCGACCGGAGCGCCTGCAGGGATGAGCACGTACTCACCCGCGCCCGGCGGCCCCGGCTCTTTCATGTGCCGGCTGCCGGGCAGCCGGCGCATGCGCAGACCGGAGCCGCCGGCTGCGTAAGTGACGTTTCTGTGCGAGGCTCTGCGAGCCCCGCACAAAAATAGGACATGCCGCGGGACATTTCGCGCGGCCAAACCGCGGCCGTCTGCATAGGATTGCGTTTGTTAACGCAATCCTATGCAGGCTTTGAGCGGCGGAAATCCCGCGGGATTTCCGCTCGTCTGCAGGCGGCCTTACATCTTGCATGCAGATTTTGATGTGTGCTTGGATGCGTATTTGCATTGCATTGGGTGAAACGCGCACTACCCCCTTGTTGAATTCCATGAAGGGTGTAGTTTCCAAAATGGAGTGACTTTTGCAGGGTTTTCTCTATACTGAGTACCTCAGGGGTTTTGCAATTGCAACATGACATCCAAAAACTATTACTGCAAAATCTGAAAGCCAAATAGCGTCCTTTCCTATTGAGCTTTACCAGGCGTCGAAGCAAAAATTTACATCCACATATGGGGCATTTCCATACTTGGGAGAAATTGTGTAGTAAATTGTGGGGTCCTTGTGTAGTGGCCCAGAGTATATATTCCTGGCCCCTCCATAAATGTCATACATGTAATATCTTTTGTAGATACGCTGTGCAAAGTTGTCTAGTCATCTTGTTATGTGTATTGCACAGCTGCAGCAAGTGAGAGGTTAATGTTTGCATGAGACTGGGAGATGCCTGTAACTGTATCGATATTTGTCTAGTCATGTGATCTATGTTGTCTATAAGTATGAGTGTTTTAGGTGTGGTAGTCAGTTCTGTTCTTCTGGGTTCCTGAGGGAGAGTGTCAGCCACATGGGGGTACTTTCAACCCTCATGTGGTGAAGAATGCAAGAAAAAGAGAGGTTTCCTGAGTACCCAAATGCTAGGAGCCAACAGTGAGTAAGGACAAGTAAGAGAGATTGAGAGTGAGCGAGAAGACACAGCCAAACCACCGTGCAGAGGTACTGTTGTGTGAGAGTATCTGTGGAGTGACCCTATCCTCCTTTGGAGAGTTCCCCTGCCAGGAGCCATTCCTAGCAGATAACTGCGACTGCAGGACCAGTGTCATCCTGTGTTTCCTCCCTGACCCCTAATTTTCTGTTTACCTCTACTAGTGTATTCCTAAGTATCCTGATAAAGTTTCCAAGTAAAGTTTTGCCAGGCCCTGACCGTTCCCAGGGGCCTGAGATATGTTACACAGGATGTGGCTCATTTATTTACTGCCGAGGGTCATTCCAGTGGGTAACAAAACAGTGGTGCCGTCCGTGACAACCATTTCTCCTGTTCTTTTGTTTGCTGGCCATCCCTCTCCTTGGGGTGTCTGGAAGAGGCCCAGTGCTGCTCTGGCCGAGGCTATGTGTGTCCCTCCAGGAGGGAGCCTGGTAAGTGCCACAATGACAAGTGTCCACTTTACTTTCCCAGATCCTCAACGTATGCCCTGTATCTGGAGTCACCCTATGGGACACTGCAATTTCTCCTATTGCTCCTTGTAAAAATGAAAAATTTGATGGTAAACCTGCATATTTCCCATTTTCATGGCCCAATGTTTACAACATTCTCTTCACAACTCTAGGGTAAAAACACTCACTACAGCCCTTCATGCATTCCTTAAAGGGTCTAGTTTCCACTTTTAGGGGGTTCACTGAGTTGGGTGTCTCAGGGACTCTGCAAATGCTACATGCTGTCTGCAATTTGTTCCAGCAAAATCTGTTACACAACTCCTTCCCTTCTGAGCCTGTCCTGCACCCAGGCAGCAGCTTATCTGCACATTTTCCATGCTAAGGTGGAATGGGTTAGCAAAGTATGGGATGCTTTTTCTCTTCTTGCCCTTGAAAATGAAGAACATTAAGGCTAAAGCCATGTATTATTGGAAAACACGTAATTTTTCACTTTCATGGCCCAACATTAACAACTGCCAACAAAAAACTGTGAGGTCAAAATGCTCACTGCACACAAAGAGGGGTGTACTTTAGAGATGAGCGAGCGTACTCGCTAAGGCTAACTACTCGAGCGAGTAGTGCCTTAGTCAAGTGTCTGCCTGCTCGTCTCTAAAGATTTGGCTGCCGGCGCGGTTGACAGGTCAGTTGCGGGAGTGAGCAGGGAGGGAGAGAGGGATCTCCCCTCTGTTCCTCCCCTCTCTTCCGCGCCGCTCCCCGGCAGCCGAATCTTTAGAGACGAGTGGGCAGATACTCGACTAAGGCACTACTCGCTCGAGTAGTTTGCCTTATCGAGTATACTCGCTCATCTCTAGTGTTCTTTCAAGAATGGTTCTTTTGAGGGTAGCACTGCACCTCAAGGCATCTTCAAACTTGAAATGTTGCCTGCAAAGAGCCATAATAAAAGGTAGGCTCCAAAATCCACAAGGTGTGTCTTCATTTCTGAGGCCTGTGTTTTAGTGCACACGTGAGATTTTTCTTAAAAAATGCAGATTAAGGCCTCCTTCCCACGAACGGATTTCCGCCGCGTAATTCGCGGCGAAAATCCGCTGCGTTGCCCGCAGCTATTAGGTTCTATTGAATCTAATAGCTCAGGGCACACGGTGCGGAATTCCACCGCGGAATTCCGCACCGTGAAATCTCCCGTCCTCACCCGCGGCATGCTCTATTTGCCGCGGGTGTACGCGCTGACGGCTTCCATTGCAGTCAATGGAAGCCGCCCGTTCACGCTATCTCCCGCTGTAACACAGCGGAAGATAGCGTGAAAACGCTTTCCCGCGCACCGCTGCCACGTCATATGACGCGGCCGGCGCGTCACATAACATGGCCGGCCGCGTCATGTGACGCGGTGGGCGTGTCATGTGACGCGGTGGCGGTGGGCAGGGAAGCGTTATGCGGGAGCGAAGACGCCGGATATGCTGGTAAGTATGGGGTCTCTGGGGGGCGCCGTGACGGGCTTCGCCGCGGAATATTCCGCGGCGGAGCCCGTCACGCTCGTGTGCAGCCGGCCTAAGGGTATTAAATATTGAGTTTTGTTTCTCTGATAACTTCTGCTGTATTAAGGAAAAGTTGACTTTAAGGTGTTTTCCGGGACTAAAAAAATTGACATGTTTAGAATTGTGTAAAAGAAAGAATAAAGACATGCACACCTATTCCAGCAGCTTCCCATCCAGGCTGGAGCTCAAGTCCTCATTGCTCAGAGCCTGATAGAAGCCAGCTGCGGTCACATTCATTATGCACGTGACTGCTCAGCCAACCACAGGCTTCAGGACTCAAAAAGCTGCATACATATGCTTAAATTTCATATTGCTTTCATTTCTGTAAAAAGGCAAAACCAGTTAAAAAAACCTTTCTAGATGCCATTTTGAATACTTTGAGGGGTGCAGTTATAAAAATGGTGTAATTTATGGGGGATTTCTAATAAATAGTTACCTCAAGGCCACTTCAAAACTGAATTAGTCCCTAAAAAAATTAGTTTTGGATATGCTTCTTAGAATTTGAAAAAAAGCTTCTAAACTTACACGTCATCCAACGTCCTGAAAAGATTAGAGAATTAAAAACTGATGCCAACATAAAGCAGACATATGGGAAGGGTTATTTATTAACTACTCTGTGAGATATGACTTTAGCTGGTTTCCGCCTGGAGGTTCTGTCGCAGATCCGGCTCAAAATACTGGAAGAAAAAGCACTGCATACAGTGAGCGCTTTTTCTGCAGTCCAAAAGCCTTGCATTATAGTCAATGGGGTCTGTTTGGCACTCTTAGGCCTCATGTCCACGGGGAAAATCAGATCCGCTGCAGATTCTCGATGGAGAATCTGCAGCGGGTCCCTCCTGCCCCGCGGACATGAGCGCCGAAAATAGCAATTTAAAGCATTTACCTTTCCGGCGCGGGCGACGAAGCTCTGCTCTTCCTCACGGCCGGATCTTCATTTTCGGCCGGCGGATGAATTCCGAACCAAGGGAGATGCGGCCGTGAGGAAGAGAAGAGCTTCCCGGCCCGCTGCGGGTGAGTAAATGCTTTAAATTCCTATTTTAGGTCTCCCGCGGATCCGGACGGCTTCCATAGGCTTCAATAGAAGCCCGCGGGAGCCGTCCCCGCGGGAGACCCGCATGAAAATGGAGCATGGTCCAGATTTTTTCATGCTCCATTTTTTTTAAAATCACTTTTATTGACAATCCGCGGGTATTTATGTACCCGCGGGTGGTCAATGCATCCCTATGGGATGCGGATCCGCATGCAGGAAATCCGCTGCGGATCCTAAATCCTATTTTCCCCGTGGACATGAGCCCTTAGCCGTTCAGCCGCAGGCGTTCCACTGGGCACAAGTGTGAAACTAGCTTTTCTGTTTTAGAAGCAAAAAATAAAAAAATTTGAAACCTGCTAATTTTTCTAATTATTTTTTTTAAATAAATGCAAAATATATTGTCCAAAGTGTACCACTAACATAAAGTACAACGTGTCACAGAAAACTATTTCAGAATCTCTTGCACATGTAAAAGCATTCCAAAATTATGACCATGGAAAGTGACATAGCTCAGATTTGAAAACCTGAACTACATCCTTAAAGGGTTAATGAGTTAAAACTTTAAATGTAACCAATTTAATAGCCTAGGGGACTTTTACAGATGGGTGATGAGCACTGGCGTAACTATAGGGGATGCACCCGGGCCCGGGTGCCCAGTACTATGAATAAAGCTTTATAGTTGGGGGCCCTGTTACAGGTTTTGTATTGCGGCCGAGGAGCTTCGAGTTACGCCTCTGGTGATAAGTGTATTTGGAAAAAAAAACATTTTATAGGAAATCTGAAATAGGGCACATACTTTGGATGTTACTACAGATATCACTTTAGATGCCCATGTTGACACTTAAAGGGGTTGTCTCGCGAAACCAAGTGGGGTTAAGTACTTCTGTATGGCCATAATAATGCACTTTGTAATATACATTGTGCATTAAATATGAGCCATACAGAAGTTATTCACTTACCTGCTCCGTTGCTGGCGTCCCCGTCTCCATGGCTCCGTCTAATTTCGGTGTCTTCTTGCTTTTTTAGACGCGCTTGCGCAGATGGGTCTTTTCCCTTCGGCTTGGCTCGGCAGCAGCGGCGTTTTGGCTCCGCCCCTTTTACGCATCATCGTGTAGCTCCGCCCCCGTCACATGTGCCGATTACAGCCAATCAGGAGGCTGGAATCGGCACATGTGACGGGGCGGGGCTACGCGATGACGCGTACAAGGGGGCGGAGCCAAAACGCCGCTGCTTCCGAGCCAAAGGGAGAAGACCCATCTGCGCAAGCGCGTCTAAAAAAGCAAGAAGGCACCGAAATTAGACGGAGCCATGGAGACGGGGACGCCAGCAACGGAGCAGGTAAGTGAATAACTTCTGTATGGCTCATATTTAATGCACAATGTATATTACAAAGTGCATTAATATGGCCATACAGAAGTACTTAACCCCACTTGCTTTTGAGAGACAACCCCTTTAAGTTTGTATTCTATAATGTAGTTGACAGCTATTTTACATATTAGTGTTGCTGATAATCCTTATGGAATTTCATGGGTGAAATATCCACACTTGATTGTATGACAGATTGCAGCACAAATGAAATAAATAATGGAAGCCACAGTGGTAAAGCCTAGAAAAGGTAATTCTATCCCTGAGCTTGATGCATTGCTGACTCACCGTAGCTTGCAGGAAGGCAGGGACATATTACTCAATGCTCCAAGGAATTAACAGCTCTACCCCATAAGCCTTATTCAGGTGGTGAAGTAACAGGAGCTCGGAGTTCTGCCACAAATTAAAATTCCAGATCCACATTAGAAAAACCAACCTGGATCTGACAGTTTACAAGTCGTGATTGTGGCCAAAGACAAAACACGTGAAAAGAAAACATCACCAAAACAACGCCACCCAAAAAAGAAAAAAAACAGGTAAAAAAAAAAGACTAGATTTTTTCTATCCGTTTTGCACCCAAAAACACAAGCAAAAAGGCAATTTCTGTGAGTATCAGTCGGGACTAGAGATGAGTGAGCATACTCGCTAAGGGCAATTACTCAAGCGAGCATTGCCCTTAGCGAGTACCTGCTCGCTCGGAAAAAAAGATTCGGCTGCTGGCGTGGGTGAGCGGTGAGTTGCGGGAGTGAGCGGGGGGGGGGGGGGGGAGAGGGAGAGAGAGATCTCCCCTCCGTTCCTCCACGCTCTCCCCAGCAGCTCCCCGCCGGCACCCAAATTTTTTCTTCCGAGCGGGCAGGTACTCGCTAAGAACAATGTTCGCTCGAGTAATTGTCCTTAGCGAGTATGCTCGCTCATCTCTAGTCGGGACCTTTCACATAGAATTAGTTTGGGCAGACATTTCTGCATCATAATGTTATCCCTATGGGGCCTGAATTTCGCACCTATTAAAAGCCGTACGTCTTTACTTCCAAACCGTGAGATTAAATTTTGCAACAGAAAAGCTTTCTACTGCAGAATTGAGGACGTCTTGGGGAATTGTTGGGGATTTCTAACATACAGGACATGTAATTCAGAAATTAAAGTACACAAAAAAGAAAACCCGCAAGATGTCCCTCAGAATGCATTTCGCAGTTAAGAACACAACCAAATCCACAGTAATTGACAAAATCCACATCTTGGCTGTGTCCTGCGGACAATTCACATCGGATGCAATAGGCTGTGCGACGCATTGCAAGCTGCCGTAAATTCCCCACCAAAATCTGCAGACTATCTTTGAATTTTGATGCGGAATTGAAAATGACAAATCCTGCCAGCATCAAAACCAGTTAGATCTACAGATTTTGGTGTGGAGTTCCGCAGCTGCGGATGGTGCCGCCACCTGTGTCGTAATTCTTCTCGTGGGAAAAGTCCCTAAATCTACGTTCCAACGCTGCCGACCCAAAGCCACAGAGAATCCACAGCAGCAATTCCACAGCAAGTTTTAGTGCAGAAATGCTGCAGATCCGCCACAGGTCGCCCTTTGAATTGCACAGGGTGAAATCCACATGAAAAGTAGGCATGCAGTGGACTAAAAATCAGCACCACAAGTTACTTTAAGCACAGATTTAGGAGTTTGTGTTGTTTACAGCGGGCATCAGGTAGTCAGAGAAGTGGTGCGGCCATCTTGGTTTGCACGGGGCCAGGGGGTCACTTTAAGTGAATTGTAGCTGCTGAGCAAGAAAGTCAGAAAAGTTTAGGAACTGCTGCAGAAAGGGAAGAAGAGCTGATCGTATATTTTCCCTAGGGAGAATGTGCCTCACCCATACTGAGAACAGCTCAAAATGTTCTGCTCACTTTATCAAATATTATTTCATTTTCATCAGTTTGCTTTTATGTGCAAAGTTCTCCTGAACAACTCTATAATGCCATCATAAGGGGAGGCTACCTGCATATAGCTTTATAGAGTGAGTCTTCAACTTGGTGGGAGCTATACCAATCCGTATGCAGTGATCTCCACCTAGAGGCAACTGCAGGTAATCGCTACAGTGTCAGAGAAAGCAGCCACTATGGTAAGTATGCCACTAAAGGAAACGGCCCATCTGTGGCGCTAGAATGATAGTCATAAAACTGATCCTCGCTTATAACCACTTTGCACAATACCTCAGAATTTCTCTTGGCATAAAAGTGTTACTACAAGCTATTCCAATTCTAGCAAAATACATGGCTTTAGGCCGGCCGCACAAAAGCATATTTGCATTGCGGAATCGGAAGTGGGCATCCGCCTCCGAATTCCACAGCAATACTGCCCATAACATGCTATGGAAAAATGCTTTTTCCTGCACATGAGCAGAAATCAATTGCGATTTTCCACATGGATGGCGGCCAGGCACAGCGGTGAATTCCGCTATGGGCTTTCGAATGCGGAATTCGACCCAGTCGTGTGCAGACGACCTTATGGCAGCTTCAAATGGCCATATGCGCATCTACGCTCACTGATACGAAGCATAGCTGCACATGAACAGTTTTTTTTATTCCTTCTCGGGACGTTCAAACTCCATGCCATAGCTCAAGAGTTAAAAAAACAAACAGCGGGTAGATAGGACTTGCCGCACGTAGTGCACACTGTGTGTGGTGACGATAGGGTAGGACCTATCTTTTGTTGCCCGTACTATTAATGGGCAAGAATACTTCTAGTGAAATTGAAACAATTGGATGCAATGGCTTTGTTTGGACCTGTTATGCGGCCATGATAATCATAGCTGTATAAGGGCTTGTTTTTTGTGGAAAGAGGGGATTTTAAACTTGTAATATATTTTTGTTAAATAGTTTTGAAAATGGTAATTTTTTTACAACTTGTTTTTAGTCCCACTTGGAGACTTTACCATTGGATTGCTTGTAAGTAATACACTGCAATACTTCTGTATTGCTATGTATTGTACTGTCAGTGTTATTCTATTACTCCCTGTGCCTGGCAGGGTGTAATAGAAGTATTTTTAGGCCCCAGCTGCAATAACCCTGTTCCTTTGTCTAAGCGTTGAAGGCAAGGAGTAAAATGGCCGGGAACAGATCTAGCTCTGATTCTGGCCATTGCAGGTGGGTGCCAGCTCTACCCAATCCTGAGCCCACTCCATACACTCCCCTGCAACGTATGAAGGACATGAATGTCACATTTTGAGAAAAGGTTTAAGATACAGTAATTTTTCATAAAATATAGGACCTTCTCTGTTTTGTGCACATTTTCACACCAAAGAGATCTACGGGAGGTGCACAAATGCGCACATATGTATGTACGGGTATGTGCAAACTGCTGCATAAGCCCGTGCATGTCGGGACTTTGTTTTGCTTAATAGCCATTTAAATCAGACCAAGATTATTCCCTCGCCCATGTGAACTAGTGTTGCCTGCGCAAATACGCACAGTATCTGTGCAGGCACACGCACAAACTACACTTGTTCTCTGTGCAATAAACTTGCACTGCACTAAGCGTATTTTGGAATACGCTCGTCTGAAGCCGCCCTCAGGCTTCCTATTACCTGCATATAATACACAGTGAAAACGCTTATCCACATGCAGTAAAAATGCTGCATAGTTTGTGCAACAAATACACATACACTTGTGTGAGTGAGCCCTTAGATTACCAATGTATACTAATGCACACTATGCAACACATAGTCTAAAAAGTGGTACGGACATCTTTTTTATCCAGGACTAGATGATCGCTTTAACCAATCTTGAAATATTGTACTTTTTACGCTAGCCACAAGCCACTAAAATCTAGGTTTTCTTCTATCAGTTGTGTCCAGCCAGTGTTTTCATAGCAAAGTTGGACACAACTAATGACATTTTGGTGCACTTTTACTCCACTCCGGCATTCACGGCAGGACTTAGGCTACTTTTAAATGAAGCAATTCTCATTTGAATGAGCAAGTGACGTTACCACTAGCTCATTCACTCTCATTCAGCCTATTTAGGCAGGCAGACACATTGTTGGCTTGTTCAAACCTAAATCGTTCAGTCTTTCACATTCGCTGTATAAGCAAATGCGAAAGACTGAACAAGTACAGCTTAAACTAAACGATTATTGAACAAGCCAATGATGATTTTTATGCCTGCATAAAATAAACAACAAGTGAAAAGCAAATGATTCTCGTTTGTCGTTCAGTCATTGGCTTTTGTTTAGGCCAAAAATTATTGTTTACTTTCGCTTTTTAGATGATTTTTTGAATGTCTAAAAGCACACTTAGGCCTTAGTCACACGGGCGTTTTTTGCCGCGATTTGCGCATGCGTTGGCCGATTTTATAAAACCATTGCTTTGCAATGGTATCAGACACATGAGCGCTTTTTATGTGCTCCTTTGATAAATTATAGAACAGAAATCGCAGATCGCACCTATCTGCGTTCTGCGATTCCTGCTCTCTTCTCTATATGCGCTCAATGGGGCCGGCGGCAGCAGCGCCGACCCCATTGGGAACATATAGTAAACAAATCATTCTTCTCTGCCACAGCTGTAACAGCTGTGGCAGAGAAGAACGATGTTTGTCCATTGAAAGCAATGGGCTGCCAGCGAGCGCGGGATGAATTGTCGGGAAGGGCTTAAATATATAAGCCCTTCCCTGCAATTCATCCAGAAATGTATAAAAATAAAAAAATATATATACTCACCTTGTCCCGGCAGACGGAGTTCAGCCGCGGCTGGCGGCAGTTCTCCCGAACTACTCTCTGTAGTATTCAGCAGCTGGGGATTTAAAATCCCCGCCTGCTGAATGAGCTGCCTCTGATTGGTCACAGCCTGATTAATCAGAGGCAGCTCTCACTCACACCCATTCATGAATTCATGAATGGGTGAGTGAGTGCTGCCTCTGATTGGCTCATCGCAGGGCCCGTGTGACTAAGGCCTCAGCCACTTAGAAAAATACTGCCACGGGAAAGAGGCCTTAGATAGATATATGGTATTATTGCAGTCTCATTAATTGCAGTACTTCCCAAAAATTATATACAAAATCTTTCTTTCATTTTTTAAAATTCATACATCTAAACTATTGGTGACTGGTTTTCACGATATATCTTCCTAGCACAGCGAAAAATTAGTATGCAACTCATGTTCAACAAAACTGGAGAATTACAAACAAACAGACTGTGCTTCTGTAAAGTAGACTTGTTAGTTAATAAAGTCCTTTGATCACAGCAGCATTGGCATTGATTCAAGAAGACAATCTCCATGACAAAATCCCTGTAAAATGCTGATCAGAATATCAGAAGCCAGATGGATCCCATTGTAGTCAATTGGGCCAGTTCAGGATCTTTTGGGTCCGGCATGTGCCAGATTCAGCGGTTCCCGTATTTTTGTTGTTATGTGTAAAGGATGGAGCCGAACGATGCAAATACACCAGAACTTTAGGGCACGGATATGAATTGGGCCTTAGTTAATTAGGAAACAAGAAAGGATATTGCATTTCTAAGAGCACTATGAAAGTTTAATTTGTCACTGAAGGTACACTTAAGTAGACGTTTGCAGGTCAATGCACAGTAATATAGGAACAATAACACTAATTAGTGGTTAAATGAGATCACCAATGATTAAATCACTTTGTGTGTAATGACACTGAATGATAGATTCAACTATATAGACTTGTCTTTTTTTCATTCTTGCTAAGGCTAGTTTCACATGAACGTATCGTAACGTGTCCCTATCATAAATCCATAATACGGATGTGTTACAAATGACATTGCAACTGTATGCCAGCAGTTTTTCATCATCGGAGCAGCACGGTTACTCACTGGTTAGTACTGTTGCCTTACAGAACTGGGGTTCTGGGCTCAAATCTCACCAAGGACAACATCTGCATGGAGTTTGTATGTTCTCCCCATGTTTGAGTGGATATCCTCCCGCACTCCAAAAAACATACTAATTGGTGAGCTAAGACTGTGAGCCCCAATGGGGAGATCAAGTGGTATACAGCACTGCAGAATAAGTAAGCGCTACATAAATGTTGTAAAATAAACAATTGTATGATCTGTATTTGCTGTCATTGGTTTTATTTAATACTGGGTAAATATAGTGTATAGACTGACGGTTCGCGGGTCCATCATGCCCGCACTGCCGGTCCTGTCACACGTGCGGCTGCTGTGCGGCGCAGGGGGGCCCCGGTCCTCGTCACCTCCCCTGGCCGCCGAGCTCCGCCTCGCCGCCGGGTTGCCACGGACGAGGTGGGTGTTGCCCCGCGTCGCGTCCTAGGTACCTTGGCAACCAAACATGCGTCTCCTGTCCTGCCTCCTGCAGGGCTGGGGGCGGGTCCCCCAGTGCTGCTGGGTGCACTCAGCTGCTGTCAGGCTCCCCGCCCCAATCAGCTGCTTGGGCGGGAGCTCTGACAGCATTTAAACCTGCTGGTGTCTGCAATCCAGTGCCAGTGTTAGTTTTGGATTTCCTGCTACACCAGCGTACTGCATAGTTCTGACTCCTGACTCCTGTTACTGACCCTCTGCCTTTGGACCTGACGTTGCCTTTGCCTGACCCTCTTGTACCGCGCACCCTCTTGTTGCTGACCCGGATCGTCTGACTCTCCTTGCTGTTGTTTGTTCCAGTGTCTGTCTGTTCGTTAGTCCCCGTGTCCCCCTTCCTTAGTGAGTGTAGGGACCGTCGCCCAGTTGTCGCCCTGGGGCTTAGCCCAGGGGGACAAGTAGGAAGGGACAGGGGTGGCGGGTATTTTCAGGGATCTCCAGTTTCCCGGACCCCGAGTCCTGATAGTAACACTGGCCGAACGGAAGTCGGATCCCTACATCCGACCAGCAACCTTGAAGCCCACTATGGAGGCTGTGGCGGCTTTAGCCAACCAGGTACAGATTCTAACGGACCAGGTCCAGGACCTGACTGCTCGCCTGCAGCATCAGGAGCAGCGAGGGGCTTCTAATATGATGCAGCTCCCTGCCACTCCTGGTACGGTTTCTGAACTCCGAGCTACACCTCCTGACTTCTTTTCCGGGGAGAGAAGTCAGTTTTTTGTGTTCAGAGAAGGCTGCAAGCTTTATTTTGACCTCAGACCCCACACCTCTGGCACAGAATACCAGAAAGTGGGTTTCGTGATAACTCGCCTGAGGGGAGAACCCCAAAATTGGGCCTTCTCCTTACCAGCTGACTACCCCACCCGACAGTCACTAGACGCCTTTTTTACTGCTTTGGGCCAGCTGTATGACGAGCCTGACCGTGTGGCCTTCGCAGTCTCTAAACTCCTGGCCTTGCGACAGGGGCGGAAGGTGGCTGAGGACTATTGTTCACAATTTCGCCAACACTGCACGGAGTCTGGGTGGAATGACGCGGCCTTAAAGGATCTGTTTTTGACCGGTCTGTCGGAGGGCCTCAAGGACCTCTTGGTGGCACACCCGGAGCCCAGAACTTTGGAGCAAGCCATGTCTCTGGCCATCTGGGCTGACCGACGCTTGAGGGCCAGACGCTCGACTCGGACCAGCCCTGTCCGTACGTCTACTCCTTCGGTGGTTCCGACCTTAACCCCTCCCTCCACAGAACCCATGGAGCTGGGAACCATGACCCCGAAGCAACGTCGGGAATATCGTCTCAGAATGAACCTCTGTCTCTACTGTGGGGAGCCGGGTCATCTCATTGTGACCTGTGAGAAAAAGCCGCGGCAGGAAAACTTCCGCTCCTAGGCAGTTGTCGGGAGGACTGCCTAGGAGCTAAGGTACTCCCTGTAAAGTCTAAAATGTTGTTGCCCTGCACCTTAGAATTCCGGTCTTTCTACCGTGCTGGGCAAGCGTTTCTGGATTCTGGAGCTGCTGCTAATTTTGTTAATTTTGAATTTGTTGCTAAACTGTCTGAGTATTTTTTCCGTGTAGACCCCCCTATTCTGGTCTCTGGTGTCGACTCTACTCCCTTGCAGGCTGGTCTTGTAAATCTGGTTACCCCGGAGTTACAGTTCACTATTGGGGCCTTACATACGGAGTCCTGTACATTTTTGGTTATGAAGAACCTGTCTGTGGATGTTGTGCTGGGGCTACCCTGGCTAAGGGAACACAACCCAGTAATTAACTGGAATACGTTGGAACTGGTCAAGTGGGGTTCTCGCTGTGACAGCCACGTGCGCCCAGTGGGGGTGGATGTCTCCACCTGTGAAGGAGTTGAACTACCTGACTACCTCTCCGAGTTTTCGGACGTCTTTTCCAAACAGCTATCAGAAGCCTTGCCTCCCCATAGAGAATGGGATTGTAAGATAGAGTTGATTCCGGGGGCCAAACTTCCTAAAGGTCGCATCTATAATGTTACGGTTCCGGAGAGGGAATCTATGAAGGACTATATCCAGGATAGTTTGTCCCGGGGGCACATCCAGCCCTCCGAGTCTCCAGTAGGGGCTGGTTTCTTCTTTGTGGAGAAAAAGGATGGGGGTCTTAGACCCTGTATTGATTACAGGGAGCTAAACAAAATCACTGTCAGGAACCAGTACGCCCTTCCGCTCATCCCAGACCTCCTCAACCAGGTCACCGGTGCCCAGTGGTTCTCTAAACTCGACCTAAGGGGAGCTTACAACCTTATTCGTATTCAGGAGGGGGATGAGTGGAAGACGGCATTCAATACGCCCCTCGGTCACTTTGAGTACCTGGTCATGCCTTTTGGGTTGTGTAACGCCCCTGCTGTATTTCAAGGTTTCATGAACACAGTTTTTCAGGACATCATGGGGGTGTTCGTCGTAGTGTATCTAGATGATATTCAGATTTTTTCCCCCGACTGGGAGACACACCAGGTACATGTTCAAACGGCCCTGACTCAACTCAGGGCTAACCAGCTGTTTGCTAAGCTTGAAAAATGTGTTTTTGGGGTGCAGAAGATATCCTTTTTAGGGTATATCATTACTCCATGGGATATCCAGATGGATCCGGGGAAGGTGAAAGCCATCACTGAGTGGGCCCAACCCATCACTCTAAAGGCCCTCCAGCGCTTCTTGGGCTTCGCTAATTATTATCGGAAGTTCATCAAGAACTTTTCTGTAGTGGCTAAACCCTTAACGGATCTCACCCGGAAAGGGACAGATGTGAGTACCTGGTCTCCAGATGCGCTGGCGGCCTTCGCTACCTTGAAAGCTGCCTTTTCCTCTGCACCCGTTCTTGTCCAACCAGACCTGTCGTGCCCGTTTGTGGTGGAGGTGGATGCCTCTGAGTTTGGAGTAGGGGCGGTACTTTCTCAGGGGCCGTCTACACTCACAAATCTTAGACCGTGCGCTTACTTTTCTAGAAAATTTCCCCCAACCGAACAGAATTATGATATAGGCAATCGTGAGTTACTTGCTATAAAATGGGCGTTCGAGGAGTGGAGGCATTTTTTGGAGGGAGCACGCCATCAGATCATGGTACTCACAGACCATAAGAACCTTGTATATTTAGATTCTGCTAGAAGGTTGAATGCTCGACAAGCTCGTTGGGCTCTTTTCTTTTCCCGTTTTAATTTCCTGGTTACTTACCGACCCGGTTCCAAGAATGTGAAGGCAGATGCCCTATCTAGGAGTTTTGGTATTCCGGAACCTCCTGAGTCGGAACCTGAGACTATCCTTTTCCCTGGGGTGGTTCTCGCAGCTGTCTCCTCTGACCTCTCACCGCTAATTCAGGATGCACAGCAATCAGCCCCTGAAGCACTTCCAGAAGGCAAACTCTTTGTTCCTTTACCATTAAGGTTGAAGGTGTTAGAAGAGACGCATGCCTCAGTCCTTGCTGGTCACCCCGGTATCCGGGGAACTCAGGAATTACTTTCCAGAACTTATTGGTGGCCTCATATGAGTAGGGATGTTCGGGCTTTTGTCACTGCTTGTCCGGTGTGCGCCAGGGGGAAGAGTGTCAGGAGACGTCCTGAGGGGCCTCTTCTTCCCTTGCCCATTCCGTCCAGGCCCTGGACACATCTGTCCATGGACTTCATCACAGATTTGCCGCCGTCACAGGGGAATACGTTCATTTGGGTGATTGTAGATCGGTTCTCCAAAATGGCACATTTCGTTCCTCTGAGCAAGTTACCAAATGCCAAACTGTTATCTGACATGTTTATTAAGGAGGTGGTGCGGTTGCATGGGATTCCTGAGGACGTGGTCTCAGATAGAGGTGTACAGTTTGTCGCTCGCTTCTGGCGAGCTTTCTGCAGGAAATTGAATATTGGTTTGTCCTTTTCGTCTGCCTTTCATCCCGAGTCGAATGGGCAAACTGAGAGGATGAATCAAGAATTAATCCAATACTTGCGACTGTTCGCGTCTGACAATCAACATCTGTGGGTTAACTTCCTACCTCTCGCCGAGTTTGCCATTAACAACCATGTAAATTCGTCTTCTCATGTGTCGCCGTTCTTTTGTAATTATGGTTTCCATCCTCGATTTTCTTTTTCTCCCTCAGTTACTGACATGCCGTCTGCGGACTCTGCCATTAATGAACTGTGCACAGTTTGGGCCCAGGTTCGTAAGAACCTTCAGGGTTCCCAGGATAAACTTCTTGGTCAAGCTAATAAAAGACGCACGATCTCTGCACCATTCGTGGTTGGGGAGCAGGTATTACTGGCCTCAAAAAATTTGAGACTCAAGGTTCCATCCTTAAAGCTGGCTCCCCGCTTCGTTGGTCCGTTCACCATCTCCCATGTGGTCAATCCTGTTGCATACAAACTATCTCTTCCGCAGTCGTGGAAGATTCATGACGTCTTCCACAAGGGGCTGCTGAAGAAATATGTAACCCCAGTTCTGCCCGCCCAGAGCCCGCCCTCTCCTACTCTTGTACAGGGGGAACTGGAGTATGAGGTAGAGCGTTTGATTGATGCTCGGCGTGTGAGAGGTACTTTACAGTATCTGGTACATTGGAAGGGTTTTGGCCCTGAGGACCGTACATGGATTCCTGCCCGGGACGTACATGCACCACTGTTGGTTCGACGGTTCCACAGCGCCTTTCCCCTCAAGCCTGCTCCAGGCCATGGGGGTCCAGTGGCCCCCCGTAGAAGGGGGGGTACTGTAAGGACTGGCGGTTCGCGGGTCCGTCATGCCCGCACTGCCGGTCCTGTCACACGTGCGGCTGCTGTGCGGCGCAGGGGGGCCCGGTCCTCGTCACCTCCCCTGGCCGCCGGGTTGCCAGGGACGCGGTGGGTGTTGCCCCGCGTTGCTTCCTAGGTACCTTGGCAACCAAACATGCGTCTCCTGTCCTGCCTCCTGCAGGGCTGGGGGCGGGTCCCCCAGTGCTGCTGGGTGCACTCAGCTGCTGTCAGGCTCCCCGCCCCAATCAGCTGCTTGGGCGGGAGCTCTGACAGCATTTAAACCTGCTGGTGTCTGCAATCCAGTGCCAGTGTTAGTTTTGGATTTCCTGCTACACCAGCGTACTGCATAGTTCTGACTCCTGACTCCTGTTACTGACCCTCTGCCTTTGGACCTGACGTTGCCTTTGCCTGACCCTCTTGTACCGCGTACCCTCTTGTTGCTGACCCGGATCGTCTGACTCTCCTTGCTGTTGTTTGTTCCAGTGTCTGTCTGTTCGTTAGTCCCCGTATCCCCCTTCCTTAGTGAGTGTAGGGACCGTCGCCCAGTTGTCGCCCTGGGGCTTAGCCCAGGGGGGCAAGTAGGAAGGGACAGGGGTGGCGGGTATTTTCAGGGATCTCCAGTTTCCCGGACCCCGAGTCCTGATAGTAACACTGGCCGAACGGAAGTCGGATCCCTACATCCGACCAGCAACCTTGAAGCCCACTATGGAGGCTGTGGCGGCTTTAGCCAACCAGGTACAGTCCTGATATATAGATCTATATTTTGACATTAGAAAATACCAATGAGGGGCGTGGCTTCGGCATGACCAAGTGAGGAAGCAAGGAAGGAGAGCTCCGGGCCCATACTACATTAAAACAGGCTGGACACCCAGATTATCAGCAAAATTTCAAAACGGAGAGGTATGGCAAGAGGGGGCAGAAAGAAAGGGAGCGCTCCGCCAGCCACCATCACCCTGATGAGCAACTATTTATGCAGCACAGCGGCTTCTTCTCCCCATCGCACCTCAAACATGGCGCCGGAGGAACATGTGGCAACAACTGTAGAGAGGGCTCCGCAACCTCCCCTTCAGCGCTCTCTGTGGGGAGAAGCAGACACCGCTCACCACCAAGGGGAGAGATCGGGATTTACAGCAGGTGCAGGGAATCCCCTCCAGGAACCGGCATACGAGCAGCTGCAGAGTCTGGCACTCTCCCCCGCTCAGGACTTGAGTAAAACTCCTGCACAGACAGGACAAGGCAGTGCCGCTGGGTCCTTGCCAATCACAGTGAAAAGCACCCCGGAGGCACTCAGTGTTAACAAAGGAAGGCAGAGAGACACACACAGAGCAGGACCACAGTCTCCATATATGCCTGCTAATGGGGAAACCCCCGTACACTGCAGCCTCCTCAAAATGGCGCCCGGTGACCACATACTCACTCTCACAGAGGACACACTGCAAGCTGCATCACCACCTCAGCAGAGTAAGAGCAAACCCCCTCCATTGCACAACATGGAACAGTGTGCTACAGAGGCTGATGCACAACAGGTCCTAGCAACCTCATCCTCCAATCATGGAGTCTCCTGATCAGGCAGGAAATATGTCCCCATGAACAGTCCAAGCAGCCCCCTGCCTCACCACCTTCCCACCTCATGTCCATCGCCTAATGTGGCGGAAGGGGACCACGTTCTTTGTTTTTTCATGGGGTTCCCGCCAAGAGGCATCCCCGCCCGCACAGCAGAGCTCCACCAACACCACACCACCACACAAGGGGACCTCCAGGGCATCAGACGTAAGGGCACTAATAGTCCCAGCAGCAGCTCTCCCTGCACAAAGGAGCCCACCCTCCAGACAGGAGACTCATAGACAGGAGATAACAGGTTGGAGCAGACACCAAGTCTCCTCAGTACCCCCACTATGTTACCCACCACCAGGTGGAGATGCAGGCCTCCACCATTATGCAAGAACTGCCCCCACCGGCACATATCATTGCACAAGATGGCGGCTCCCGCTCCCCACTGCTCTCCACCCAGTTAGCCAATTCCCAGCCCTACAGCCCTGATCCAGCAATTAAAGAGGCACCCCCCACCTCAGTTGGAGGATTGAAGAGCGACACAAGGGGAACACAAGCAGGCGGTGGACATTTGGAGATAGGTCCCCAGCTCATGGTGGAAGTGCAAGCCACTGAGGGCACAAGAGGACTGTCCCCATTAGGCCACCAAGTTACAGGAGCTGGAGCTGTGGGCCTGTCTTGACCCCCAGCGCAGGGGTATCGGCCTAAAACATGAACACGGGTCTAGAACACAGTCATGCCCTGCTTCCCCCATCTGGAGGTGATCACAGCCTCGCACAGGAGGCAGAGGCACTAGACGCAAACAAGTCACCTCTAAACACGGCCACAATGAGGGGCAGAAGCACGGAGATGCTACAGAAAGTGGAGAATACAGCAGGCAGTTCATGTGTCTCCAACATATCTCCCCCCCACCAAGGGAGTCATGACTATACGATGATTGAACTACGTGAGCTACGTGCTCAGCTACAATCTATTCCTACTAGGGAAGATATGGAGGCGTACGTCTCGCGGCTAGAGTCAGCATACAAGGCCCGAGATCTGCTCCGTCCGCCAAGATGTACACCATCTGGGAGAGAGGGTATCGACGATCAGGGCGATGTGGCTTCTCTTGCTGATAGAGTGGAGTGCCATGAAAATACCCTAGCCACTGTATTTACACTTTCTAATGGATTCTCTAGACGACATTGAGAACAGGGGTCGCAGGAACAATGTCCAAGTTAGGGGTATCTCTGAGGATATTGAGCCCTCTAGAATAGAGATGACTGTATGGAACATCTTCAATGACCTACGAGAGGCCCCACCAGACACCCCACTTGAGATGGACAGATGTCACATGGCCCTTGGACCACGGTCTAGGGACCCTAACAGACCGCGCGTTATAGTGTGCAGAATTCACAAATTCCAACTGAAGGAAGCCATAATGAGAGGAGACCATGAGCGACGAGACATACAATATGAGGGGGCACGGCTTCAAATATTGCCGGACTTATCCAGAATCACACTGGCAAAACGACGGGCCCTCCACCCCACTGATGGAAGAGCTCCATTGCTGAGAGATCGCATACAGCTGGGGGTTCCCATTTCGCCTTCAAGTCCGGCACAGAGGAAACTTGAGAGAGCTCAGACACCCGAAGAGATACCGGCTTTCTGCGAGATGCTCAACCGCCCGATCCCTGACATTCTAGGCTGGCTAACCCTACCCTCTCTGCCTGGGAATGAGCATCCTCAACAGCCATACAGGGGACCTAGAAGGAGGAGAAAACGCCGAGAGGGACGAGATGGAGCACGCCCACTACCCGACCCCCCACGTGGCTGATCCAGACTAAAGGGACTCTGCTCATGTCCCTGCTTTACAGGTTTTATAGGCTGCTAGCATTCTGTTCCTGCTGATACTTAGTTAATGGTTTCCCATAAAGTTACATAATGACCATTGTCGCTGCGCGGTGGGCTGGGGGTGCCTTTCGGGGTGGTCTAGCTGCTGATGGAAAGCGCATCCCAGATTGGTCGTCTCGCGGGCAGTTACTAGTTTTTTTTTCCTCCCCCGCTGTCTCTTATTTTTTAGGGGCGCAGGCGTCTTCCCCACTTGAGGGGGAGTGGTGGGTGCGCTCCAACTGTTCGGCAGAACTTGTCCCACTAAAGGGACTGCCAACACTATAGTTCTGAGAGAGCTGTATATTAGTGCTTGAGTTACTTGTTATTTGTTCCCCCCCCCCTTCCTTTTTTTTTTCTTTTCTCTTTCCTTCTTTCTTTCCTTCTTCTTTCCTTCCTTTCCTTCCATTCGAATATGCCTCCTGTCCACAGATGCAGACAAAGCCTTTGACAGGATTAACTGGGATTTTCTGCAAGAAACCCTCGGGCATTTGGGACTGGGCCAGAACATGATGTGCTGGATCTCTAGTCTATACTCCTCCCCTTCAGCGGCGGTCAAAGCAAACGGGCAGTTTTCCACTCCAATGGTACACGACAGGGGTGCCCCCTCTCCCCTCTTCTTTTTGTCTTGTGTCTGGAGCCTCTCCTCGTCTATATTCTTGCCAATACGAACATTAGAGGCGTTCAGTTAGGGGGCTCTACGCACAAGGTAGCCACATATGCAGACGACCTACTGTTCTTCCTTTCAACCCCCTGCATTTTCCTCCCAAACCTTTTAAATGAACTCCGCATATATGGCACGCTATCAAATTTCAAGATTAATTATCAAAAGTCTGCTGCACTCAACATATCCTTATCACACTCCCTATTTTCTGAACTAAAAGACTGTTTCTCCTTTCGGTGGGCCAGTGACAACATCAAGTATTTGGGGATCTACCTTACTGCAGACATCTCCAACCTCTACGCAGCCAACTACCCAAGCCTATTAAATAACATCAAAAAGTATCTGACAATTTGGACTAAAGGCCTTTTCTCCTGGTTTGGTAGATGCTCAATAATAAAGATGAATATCTTGTCCAGAATTTTGTACATTCTCCAAGCCTTGCCGATTCACATCCCCATGTTATTTTTCCGACATTTATATTCACTACTCTCAAGATTTGTCTGGACAGACAAGCCTCTCCGTATAGCTCATTCTGCCTTGTCGAGAACCAAAGAGGGGGGCCTAAGCCTACCAGACATGGTGGCCTATCATCAAGCCTCTCATTTACTGCGTGTGGTTGACTGGTATAGACACACAGAGTTTAAGCAATGGGTTTCTTTGGAACAGATATTCTCCTCCGTACCCCTGACAGCCCTACCCTGGATACAGGGGGACATCCCTCCAGAGGCCACTTCGCACCCTACAATTGGTCCTACGCTTAAGGTCCTCACACGAGTCTTTCCAAACAAGGGCATTTCACCCAGGCCTTCAGCACTATTTCCCATTTTGGGGAATCCAGCTTTTCCGACTAGCTTAGAGGTAGGTGGGCCAAGCCTTTGGATCCGGAGTGGGAGATGCAGAGCAACCCATTTTATATCAGAGGGACATTGGCTATCGGTAGACCCACTAGCAAATATCACAGAACCCACACCACTGACATACTGGCAAATCCTCCAAATCAAACACTTTCTCCTCTCTCTACCCACTGGCCTGGGATTCTCTAGAGCAAAAACTCCATTTGAACAACTCTGTAGTGGGACGGGCCCCTCTCGACACACCCTCTCTCACATGTATAAGATTCTATTTTTGGACACTGAGACTTCACCACCATCATATGTTCTCGCATGGGAAAGGGACTTGGCAACATCGTTTACACCAGAAAAACTAAATAAAATCTACACCTTCACACATAAATCCTCCATTTCAAGTAAGACCCAGGAAACAGGTTTCAAGATCCTCTCACGTTTGTACACGATTCCCTCCCAATTGCATAAAATGATAACCGCTGGTCCGAGGTATGGCGTATCTCCTCCAAATCTACGGAATATGCACTTCCAAATTTACCTGCATTTTTTCTCCTACATCTTAGCGAGATTCCCTTGTACTCCTATAAGCGTTCTGTGGTGAGACATCTGGTTGACGCAGCAAGGACATGTATCCCAAATCTGTGGCGACAATCATCACCTCCCTCTATTTCAATGTGGTTTCGTGAGATCATGGAGATGGAGGACCTTACAGCTTCCATCAAACACACACAGGACAAGTTCTCAAAAAGATGGTATCATTGGACTGAGTTTCAAAATTCAGAGGAGTACAAGAACCTATGTGCCTCATGAGCTTGTTGGACCCTGCACCCAATGCACAATTCTGAGCCCTCATCCCATCATTCTTAGGTCTTTCTTACCTCATCTGTCAGGGAATGTGTTTTTTTTTTCCTGTTTTTTTGCTTTTTTTTTTGCCTGTGTTGCTCCCTATGTGTCTCCTGCCCTACCCTTGCCCCCCTCTTCCCCCCATTTGCACTCTCCCCCCCCCCCCCTCTGAGGTTTATGGGAGCCAGTGGACAATTTCCAAGTGATTTGGACAGTTAGGTTAAATAGGTAATTCAATTTAAGTTTTCTTATTTGGGTAATTTCCACATTGATTAAGCAAAAAACCTGCTACAGCCATGTCAGTTGATAAGAGTTAAGACAATTGTAACAGGATCCACATGCTGTTTCTGACAATGTGAAACTGTATTTGACTCTGAAAATATATAAATAAAGAAAATTAAAAAAAAAATACCAATGAGTGTAAATACAGAGGGAAAAAAGTAGAGCATGATATGTTTTTAAAACATAGCTGCGGAAAAAAAGACCCTGTGAATAGATATATGGATTTACATTAGACCAAATATGTAGAAAAATATGCTCATCTGAAAGCAGCCTATGTGACTTGGGTTTTATTAAGAGTGAGTTTTGGTTACTTAACCACTTGGTGCTCTATCTAGTTCTTCATGGGCATACGGTCACTGTTTGCCCCTCCTACTCCTGTGGGCATATAGTACATAACAAATGGGCTCTGCACCCGGGTATGTAGACAGTGGATATCTGTGCTATATGAAACTTCCTACATTCATTTATAGGCTCTATGCCTGTTACATTCATTAAATAAATATCATGCAAGAATTCTATAACTGGCCGGGCAGAGAGTTTCCTTAATGCGAATTAATCTAGCTTCCTTGCAAATACTTTGCTGAAAATCACAGAACCCTGCTGCCTGCCAAACAGCTTCAGTGTGTCACAATGATGGTACTATTCAGTGCTGCTTTTACTTCTGAGCATTTAATCCAGTAAATCATTAGGCCTGCTGGTTGTGCACAAAATGATTACAAATGTTTCTTTGCCGTTTTTAATAAAAAGTAACTAACTGTTACATGCATTACTTGCCAACGTTTCCAAGTACTTTACAGAGCTCATACCTCTAAGGCTCTGCCTAGGTCTCTGTGCACTAGAATGAATTGTGAACTGCGGAATGTCTTAATTCTACCGAGCTGCTTGCCAATAGAAAAAAAGGACCAATTAAACTTTTAAACCTAGGATTGAGTGAAAATTCAGCTGACATACAACATCAGATGTATGGAAGGAAAAGTGGAGGCTGGGAACTTATCCTCTGCACAGAGGTAACTTTGGGTCTTCCTTTCCTGGGGTGATCCTCATGAGAACCAATTTTGATGGTTTTCATGACTGCACTTGATCGGCAACCCGACCTTTGCATAATATAACTGATGGTCTCAAACATATTAACCCTTTCCAATCGCATTTCCAACTGCCCAGCTCTTATTCATTTTGGATGGGAAAGCGAATCATGGATTCCTTGGAATTACTCAATAGAAAAACATAGAAATGAACTACGATGATGATTTTATTAGCAAATTTTGAAAATTAAACCTTTCTGATACAGTGTTGGTCCTCATCTGAAATGAAGGTTTCCCTACATAACTCCATTGGTGGGGTTGAGAGTCGACACGTCTCTAACAGTATGCAGGACAGCACTTCCATGTCAGAGGCTGTTCTGTATATGGATGCTACAGTATGAAGGACAGAGCTCCAATGTCGGAGGGTGCTCTACATATGTATGTTACACTCCAATGGAGAGCTGTCCTGCATACTGTAACATACATATGCAGAACACCCTCCAACATCGGAGCTCTGTCCTTCATACTGTAACATACATATGCAGAACAGCCTCCTGTTTCTAACAGCACTGTCCTGTATACTGTTAGAAACACGTTGGCCCTTGTCTACCATCAGAGCTATGCACGGAAATCTTAATATCGGACAAGGGTCAACACTAGATTGGAAAGGGTTAAGAAGGCAAAAAAATTCCACAAGGCATATCTGTTAATTGAAAACCATTTTAGGTAACTACCTCATGAAACGGATTGAGAGTATGCCAAGAATGTGCAAATCTGTCATCAAAGCAAAAGGGGAAACTTGGAAGAATCTAAAATATAAAGCATCTTCTGGTTTGTAGCGACAAAAAAATCGCGATATCGCCGCAAGAAAAAGCAGCGATATCGCACAGAACACCAATGCGATATTGCTGCGATTTTCTTGTGGCGATATCGCTGTCACCCGTGTGAAAGAGACCTAAACCCAACGCCCCAACACACATTTTGCCCTGCTTCGTCTAGGCAAAGACTTCATTGGAATTTGTCAAGTGTAACATGTCCTTTTCAGAAGGAGAATGTTAACACCCAGTTGTCAATGTATTCCTATTTTCCAGGAGGATTGACAGAGGGATGGCATAATGCTCAGGTCTAAGAAAAGATGATGAAGCACTATCATTATTTCATGGGAAATGCTAGTATTTGTTAACATGGGCATATGATTAGGGCTGATGCGTGATCTTTAGGGTGCGGGCAGACGAGCGCATAAACGGCGCGTTTTTGCGACCAAACGTATATACGTGACCATCTGAGGCAATGGTTTCGAATGTATTCGTTCACATGGGCGATTTTACGGCGCGTAAAAACGGCAATTCGAAAAAAAACGGAACATATGCGACCGAAATACGCGCCAACGCATATTCGATCGCCGAAAAGACCGTTTGCAAAGTAGGAACAAACGAAAATACGCTTTCTAGCTCTGGTCGTGATCGGTGAAAAACGATCGCTCGGGCGATTATACGTTGCGCTCGTGCGAACGTAAATACGCCTACGCTCGTCTGCCCGCACCCTTACATGTGGAGAACCCTTTTATTCGGTCGCTTTTAACAATTGAGTTGGTTGGGTATTGCTGGGTGTTCACAGTATTGCAAAAGGAAATCATGTTTATTTGGTCATAAATCCTAAACCCCCAATAATTATGTCTCTACGTTATTACATGTGACTGGACGTTGGTTAATAGGCTTAGTGGAAGGGCAATACTTAGCGGTTAAGGCCAACTATAGAGTAGGAGTAATCACTGTATGAAACACTCGACTCCGGCTCTTTTTCTTTATTCTCGGGGTTAGATTCCTTGTTACCATTTTAATTACAAGGTTTGCAGCATCAGTCACTTTCAAACAAGCAATGTATTGACTTCTGAAACCCATTAACTGCTCATATAACAAAACCAGATATTGACTTGTTTTGAGATGGAAAGGAAGGGGAAGCCAAGGTCATTATCCTCAATGAAGTAGCAATGAAGCTCCAGATTTACGCAGAAGGATATTCTGTGTCCTTACACTAATTTGTCCAACATTATTTTCATTCTCATTAGGAGTTCGCTGAAAAGAATCTAGCTGCTTAGGTGTAATAAATGCTAAAATGAAAAATATGATACAATGAAATGTGAACGGCCTTTCTAGCCACATAAATGCACATCAATGTTATTTTATTATGGGGCCTTGTCTCCTAATGCACGGCTCAGACATGATGACATTTTACTCCCTGCTGAGTAGCAAAGATTGTACTAATAGAAATATCAATTAGATTCTTGAAAAGTCATGATTTGTAAATGGACCTTTACTTATGGTAGAGGTGTAGCGAAACATTCCTTCACCTAGGGCAGTGGTGGCGAACCTATGGCACGCGTGCCAGAGGCGGCACGCAGTGCCCTCCCTGCTGGCACGCGTCACCATCGGCCGCTCACCACATTCGTGAATGCCTGCAGGGGCCGCGGCTTCCCTGCCGACATTCACTCAGCGCTGCTATCTGTGCTGATCCCGGCGCACACTGTGAGTCAGTGTGCAGCCAGGATCCTCCTCCCCTGTCCCCCCGACGTCTCCTACTTGGTTCCGCAAGAGCAGGGGGAGGAGGCATCTAACAGCACACTGGGATCAGGCAGGGAGGAACGGCACTCTCACGAGGAGGAGGGGTAGGTATGTGGGGCTGGGGGCGGGCATTATGACTGCTGGGAGAATCGCTGGGGAGGGGAGGCATGATGACTGCTGGGAGAATCGCTGGGGGGGAGTTGAGGCATGATGACTGCTGGGAAAATCGCTGGGGGGGAGGGGAGGCATGATGACTGCTGGGAGAATCGCTGGGGGGGGGGGGAAGGGGAGGCATTATGACTGCCGGTAGAACTGCTGAAGGGGCATTATGACTGCTGGGGGAACGACTGGGGGGCATTTTTACTACTGGGAGAACCGCTTGGGGGAAGGGGGGCATTGTTATTGCTGGGGACTGCTGGGGGTGGCATTGTGACTGCTGGGGGGGTATTATGACTGCTCGGGGAACCGCTGGGGGGGCATTATTACTGCTGGGGGACCACTAGGGGGGGGCATTAGTACTGTTGGGGGACCGCTGGGGGGGATTATTACTGCTGGGGGTCCGCTGGGGTATGTCACTCTTATTACTGCTGGGGGTCCGCTGGGGTATGTCACTATTATTACTGCTAGGGGGGTGTCTCTATTATTTCTGCTGGGGGGCCGCTGTGGGATGTCACTATTACCGCTGGGGGGGAGGCACTATTACCACTGGGGTATGTTTACATGTGGCGGAAATGAGCAGGGCTGTTTCAAAACAGACAGCATGCAGATTTTGACTGCTTTTTGGATGTGGAAATGCTGCAGAATTTTCCACAGTATTTTCCGCTGGAGACATTCCACAGTATTTTCCGCTGGAGACATTCTCCAAAAAGCAGTTAAAATCTGCTCGCTGTCTATTTTGAAGTGGCCCTGTCCTTTTTAGAATGACAGGGTAAAATCATATGTCGTGATAAGCCCTGCCCCCTGATGGGTTGGCACTTTGCAATAAATAAGTGGGTTTTGGGTTGCAGTTTGGGCACTCGGTCTGTAAAAGGTTCGCCATCACTGACCTAGGGCAAAGAAGCAGTTTGGCCCCCCATGAAACTTAAGTCTATACTTCTGGATGCAACCATCACCAGGGCCATGTGATTACTGCAGTCAGTCACTAGTTCTCTTCTTTCGGCTTTTAGCTACAACAGTCACATAACTTGCTGTCGGTGCCATCAGCACTCTTCACCAAGAAATGATGGCCAAAAGAGACCGTGCGCCAGTGAACAGCACCGGAGGAAGACCGGGGAAAGTTAGTATATCTTTTTATTTTGATACAATAGACTGAACATCCTTTTAAAAACAAATGCTCCTGGATCTTCCCTCAGTGAGCAGCCATCTGTGGCTTGTAGAGCTGTATGTGGGCTTGTTTTTGGCAGGATGACTTGTAGTTTTTAATCTGAGTCATTTCAGGTGTAAATGATTTTTTCATTACTTTTCATTCTTGTTCAGGGGAAGTGAGATGAACAGAAAACTTTCAAATTGTTTTTTTTTAGTTTTCTTTTTAAACAGAATTAACCATGTCGGATAAGTGTTATATTTTATAAAATGTGTTGTTACATATGTGGCAATAGCAATTATGGGTAGTTTGTTTTGTTCTTTTTTATCTTTCAATATGTAAATCATCATGTAAGGGGGAAAAAGTTGTAATTTTTTTTTTCTGTAAAAATGTTTAGTTGCCGATGTCAGCAGTAAATGTGACATCTGAGGGGTTAAACGGCATAGAAAAGTGGTTAGGTGAGCAAATGCACATATTTTCACCTCTTTTCTGTGAAAAAAAACACCACTATCTGTGACAGAGAGCAAATATGTTCTCTGATTGATAAGGAAGGAGGTTATGATATTAAGAAATGTTCCTGTCACTCCTTCCCGGGGGCACCTCCGATCATCCAGCACTAACCCCTCTCAGCTCTGCACACAGACATGTCAGCAATACATTCAGTATTCCCAACTCTACTTCAAATAGCTGTACCTCCTATTCTAAAAGTGCTACAGACATGCTTTTTGTGTCAGCAAGCACTAATAGAATTGGAGTTGCCGTGTTTTCCCGATAATAAGGTCTACACTGATTTTTTGAAGGGGTGGGGGGTTAAATATAAGCCCTCCCCTGAAAATAAGCCCTAGCTACACTATATGTAAAGAAAAAAAAGCAATACTCAAATACTCACCTAGCAGCCAGCGTTCGGGTCCATTGATGTCATTCAATGAATGGCTGTAATTGGTTATTTGAGCACCGGCTCTTATTAGCTGACATGGCACTCGATTAACCAATTTAGAGCATTAGCTTGCTGGATGCGGCGTATTAAAGCCCCACTACCAGGAAGAACTGCCCTGTCAGCGTGCCGGAGGACACAGAAGCCTGCAGCAGCGACAGAAACCAGCGACAGTGACCCGAACGCCAGCTGCTAGGTAAGTATTATAAGTCACCCCCCAAAAATAAGACACTGTGCTTCTATTGAGGCAAAAATAAATATAAGACCATGTCTTATTTTTGGGGAAACACGGTACAGCTATTTAAATTAAAACAAGCACAGTTTATGCTAAACTGTAATGTCCCTTTTCTGCAGAATCAGCTCAGTTCTGGGTAAACTGTAGGGGGTTAAACTGCTAGGCTGGTACCCCCACCACCCCCTCTTCTTTCCTACCCCTAGCTACACCCCTGCTCATGGTGATCTATCAAACCTGTAATTTATTTGCGGTTACTTTTTCCAGGAACACATGACACAGGTACTTTAATCTTTGCAATGCCCTAGACAATCATTATCCATACCCTTTCTTAGGGTTTATGAATGTTAGATTAGAGTTCTCTTCTTTTCAGGCTCTACCTATCAACAAGAGCTAAAGTTATGGCTTATCTGTATGTGGTTACTGGTTTGAAAGGAAGGCTACTACAGTAGTCTGGCATGCATCAGGGGGAGCTTTAGTAGAAATCTTACCTGCCATCAGCCATACATCTGGGAATGTCCCATTACTGGCCTTCAGTTCTTGACATGCCATTGCCATTGAGTCGGAATGCATAAGGCATCCATCAACCCTCAGTTTGGGATAATGCTGTTAGGCAAAGCGTCCCTAAGCCTCCATGAGGTTGAATAATTATCAGTGCCACGCCACATTATGCTGCTTATAACTGAACTTTAATAACTCTTGGTCGGTGCAAGAGTTCATACAGTTTGCTAGGAGATCAAAAGAGGAGTACTGCATTCTCCCAGGCTCGGGTAAGCGGTTCTGAAGAAAGCAAACTTGGCACAGAGTACCTCTTAAACTTGATTCTTGGGTCTCCTATCTTGAAAATGAATGGAGAATGAAATTCTCAGCAGTGGCATTTAGCAGTTTGCCACTGAACCCTTGGTGGGTTTGGAGACCAGTTTACAAGCATGATAGACTACAGTGCCGCACTGGCGCCAGAAGAGAACTTCTGGGTAAACTACCTTTCATCCCATTCGACCCCCCTTAATGGTATAGGCACAGAATATAAACTCATGTGGTGCAGAAACGCAGTCCTAAGCCCTTGCTCACGACCTGAAGGTTGTGAATTCAATCCCCGCATGGTTCAGGTAGCTGGCTCAAGGTTGACTCAGCCTTCCATCCTTCCGAGGTTGATAAAATGAGTACCCAGGTTGGTGGAAAGTAATACAAAATTGCCTGAAAGCGCTGCGGAATATGTTGGCGCTAAGCAAATATCAAGATTTTTTTTTTAGTTTCAACACATTACAGATAGTCCCCGACTTGCGAACATTCGAGTTACGAATTTCGCTAGATACGAACTATCTGTACAGCACAGTATGATGTAATGCTATGGCATTACATCATGCTGTGCAGGGACCGGACAAGCTTCTATCAAGCCTGATAGAAGCCTGTCCGGTCAGATCGCGGTTGCTGGGCAGCCGGGGGCCTTCTGAAAGGCCCCAGGGCTGTCTATGCAGAGCGCCTAGCAAGCCGTGCGCTTGATAGGCACTCTGCATAGGCAGCCCTGGGGCCTTTCAGGAGTCCCCGGCTGCCTAGCAACCACACAGCGTCCCACGATCTCATCGTGGGACGCTGTACGGGCCCCCTGAACGTCGGGTGCAGGCTGTTTCTTACAGCGGGGGCACCCGGCGGCAGCAGTTCTGACGAGCTGCGCCGCTCGTCAGAACTGTTAACACTTTAAATACCGCTGTCAGAGCGGTATTTAAAGTGTTAACAGTTCTGACAAGCGGCGTGGCACGTCGGAACTGCTGCCGCCGGGTGCCCGCTGTAAGAACAGCCTGCTCCCGACGTTGTATGGAGCGGGATCCACCCGCGATCCCCTCCATACTACCATTTGTTCGACTTGCGAACAAAACGGACTTGCGAACGGGCTCCCGGAACGGAACCTGTTCGCAAGTCGGGGAGCACCTGTACTTAAAACACGATGGTACAGACAACGCAAAAGGGGTACCCCCCCCTACATGTACATTAAATAGACATAATGTAACGTGAATGTCCTGGCTGGTCAGGAGGCGCCCATGCAGTGCGGGTCAACTATGATTTTTTAAGACTTGTTATGTGGTAAAGAGTTGCCAAACCAGACAACTGTAAAGAATATCTCTATTGTGATCTACTAAAATGTAATTCTCTGAATGAGAGACCTGATATCTTTACAAAAGTAATACAAATTTGTCGCTGGAGCTTCCAAAGTTGTCCGTAAGGCAACAGCATATGGTTTAACAACAGAATGGAGATTTGGTTGGATCCCACTTACTTATAAAAGCTCAATGAGGTTTTTTACCTTTTTATAGGAAAAAATTGTGCAGCTGACTAAACTATTTTTTCTTTTAGAGAGTAACGGAAACCTGATGTAATGGGCTCTTCTGGCAGTGTGAACAAAGCTCTACTTGTATAGGCCATGTAATTTGGGCAATACATATTATGAGGTTCTATCAGCTTTCATATTACATCAACACCCACAGTTATATCAGAACCTTGTAAGTGTTATGTCTCTTATTAGCTACAAGTGAGCTAAAATGTTGGTCTTATTTCTGCATAACTGCATAATAGCTGATAGTCTCTAGGGCTCCATTCAGACCTTATTTTCAGTACATTCTTCCACTCCAATTTATGACCACAGAAGTCATATATTACATTATCTTACTGTTGTCTGTTCTTTATACAAGGCAAAACCACTGGACCAATCAGTAACAAATTGTCCACATAGGTGAATCAGGTACTTTGGAAGGTTTTAGACCGGGTGTCAGTTCTCTCAGACCTATCATTCTCTACATATTTGCAATAAATCAGAATACAAATGCAAATATTAAAAGGGTTTGTCCAGTTCTTGGACAACCGTGCTTCAATAGGACCCCCTGTATTAAAATAATAAAATGAACTACACTTACCCCTCTATGGTTGCCTGGATCCAGCACTGCAGACCCACTGTGGTCCCTGTGATTGCTGCAGCAGATGATGTCACAGGAAATCATGTGACCACTGCAGCCAATGAGAGGCTGCAGCATCACATTCCTGAACTCCTGGCACTCTGGATGTGAGTAGCAATGACACAAGAGTGAGTGGCGACACTGCAGCCCCCTGATTTCCTGTGACATCATCTGTTGTAGCTATCACTGGGGCCACAGCGGGACTGTAGCACTGGATGCCAAGCGGCCATGTTGGAGTAAGTATAGTTCACTTTTTTTTATTTAACTACAGGCAGTCCTATTGAAGTGGGTCTGTTCAGTAACTGGACAACCCTTTAAATTAAAATCTCTTTGGGAAGTCACTGCTGAGACGTCAAATTTCTGCACACACTAATCTAGCCATTTTCCTTTACTCACTGTGAATGCAGTGTACTTTATTATCTTTATTATGTTGGCTTCATATCAGTAGCAAGCAAAGTTTTTAACCACACACACACAAACAACAAGCAGTTACATGAACCAGACCTGTGCCAAGCCGGGTAATTCCGCTAGTTGTGAATATAAGGGCTACATTCTATTTGTTCCAATGAAATATTGTAGATATTACTCGTGTGTAATGCAAGATAATCACCACTAGATGGCATAATAACTTCAACATGGTGAAAACGACGCCTCACAAATAACCGTATAGTTTACAGCTAATATTATTGCTAGATAAAATTCACATTTGAGTTGACTATCAAGAGAAATTGGCAATTTCGAGCTGCAAACAAGAATGATTTCAATTTACAACATATCAAATTATGCAATGTGACTAAATTATGGCATAATAAGCCTCTAAATGGAATTTTAAACGTCTTTGGAAAAGGATCTTTAGAAAAATATGATACTTCAAAAGAAGTGCAGATAAAGTAGGATTTTTGTGTTGCCATGCCTGTTCTTGCCTGGAAAAAAATCCCAAATATGTTACAGTTTATAACTTTGGTAGATCTACAGGATCTGCCATGATGTAAGTGATCAGACCGGTGGTGTACATGGAAATAATAATTTATATAGCACCAACATAGTCCGCAGCACCTTACAAGTCAGAAGGAACATGTACAAAATAGACATAGCATACAGTATTACATTGTCAGTCTAACAATAGGATCAAGGGTCCTGCTCACAAGAGCTTGCAGACTATAAGGAAGTAGGGAGGGCGCAAGAGGTACAAGTGTTTGCTCCATGCAATGGTCCAGACATTTTTCTATAAAGAATATGGTACTATACATATGTACATAAAGCTGTATGAGACGGACAACAGCTGATATAAAGTGTATTAGGGTGCAGGGGCTACAGTGGGAAGAAGGGGGTCAGGTTTCCAAGGAGGAGTGTAGAAGCAGGATAAATGGCAAAGACTTAGGATACCTTTACATGGGATGACTTGCAGGCGTCTTCATTCACAGTAAACAGTAATTGCTCAAAAATTGAGTGGCTCCTGTTTACACAAGCTGATAGTCGCTGGGTTTTTAGTTCTGCTAAAAACCAAGGGGCTCCGGCAGGTGAGCGATATTTTGCTCAGTGTGCTGTTAGTGGTCTTGTGTCAACGGGATGATTATCGACTGAATTTACTCTTTCTATACCTAAAGAGATGTGTTTTTACAGAATGCTTAAAACTGTGGGCATTGGAAATGAATCTGACTGTCTGGTGTAGTGCATTCCAGAGAACTGGTGCTGCTCTGGAAAAGTCTTGCAAATGAAGTGGGAGTTTCAGAATAAAGGTGAACTTTTGTGAGCTCATTAACAAAGTAGAGAACTAAGGATAGAGTGGTAGGCAGAGCTGAGTTTAAATTGTATTCTATATTTAATTGGCAACCAGTGTAGTGACTGACACAGGGTGAAGGCATCAGTGTAGTGACTGGCATAGCATGGAGGCATCAGTGTAGCGACTGGCACAGGGTGGAGGCATCAGTGTGGTGACTGGCACAGGGTGGAGGCATCAGTGTAGTGACTGGCACAAGGTGGAGGCATTAGTGTGGTGACTGGCACAGGGTGGAGGCATCAGTGTAGCGACTGGCACAAGGTGAAGGCATCAATGTAGGGACTGGCATAGCATGGAAGCATCAGTGTAGTGACTGGCACAAGGTCGAGACATCAGTGTAGTGACTGGCACAAGGTGGAGTCAGCAGTGCAGTGAGTGGCACAGGGTGGAGGCCCAGTCAGTAGCTAGTTGTAGTAATCAAGCCAAGGGTGGATCAGGGCAGCAATAAGAGTTTTTGATGCTTCCACAGTCCGGAGAGCGCAGATTCCGATATGGTATGTTCTGAGGTGCAGGTGACATGAGCGGGAAAGTGCTTGAATATAGGGAGTGAAGGAAATACTGGAGTAAAATAAAACCCCAAGGCAGCGAGCATACTGATATGACCACAAACTGAAATGGAAATGTCAAGTTTAAGTTGGTTAGTAGATGCTAGAAACATGAAGACATATAGCAGAGAAGGGCCGTACTATATCTGGTTCATATAATACCATCACCAGCTGGATGGATGACCTATCTTCAGAATAGCGTAAAAAGAAAAAAAGTAGTCTGCTCACCTCCTCTAACGGGAAAATCCAGGGTCACACGTGCATATATGTATAGAGCATTAGACTCAGCCGTAAGTTCTGAGCGGCAATTGTAGACATCAAACACGAGAAAGTGTCAGCTCTATGTACAAAATATGCTTTATTTCCTTTATAGACAGGACATCACATAGCACAGAATACGCGTTTCCAGCGACAAGCGGTCTTGATCACATCTGATATCCTCAGGATAGGTAATCAATATCCGATCAGTGGAAACCCCCTGCCTATGACCCCTGCAAATCAGCTATTTGAAGCATTGCAGACTCTTTACTGCATACCAGGCATAGTGCTATACATTTCATAGCAGCTGTGCCTCATATAGCAGCTCAATCCCATATACTTGAATGGGACTGAACTGTTGAAATACCACAGGACGAATTAACATGATCGCACTACCATGAGAAGAAGCGACAGTGCTCACTCGATTGCCAGCTTATCTGTGTGGCACACCCCTCACTAATCAGATATTGATGACCTATCCTTATATGGGTCATTAATATCCTAATCCCAGAAAGCCCCTTTAAATATAGGTTGGCCCAACTTAGTCGCCTCATGACAGCAGATGTCAGGCAGCAGCTTTCTTCCATCGGTACATACAAAACATATACCCACTCTGTGAAGCTGTGAGCTAGCATGTGTGTCAAAAGGGTGGTTCATATATAGTTGTCCACTGAATGCTCACTTGGCTGACAGCTATCAGATGTGTATGGTAGGGTGAACTACTGAGAACTAAAAATATTACTGGTACCTTATTATATTACTGGTGCCTTTGGCCTCCCCACAGGCACCCAAATGCAACTACTGTCCTGCATAGTCTATAGCTATGCCCTTGATTTGGATAACCTGTTGAAAGATGGGTCCTATGTAGGTTCAAAAAGCTCACAGTGATATGGACCTCAGATGGGCTGCATGGGCTACTTTTATGGTATGTATATATGCCCTTTGTTACAGTATCCTATCTGTAACAAGTAGTGGAACCGGAGTGGCATTCTTACATCAGCCTAGTGCATGTACCTATACCTTGAGCTGTTTGCCTCTTACCTGTCACTGCAAAAAGGCCTTTAGAGTTTAACTGTTTGGAATACCTCGGCAAGATCTTCCTCTCCACTCTGCTGTAATTCCTATGGAGTATGGACTGATTGGTCGACAAAGAGGTGTGTCCCATGGTTGTCCAATCAGCCATGGTGTGAGTATAACCTAGTAACACCGATCCTGGATCTGGATCCAGTTTGGTGTGTTAGTCTAGCTACATGTTGTGTTAGATGTGTGTAGTCTGTTGCTTGGTATTGTGGCTAGACTCTGTGTTCTGTTGGTGTTTGCTTGGATGCAGATTGGAATCCATATTTTGTTTGGTGTAGTTTTTCCATCCATAGGTGTGTGGAAGTCTGAAGTGCCTCTGTCTGTAGGTCATCAGATGCTTGGTCTGGTCTGAATGTATCCTTCTTCATCTCTTGATATGTACTAACTCTTGGAGTTATTGCACTTGCCTCTGTCTGCAGGTCATCAGATGCCTGGTCTGGTCTGTCTGTTAGTGTATAGGTGCCTGAGTCCAGGTCTTGTTTGTTGTGTTGCATGCCCATGTGTGTTGAGTACTTATGTGGATTATCTTATATCTGTCTTGTTCTGTTCTTCTTTCCATCTAGGAACAGACTAGGCCCTTGCGTATGAGAAGTACGGCCATTCTTGTAAGGACGATTGCCTTGCTTGTAGGGAGGGTCTGCTCGCCAAAAGTTGCTGGGGATGACTTTCCCTTTTAAGTTTGTTGGTGTGTATATATAATCCTATTCATGTTAGGCTATGTTCACATATGCACAGATTCAGCATAAAATCTTGGTAAAAATAGCACAGAATCATGCACTATTTCAACTGTGAAAATGCCAGAGGGAATGACGGAAAAGGGACAGACCCCATTATAGTCAATGGAATCCATTCGGCGCTGTTCAATTTATTCATAAGATGGATCTATTCAGGCAGGGATTCCATTTTCCTACTCCCATGATGGAACAAGAGAAGAGAAACTCCAAGTTCTGGTGTAAACCAGTCTTACAATAAGGTGGTAATGTGAAACATGTAGAACAAAATGTGCCTTCTATAGCTTAATTGATACAGTATTTCTATTGTATGTCCATTATAGAACTTATTTACACATTACTAATACATATTGAAAATGGCTGAGAGTGGAATTATATTTGGAGGCTTTGTAATTGTTTATGGAAATTTTACAACAGCTTCTATACTAATAAGCTCTTAAGAATTTAGTTCCATGTGTTGGTCATTTATTACAGTCTAACATCATGGGAATTGTGATCACCGAGTGTGCCCATTCATAGTCAGGAATCAGGAAATGCTTACTTCAGTTAGCAGCATTCACTTCTGGGTCAGGTATTTCCTCAGTGTTGTTTACTTCACATTCCAGGAAATACTTCCTTTATAGTCACATTTGCTTATATTTTAATTAACGCGTCCTCCACTTGTTAAATTACTGGAAAAGGAGAGAACATAAGCTATGCATGGATGTTCTAGTAGCAAACTAGTCAACGTAGGTATCCCTGCCTGATATACAGTACATAGTGATGGCTTCATACACCATTTACTCAGTTGGAAAAGCAAAGCCTGAATGGTGAAAACTCCAACATTCAAGTGTGGGATACCGGAAAAGACTAAAAGGCTAAAGACTGACTTGGAAAAATACTGTTGTGCTAGTGACTGATGACTAAGTACATGGGGAAAATGGTGACTGATGTCCCAATGAGTTTCTTTACAATAGCCACACAAATTGAACTTTAACTTGGTTTTTCCAGAAATGTAATTAAGGTTAAAAATTAAATAACTGAAGTTAAACAAAAAGCAGATGAAAGGCGATATTAGGCTTCCTTAACACACTTTGTGTGGCAGGTTTTTGTGCCTTTTGATCACACATTTTTGACATTCTATGGGAACTCATGCAGAAAAAGAGCCATGGCCAACCACAATGATTCTTCTCATCGCCTATTGAAGTGGGCACTATTTGACTTCTGGAAGAACAAATTGTACCTCGTTGCTCAGGAAGTTATAAGATGTTGTAATGTAGGTTGAAGAAGTGTAGTGCAACATTTCTATGACACTTAGAATGATACTTAACCTTTAAGCAGTAATGTCATTTTCATGTACCACTAGTAGTAATTGCCTCATTAGTAATTGCTCATTTTTCAAACAGCTGTGTGACTTTTAAAGATTTTTCTTCATAGAAATCAATGGTTATAAATGCAGCATCAAGAAGTGTGTTGTCCTTCCACTCCACACTATTTGTATACATGAACTATACTAATACAATCAGATTATGTTTTGTAGTCTTTTTACTTTTAGTTTGTAACACATTTACACATGCTGTAACCAACTGACTATTTACTACAAATAATCTATTTAATGTATTTACAATGGATTTTTACATTTCTGGTTACTATTTTTGTAAACAGTTTCTGAATTTCACCGCTCACTGCAAAACCAGTATCACAGATTCTTTGCTCTGGAAAGCTCAGACCAATGCCAATGTCTCAGGCACTCTATGGGGTTATTACAAATGATTATCATGATTTGAAACACAAATAACTCACGTTTAATGACACTCAGATACATAAGTTTGATATCAATGGAAACAGAAACTCAAAAGTTTTGTGCACACATCAAAAATGTTTTCCACATCAGAGGCGATCAATGTGAGCCCCCTTTGTCTTTCGAGAGATATCAAGCCTATAGTCAAGTTCCTGTCACATTGTAGTGTATCATGATTGACTGATACAATGGCTTCTATGATTCCTACTCATGCAGATCATGTATGGTGGGTGGTAAGGGTGACTGTAGACTATCTTAATGCTCCACCAGAAAAAAGAAATCACAAGGCGCGAGGTCCAAGGAACGTGGAAGCCAAGAAAGAAGTTCACATGACCTGCATGGCCAATCCATCTGTTTGGTAATAGCCTATTGAGCCCAATTCTAACTTCATTGTGAAATGAAAGGTGTGTGGGGGGGTATGGGTGCCTCGACTTGTTGAAAGATGAAACCTGGGATTTCATGTTCCATCTGCATCAGAAGCCATATCTGTAGCATCTCCAGGTACAATTATTTCCTGGGGCTGTACACGTTATAGCACTAAACATTCACCTTGGGGAAGTCGCTACTACGCTCCACGTAGGCATGTGAGGTTTCCCCTCCCCATATTTTGATGTTACATTAACTGTGCTGGAAAGGTGGAAGGCAGCTTTATCACTAAACACTTAGGGCTAAGTCAGATGGGCGTTTTTTGGGTTTTTTTGGTGCATTTTTTTGCATGAAACAAATGCAAAATACATCTGTCAAAAATTTGCATGACCAAAGCGGGCGGTATCTTCTAAAAATCGCACTTGGGTGCATTCAAAATTCGCACATAAAGTGCGGTGCCATCGCTATCCCCTGCTGCGGCTGTGACAGCTGCAGCATGGGATTCCTTGAATGTTAAACTCCTGGATGCTCTCACATCCAGGGGTTTCACCTTGTGGTCAAAGGGGCCAGCAGCAGCAACGGCGGTGGCCCCATTGACAACATACAGAGAAGACAGCGATCCCCCGTCGCAGCTGTGGCAGAGGATTTCTTCATCTCCATCACGGAGTCTCCTCATCAGGGCTCTTCTAATTGATTACCACATAAAACAATATACACAATATATAAGACATTTTGTAAAATGTAACAATGAAACATGCCCACCAAAGTGAATTATTTCCCACATTGCATAGCAGCCAAAAATGATTCATAAAGTTAGATGAATTTGATGAAAAGGTAAAGATGACCTTATTTAACTTTCCAGTATGACTCTCAGTACCTTTCAGTGATTGCCAACCCACTATTACAGTAATTTCAATTGCAAACATATTTCCACATGTTTATATTATTTGCATTTAGCAATGAGCCACATATTTATGGAAACGCTACAGTTATAACGTCTCACAGCATTATCACATTTTGGTCCATAACCATTTTGCTTTACATCAACCATCAAGTTGAGATATTGATGACATTCTGATACTGCACAGTTAGTTGGAAGGAACGGTAGATTTCCTTCTGTATGAAATGGTCATGGGATCAGAGAGAGCATTTTGGAACTTGCGTGTAATCTAAAGACTGAAGAGGGCCAAGAGAAATGCCTAACACATAAAGTCATCATTTGGCCAAATGTTATAGAATGTCTAGGGAGAATTTTCATGGAGTATCATAAATATCCCATTTAGGAGCAAAGCCAGTAGTTACTGGAAAACTGGTGAGTTGAACTTTAGTCATTTATGCTTTATGTACAGATTTTTACCTAATAAAAATGCAATTTAATAGTATGCTACTTGATTATCAAATGTAAGCAGTTTCGAAACAAGTCCCAATGGTGCTTGTTTAGAACGTGTTTAGTTACAAGTGAATTTCAATAACATTAAAAAAACATGGAGGTATCAATCTCACTTATAATACTACTCAAATGAGCCCATTTAATCCTCCATGTTTTACATACCATGTTTCCCCGAAAATAAGGCAGTGTCTTATATTAATTTCTGTTCAAAAAGGTTTAACTTTTTTACATGTATAGCTGCCTGGACACTATTTAAATTGACTTTTTAAATTAACTGTTAGCAGGGCTTAATTTTGGAGTAGGGCTTATATTTCAAGCATCCTCAAAAAGCCTGAAAAATCATTTTGCATCCTCAAAAATTCTGGAAAATCATGCTATGTCTTATTTTCAGGAAAACAGGGTAGTAACATAGTATGCAAGGCTGAAAAAAGACAAAGGTCAGCCTGTTTCCACCCCCCACCCCCGGTTGATCCTGAGGAAGGCAAAAAACTCCCAATGAGTCACAAGCCAATTTACCCTATTTTGGAGGAAAATTTTTTTCCTGACACCGTAATGGCAGTCAGAATAATCACTGGATCAACACTTAAAAGTTCCTACTTGACTCCAAGACTCGGATCAACAACCCCTCTGGTTATTTAATGTCTATATCCTACAATGTTGTAGCACTCCAAAATGATGTCTAGTCCACCTTTAAACCCCTCCATTGATTTTGCCATCACCACATCTTAAGGCAAAGAGCTCCATAGTTTCACTGCTCTTACAGTCAAGAACCCCCTTCTATGTAGGTGATTAAACCTTCTTTCCTCTAGACATAGAGGATGCCCTCTTGTTACCGTCGCAGTCCTGGGTATTAACAGATCAAGGGAGAGATCCTTGTATTGTCCACTAATGTTTTGGGGTGTACTGTATTATTCTTTTGATGTCTTTAAACATTTATTTAACTTGTAAATATACGGTAACATCCTACAAACAGGAGCTTTGGTCTATTAGCTTGTCTGAAGTGCTTTATGTGCTCATTCTTTGACTACAATTTGACATCCAAGCTATGGCTTTATTAGTGCCATACCACTTGAGGTAGCAATAGATAATGTTGTGTCCAACCTGGACGTATTTGTTGCGTCCTAAAAAGGATGAGTATACACTCACAGTATAAATGCAGATAACACAAAAATATAAAAGGGGGAAGATGGGGAATCTAACCCTAAGCCCTAAAATATGGAAAGACCTTACCTACTAGCAGAGCACTCGCTTTGATGAGGGCAACCCCACGTCATGAACCTGGGCCGATAATATCTTTTCCTAGTTTGTGACAGGTTAGATGGCAGTCAACTAATATTAAAACAAAAGAGTACATAGATTTAGATGCACAAACACTCCAATTGTATTAGCAGGGACACAGGTCAGGACAGGAAACCACCAACAGGACCAGTAACATCTTCAGAATGAGAGTATAACAGCGTCCTATGTGTGGAGGAGCAGGAATAAATATACAGAAACTAAAGCTGATGTTCTGGCTAGAATGCCCACTTCCCAGTCAACCAATCTATCCTTATACTATCAGAGAAGTGTCGCCATCAAGCGCCAATTGCCAAAATTACAGTGAGTATGTGCCATCTGAGGATCAAGTAGGCCAGATCTGACGATGTCATGTCAACCCGATCTTGATCCTTATTTGCGGCCAGCCTGCCGTGACAGATAGAATTTGTGGAGATGGTTGTTGTGGATTTGGGCAGCTAATACAGAAGGAAGGACCAATTTATCTAACGAGGAGTTAGACAGGGAAACGTATGGTGTATCCCATATTAAGAGTTCTGTTTTAGGCAGTTTCTGAAAGGTCTACAGAGTAGGAAAAAATCTAATATCTTGAACTATTGAATTCTACAGAAAGGATTATCCAAATGAAGAGTCTTGGTGGCAAGAATGTAAAGAGCAGACAAGTGGAGAAGAGAAAAGAAGGCTTTATGAAGAGAGGAAATTAAAGTACATGTGAGTATAAAGGGGTCAGGTTGTAAAGCTTTTCATATGTCATTGTACGAATATGAGTTAAATGCTTACACAGATCTAACCAGGCTTCAATTTTCTCCTTGTATAAGGCAAACTTCATTACAGTATGCTAATTAATGGATGAGGAGCAGGGGCATAACTATAGAGGATGCAGGGGAAGCGGTTGCAATGGGGCCTAGGAGCCTTAGGGGGCGCATAAGGCCTCTCTTCTCTATATAGGGAACCCAGTACTATGAGTAAAGCATTATAATTGGGGGCCCTGTTACAAGTTTTGCATCGGGGCCTGGGAGCTTCAAGTTACGCCTCTGATGAGGAGCAAGTTGGAAGGTTTGGCATGCCATTTCTAAACTCCTGCAATGTTGACCCTGCAGTTTCTATATTGGCTGTGGGGACAATGGGGGGATATTATTCTTTCCTAGGTAAAACATTCCTTGTACTACAAACATTCTATGCATCATAACAACAAGAACACTTTTTACAGTTGTTTTGCTCACCAGAACTAAAAATCTAAATTATTAGACTATAGAGTTATCACTGGTTTGTAAATTGCATCAAATGCATTAAAATGGCGCACGTGTCATGATGAAGTTGGAGCAAGTTGCAAGGCATATTTGACACTATTCCCCAAATTATGCCACCTCATTACATAAGTATTTTAAATAAAACTGATGACACATATTTACACATTTTAAAACTCTGCTTTGCCAAGTTCCTTTTTGCTAGACACTTCTCAGAACTGTTGAGGGTATTATAAAACTATCTAAAGCACATAATAAAATCTGGTGCACGCCACAAATCTCCTCAATTATTTTTATATCAACACTTGAAGTACAGATTCCAGTTCTATGGAACTTCAGAGCTTAGTTTAGTCAATTTGCTGCTTAGAAGATTAACTGTCTGTGACCACTTCTACTAACTCTCCCTGTGCTGCCACTTTCTATTCACTATATAGATTCTGGCCACAGCCAACCTATTGACTGTAATAGGTGTAACATTAAAACTATCTGTATGAGTATAGACCAATAGGGAATTGTGCAAAGCAAGCAAGAATGAGGCCACCAGAAGTATATGCTGTATCAGAAAAATGCCCCTCACTTACCCAGCTATATACCTGACATATACTCAAGGCCAGACTCATTTTTTATTATAAAGCTAAGCACACTATTTACTATGTATGTGTTCCTTACTACGTACTTACTCACATGTATATTAACATGTTCATCAATCTAACATGCTCAGTACTTAATTCCTTCAGTAGATTCATAATTAAGATGTCTCAACCATAGTTCTCTGTTCTTAACCCCTTAAGGACCAGGCTGTTCTTTTGTTATAAAGGACCACATACTTTTTAAGGATTTTACTAGAGATGAGCGAGCATACTCGTCCGAGCTTGATACTCGTTCAAGTATTAGGGTGTTCGAGATGCTCGTTACTTGTAACGAGTACCACGTGATGTTCGAGTTACTTTCACTTTCATCTCTGAGACGTTAGCGCGCTTTTCTGGCCAATAGAAAGACAGGGAAGGCATTACAACTTCCCCCTGTGACGTTCAAGCCCTATACCACCCCCCTGCAGTGAGTGGCTGGGGAGATCAGGTGTAACCCGAGTATATAAATCGGCCCCTCCCGCGGCTCGCCACAGATGCATTCTGAGATTAGTTCAGGGAAAGTGGTATCGTGTTGGAGCTGCTATAGGGAGAGTGTTAGGAGTATTTTAGGTTTCAAGAACCCCAACGGTCCTTCTTAAGGCCATAAATCTTCTCTATATGCGCTCAATGGGGCTGGCGGCAGCAGCGCCAACCCCATTGAGAACATATAGAAGACAAATCCTTCTTCTCTGCCACAGCTGTAACATCTGTGGCAGAGAAGAACGATGTTTGCCCATTGAATTCAATAGAGCCAGCAATACAGCAGGTTCCACTGAAAGCAATGGTCTGCCGGCGTGCGCGGGGATGAATTGTCGGGAAGGGGTTAAATATATAAGCCGTTCCCTGCAATTCATCCAGAAATGTGTTACAATAAAAATATATACCGGCGTATAAGGCGACGGGGCGTATAAGACGACCCCCCAACTGTCACCTTATACGCCGGCAATACAGTGGAGCAAAGAATAAAAATCATTACTTACTTCTTCTGATGTTCTGCGGCGCTCCTGCAGGCTGTTGCTCCCTCCTGGTTCCCGGCAGAGCATTGATTTCTCTACGAAGGGCTTTAAATCCCCGCCTCCAGAAACACACGTGCCTTCAGCCAATCACAGCCAATGACAATGATGTCATTGAATGGCTGTGATTGGCTGTGTTTCTGGAGGCAGGGATTTCAAGCCCTGCGTCCAGAAAGCAATACTCTGCCGGGGACCAGGAGGGAGCAACAGCCTGCAGGAGCGCCGCAGAACGTCAGAAGAAGTAAGTAATGATTTTTATTCTTTGCTCCACTGTATTGCCGGCGTATAAGGTGACAGTTGGGGGGTCGTCTTATACGCCCCGTCGCCTTATACGCCGGTATATATTTTTATTGTAACACATTTCAGGATGAATTGCAGGGAACGGCTTATATATTTAACCCCTTCCCGACAATTTATCCCGCGATCACCGGCAGCCCATTGCTTTCAGTGGAACCTGCTGTATTGCTGACTCCATTGAATTCAATGGGCAAACATCGTTCTTCTCTGCCACAGCTGTTACAGCTATGGCAGAGGAGAACGATCTTTACGCTGACAGTGGGGGGGGGGGCACTCTTGCCGCTATTGTGGCTTAATAGTGGGACCTGGGAACTTGAGATGCAGCCCACCATGTAGCCCCTCGCCTGCCCTATCCGTTGCTGTGTCGTTCCCATCACTTTGTTGAATTGCCCAGATTTTCACAAACGAAAACCTTAGCGAGCATCGGCGATATACAAAAATGCTCGGGTCGCCCATTGACTTCAATGGGGTTCGTTACTCGAAACGAACCCTCGAGCCTTGCGAAAATTTCATCCCGAGTAACGAGCACCCGAGCATTTTGGTGCTCGCTCATCTCTAGATTTTACCCATGTGGTGGTTTTACTGCCCTATTTCTTTCTCTTGCGAATAAGGGGGATGGAATAATACCTCCACAGCACCACCTATTGGAAGGCAGCATTCCTTCAAGCCAAAGTTAGACTATTTATATAAGCCTTGTAACAATGACTGGGAATTAAAAGCAAAGTCAGACTCCATGCACAGACAGCTGTTTCAGGGTATTTGCCCTTCATCAGTATTCAGTATAAAGAGCTTGTATAAAGAGTCTAACTTTGGCTTGAAGGAATGCTGTCTTCCATTAGGTGGCACTGTGGAGGTATTATTCCATCTCCCTTATTTGCATGTTATTCAGAGGAGCATGAATGGCCCACTGAGTCTCCTCACTCATCATCTAGGTACTCTCCCTAAGGAGAAAAGATAGCGTTTCTGACCTCCATTTCTTTTTCTTAAGACACCAAAATTATTTTTGCTGTGATTTTTTCCCTGTTATTTTATATCTTTTTTTGCAAAATTTTTTTTTTAGTTTTATTGTGGGTAAAAAGCCCCAAAAAATAGATTTTTTAAAAATGTATAGTTTATTTTTAAAATTAGTATATTTACACTAAAATAAAGTATAGGAATGGGTTCCATGTTTAGATATATAACTTATACAGGTTTGGATTACAGTGCACATTTTTTATGTATAAATTTTTATTTTATTCTGTAATTTTTTAACTTATTGTTTTATTATCTATGACCACCATGACATCAAATAGGACCCCTGAGGGTCATTTACATTGTCTTTTTTTATTTCATACTTTTCCACTGTAGCTGGGGCATCCATAGGAGCCCCAGTTACAGGGGAAAACATCCCCCTGTAGTGACATCAGTCACTAACACAGCAAATCAGCCAATAGGACAATGCAGCTCTGCTGTGAGAGAGGCCATGTGGCGCTCATGTGATCATACTTCCGCTTGCTCTCTTTAGTACATAGGCTCATTGAGCACTATGTAGCCTGGAAGAGAGAAGGCAGAAACGGTTCCAAAACTTCATTAACCCCAAATTAAAGAATAAGAGTTAGATGCAGAAGACAAGCGGGGCTGCTTGTCTTCTGCATCTAACTGTCCCCCGCTCGGAGCGCCTGGCTGTTATACAGCGGAGCGCTCCGAGCGGGGGATGCAGAAGGCAAGCGGGGCTGCTTGTCTTCTGCATCTAGCTGTTCTCTGCTCGAAGAGTCTGGCTGTTATACAGCTGAGCGCTCCGAGTGGGGTATTAAGAACACAACAGGACCGCTCTGTTCTTCATACCCTGCCTGTCTTCAGGGAGCGGGATACAGCTGAAACAATAGTCTCAGCTGTATCCTGCTGTGGATTCCTAATAAATGATCGCTGATCTTTCAGCATGCTTAAAGATCAGCGATCAGCGACGGCTTAATGAAGTTAGACACAACGATTATCACTCAAAAGACAGCTTTGAGTGATTTTTGAATGAAAATCGTTGTGTCTAAAAGGCCCTATACCTAAATCCCTTCCCGCAGTCTTTGTGAGTATAGATAGAGCCCAGGAGAAGGGGTTTTGGTTGTCACATCTGGTTGTCATATACAAATGCAGCAACCTTTTAAAAATTGATTGTCACAGCCTCTAAGCGAATGTGCCGTCTGTTCTGTCTTTCACAAGAAATTTGGAAGTATATTTTTTTACAGTGGATTCAAAAGATGAGGTGATAAATAGGCTTATACACAAAGGCTAAGCATTTATAAAGTTTACTTAAAGTAATAAAAGCAAATTACTACATGCAAAAATTTGGAACAAAGAATGCAATGTCCATAATGTAGGTACGTTTGAAGGCTGGTTCAATTTATAGAAAGGTAAATAACATATAAATCTAGTGCAAATAAGCCCTGTCCTCACATTCAGCAACACAGAAACCACACAAAGCCCTGACATACGTTTCACTTGTTGCTTCTTCTAGGGGTACACATAAAAACAAGACATCTATAAAACTGCGGTATAAGATAATTATAGGATTGTTTGAAATGTGCACATCCTCAAACTTCCCATGAATAAATTAATTAAACTTAGTGCCACCCCTTGTGCCTATTGCTGTGCCAACCATTAAATAAAAGCTTTCCCTATTGAATGAAAAAAAAAACTTTTTACTTAAAATGAATTTAAAACTAGCGAGTACAAAAATCCTCTGGTTTTCTGGTATGCTGTTATCCTCCAGAAGGTACAGTTTTCTATATTCCAATCCACATGTGTGGTCTGTATTAGTATACAGGGATAATACATCTAGAGCAGACCTGGGCAAAGCACGGCCCGCGGGCCACATCCGGCCCGCTGAATAGCTCGGACCGGCCCGCAAAGAGTGTCCTGGTGACTCACCAATGAGTCCGGTGTCAGCAACGGGAAGCAGCGAAACTATGCACTCCGAAGCCTTGTCCATTTTGTTCACTTCTGTGCTGTGCTAATAGTTATTCAGGCCTTACTTATTCAAGCACCTCTACCAATGACGTAGGCTTGAATAACTTTATTAAACAGCACATAAGTTAACAAAATGGACAAGGCTTCTGGCCGCAAATCGGGCGGCTGGAATACGGCCCCATTAAGGCAATGTGCATGGAGCCTTCGTATGTTGGTCTGGCCCTCTAAAACCATTCCAATTTCTCATGTGGCCCCATGGGAAAATTAATTGCCCACCCCTGATCTAGAGTGACCAGAATGCAGTAGTCCTCTCAGGCTTGACTTTGTAGCTCATGTAATAATTGGCTGAAATCTCTCAGCTGGGAAAGACATTGACATACTGTTGGATGATGATATGTAGAAAGTTACTGGAGATGGAAGTCATGGCTGAGATGATGGGTCTACCAGGGAGATTCTATAGAGATTTAGAGATCTTTGGAAAGTGATAAAAATGGTTTAGACAATTGACAAGAACTTTTGGTACAGTAGGGAGTGGATTACAAAGAAGACTGAATTGTTTATGGTAGTAAATCTTTCCTTCTATCAAAGAAGAGCATTCAAAGTTATTTTCCTGTAGTATTTCTTTTGTACAGAGCATTTGGGAAGTATTCAGATTCTTTCACTTTTTCTACATTTATGTTGTGACCTTGTGCAAATGAAAAAAAAAATCATGTTTTTGCCCATCGTTCTGCACTCAGTACCCTATAATGACAAAGTGATAACAGAATGTTAGAAATCTTTGTAATTTAAAAAAATGGAAAAACTAACATTTTGCAATGATATAAGTATTCAGACCCTTTGGTATGACACTTGAAATTCAGCTCTGGGGGCCTCAGTTTTTTCTTGATCATCGTTGAGATGTTTCTACACTTTGATTGGAGTCCACTTGTGGTAAATTCAGTTGGTTGAACACAATTTCAAAAGACACACTCCTGTGTATATAAGGTCTCACAGCTCACAATGCATGTCAGAGCCAAAACCAAGCCATTAGGATGAAAGAGCTGACTGTAAAGCACAGAGATAGGATTGTGTGGGGGTACAGAAGGTGGAGAAGGCTGTAAAAATGTTTCGGCTGCACTGAAAGCTCCCAAGAGCAATGAGCAAGGGGAGCCCTCAATCATCCAAGACTGGGCTTGGAAACTAAGGTAAGGCTGCCAACACCAACCTAACAGACCAGCGCTATCAGAAGGATAAGGAGTTTCCACACTTCCAGGGATCCAGGCGAGTTAAGTATAAAATTCTTTATTCCTTACAGACAACTGGCAACACTTTTCGCTATCTAGAACCAATAACATTGTCAGGTTGTTTAGGAATCTATGATACTTGGAGTTCATGTCAGGAGACCTGCGATCAGGCCAGGACACATGTCCATATTGTGGACCCATAATTATGTCCAGAACATGCTGTCATTAAGAAACATTTCTGCAATGCAATGCTTCAAGACATGAAGGGTACAGTTAGTAGTGTGTGGCTCACGTAGCAGATGAAGAATACAAATATTAATCTCTTCTATATAAACAGATTCCTCCTCGTTTTGCCTTTCTAGTTTCAGTAATGCAAGTTCTAAGGAAAAGTAGGCACAAAGACATTTGAAAAGAATGAGACAAGAGAATTTTATATTAGTAGTAGTGAACTGTTGCAAAGTTCAGTTTGTCCGGTTGTCCGAATTTGGACAAAAAGTTTGGTTCAGTCCGAATTTGTTTGAGCTGAAACCAAACTTTACCAATACCCCTAAAACTGGTGTAAAAGAGGAGAAAGAAGAAGAAACACCATTTTAGTGGGACTAGTGAATTCGTCTAAGACAATCTGCCCGAGGTTCGGGTTCACACCAAACACTACTTTTAACAAAATTCAAACCAAAACAGGCTTCGACTGTTCCGGTTCACTCAACAGTAATTAGTAGACTCATCAATGAACTTTGGAAGTAGAAAAAAGTGGAGAGCGCCACAGGTAGATCCAATCCACACAAGATACGCTGTGTGGATGCGGTCACAAAGTGTCTTTTCCTCAGTGCTCCAATCCTTCAAAATAAAGGAGAGCTGCAGATACAGGCTGGGGGTTCTAAAAGAAGAACTCCCCCAGATATAATGAAGAAAGAGAGAAAAAACAAACTGTCAGAAAAAGGAGATCCGCGCTCACAGAAAAAAAACCACTGAGGACAAATTCACGTGTAGACAGTGGTGAGATGAAACACTTACTTGGAAGGAGGGGGGTATGATGCACAAATGCCCCCTCCTCAGAGTGTCCACCACAAGGCATAAAGCTAAGCTTCAAGTCACCAGATGATTCTCCAGTCGTTGAAATCAAACAGAACTTTTAATACGGCAACGCGTTTCGGTGCAGAATAAAGCACCTTTCTCAAGCCATTAACTTTACCAATACCCCTAAAACTGGTGTAAAAGAGGAGAAAGAAGAAGAAACACCATTTTAGTGGGACTAGTGAATTCGTCTAAGACAATCTGCCCGAGGTTCGGGTTCACACCAAACACTACTTTTAACAAAATTCAAACCAAAACAGGCTTCGACTGTTCCGGTTCACTCAACAGTAATTAGTAGACTCATCAATGAACTTTGGACTCATTTGCTGAATATATACATTCAGATTTTGTGGCATCACTGATAAATAAATAAATGGACATTAATACCATAAATTTTAGTGTTCTACTTAGCAATGTTCTCCATTGATGGTGGCACAAAAGTTCCATATTGCGAGAATTATATCGTTTTCGCCAATTGGCAATGTGGACTGCTATTTATTTCACGTACTGCCATCTATGCTTTGAAGACAATGGGGGGCTTGTGAACAATGGATCATTAGATATATGGGATAATGGAATATCAGTCGTTTTGGCTGACAGTGACTTGGTGATTGGCTGAGACAGAAGGAGGAAGCACAGATGCAGCCTGCTATTAACATTCTCTCTAGGCTATTTTTTTCTTTCAACTTACAGGAAAATATTAATGCTGGAATGAATCACTCAATATGAAACACATTGAAACTAGAAAAAAAAAGTAATAACAATGTGAACTGTTGAATGTGAAGGTCGCCTTTTCGTTCATTATCAAATAATTATCATTAAAGGGAATCTGTCAACATATTTATATTGCTCTATCTGAGGGCAGCATAAACTAGTAAAAGAGACCCTAAGTACAAGGGGGGTTCACTTACTTTGGAAACTGACATTCTTTTCACAATATCAGTCTATTTATGATTTAGCATGACATGGACACAGCATTTTGTCCAGTGTACCCTGGGTATTTTTGGATATTCATAAGTGATGTCTGTCACCTCCTTCCCGTCACTCATTGACAACTTTCTACACAGTATGTGGGCAAAGAGGGGGGCTGAAGCTCATGAATTATCCAGACTGCTTGCTGCACCAAATAAAAACTGATTTTATGAAAAGTACTGCAGCCTAAACAGTAAGTGACCAGTGCTATGCTCAGGTATTCTGTCAGTAGACTATGCTGCCCTCATATACAACAGCATACATTTGGTGACAGATTCCTTTTAAAAGCAAACTACTATTGAACACTTAGAAATGGGTAAATATGCTATCCATTTAGGACATATACAGTATAATATGCCGTTTTCCCAGAGCTTTAGGCTGCCTGTCCGTGGGTGTTGCGGTATCTCCGCCACGGGATACTGCCGCCCGGGAGCAGGAGCCGGCAGGTGGATCTCCGCCGTCAGCGTATCTGACAGAATTGCCGCCTGCGAGCGGAGAATCGGAATGATTTTCCGCTCGTGGACAGGGGGGAAGCGCTCTCCATAGCAATGCTATGTAGAGCTTTCACTGCATTCCCCGTGGCCGGATTATTGCTGCGGGGAACGCAATGAAGCCCCGCCTGTGGAGAGGCAGCCTTAGAGTTAGTTTTGCCCTTGGCAGTGTACATACTATTGTATCAAAGTTTAACTTGACTGTGATAACTTTCTGCAACAAGTTATCTTATCTTAAGGCATTAAAAAGCTATTGTCACACAACAAAAGTCTTGAGAAGCTACTGCAATGGTAAATAAAGTGCAAACAGAAAGTTATCTTAATACATTAAACTTTACTGCATCTATTCCATATAAGGGTGAATCAAAAAGTAACGCCTCCGTGTCTGTAACTTTTTATCTGTTCGAGTGACTGTGAATGGCTCTAAATGATGTTATATAAGTGTCCTTACTCTTCTAATGTCTTTTCTTTTCCAGGCAGAGTGATTAGAACTATAGTTCTGAGGATAAAACAAAGAGCTGCCATTGAATTTCTGGCAAAGGAGGGGTGTGCACTCAGGGAGATTCATAATTGGCGGAAAAGTGTTTATACGGACACAGTCCTCTGACAGAGTTTGTGCTAAGTGGGTTCCCAACAGTTGACATTCGGAGAAGATGGGTGGAGGACTTCCAAGAACACCTGCAGCAATTACAGAAAGCCATATCAGGAATATTTCCCCCCCCCCCCCCAGACATGGACTGTTACTCTTTACCATTGAATTTTAATTACAATAATGCCAATTGTTTGAACACTATGAAATATATTCGGTGAAATATCTATGGGACTTCAATGCTCAAGGTACAAGTGACTAACATATCTCAGTCAGTGGCATACAAAAATCAAATTGATGCCCCCAGCTGATGCTCGTCATGTCATACAGCCCAAAAGCGACACAACAGTTCAGACCTTGTTAGCAATCATCCACCAACCTCTTTTCCATTCCTTAGGGTGGCTCAGCCAATCAGAGTCAGCCCTCTCTCATCCATTCATGAATTCACGAATGGATGAGTGCTGCCTCTGATTGACTGAGCGCAGGGACCAAACAGAGGCAGCTCTCAGCTGTCATTCAATAGCTGAGAGCTGCCTCTGATTGGTCACAGTGCTCAGCCAATCAGAGGCAACCCATTCAGCAGGCACGGATTTTAAATCCCCAGATGCTGAATATTCCTCAGAGCAGTGCAGGAGAAGAGCCGTCTGGATGCGGCTGAGCCCCGGCAGCTGAAGAAAGGTGAGTATAGATTTTTTTTTTTATTTTTATCACCATTTTTTCTTGTTTTTCAGGGAAGGGCTTATATTTAAAGCCCTTCTCTGAAAAGGAATTACTGGATGCCGGCAGCTTGATCTGCTACCACAGCTGTCATCTATGACAGCTGTGGTAGGGAATTCTTTATTCCCTGCAGAAATGAAGAATTCCTTTGCCGTATCTGTCACAGGTGTGGCAGGTGCAGCAGGGAATTCTTTATTCCCCGCGGGGATGAAGAAAACATGTGGCAGATGCATGCGGCAGATGTGTTCTTCAACCCCATGGGACAGGTAAGTTTTGGGGGGTTTTTTACACTAAAATTGTTGTTTTTCAGGGAAGGTCTTATATTAAAAAGCCCTTCCCTGAAAACAATTACGGGGTGCCGTCAGTCCACTGTCTTCAATAGAGCCACCGGCAGCAGCCACGGCTCCATTAAAGACAATGCTTGCATTTCCTATTGTGCACGCATGTCCTATCTTTACACAGATGTGGCAGGTGCAGCAGGGAATTCTTTATTCCCCGCAGGGATTTAGAATTCCTTTGCTGCATCTGTCACAGATGTGGCAGGTACAGCAGGGAATTCTTTTTCCATGCGGGGATGAAGGAAACATCTGCCGCATGTGGCAGATGTGTTCCTTATACCCGCGGGGACACGGCAGCGGTGGACAGGTAAGTTTTGGGGGTTTTTTGCACGAAAAAATTGTTGTTTTTCAGGGAAGGGCTTATATGTAAAGTCCTTCCCTGAAAAACAATTCGGGGGTGCCGGCAGACCATTGTCTTCAATGGAGCCGCCGGCAGCAGCCGCGCCTCCATTGAAAACAATGCGTGCATTATTTATTTATTTTTTATTTTTTTACACTAAAATTAGTTTTTTCGGGGAAGGGCTTATATGTAAAGCTCTTCCCTGAAAAACAGTTCAGAGATGCTGGCAGACCATTGCCTTCAATGGATCCACTGGCAGCAGCTGCGGCTCCATTAAAGGCAATGCACAAACCTGCATTCACGTGTGTTTTTGCACATACATGGGTGCGCACTTATGTATGCACCTATGTACGCACAAAAACACGCTCGTGTGAAGCCACCCTTATAGACGATATTGGTGGCAATATTGTAAAATGTTTAGTTTTTCTTGCCCCTTCCCCTTCTTAATGGCTCCATAATAGCGGTATATGCTGTTTCTATGGTACATATGACCTTGGTCTCCGTTTTATAACTGTAACGTCTCTGCAAATCATTACTGTTCTGTTCATTAGCACAAAGTGTCACATCGCATGATGTCAGACCTGTAGATAACCGACAGACTCTGAAACTAAGTGTGCATTTTTATATGTGTGTCCTTGCCCTGCTTCTGTTCTTTGCTAAAATGAATCAAACATACCATAATTATTTGTTTCCTGGAAAAATCTGCACAAGCAGCAGTGTCAGAAAACAGATGACATCTATGTATATTTCACTGTAGTTGTTAGTAAGGAATTAAAATAGTCACGATTTTAGAATTCAATCATAGAATGACTGTCCCCTATTTTTTTTTAATAAAGGTCCAGTTTAAGGACTCTGAATCCCTTAAAGGGAGTTTGTCAGCTGCTAGGAGTCCAATAAACAAAACTTATGGGCTTGTAGGAGATTAAACACTGACTGTAGGGATGTGAGTATTATACTTACCCTCCTCAGTATTCCCACTACTGTCTGCTATAAAAACCACCAGATGCATACAGCTGCGGTTTTCATGGTGAACAGCGGGAGAAAGTAGTGGAGAGTAAGTATAATACTCACATCCCTGGATTCAGCATTTCAGCTTCTATAAGCCCATTAATTTAGTTTATGGGACTCATTGGAGCCCCATAAACATATGATTCTAGTAAAAACATCGAACCATCTCTCAAAAAAATAAGCCCCCTGGCTACATCAATGGAAAAATAGGAAAACTATGGCTCTTGGAAGTGATAAAAAAAGATTTTGTATTCCTCAAAATATAATTTTATTGTGCAGCAGGGCTAAAACATAGAGTGTGTATATTTTCACAGCAAAAAAAGCAATAAGAAAATAACTTTTTCACTCCTCCTAAAAATGATTAGATGTTAACTAACTAATCTTATGTAAATGTAAGTTGTGCTAATAAAAAACAAGAGCTCTTCCTGGAAAAACCAAGTGCTGATGTGATTAAATTGATAAGAAAATAAAAAATGGTACTGGTGTATCTTGTCTCCACCTGAACTGTGGGTGGAGACATGGCTTTGCTTGAGTGAAGTTAGAGGGAACGCCCACAGCTTGTGAGTGACTTCCTGGACAGAGGTATAATAAAGTGCCTGACACCTGGCGGGAAACGGGGATACCGAGAGCTGCACCAGCTTTTGGGGCCCTGGGGAGACACAGAGCGTGGCCGGCTTCTGGTCAGCGGCCAGATGGCATGACATATTGTATGAGAGTGACAGAAGGAGACATTGCAGGGATCCCAGAGTTGAGAGTCACAGTGGCAGAGGGAAGCGCACAGAGACCGGCGGTGAGAGTGACAGCGGTGGACATTGCAGGGATCCCGGTGATGAGAGGCACATCAGCGGAAGGGAGCACACAGAGACCGTTGGTGAGAGTAACAACGGGGGACATTGCAGGGAGTCCCATGATGAGAGTCACAGCAGCGGAGGGAAGGGCATGGAGACCGGCGGTGAGAGTGACAGCGGGGGACATTGCAGGGAGTCCGGCGGTGACAGTCACAGTGGCGGACGGGAACGGCCATTACGGCTTCTGGAGCAGAGATGCCAGGCTGGCGCAGCAGGACAGACAGCGCTGCTAGCAACCATGGTGCTAAAAGTGGAGGAACCAGCCGAGAGGGGAGCTGACATGGCAGAAGTCCGACAGCGCGGGGAGGAATTTAAGGTAGCCAATCGCCAGCTGTTGGCTTACCCTTTCTCCCCCCAGGACAATCCCAGGTCTCCACCCATAGTTGTGGTGGAGACAAGATGCACCAGTACCAATAAAAAAAAGTTATAGCTCTTTGTATGCAGAAATAAAAACTGAAAAATGCATGATTTTAAACTTACCAAAAATCAGTTATCAATATTTTGGAATAGTGTTGAACTAACCAAACCAGTAGAGCCCTGCTTTGTGCCAAACTTTGCTAAAAGTTTAGTTCAGCATGAACCAAGGCCAAGCTTTTACCAAAGTTCTACCAGAAACAGGGTTCTACTGGTTTGGTCTGCTCAACACTAGTGCTGAACATTGGTGTAAGAGCCATGAAGGCCCTGTATAACAGTCTCAGAGTGTTATTCAGGGCATTTATGGCTCTTTGACAGTGTTATACACCAGTTTTAGGGGTTTTTGTGAACTTCTGGTGCAGTTCGAACTAATTCAGACTGCAAAACTTCAGCAAACCAGCCAAAGTAAACTTTTCAAAAGTTCACTATTTAGTTACAATTGAGTACTATCACACACTTACTTTTCTGTGCTTCAATGCCGCTTGCTGCCCTGACTGCCGCACAGCTGTTCAGAATGCTGGACAGAATGAGTGGTGCACAGAGTATGCTGAATATCTGGCCAACTCAAATAAGAGGCAAATTATCAGCCCCACACTGACTTCTGGGCCAGTTATAGTTGTTACCATACTGTTTCATTTGTATTTCTCTTCTACTTCAACTTTTGTAAACCCAACTTAAGTGGTGACATTTACGTTTTAAAATATACCAGAGCCTGGTTCGCTCGAGGCTAGTTGAATACATTGATGCTGACCAGTGTTGTAGGAAAGAAACGTCTTTAGGGTAAATTGTGCAGTATGGATGCTTCTTTCAATGGGTATCACAGGAAATAGATCATTGCAGGTAATTCTGCTTTCTTGGGGAGTGTGTCAAGCATCAAATCTTATAAACTTATTAAAAAGGTCTAATAAGCCCTTTTGATAATTAGATTTTTTTGGTCTGTGGTGACCAGGCTTCTGAACATATGATAAAAGGAATTAATTTTACCACCGTTTATAAAAGAGGCCACTGTCACTTACTGACATGACTTACCACCCTGACCACACCAGCTTGAGTAGATAGTCTTAATCCAGTTTCAAGTAGGTAAAGTGGTGCGAGCACCTCCTGTAGATGCTGATTTGCAGAGATTGGTAGAAGGAAGCCCACTATATGTTCCGAATTAGCATACTCATTAGCTTTCTGATAGAGAATTTCAGTGGCTTTACTTCTGAGTAATCTAGGAGAAAAACTCTTACTACTCTAAAGAAATATAATATGAGAAAAGGGTGATTATACCTACCCAATAATCGGGTTTCCAGGAGTCTCCACGACAGCACCACCTGAGATCACCTCCTCCTGATAGGACAGGAACACACCAAGAGGTTAAAAATCCCCCCCCCCCCCCCCCCGTCCTCCTTAGTGTATTATAACGAAACTGCCGGGGTAGGGGCTAACTAAAACTTTTACCTATCTGGTATTTCTTAATCTATAACCTTTTTTTTTTTCTTATTAGGGAGGGAATGTACGGGTGCTGTCGTGGAGACTCCTGGAAACCCGATTATCGGGTAGGTATAATCACCCTTTTCCCAGGTCGTCTCCACGATAGCACCACCTGAGACGTATCAACTAAAGTTATTTTAGGGTGGGATTGCCGCCGAGAGGACCTTACGACCGAAGGTCATGTCTTCGTCTAGCTGCACCTTTACCCTATAATGTTTGACAAAAGTGTGTGGCTTTTTCCATACTGCTGCCTTGCATATCTGCTCTACTGATGCCGAGCTATGCTCGGCCCATGAGGTTGCTATTGCCCTCGTGGAATGGGCTTTAAGAGCCAAGGGGGCCTCCTTCCCCAATGTCTTATATGATTCGCTAATGGCCAGGCGGATCCACCTGGCTATAGAGCTTTTAGCTGCTTTTTTCCCCTTGTTAGGGCCTGAGAACTGGACAAACAGGTTGTCGTCCTGCCTCCATGGGCCTGTGGCCTTGATGTACATCAGGACTGCTCTCCTGACGTCTAAGCAATTCAGGGCTCTCTCTCTCGTCTTTTGGGTGATTATAGAACGAGGGGATTACTATGTTCTGGGCCCTATGGAATGGGGACACTACCTTAGGCAAGAAGGTCGGGTCCGTTTTGAAGACTAATTTGGTGTCTGTTATTTTAAGGAGCGGGTGGCGGATGGATAGGGCTTGTAGCTCGCTGACCCATCTGGCTGAGGAGATGGCCACTAGGAAGATTGTTTTAACTGTGAGCATTTTTATTGAGAGCCCCTCAATTGGTTTGAAGGGTTCCCCTGACATGGCCCCCAAGACCAAATTCAGATTCCAGTCTGGGCATATGTTGGTGGATCTAGGTCGCAACCTATCTGCCGCTGTCAGGAATCTACTGATCCACCTGTCCCCTGCTAGCTTAGTGTTAATTAGGGCGCTAAGGGCTGCCGTTTGGACCCTTAGGGTGCTTGAGAGGCCCATATCCAGGCCCTCCTGCAGGAAGTCCAGGATCAATGGGATGTCAGCGCCGCTGCTCGAGGAGTCCTTCTCCTGTCTCCAAGAGATAAACCTCTTCCAGATTTTCTGGTATATGCGGTTGGTTGTCTCTTTTCTACTTGCCATTAGCGTCCTGACTACCTTGTCCGAGAACCCCCTGCCCCTCAGTATGGATTCTTCAGCAACCAGGCTGTTAAATGGAGTCTGCTTATTTCGGGGTAGTTCAGGGGCCCCTGCGTTAGGAGATTCGATTGAGCCGGAAGGGTGACTGGCTCCTGGATGCTCAGATTTCTTAGAAGGCTGAACCAGCTCCTTCTTGGCCAAAAGGGAGCCACCAGGATCAGGGTGCATGCCTGTGACCTGAAGTGCTGCAACACCCTTGGGATTAATGGAATTGGGGGAAAAGCGTACACCAGTTTTCTTCCCCAATCCTGGCTCAGGGTGTCCACCGCTGTTGGCCGGTCTTCCCGTCTGAGGGAGAAGAAATTCTCTACCTTGGCGTTTTGTCTGGATGCGAACAGGTCCAGTTGTGGGAGACCCCATTTGTCCGTCACAATCCGGAATGCCTCCTGGGATAGAGACCATTCCCCTGGGTCTATACGCCTTCGGCTGAGGAAGTCTGCCCTCTGATTCAGGGATCCATTCAAGTGTACTGCCGATAATGAGAGGATGCGGCCCTCCGCCCAGCGAAAGATTCTTTGTGTGATGCTCTGAAGAGCTGGCGACCTCGTGCCCCCCTGGTGCCGAATATGGGCTACTGCCGTGGTATTGTCCGATAGCACTCTTATGTGATGGTTTTTTACTGTGTCCCCCAGGTGCTGTAGGGCCTTCCACATCGCCTGTAGTTCTCTGTAATTTGAGGACTGGTGTTTCGTCCCCAGCGGCCATGGGCCCTGTAGGAGTTTGTCTCCGACGTGCGCCCCCCACCACCAGGAGCTCGCGTCTGTCGTGACCTGCACGGCCGGATTCAATATCCAGTGGACTCCCCTTTGCAGATTTCCTGGGGACGTCCACCAGCGCAAGGATATTTTCACTGAGTTCTTTATCTGCATTCTCATTTCTAGTGAGGATTGCCGTCCCATGCTGAGAGAACTGCTGCTTGCAGAGGTCTGGTATGCGCCTGGGCCCATGCTACTCCCAGGATGCATGATGTTAGGCTTCCCAGGAGGGACATAGCCTCCCGGATTGAGCATGACCGTCTCTGAATGAAGGATTCTACTATCTGTCGGATCTTCTGCGCTTTTGACTCGGGGAGGAAGGAGCATTGAGCTTCTGAGTCGAGTGTTATTCCTAAAAACACCTTCTCCGTGCTGGGGTTTAAGCTGTACTTCTCCCAATTTATTATCCAACCTAAAAACTGTAATAGGTTGAGCACCGTTGCCAGGTTTTCTGCTAGGAGTTCTCTGGACTCAGCTATAATTAAGATGTCGTCCAGGTAGGGGACTATCAGAATAGACCTCTGCCTTAAGTAGGCTGCGACCTCCGCCATGATTTTCGTGAAGATGCAGGGTGCTGAGGGTAGGCATCTGAATTGGAGATGTCTTGTCCTCTTGCCCATCTCTAGCGCGAACCTTAGGTACTTTCGTGAGTCCTTGTGGATTGGTACGTGAAAATAGGCGTCCTTCAGGTCGATCGATGCCATGTAGGCTCCCTTGGGGATCAACCTTACTGCTGAAGTGATTGATTCCATCCTGAACTTCCGATATTTGACGAAAATGTTCAGGGGTTTTAGATTTATTATTAGAGATGAGCGAGCACCAAAATGCTCGGGTGCTCGTTACTCGGGACGAAATTATCGCGATGCTCGAGGGTTCGTTTCGAGTAACGAACCCCATTGAAGTCAATGGGCGACCTGACCATTTTTGTATTTCGCCGATGCTCGCTAAGGTTTTCATGTGTGAAAATCTGGGCAATTCAAGAAAGTGATGGGAACGACACAGCAACGGATAGGGCAGGCGAGGGGCTACATGTTGGGCTGCATCTCAAGTTCACAGGTCCCACTATTAAGCCACAATAGCGGCAAGAGTGGGCCCCCCCCCTCCCAACAACTTTTACTTCTGAAAAGCCCTCATTAGCAATGCATACCTTAGCTAAGCACCACACTACCTCCAACAAAGCACAATCACTGCCTGCATGACACTCCGCTGCCACTTCTCCTGGGTTACATGCTGCCCAACCCCCCCGCCCCACAGCGCACACCAAAGTGTCCCTGCGCAGCCTTCCGCTGCCCTCATGCCACACCACCCTCATGTCTATTTATAAGTGCGTCTGCCATGAGGAGGAACCACAGGCACACACTGCAGAGGGTTGGCACGGCTAGGCAGCGACCCTCTTTAAAAGGGGCGGGGCGATAGCCCACAATGCTGTACAGAAGCAATAAGAAATATAATCCTGTGCCACCGCCATCAGGAGCTGTACACGTGGGCATAGCAATGGGGAACCTATGTGCCACACACTATTCATTCTGTCAAGGTGTCTGCATGCCCCACTCAGACCGGGCTTTTTAATTCATAGACACAGGCAGGTACAACTCCCTATTGTGAAGTCCCTGTGGACCGACAGCATGGGTGGCTCCCTGGAACCCACCGGCAGTACATAAAAATATCCCATTGCAGTGCCCATCACAGCTGAGGTAGTAATGTCATGTTTAATGCAGGTGGGCTTCGGCCCACACTGCATGCCCCAGTCAGACTGGGGTTCTTTACAAGTGGACAGATGTAGGTTAAACTCCGTGTGCACCTACAGCATGGGTGGCTCCCTGGAAGCCACCGGCGGTACATAAAAATATCCCATTGCATTGCTCAACACAACTGAGGTAGTAATGTCGTGCTTAATACAGGTGGGCTTCGGCCCACACTGCATGCCACAGTCAGACTGGGGTTCTTTACAAGTGGACAGATGTAGGTTAAACTCCGTGTGCACCTACAGCATGGGTGGCTCCCTGGAACCCACCGGCGGTACATAAAAATATCCCATTGCATTGCCCAACACAGCTGAGGTAGTAATGTCGTGCTTAATACAGGTGGGCTTCGGCCCACACTGTATGCCCCAGTCAGACTGGGGTTCTTTACAAGTGGACAGATGTAGTAACAACTCCCTGTGGACCCACAGCATGGGTGGGTGCCAGGAAGCCACCGGCGGTACATAAAAATATCCCATTGCATTGCCCATCACAGCTGAGGTAATGTCGTGCTTAATACAGGTGGGCTTCGGCCCACACTGCATGCCCCAGTCAGACTGGTAATATGTACCTTAACAGTAACCTCGTTGGTGGTAATGTGGTGGTGACTGTGGACCTGGTAGCACGGTTTTATGTAGTTGGTTTTCGGAATGTGGCCAGGATTAAGTGGGCCATGGCGGGGGGATGGTGGTGGTGCTCTCTTGTTGTGTCGTTAAAGGTGAAATTCTTGGACTGCCACCAGACGGACCAATGCAAAGGTATTTGCCAAGAATGTTTTCATTGTTGGAGGAGGAGGGGGATGTTTTGGAGGCACTATGTGTCCTCTACACGTGTCCGTGGTTATATGCACCTTAACAGTAACAGCGTTGGTGGGAAATGGCCTCGCCGCCATCATGTCTTTGTGAAGCCTCTGTTTCCACACCCCAGTGACATACCATTAGCAGCGGTATAGGCAGAGCCCAGAATTATTTCAGCGGTAGCATTAGGGACAGGCCCCACTAACATATCACTAGCAGCAGTATAGGGGGAGCGCAGTCTTAGTTCCATTTCAGTAATAGTAGCACTCAAGACAGGCCCCAGTAACATTCCCATTGCAGCAGTTTAGGGAGATAACAGTCTCTTTCACATTTCAGTAGCTGCAGTATAGACAAGGCCACAGTTACATTTATGTAGCTAAAGTGTAGGCCAACCCCACACACCTTTCTGTACCATGAGTGCAGGCGAAGAACATAGAAATTACTATGATTACACTGTAGGTGAGAGCCCAAAAAAATTGGTGTACCAACAGTAGTAATGTACCTCAGAAAAATTGCCCATGCCCAACCAAGAGGGCAGGTGAAACCCATTAATCGCTTTGGTTAATGTGGCTTAAGTGGTAACTAGGCCTGGAGGCAGCCCAGTTTAACGAAAAATTGGTTCAAGTTAAAGTTTCAACGCTTTTAAGAGCATTGAAACGTATAAAAATTGTTTAGAAAAATTATATGAGTGAGCCTTGTGGCCCTAAGAAAAATTGCCCGTTCGGCGTGATTACGTGAGGTTTCAGATGGAGGAGCAGGAGGAGGAGGATGAATATTATACACAGATTGATGAAGCAGAAATGACCCCGTTTTGGATGGTGAGAGAGAACGATGCTTCCATCCGCGGGTGCAGCCTACGTATTGCTTAGGTATCGCTGCTGTCCGCTGGTGGAGAAGAGAAGTCTGGGGAAATCAAGGCTTTGTTCATCTTGATGAGTGTTAGCCTGTCGGCACTGTCGGTTGACAGGCGGGTACGCTTATCTGTGATGATTCTCCCAGCCGCACTAAACACCCTCTCTGACAAGACGCTAGCCGCAGGACAAGCAAGCACCTCCAGGGCATACAGCGCGAGTTCAGGCCACGTGTCCAGCTTCGACACCCAGTAGTTGTAGGTGGCAGAGGCGTCACGGAGGACGGTCGTGCGATCGGCTACGTACTCCCTCACCATCCTTTTACAGTGCTCCCGCCGACTCAGCCTTGACTGGGGAGCGGTGACACAGTCTTGCTGGGGAGCCATAAAGCTGTCCAGGGCCTTAAAGACTGTTGCACTTCCTGTGCTGTACATGCTGCTCGATCTCCGCACCTCCCCTGCTACCTGGCCCTCGGAACTGCGCCTTCTGCCACTAGCGCTGTCGGATGGGAATTTTACCATCAGCTTGTCCGCCAGGGTCCTGTGGTATAGCAACACTCTCGAACCCCTTTCCTCTTCGGGAATGAGAGTGGAAAGGTTCTCCTTATACCGTGGGTCGAGCAGTGTGTACACCCAGTAATCCGTAGTGGCCAGAATGCGTGTAACGCGAGGGTCACGAGAAAGGCATCCTAACATGAAGTCAGCCATGTGTGCCAGGGTACCTGTACGCAACACATAGCTGTCTTCACTAGGAAGATCACTTTCAGGATCCTCCTCCTCCTCCTCAGGCCATACACGCTGAAAGGATGACAGGCAAGCAGCATGGGTACCGTCAGCAGTGGGCCAAGCTGTCTCTTCCCCCTCCTCCTCATCCTCCTCATGCTCCTCCCCCTCCTCCTCCTGAACGCGCTGAGATATAGACAGGAGGGTGCTCTGACTATCCAGCGACATACTGTCTTCCCCCGGCTCTGTTTCCGAGCGCAAAGCGTCTGCCTTTATGCTTTGCAGGGAACTTCTCAAGATGCATAGCAGAGGAATGGTGACGCTAATGATTGCAGCATCGCCGCTCACCACCAGGGTAGACTGCTCAAAGTTTCGAAGGACCTGGCAGATGTCTGCCAACCAGGCCCACTCTTCTGAAAATAATTGAGGAGGCTGAGTCCCACTACGCCGCCCATGTTGGAGTTGGTATTCCACTATAGCTCTACGCTGCTCATAGAGCCTAGCCAACATGTGGAGCGTAGAGTTCCACCGTGTGGGCACGTCGCACAGCAGTCGGTGCACTGGCAGATTAAACCGATGTTGCAGGGTCCGCAGGGTGGCAGTGTCCGTGTGGGACTTGCGGAAATGTGCGCAGAGCCGGCGCACCTTTCCGAGCAGGTCTGACAAGCGTGGGTAGCTTTTCAGAAAGCGCTGAACCACCAAATTAAAGACGTGGGCCAGGCACGGCACGTGCGTGAGGCTGCCGAGCTGCAGAGCCGCCACCAGGTTACGGCCGTTGTCACACACGACCATGCCCGGTTGGAGGCTCAGCGGCGCAAGCCAGCGGTTGGTCTGCTCTGTCAGACCCTGCAGCAGTTCGTGGGCCGTGTGCCTCTTATCTCCTAAGCTGAGTAGTTTCAGCACGGCCTGCTGACGCTTGCCCACCGCTGTGCTGCCACGCCGCGCGACACCGACTGCTGGCGACGTGCTGCTGCTGCTGCTGACACATCTTGATTGCGAGACAGAGGTTGCGTTGGAGGAGGAGGAGGAGGAGGGTGGCTTAGTGGAGGAAGCATACACCACCGCAGATACCACCACCGAGCTGGGGCCCGCAATTCTGGGGGTGGGTAGGACGTGAGCGGTCCCAGGCTCTGACTCTGTCCCAGCCTCCACTAAATTCACCCAATGTGCCGTCAGGGAGATGTAGTGGCCCTGCCCGCCTGTGCTTGTCCACATGTCCATTGTTAAGTGGACCTTGGCAGTAACCGCGTTGGTGAGGGCGCGTACAATGTTGCGGGAGACGTGGTCATGCAGGGCTGGGACGGCACATCGGGAAAAGTAGTGGCGACTGGGAACTGAGTAGCGCGGGGCCGCCGCCACCATCATACTTTTGAAGGACTCCGTTTCCACAACCCTATACGGCAGCATCTCAAGGCTGATAAATTTGGCTATGTGGACGGTTATCGCTTGAGCGTGCGGGTGCGTGGCAGCGTACTTGCGCTTGCGCTCAAACACTTGCGCTAGCGACGGCTGGACGGTGCGGTGCAAGACTTTGCTGGATTGGGCCGAGGACAGCGGAGGTGAGGGTGTGGGTGCAGGCCAGGAGACGGTACTGCCTGTGTCCTGAGAGGGGGGTTGGATCTCAGTGGCAGGTTGGGGCACAGGGGGAGAGGCAGCGGTGCAAACCGGAGGCGGTGAACGGCCTTCGTCCCACCTTGTGGGGTGCTTGGCCATCATATGTCTGCGCATGCTGGTGGTGGTGAGGCTGTTGGTGGTGGCTCCCCGGCTGATCTTGGCGCGACAAAGGTTGCACACCACTGTTCGTCGGTCGTCAGGCGTCTCTGTGAAAAACTGCCAGACCTTAGAGCACCTCGGCCTCTGCAGGGTGGCATGGTGCGAGGGTGCGCTTTGGGAAACAGTTGGTGGATTATTCGGTCTGGCCCTGCCTCTACCCCTGGACACCGCACTGCCTCTTGCAACCTGCCCTGCTGCTGCCCTTGCCTCCCCCTCTGAAGACCTGTCCTGAGTAGGCGTTGCACACCAGGTGGGGTCAGTCACCTCATCGTCCTGCTGCTCTTCCTCCGAATCCTCTGTGCGCTCCTCCCTCGCACTTACTGCCCTTACTACTACCTCACTGCAAGACAACTGTGTCTCATCGTCATCGTCCTCCTCACCCACTGAAAGGTCTTGAGACAGTTGCCGGAAGTCCCCAGCCTCATCCCCCGGACCCCGGGAACTTTCCAATGGTTGGGCATCAGTGACGATAAACTCCTCTGGTGGGAGAGGAACCACTGCTGCCCAATCTGAGCAGGGGCCCGAGAACAGTTCCTGGGAGTCTTCCCGCTCCTGAGCATGTGTCATTGTAGTGGAGTAAGGAGGCTGGGAGGAAGGAGGAGCAGCAGCCAGAGGATTCGGATTTGCAGCACTGGACGGCGCAGAACTGTGGGTGGATGATAGCTTGCTCGAAGCACTTTCTGCCATCCACGACAGGACCTGCTCACACTGCTCATTTTCTAATAAAGGTCTCCCGCGTGGACCCATTAATTGGGCGGTGAATGTGGGGACGCCAGAAACGTGCCTCTCTCCTAAATGTGCAGCAGTCGGCTGCGATACACCTTGATCAGGAGCTCGGCCTGTGCCCACACCCTCACTTGGGCCTACGCGTCCTCGGCCACGTCCACGTCCTCTAGGCCTACCCCTACCCCTCAGCATGCTGTATTACCAGTGATTTCCCAGCCAGGAAATAAATTGGCGCAAGCCTGCAGGTCAAATAGAATGTTTCCCTTTTTTTTTTAAAGGGAAGGCCCACTGACTATATTCAATCAGATAAGAACTGTGTTCCACAGAACTGCAGTGTTATATGAAGTGCAGCAGAGCGGTGATTTTTCCCAGGCAGGAAATAAATTGGCGCAAACCTGCTGTTAAACGTAGCTGGCTGCGTATGATTTCTTTACGTTCTCCACCCACCACACACGTACCCAGAACGCTGAGGACTGTCAGAGGCAGGCCAAATAGAATGTTTCCCTTTTTTTTTTAAAGGGAAGGGCCACTGACTATATTCAATCAGATAAGAACTGTGTTCCACAGAACTGCAGTGTTATATGAAGTGCAGCAGAGCGGTGATTTTTCCCAGGCAGGAAATAAATTGGCGCAAGCCTGCTGTTAAACGTAGCTGGCTGCGTATGATTTCTTTACGTTCTCCACCCACCACACACGTACCCAGAACGCTGAGGACTGTCAGAGGCAGGCCAAATAGAATGTTTCCCTTTTTTTTTTAAAGGGAAGGCCCACTGACTATATTCAATCAGATAAGATTAGATGTGTTCCACAGAACTGCAGTGTTATATGAAGTGCAGTAGAGCGGTGATTTTTCCCAGGCAGGAAATAAATTGGCGCAAGCCTGCTGTTAAACGTAGCTGGCTGCGTATGATTTCTTTACGTTCTCCACCGACCACACACGTACCCAGAACGCTGAGGACTGTCAGAGGCAGGCCAAATAGAATGTTTCCTTTTTTTTTTTTTAAAGGGAAGGCCCACTGACTATATTCAATCAGATAAGAACTGTGTTCCACAGAACTGCAGTGTTATATGAAGTGCAGCAGAGCGGTGATTTTTCCCAGGCAGGAAATAAATTGGCGCAAGCCTGCTGTTAAACGTAGCTGGCTGCGTATGATTTCTTTACGTTCTCCACCCACCACACACGTACCCAGAACGGTGAGGACTGTCAGAGGCAGGCCAAATAGAATGTTTCCCTTTTTTTTTTAAAGAAAAGGCCCACTGACTATATTCAATCAATAATATATGTCTTCTGGCCCTGCCTACACAATTCTGTCCCTGTAGTATTACTGCAGGGCGCAATGCTCTGCACAGCCGATTTTGAAAAAAAAAAATGCAACACTGCTAACAGCAGCCTGCACAGTACTGCACACGGTTAAATGTGGCCCTAAGAAGGACCGTTGGGGTTCTTGAAGCCTACACTCACTCCTAACACTCTCCCTGCCTAACCACCACTTCTGTCCCTGTAGTATTACTGCAGGGCGCAATGCTCTGCACAGCCGATTTTGAAAAAAAAAAAATGCAACACTGCTAACAGCAGCCTGCACAGTACTGCACACGGTTAAATGTGGCCCTAAGAAGGACCGTTGGGGTTCTTGAAGCCTACACTCACTCCTAACACTCTCCCTGCCTAACCACCACTTCTGTCCCTGTAGTATTACTGCAGGGCGCAATGCTCTGCACAGCCGATTTTGAAAAAAAAAAAATTGTGCAACACTGCTAACAGCAGCCTCCACAGTACTGCACACGGATAGATGTGGCCCTAAGAAGGACCGTTGGGGTTCTTGAAGCCTACACTCACTCCTAACACTCTCCCTACAGCAGCTCCAACACAACAGCACTTTCCCTCAGCTAACTCACAAGGCATCTGAGGCGAGCCGCGGGAGGGGCCGACTTTTATACTCGGGTGACATCTGATCTCGCCAGCCACTCACTGCAGGGGGGTGATATAGGGCTTGAACGTCACAGGGGGAAGTTGTAATGCCTTCCCTGTCTTTCAATTGGCCAGAAAAGCGCGCTAACGTCTCAGAGAGGAAAGTGAAAGTAACCCGAACACCGCGTGGTGCTCGTTAAGAGTAACGAGCATCCCGAACACCCTAATATTCGCCCGAGCATCAAGCTCGGACGAGTACGTTCGCTCATCTCTATTTATTATCATACGTGAGCCTCCGCATGTTTTTTTTATTAGGAAGAGTCTGGAGTAATGCCCCCAGGTCTCTTCTCTCTGTGGCACGAAGGACACTGCTTTTAGACGTTGTAGGTCCCGCACCACCTGCTGGAGTGGGTGCAGTTGTTGTGCTGGACCTCTGGTGGTAATGTATCTTCTTTTGGGGAGGGATAACAGCTCGATTCGGTATCCCTGCTGCAGGATCTCCGGGATCCGCGGGCTCTTGCAAATTGAGGCCCATTGATCTGCGAAGCTCCGCAGCCTCGCTCCCACTGGGATGGCGTCAGGGCTTCTGCTTGGCTGGATCCCCCTGGTGAAGGTTGAAGATGAAGTTCCTCCCTCTGCCAACCTTGCCTTTGCCCCTATACGGTTCCGGCTGTTGTGCTGGGGCCCGGAAGAAGGTCTTCCCTTTACGCTGTTTCTCTTCCGGGAATCCCTTCTTTTTATCTGATGCCTTTTCTTGTCCAGATCCGGACCAAGAGGAACTGGCCGTGAAAGGGGAGCGAGCATAATTTATTTTTTGATGCCAGGTCACCCGACCATGACTTCAGCCACAGGACTCTTCTGGCAGAGTTGGCTAGGGCCGTTGTTTTTGCCGAGAGTTTCACCGACTCCGCCGCTGCGTCTGCCAGGAAATTGGTGGCCATATTTAGTATAGGGAGGGAATCTATAATTTGTTCCCTCGGTGTTTTGCTCGAGATATGCAGTTCCAGTTGCTCTAGCCATACCCCCAGGGTTCTAGCGACACACGTGGCTGCGACCCCTGGTCTGAGCGTACTGGCAGCTGCCTCCCAGGATCTTCTTAATAGGCCCTCCGCCTTCCGATCCATTGGGTCTCTCAGCTGTGTGGCGTCTTCAAAGGGCAAGGTTGTCCTCTTAGCCACCTTAGCCACTGGGACGTCCACTCTGGGTATTTCTTCCCAATTCGCGCATACCTCCTCCTCAAATGGATAGCGCCTCTTAACCCCCCTAGAGGAGAAGGATCCCATGTCGGGTTTCTTCCACTCCTTGTGTATTATCTTGGATATATTGTTGTGGACCGGGAAGGTATGCTTCCGCCTCTCCTCTAATCCCCCAAAGACCTCGTCTTGTATGGTGCGGGGTTCCTTGGGTTCTTCCATCTTTAGCGTGGCTCTAACGGATTTGATAAGTTCCGTTAGGTCTTCTCTGTGGAAGAGGTACTTTTTGTAGTCCTCTTCTTCTAAGGACTCCTCGAGCACCAGCTCTTCTGGTTCAGATCCCGAACTCTCTTCAGAGTGCTCCTCTGGGCTATACGCCTTTCTTCGGCGTTTCACCCCCGATGCCCCCTTTGGTGGCGTTTTAGGAGTCGTCAGGGCTGACCGTACTTCCTCTCGGACAAGCTTCCTGACGTCCTCAAGAAATCCCCCCGATTCCTCCTTGACCAGCTTGGCTATGCATGTTTTGCATAATGACCTCACATGTGAAGCCGGCAGTCTTGCGCCGCATTCTGCGCACTTTTATCGCTTTGCCTCTGGGAGGGGCATCCCTTTTATCCCCCTGGCAGATAAACAAAATTTTTGCATGTAAGGATGCAACATTCATAAATAACGTACACGAATATGCATGCCTTGTTTTGCCCCACTGGCTATTACGTTTCCCGCTGCGGCTGAACATTCCGCAACCTCTGGTGCTGGAGCACTCATCACTTGTTACTGGTGCTGCAGACACTCTTGGGGCAGCAAGCCAATACTCACTGAATGGCCTTTACTCGCTCAGCGCCATCTTCTCTCAGGTTCCTTTTAAATTTTTTGAATTTGGCGCCTTTCATTTTAAGCCCTGCCCCCTCTGAGCGCCGGCCGCGCTTGCTGCGATGACGTCATCGCGTTAGTCACATGGCGCGGTGCCCCACCCCCTTCTATGCTCGTTAAGGAGAAGCAGGAAGTGCTGCGCTCGGTCCTAAGCCGGCGCTGAGGAGAGCTGGAGCCCCGCTTTGAACCCCCCATGGGCCGCCGCGGGAGGAACCTGGCCCGGGGGAAACACCCCATGTGGCATCCCGGGAGTCGCTCTGCAGGAAGAGAGGAAAGGCTGGACCACTGCCCTCCCGCTGGTACGTTCTTCTGGCTGGCGTCTCCACCAGCCCCTCTCGGTGATCCTGCCTCCTGGCAGGACAGGAAAACACTGAGGAGGGGAGGACGGGGGGGGGGGGGGGGGGGGGGGGGTTAATCTCTCGTGTGTTCCTGTCCTATCAGGAGGAGGCGATCTCAAGTGGTGCTGTTGTGGAGACGACCTGGGAAATATAATATAGAATTCACTGAAAGGCCACACTTACAGATATACATGTGCTGTGCAGAAATGTAATATCTTGCTCCAGAGAAATGACATAGGAAACAAGCAATGCCATAGATAAATACAGGCTAGAAAAGAAATGCAAACCATTTCACTTTTACTAGAAGGCCTGTTCTGTACTATCTATGATTTAAGCATTTCAATGTCCTTATATGCTTCCTGTTTCTCTTGAGTATAAGAATTAATAGATTGTGTGAAATTAGGTTTTTTATCTTATCTTCAGAGGGAGGATAAAGGAAATAAATGTTAGGGTGTAACATGAACTGTACCCATAGATGATTTAATGAACTGGCCTATTGTTGTCAGGGGTTAAGCATAAATGGTCACTTCTACTCTTATTCAGCACTTTTAAAACCGATAAATTATTTCTACCATAAAAAGTTTAAAGAGGCACTAACTTATCAGACAACATGTGCTCATCTACTAGCTTGTGTTAGTCTCATCATTTCCGTAATATACTTGCATTAAAAAAGTGGCTGCTTTATCACTGTAAATTACATTTAAAGTGGCTGCCACTAGGGGTCTCCCTTCCAGCTTCTCTACAATGCACTCTGTGGTTAGGTACTTCCTTAGTAACTAGGACACAATGATGTTTCCATAGCAACAGGGGGAGGGTCTATCTCAACAGGCAGCTCCCATGCACTGAGAGGCTGCAGGCTGACAGGTCTGCAGACACTGTGACAATAATCTCCACAGTCTTTGCCTTTCCTGCTGTTACAGTAGCTTTGTGTCTCTGTGTATGCACACATTACACATGCACATAAATATTACATTGGGTTTACTAACCATTTGGCCAGAATGTGTCTAAAAGCCTGATTGTCCAGGGAAAGCAGATTGTGGGTAGGGGAGGCATTTAGATACTGGCTCCCTGATGATTGGACTACAGAAAGTGAAATGCAGCATGGGCAGTAAGGACAAGGAAGTGAGGACAAAATACTAGGCTTGCTATAGGCCCCCTCCCTGAAAGTGGATTACAAACAGCAGTGCAACAGAAAAATGGGAAAGACCACCTGAAATCAACACTGAAAATCAAGACATGAAACAGGGTGCAAACCACAGCAAATGAGCAGTTGATGGAGAACCTGTTGTGTTTTAGAAAATCTGTTGGACTTTTAAGAACGACCAAATAGAGAAACTACAAGAAAAGAACTATAAATCCTAGTAATTTGTCATTTAATATCCATCTCTTCTTTGATACTATTCTGCCTAATGTTGCAATCCCAACTGCAAAATGTATATAGACTTCTTAAATAGTTGTCTCAGGTGATTAGTCCACTAACTTTCCTTCTTCTGACAAAGACAACTGGCTACAGAAGAAGCCTCTTCCACTATTCTAAGGGAAATCAGAAATGGCAAGCCCAGCTCCTTGCCTTATGCTCAACTCATCAGCTATCTGGCAACTGGAAGTGGTAGAGATGAGGAAGAATGTAACACCTGTGTTCTCTGCAACATTGTTACAACCCTGCTTGTTGCAGGAACATGCAGAAAATCCTGCAGACTAACAAAATGTATCGACCCATTTAGTTTTCTAATTAATTTCTATGCTTGGTATTCTTTCAACTTAAAGGGGTTGTCCCGCGCCGAAACGGGGTTTTTTTTTTTTAAACCCCCCCCCCCCCGTTCGGCGCGAGACAACCCCGATGCAGGGGTTAAAAAAAACCACCCGCACAGCGCTTACCTGAATCCCGGCGGTCCGGCGTCTTCATACTCACCTGCTGAAGATGGCCGCCGGGATCCTCTGTCTTCATGGACCGCAGGGCTTCTGTGCGGTCCATTGCCGATTCCAGCCTCCTGATTGGCTGGAATCGGCACGTGACGGGGCGGAGCTACACGGAGCCGGCATCCTGCACGAGCGATCCCATTCATAAAAGAAGAAGACCCGGACTGCGCAAGCGCGGCTAATTTGGCCATCGGAGGGCGAAAATTAGTCGGCACCATGGAGACGAGGACGCCAGCAACGGAGCAGGTAAGTATAAAACTTTTTATAACTTCTGTATGGCTCATAATTAATGCACAATGTACATTACAAAGTGCATTAATATGGCCATACAGAAGTGTATAGACCCACTTGCTGCCTCGGGACAACCCCTTTAATGCATTGAGTGAATCACTTGACTGTGAACAGAAGACTTCATTTTGCCCTTTTCTAATATAGCTAAAAGTAACATTTCAGAATGACTCTTCAATAACGTACTGAATGTTCTGGTGTTGAGAACCATGTGGGTGTTATTCTCATAGCATTCATAGGTATAACAGAGGATAGAAAATATGTTGTTTCATGGAATGCTGAATTTAAAAAAAAGTGTTATGTAACAAATTGGCGATCACTCCAAATGGAAAGGATATGGGCAGCATATGCAACATTAGCATTTTGAAAACAACATTCAATAAGACACCATGTTCACTTGTATGTATAAACATTGTGATTCTTTGTTTCATAATGCCTTCTGATAAATATCCCAAGAAGAATTTTGCAGCTGAACACACTTTTTCCCATCCTGCCCTGCTCACATGAAGAGTGGCATCAATACACATTGGGTCTTTTCATGCCTGTGCAATACAATGCACTCAAGGATTTTCTTCCCACCTTTCTGTCTGCCCACGAGCACCCACAATATACCAGATATCAACATTTGTATCTTCACGTAGATTCTGCATGCAAGACAGCCCCTGCTTCTACAAAGCTTGCCCAATATTGTTGTATTGAAAAAGGGTGCCAGGAAGTTTGTTGTCCCTTTTGAGTTTTCAACATTTGTATAATATTTTACATATTAAAACTTTCTTCAGTTTTACAGCTTTAACTTTTGATGTTTTATACTTGAATTTTGTTCCACCGTGATTAGTCACAGTAATCTTCACACCCGGATTCATTAGAGCTTGACACCATCTCACTCAAATACTAATTTACAATGTTGTATTTAAGAAGATCCTGTAATTCGCTGGCTTGTTTTAATGGCATTAATGGAGCTCAGAAAAGGTACAATATAAATGTGAGAACATTTCTTTTATGTTGATAGAAGGTAGGATGAAATCTTTTGTCATTGGAGAATGTGACCGGGTATATTTTATATAACGTGACATAGAAAGGACTTTATTTAGGGCAAGCAGTTGTCGCTCTAGAAAATAAATGGTGTCTAATTGGCTGCTGTGGACAACCTGCTCCTCTCTATAAGAACAATATATACTTTACATCCCAGTGTTTTGCATGTTTGGATGTTCTGGCCTCCTTCTCACCTGTTATCTACTTCATGTATTGCAAAAAAAACATAGTTATTCAGCACCTTCTACAATAAGTGAAATATACAATACTGTGCAAAAGTTTTAGGCGTGGAGAAAATGCTGGAAAGTAAAAATGTACTTCAGAAATAAAAGGCGTCTGATTGGCTCCAAAAATTTTTTTTGCAGCAGGACAGCAACCCCAAACATAAAGTCAATGTCATTAAAGGTGTTTTCCAGGGAGAATACTATTGATGACCTATCCACTCTGGACCCCGACCGATCACTGAGCGGGTGCATGCTGTGAGTGATGAAAATAGACAGAGATCGGAGCAGAAGTCTCTGCACCAACCTCTGTGGAGTGGCCAGCGCTTGTAACTGCATGCACAGCTCCCATTGATTTCGATTTAATAAAAAGTGCTGGCTACTTCAGAGGTCAGAACAGAGACTTCCACTCCGTGTATTTGTGGAGCAGACAGCATACGCCTGCTCAGCTGATCGGTCAGGGTCCCAACCGACAGACCCCAGCTGATTAACTATTGATAACCTATCCTAAGGATAGATTCTCTCAGGAAAACCTCTTTAAGTGCTATCTTCAGCTGAAAGAAGAACAAGAGGTACTAGACGTCATGTTATAGCCCCCACAGAGCCCTGATCTCAATGTCATCAAATCTGTCTGGGATTACATGGAGAGATAGAAAGATTTAAGCAAGCCAACATCTACAGAAGATCTGTGGTTAGTTCTCCAGGATGTTTAGAACAACCTCCGTGCCGAGTTCCTTCAAAAACTGTGTACAAGTGTACCTAGAAGAATTGATGCTGTTGTGAAGGCAAAGCGAGGTCACACCAAATATTGATGCAATTTAGATTTTTTTTTTGTTCATTTACTTTGCATTTTTTAGTTGACAAAAATAAACTATCAATACTTCTATTTTTGAAATCATTCTTACTTTGCAGCGTTTTTCCACATCTACACAGGATGTATGTGTTAAGGCAAATATTCTGTAGATGCAATGCAAAAGCCAACAAGCAGAAAAGATGAAGCAGCACTATGTACACACAGTTATTAATAAACCTACACACCTCCCAACATTTAGATCCTCTTTGCTGCACACTGAATACCCATTTTTATGTACAATTTGATACGAGCAAATATGAAAAAGATTGTAAGAACAAACAATAAAATACAACAGAAGTACCAAAAATGAAACAACGGAGAATCTAAAACTGTTTGGTCATCATTCTGGCCAAAACATATAGTCCTAAGGTCTGTTCACACCACTTTTTGATCCTTCCTCTGAAGTATACGTTGGGAAACTCATGGAAAAGACCGGAGCAAGGAATTACTGGAGCAATTACCCTTCAAGGTCCCTGGAGACCAACATCACACCTGCAGCTTAAGCCGCATGCAGGGCAAAGTCATGAGCCATGGTGTGTTCTAGGTAATGAGATAGCACAGGTTCACAGGCCGTCATACTCCCCCCTGGTAGGTGGAGCACCAGCGGCTGCTGAAAGCTTTATAACTAGAGATGAGCGAGCACCAAAATGCTCGGGTGCTCGTTACTCGGGACGAACTTTTCGCGATGCTCGAGGGTTCGTTTCGAATAACGAACCCCATTGAAGTCAATGGGCGACCCGAGCATTTTTGTATTTCGCCGATGCTCGCTAAGGTTTTCATGTGTGAAAATCTGGGCAATTCAAGAAAGTGATGGGAACGACACAGCAACGGATAGGGCAGGCGAGGGGCTACATGTTGGGCTGCATCTCAAGTTCACAGGTCCCACAATTAAGCCACAATAGCGGCAAGAGTGGGACCCCCCCTCCCAAAAACTTTTACTTCTGAAAAGCCCTCATTAGCATGGCATACCTTTGCTAAGCACCACACTAGCTACAACAAAGCACAATCACTGCCTGGATGACACTCCGCTGCCACTTCTCCTGGGTTACATGCTGCCCAACCCCCCCCCCCCCCCCGCACGACGCAGTGTCCACAGCGCACAACAAACTGTCCCTGCGCAGCCTTCAGCTGCCCTCATGCCACACCACCCTCATGTCTATTTATAAGTGCGTCTGCCATGAGGAGGAACCGCAGGCACACACTGCAGAGGGGTTGGCACGGCTAGGCAGCGACCCTCTTTAGAAGTGGTGGGGCGATAGCCCACAATGCTGTACAGAAGCAATGAGAAATAGAATCCTGTGCCACCGCCATCAGGAGCTGCACACGTGGGCATAGCAATGGGGAACCTATGTGCCACACACTATTCATTCTGTCAAGGTGTCTGCATGCCCCAGTCAGACTGGTAATATGTACCTTAACAGTAACCGCGTTGGTGGTAATGTGGTGGTGACTGCGGACCTAGTAGCGCGGTTTTATTTTGTTGGTTTTCGGAATGTGGCCAGGATTAAGTGGGCCGTGGCGGGGGGATGGTGGGGGGGCTCTCTTGTAGTGTCGGTAAAGATGAAATTCTTGGACTGCCACCAGACGAACCAATGCAAAGGCATTTGCCAAGAATGTTTTCCCTGTTGGAGGAGGAGGGGGATGTTTTTGAGGCACTACGTGTCCTCTCCACGTGTCCGTGGTTATATGCACCTTAACAGTAACCGCGTTGGTGGGAAATGGCCTCGCCGCCATCATGTCTTTGGGAAGCCTCTGTTTCCACACCCCAGAGACATACCATTAGCAGCGGTATAGGCAGAGCCCATAATTCGTAACATTTCAGCCGTAGCATTAGGACAGGCCCCACTAACATATCACTAGCAGCATTATAGGAGGAGCGCAGTCTTCGTTCCATGTCAGCAATAGTAGCACTCAAGACAGGCCCCAGTAACAATTCCGAAGCAGCAGTATAGCGGGAGCGCAGTCTTCGTTCCATGTCAGTAATAGTAGCACTCAAGACAGGCCCCAGTAACAATTCCGAAGCAGCAGTATAGTGGGAGCGCAGTCTTAGTTCCATTTCAGTAGCTGCAGTATAGCCAAGGCCCAAGTTACATTTGTGTAGCTAAAGTGTAGGCCAACCCCACACACACTTCTGTACCATGAGTGCAGGCGAAGAACATACAAATTGCTATGATTACACTGTAGGTGAGGGCCCCAAAAAATTGGTGTACCAACAGTACTAATGTACCTCAGTAAAAATTGGCCATGCCCAACCAAGATGGCAGGTGAAACCCATTAGTCGCTTTGGTTAATGTGGCTCAAGTGGTAACTAGGCCTGGAGGCAGCCCAGTTTAACGAAAAATTGGTTCAAGTTAAAGTTTCAACGCTTTTAAGAGCATTGAAACATATAAAAATTGTTTAGAAAAATTAGATGAGTGAGCCTTGTGGTCCTAAGAAAAATTGCCCTTTCAGCGTGATTACGTGAGGTTTCAGGAGGAGGAGCAGGAGGAGGAGGAGGAATATTAGACACAGATTGATGAAGCAGAAATGTCCCCGTTTTGGATGGTGAGAGAGAACGTAGCTTCCATCCGCGGGTGCAGCCTACGTATTGCTTACGTATCGCTGCTGTCCGCTGGTGGAGAACAGAAGTCTGGGGAAATCCAGGCTTTGTTCATCTTGATGAGTGTTAGCCTGTCGGCACTGTCGGTTGACAGGCGGGTACGCTTATCTGTGATGATTCCCCCAGCCGCACTAAACACCCTCTCCGACAAGACGCTAGCCGCAGGACAAGCAAGCACCTCCAGAGCATACAGCGCTAGTTCAGGCCACGTGTCCAGCTTCGACACCCAGTAGTTGTAGGTGGCAGAGGCGTCACGGAGGACGGTCGTGCGATCGGCTACGTACTCCCTCACCATCCTTTTACAGTGCTCCCGCCGACTCAGCCTTGACTGGGGAGCGGTGACACAGTCTTGGTGGGGAGCCATAAAGCTGTCCAGGCCCTTAAAGACTGTTGCACTGCCTGGGCTGTACATGCTGCTCGATCTCCGCACCTCCCCTGCTACCTGGCCCTCGGAACTGCGCCTTCTGCCACTAGCGCTGTCGGATGGGAATTTTACCATCAGCTTGTCCGCCAGGGTCCTGTGGTATAGCAACACTCTGGAACCCCTTTCCTCTTTGGGAATGAGAGTGGGAAGGTTCTCCTTATAGCGTGGGTCGAGCAGTGTGTACACCCAGTAATCCGTAGTGGCCAGAATGCGTGCAACGCGAGGGTCACGAGAAAGGCATCCTAACATGAAGTCAGCCATGTGTGCCAGGGTACCCGTACGCAACACATGGCTGTCTTCACTAGGAAGATCACTTTCAGGATCCTCCTCCTCCTCCTCCTCATCCTCCTCAGGCCATACACGCTGAAAGGATGACAGGCAAGCAGCAGGGGCACCGTCAGCAGTGGGCCAAGCTGTCTCTTCCCCCTCCTCCTCATCCTCCTCATGCTCCTCCTCCTCCTCCTCCTGAATGCGCTGAGATATAGACAGGAGGGTGCTCTGACTATCCAGCGACATACTGTCTTCCCCCGCCTCCGTTTCCGAGCGCAAAGCGGCTGCCTTTATGGTTTGCAGGGAACTTCTCAAGATGCATAGCAGAGGAATGGTGACGCTAATGATTGCAGCATCGCCGCTCACCACCTGGGTAGACTGCTCAAAGTTTCCAAGGACCTCGCAGATGTCTGCCAACCAGGCCCACTCTTCTGAAAATAATTGAGGAGGCTGACTCCCACTGCGCCGCCCATGTTGAAGTTGGTATTCCACGATAGCTCTACGCTGCTCATAGAGCCTGGCCAACATGTGGAGCGTAGAGTTCCACCGTGTGGGCACGTCGCACAGCAGTCGGTGCACTGGCAGATTAAAGCGATGTTGCAGGGTGCGCAGGGTGGCAGCGTCCGTGTGGGACTTGCGGAAATGTGCGCAGAGCCGGCGCACCTTTACGAGCAGGTCTGACAAGCGTGGGTAGCTTTTCAGAAAGCGCTGAACCACCAAATTAAAGACGTGGGCCAGGCATGGCATGTGCGTGAGGCTGCCGAGCTGCAGAGCCGCCACCAGGTTACGGCCGTTGTCACACACGACCATGCCCGGTTGGAGGCTCAGCGGCGCAAGCCAGCGGTCGGTCTGCTCTGTCAGACCCTGCAGCAGTTCGTGGGCCGTGTGCCTCCTATCTCCTAAGCTGAGTAGTTTCAGCACGGCCTGCTGACGCTTGCCCACTGCTGTGCTGCCACGCTGCGCGACACCGACTGCTGGCGACGTCCTGCTGCTGCTGACACATCTAGATTGCGAGACAGAGGTTGAGGAGGAGGAGGAGGAGGAGGGTGCTTTAGTGGAGGAAGCATACACCGCCGCAGATACCACCACCGAGCTGGGGCCCGCAATTCTGGGGGTGGGTAGGACGTGAGCGGTCCCAGGCTCTGACTCTGTCCCAGCCTCCACTAAATTCACCCAATGTGCCGTCAGGGAGATGTAGTGGCCCTGCCCGCTCGTGCTTGTCCACGTGTCCGTAGTTAAGTGGACCTTGCCACTAACCGCATTGGTGAGGGCGCGTACAATGTTGCGGGAGACGTGGTCATGCAGGGCTGGGACGGCACATCGGGAAAAGTAGTGGCGACTGGGAACTGAGTAGCGCGGGGCCGCCGCCGCCATCATAGCTTTGAAAGCCTCCGTTTCCACAACCCTATACGGCAGCATCTCAAGGCTGATAAATTTTGCTATGTGAACGGTTAACGATTGAGCGTGCGGGTGCGTGGCGGCGTACTTGCGCTCCAACAGTTGCGCTAGTGACGGCTGGACGGTGCGCTGAACTACACTGGTGGATGGGGCCGAGGACAGCGGAGGTGAGGGTGTCGGTGCAGGCCATGAGACGGTAGTGTCTGTGTCCTGAGAGGGGGGTTGGATCTCAGTGGCAGGTTGGGGCACAGGGGGAGAGGCAGCGGTGCAAACCGGAGGCGGTGAACGGCCTTCGTCCCACCTTGTGGGGTGCTTGGCCATCATATGTCTGCGCATGCTGGTGGTGGTGAGGCTGTTGGTGGTGGCTCCCCGGCTGATCTTGGCGCGACAAAGGTTGCACACCACTGTTCGTCGGTCGTCAGGCGTCTCTGTGAAAAACTGCCAGACCTTAGAGCACCTCGGCCTCTGCAGGGTGGCATGGCGCGAGGGTGCGCTTTGGGAAACAGTTGGTGGATTATTCGGTCTGGCCCTGCCTCTACCCCTGGCCACCGCACTGCCTCTTGCAACCTGCCCTGCTGCTGCCCGTGCCTCCCCCTCTGAAGACATGTCCTGTGTAGGCGTTGCACACCAGGTGGGGTCAGTCACCTCATCGTCCTGCTGCTCTTCCTCCGAATCCTCTGTGCGCTCCTCCCTCGGACTTACTGCCCTTACTACTACCTCACTGCAAGACAACTGTGTCTCATCGTCATTGTCCTCCTCACCCACAGAAAGTTCTTGAGACAGTTGGCGGAAGTCCCCAGCCTCATCCCCCGGACCCCGGGAACTTTCCAATGGTTGTGCATCAGTGACGATAAACTCCTCTGGTGGGAGAGGAACCACTGCTGCCCAATCTGAGCAGGGGCCCGAGAACAGTTCCTGGGAGTCTTCCCGCTCCTGAGCATGTGTCATTGTAGTGGAGTGAGGAGGCTGGGAGGAAGGAGGAGCAGCAGACAGAGGATTCGGATTTGCAGCAGTGGACGGTGCAGAACTGTGGCTGGACGATAGGTTGCTCGAAGCACTTTCTGCCATCCAGGACAGGACCTGCTCACACTGCTCATTTTCTAATAAAGGTCTCCCGCGTGGACCCATTAATTGGGCGATGAATGTGGGGACGCCAGAAACGTGCCTCTCTCCTAATCGCGCAGCAGTCGGCTGCGACACACCTGGATCAGGAGCTCGGCCTGTGCCCACACCCTCACTTGGCCCTCCGCGTCCTCGGCCGCGTCCACGTCCTCTAGGCCTACCCCTACCCCTCAGCATGCTGTATTACCAGTGATTTGATTTCACAGGCAGGAAATTAATTGGCGCAAGCCTGCAGGCCAAATATAATTTTTTAACTTTTTTTAAAAAGGAAAGTCCCACTGCCTCTAGTGAATGAATAATAAGTTTAATAACTGTGTTCCGGCCCTGCAAAAGTGTCACAGAACTTTACTGTTGCAGAGTTATTAACTGTGGCAGAGCAGGTATTTCCCAGGCAGGAAAGAAATTGGCGCAAGGCTGCACTCAACCGTAGCTGGTTGCGTCAGATTTTTTTACATTCTCCACGCAGCACACACGTACCCAGAGCCCTGACGGCTGTCAGAGGCAGGGCAAATATACTTTTTTCCCTTTTGTTTAAAAGGAAAGGCCCACTGCCTCTAGTGAATGAATAATAAGTTTAATAACTGTGTTGCGGCCCTGCAAAAGTGTCACAGAACTTTACTGTTGCAGAGTTATTAACTGTGGCAGAGCAGGTATTTCCCAGGCAGGAAAGAAATTGGCGCAAGGCTGCACTCAACCGTAGCTGGTTGCATCTGATTTTTTTACGTTCTCCACGCAGCACACACGTACACAGAGCCCTTAGGACTGACAGAGGCAGGGCAAATATACTTTTTTCCCTTTTGTTTAAAAGGAAAGGCCCACTGTGCCTATTCAATGACTAATAACTGTGTTGTGGCCCTGCCTACACAATTCTGTGCCTGTAGTATCAATGCAGGGTGCAATGCTCTGCACCGCCGATTTTGAGAAAGAAAAAAAAAGCAACACAGCTAACAGCAGCCTGCACAGTACTCCACACAGTTAAATGTGGCCCTAGAAAGGACCGTTGAGGTTCTTGAAGGCTACACTCACTCCTAACACTCTCCCTGCCTAAGCACCACTTCTGTCCCTAATACCGGGTGCAATGCTCTGCACTGCCGATTTTGAGAAAAAAAATAAATTTCTCCACTGCTAACAGCAGCCTGAACACACGTAGATGTGGCCCTAAGAAGGACCGTTGGGGTTCTTGAAGCCTACACTCACTAGAAACACTCTCCCTACAGCAACTCCAATAGAACAGCACTATCCCTCAGCTAACTCACAAGGCATGTGTGGCGAGCCGCGGGAGGGGCCGATTTTTATACTCGGGTGACATCAGATCTCCCCAGCCACTCACAGCAGGGGGGTGGTATAGGGCTTGAACGTCACAGGGGGAAGTTGTAATGCCTTCCCTGTCTTTCAATTGGCCAGAAAAGCGCGCTAACGTCTCAGAGAGGAAACTGAAAGTAACCGGAACACCGCGCATCCCGAACACCCTAATATTCACACGAATATCAAGCTCGGACGAGTACGTTCGCTCATCTCTATTTATAACCCCAAACAAAATTGAGATTATTCAATTTGCTAGCAATATTACTTTAAAGTGGATTTCTAGACATAACTTGAAAATAGTTATATGTAAGTTAATCACAAGTTAGAGAACTAGCAAAAATGCTATGCCTTCACTTAAAAAAATAATGGGAGAAATGTATTATTACTAGAGATGAGCGATTTCATCCTCTCCTCCCTACATGTTTAGCGGTTTTTTAGCCAATGAACATACAGGGAAGGCTTTGGCACCTCCTGCTATGATGTGCCAACCCTGTGCATGTCTATAGCAGTGATTTGCTGGCCGGATCAGGTGACCTTGGATCATAAAAACTCACACGGAGGCTGGATTAGCTGAGGGACAGAGCTGCTGTGAATGAGGGAGAGCGTTACTGTAGGTTAGAAGGAGCGTTTAGGCAGGGAATCCATCTTCAAAGAACCCAACAGTCCTTTTTAGGACTACAACTCCACTTTTGTGCACCATCAGTTTGGCTGCCTGGGACCAGTAGTCCAGACAAAGCATTCACAAGCATCCCGGCTGTATACTGCATACTGTTACCGATTCTATACAGTATACTGCTACTGGTGTACACAGACTATATAGGAACTTACAAAACTCCTCTCATTTTTCATTTTTTTTATTTGTTTTTGGCGGAAGCATTTTCATAATAGGCCCAAGTCTGTGTCCTGTTGATCCACACTATATAACAAGACTGTACACATTTTACACTGTCTATTTTTGGCTTAAAGCCTACGCAAAACACCCTTAGTGTGTGTCCTCTCGATCTGCACTATATAACAAGACTGTACTCATTTTACACTGTCTACTTTTGGCTTAGAGCATGCACAGAATGCCTCTCAGGTTGCGTAGCATTTTGACGCAGTGCATTATATAACAGAATCAACACTAGGGGTAAGGGTCGAGGACGTGGACGTGGGCGTCCGAATGAGGGTGTGGGCAGAGGCCGAGCTCCTGGGTGGGGAGAAACAGTGCCTGCTGCTGAGGGAGAAGTAAAAAGCCGCATATCTACGCTCCCTAGCTTCATCTCACAGTTAGCAGGTCCGCCATTATTAAAACCACAAAAGTGCGATCAGGTGATGACGTGGATAGCGGATAACGCGTCTAGTAATTTATCCACCACTCAGTCTTCCACACAGTCGACTCATGCTAGCCAAGTAACTGGACCTGTGAATCCTCACGCTGATCTTCCTTCCTCCCAACCTGGTCACTCCAGGAAAAGGAGAGATTCAGAACTGGCATACTCACAGGAACTGTTCTCAGGTCCCTTCCCTGAGTTGCAAACAACGGTACATGAGCCACCTGAGGAGTTTGTCGTGACCGATGCCCAAAATTTGGACCTTTCACAGTCTCAGGGACTTTCAAGTAGTGTCTCAAGAGGTATTTGTTGATGATGATGATGATAAGACACAGTTGTCTGTCAGGGAGGTTGTTGTTTGGGCAGTAAGTCTGAGGGAGGAGCAGACTGAGGATTCAGAGGAAGAGCTGGGGGATGATGAGGTGACTGACCCGACCTGGGTTGCTAAGCCTATTGAAGACAGTGCTTCAGAGGGGAGGAGGCAAATGCAGCACTAGAACAGGTTGGAAGAGGCAGTGAGGTGGCCAGAGGGAGAAGCAGGGCCAGAGCAAGTAATCCCCAAACTGTTCCCCACAGCAACTCCTCGCGGTAAGCTCCCGTGCAGAGGGTTAGGTGTTTGCAGGTCTGAAGGTTTTTTAATGAGAGCACGGACGACCAACGAACAGTGGTGTGCAACCTGTGCTGCACCAAGATCAGCAGGCGAGCCACCACTACCAGCCTGACCACCACCAGCATGGGCAGGCATATGATAGCCAAGCACCCAACGAGGTGGAACAAAGGCTATTAACTGCCTGTGGGTCATACCACTGCCTCTTCCACTGTGTCACATGCTGGCACTGAGATGCAATCCCCCTCCCAGGATGCAGGCACGAGTGTCTCCTGCCCTGCACTCACCCCTTCACCTGCACGGTCCTCCACTGCCTCCACCAATATGTCCCAGTGCAGCGTTCAGCTGTCCATAACACAAATATTAGAGCGCAAGCGCAAATATACAGCCACCCACCCACATGCACAATCACTAAACGTGCATATCTCCAAACTGCTGAGCCTGGAGATGCTGCCATATTGGCTGGTAGAAACTAAGGCTTTCTGCAACCTCATGGCGGCAGCCATCCCTCGCTACTTGGTCCCCAGTTGCCACTATTTTTCCTGCTGCGCCATCCCTGCCGTACACCAGCATGTGTCACGGAATATCAACAGTGCCCTCACCAATGCGGTTACTGGGAAAGTCCACTTAACCACCGACACGTGGACAGGTGCTGGCGGGCAGGAACATTACATCTCCCTGACGGCACATTGGGTTAACCTGGTGGAGGCTGGGACCGAGTCTGACCCTGGGTCCGCTCACGTGCTACCCACACCAAGGATTGTGGGTCCTACCTCAGTCTTGGTTTCTCTGGCTTATTATGCCACCTCCTCCACCCCCACCCCCTCCTCCTCCACCTCTCCATTACCATGTGTGTGCACATCGCCTTCGGTCGGTAGCTGGAGGCACTGCAGCCCTGCCGTGGGGAAGCGTCAACAGGCCGTGCTGAAACTCCTGAGCTTAGGTGACAAGAGGCACACCACCCAAGAGCTGTTACAGGGCTTGACAGAGCAGACAGATCTGTGGCTTTCACCGCTGAACCTCCAACCAGGCTTGGTCGTGTGTGACTATGGGTGTAACCTGGTGGCGGCTCTGCATCTTGGCAGACTAACACATGTGCCATGCCTGGCCCACATGTTCAATCTGGAGGTTCAGCGCTTTCTTAAAAACTACCCCAATTTGTCTGAGCTGCTCAGCAAGCTGCGTCGCGTGTGTGCACATTTCAGAAAGTTTACCACAGATGCTGCAACCCTCAGGACACTGCAACATTGCTTCCAGCTGCCAATTCACAGACTGTTGTGCGACGTGCCCACGCGCTGGAATTTAAATTTGCACATGTTGGCCAGGGTTTACGAGCAGCGTAGAGCCATTGGTGAATTCCAGCTGCAACATGGCCATCGGAGTGGTAGTCAGTCTCTGCAGTTCTTCACAGAGGAGTGGGCATGGATGTCTGACATCTGTCAGGTGTTAGGAAACATAGCCAACCATACCAACGTCCTCCGTGATCCCTCTGCTTCATACAACTATTGGGTGTCAAAGCTGGACACGTGGCACGAACTTGCGCTGTACACCTTGGATGTGCTGGCCTGCCCTGCCGCTAGTGTGTTATCAGAGAGGGTGTTTAGTGCTGCTGGGGGGATTATCACGGATAAGCATACCCACCTGTCAACTGACAGTGCCGACAGGCTTACACTTATTAAGATGAACAAAGCCTGGATTTCCCCAGACTTCTCTTCTCCACCGGTGGAAACCAGCTTAACATAAAGTATCTTTAAGCTGGAACTGGAATACCATGCACCCTCTATCACCCCAAAAAATGGTAGAAGTAGCTTGGTCTATCCTTCTCTGATCTTCCTCCTCCTCCTCCTAAACAAGCATGTCAGCACGCTGAACAGCCAATTCTTGAGAGGGACAAAAGGCTCTTTTTTTCGGAGGGCTGCCTCCAGGCTCTGTCAAAACAATTTTTTTCTGAGGGCTGCCTCCAGGTTTTCGACCCCAATTGTGAAGAGGTTCACCACCAGTGTTCAGCAAACAAGCTAGTTCCAGCTTCATATGTCCACAGAGTCCACAAATGTATCCCAGTGCAGTGTCCAGCTATCTGACACAGAGACAGAATGAATTGTCCTGGTTTGGCCACTCTTATTTCTTTATAGTACATGCTGTCTTTCCCTGGTGCACTGGTTAAATAGCCCCTCGGTGAGAAGCAGGGGCTGGGACAGACGGTAGCTTGCCTGTCAGTGAACGGCCACCTGAATCCCATTAAGCAAGTACGAGCTGTCACTCAAAAAATCTTTCTGGTTTTTACCTGCACTATCGGTAAACAAATCTTTCAAGGGTGCACCTATACTCTTGGTAAACAAATCCTTTTAGGGGTTCACCTATACTCTAGCTAAGATGTGCCAGCGCGTATGCCTTGCTGATTATGGTCTGACCCAACTAAATTGTTAGGGGCGGTGACCACCAGGCTCTTGCCCACAATTTGGCTTAATAGTGAGACCTGGGAGTCTCAGATGCATCCATGCATGCATGCTGCCCCTGCTGTTCCCTATCCATTTCTGTGGTGTTTCCATCACTTTCTGATGTTTCAGGTGAATCACACACCCTCCCCTATGCAGAGCATGGGTCACCTTGAAAAATGATCGAGTCTCCCATTGACTTTAATGGGGTTCGTTACTCAAAACAAGCTCTCGAGCATTACAAAAAGTTCGTCTCGAGTAACGAGCACCCGAGCATTTTGGTGCTCGCTCATCTCTAATTATTACTCTTTCCCAGTGTTTTCGCCATTGGCAATATGTGTCAATTTTTATCTTATACTGACCTTAGATAGGGAATACCTGATGTAATGGGCTATTTCCTGGGAGGAAAAATGGATGCGTGATTTTACCTGCATTATCCAACCTTTCTACTGACTTCACTTAGGGCTCCTGTCCACAGGTGAATGCTCACTGCATTCCCTGCATTGCTATGGAAAGCGCAGCCCCCCTGTCTACAAGCAGAGAATCATACCGATACTCCACTCGCGGCTGGCAATTCGCAGCATGGTGTGATAGGCTGACCCCGGAGATCTGCCTGCAGACCCCTGCTCCCGGGTGGCAGCACCTGCAGCGGAGATCTGGGATTTCGCAACGCCCATGGACAGGCAGCCTTAGGGTTAAGATATTCAGCTGCTACTAAGACAAAGGGACCCTGTCACCATCTTTTTGCACCCCTCTCTGAGGGCAGTACAAGGTAGTGACAGTGATACTGATTACAGTGATATGTCTGCTGTGTGGATCCGTGCAGTAGGTTTTGAGAAACTTGCCTTTTATCAGTAGCAACACACACATGGAGGACTACAAGAAGTAGTCGTAGATATTCATGAGTTGCAGGCTAGTTACACCCACTTCGACTTCTAGCCATTGATTGACAACTAACTCTCTGCTCATTACTGTGCATGGAGAGAGCTGTCAATCATTGGCAGGAGGGCGGGCAGGGTGTGGCTAGTCTGCAGCTCATAAACATGTAAGTCTAGTTCCCTGTATGGCTGCTACTAATTAATGCAAGTTTCTCCCAAACTCCTGCATAGATACACACAGCAGAGGCATCTCTGCAATCAGCATGACAGGCACTACCTTGTGGTGTTCTCAGTGAGGACTGTGAAAAGATGGTGATAGATTCCCTTTCCACTCTAATAACTGACCTGTTCCGAGATCATAAAAATTCCTCCACAGCTCCGATGTTGGAACAGGTCAGCCACTGCAGTGCAGGAGTGCATCTGCACCCGCTCGTCAGACACATCGGGTGCAGATGCACTCCTGCACTAATCCCCACTGAGGACCATCGAGGAGAAACAGAAAGATACAACAAAAACTATGTAAGGACAGCGCCCACAGGGAGTATTAAATAAATATAGCCCCTTTGACTAGATAAATAAGATGTGAACTTACCCGGTGTTTAGCAGGACCCTGATTAGGGACCCACTAACACCCCATATCCATGTAAGCTTTAATAACAATGATTGAATAATCAATCCTCCTCCAGAGATCCTCTTTATCCTGTCAGGCTAGGGACTAGGAGAGCCAGCAGTTTCTATAAGCCGTATCCTTGCAGGGATCCGTACACAAACAATGAGAGAAAATAGGAAAAAAGGAGCTGCGCTCCTTAAGGAAAATATCCTCTGGTATCGATAATAGATATAACCTCCGTTTATTCCGTACAACGCGTTTCGTCACTAGGACTTTATCAACGGAGGTTATATCTATTATCGATACCAGAGGATATTTTCCTTAAGGAGCGCAGTTCCTTTTTTCCTATTTTCTCTCATTGAGAAGAAAGCAGAAAGGGTTTTTAATAGAGATGAGCGAGCAAGCTCGGATAAGGCAGTTACTCGATCGAGCATCGCTCTTATCGAGTAACTGCTCACTGGTCCGAGCAGGCTCGGGGGGATGGTGGCGGGTGTTAGCGGGGGGTAGAGAGAGATCTCACTCACTCTCCCCCCGCTGCCCCCTCCTCCTTTGAGCCTGCTCAGACCAATATGCAGTTACTCAAGAAGAGTGATGCTCGCTCGAGTAACTGCTTTATCTGAGCGTGCTCACTCATCTCTAGTTTTTAACCTTTTTTGCCTTCTCCTTTACACATTACATAGCGCTGATTTAGCGCTATGTAATGCAGAGAGAATGCAGAAGAAACACTTCCGCATTTCGTCTGGTGACCATGTGACCGCCGGGTGCCTCCTGACCTCAGCTGTCACTCACAGCTGAGGTCGGGAGGCTGAAGAGAGAATGCAAAACTGTTACTTCTGCATTCCGCCCCGGGGATCATGTGACCGCCGACACCCTCCTGATCTTGGCTATCAGTCACAGCCGAGATCAGGGGGTTGAAGAGAGAATGCGGAAGTATTACTTCCTCATTCCCCTGATGGTCATGTGACCGCTGACACCCTCCTGAACTCTGTCAGAGATCAGGAGGGTAAAGGGAGAATGCCATTCTCTCCAGCTCTAAATAAATTGAAGCTGGGGAGAATGGAGACAAAAATTGGATTTGAAGGGTTAAGTGCTTCCTGCTGGTCCAGTGGTTGATTCCCCGGACAACAACTAGCTGGATCGGAATAAAACTCAAAGGGTATAGTTAGTGGTACTATTTCTATGGACAACTACATATCTAAAATGAAGTGTACAGCAATGAGATGGTGAACAGAAGCGTGAGGTTATACAGTCCAGAGATTCACAATAAGAGTCAGGCAGATAGGGAGGCAGTATCAGGCATGAAACGTAAGGTCAGTAAAGCCAGTGGAGCGATAGTATAGCTATGCGGTACTAAATAGGATAATTCACCAGCATCATCAGACAAACCAAGGATTCAGAAATGGTGGTCAAGTAGTGGTGGGGATGGAGTGATACAGAAGAGGAGTCAAATAAGCCAGATCAAATCAAGAGCTCAATATATAGGGAATATCAATAGCTTGGAAGCACCAGCTTAACTAGAAAAGCAAAAAGTACCAGTGTAGTTCTGTGTTGAAAATAACACGTAGATATCTTCTCTGATTGGCTGGACAGCCATACGCTCTGCACATGTGCCATTCAGGTGTCCCTTCCCACCTCCGCCATGAGATTTATTGTGGTGGTGGCTATAGGAGCTGACAGACTGCTCTGTATCAGGATGGTTTCAGATGGCTGCATGCGCAACTACGCTCGCCACTACGAAACATAGTTGCGCAATTTTTCTTCGGGTGTTTAAACTCCGCTCCATGGCGCAGGAATTTGAGAAAAATTGTGGGAAGATAGATTTGATACTACATGTAGTTGATACTACATGCGGGAAAGTTAGGGTAGTTCCTATCTTTTCTCGCCCGTACAATTAATGGGCAAGAATCCCGATAGCGAAAACGAAACCACTGAAATCAATTGAAAATATTGGTCTCGTTTTGCCCGTTATGCGACTCCATAACGGAACTAAAACACGTCCATGTGTTTAATCCCTCACACAGAAGTAAGTACATTACATGATATTTAAGCACTTGACAACCCCCTTACTTTAGTTACCAGTATTTATTCTTCAGCAGGATTGTACCAATGATTCTGTTCTACAAATTGTTCTCTTCAGTAATGAGCCCTTTTAACTAAATCAATGGCTAAAAACTAAAAAGCTGCAGATGAAGAATCTAGTTTGTGAAGAACATATACTGTATGTCATCAGCTTTTTATAACACTCACTCAGATATACAATATAACCAAGAAAAGGACACATTAGTCATCAGAGCACACCAAGTACACTGATATTTTTATAGAGCGGTAACATGGTGTAGGCTGTGCAATGTCTGTCTCTCAGATTGCACTGCCAAAAACCTGTTAGCAATAGGCAAAGTGAAATCATAACCCGCATATGAGATATATACTCTTTTCTGTATTGCTTCTTTTTTTGGTACTCATTAAGGTATATTTACATATTCAATATGTTAATTTATGTGGTAGCCTTTATAATTTTAATGCTTGCATTTAGATCTACTATGATTAGCACTAGGCTGGTCTTCTACTTGGCTAGGAGTTTCACGACTATATCACCATCTAAGCATCATAACTCCTGTGTGTGAGCAAGTAATGAATAGCTGGTGCCCACAAAATGAGTGGGAGAATCCATAAATGAACCAGTTTACTGGCCACAAAACCCATTCACCCACTGGTGGAAAGGTCCCACTCTAACCAGATGCTTGACTAGATGCATAAACAATGCTTGATCCAACTCGCAGGATAAAGGTAATCCAATCTTCATTGATATGTCATAAAAATCCACTTGAAAACCCTAGAGAGACATTGGTGTTTATGTGATTGGAGCACTTCCCTCACTTAGACATATACCTAAGAGTATGGGAAGGGCTTGAAACACGTGACAACAGTGCTTCTCTTTTCAAGTGGATTTTTTTGGACATATCAATAAAGATTGGATTGGTTATCTCCTATGAGCAGAATCAAGCATCATTTGTGCGCCTGTTCCTGGGGAACCCTTCTGTGGAACTTCGGGGTTCTCACACAAGCAATGAGGTAAATTGAGTCAGATAATGACAATATTAATCTCTTAATGACACAGGACATACAGTTACATCCTGTGCATTCTAGGTTTGTATGGAGAAGGATCGGGTCGATCTTGCTCCATACAATATAGGTGCCAGCTGTTTCTTACAGCTGGCCCTCGCGAAGCATAAAAAAGCCCAGCACAAATATAATGATAGCATTTCAATCTCCACAAGTAAACTGACACTACAGTGTATTTCAATAGAGCAACCCCTCAGTCAACTGTTATTACAGTAAACTGAAAACATCTAGAAGCACTAAGAGAGTAGTTGCAAAAAATGATGTATCACACAGGCTTACCAAATGGCACGCAAAGGGTGTACAATGTAGAAATACTTGACTTCCAAGTTCTTCTGGCAGCAATTTCGAAATGAGAACAGTTCATTAGGAGGTTCATGCATTAGGTATCCATGATGGAGCAGACAAGTATGAGCGTTCAATGCCAACTGCCAGCTGGAATAGTGTAGAGCACACTTCCACTAGATTCCAAAGCAGTGGAAAATATTCCTTTTCATGATGAATCGTGCTGTCATGTTGTGTTCATGGGACCTGTAGTTCTATTGGTTTCCAGGAGCACACTTCCACAGGTGTGGGGTGATTGAGCTGGAAGGGTGTGTATTGCTCCAGTCAGCCAATCATCCCCAGTCACCTGCACATAAATGCCAGCTCCTCTTGATAGAGTGAGCTGGTCATTTATCTTTCTCCTTATTTCCTCTCTGCACCCTGCTGTTCGGAGTCATGCATGTTTTGCTTGGCGTTGCTGCATGCATGAGGTTATGATGGGATTGTGGTCTTGTATGTTGGTGTAAACACTGTCCTGTTCTGCTTGTGTGCTGTTTACCATCTATGGCAAGCCAGACCCCTAGGTTCCAGTGTTGGTCCGTCTCTATTGGAACAATTTACCTACTTGCAGGCAGATCTCCCTGAGGTTGAGTTGTCTTGTTAGAGTAGGGACTCACAAGACTATGAGGACCCTTCATGTAGGCTCGTGAGCTTAAGTATCTTGGCCAAAATACGAACCAATACCTAGTATGTACTTTAGCTTTTTCATCTACTTATGTGTGTTGGTATTCTAGGTAAGTATTTTGGCGTTTGTCAGTCATTGTTGGATATCTGCTCGCAAGTCCTATTTTCAGTTTATTTGGTCTTGGTGCTTTGTTTTGGTGCACACTAGAGCAAATGTGACACATGCTTTATCATATGGTAATCTGTGATGAATCAGGTAAATGCTTTCTCCTAAATGTACAGTGTCTACTAAAAAGTTCAGTGGAGATAAGTAGTCTTTAAAGGTTCTTTAACAGCAGTGTTGGAGGTTCCATTCAGAACCTCTGTTGCTGATTTCCGCTAGAATACAGGGTGAAATAGCACTGCAAGCAGCATTATTTCATCTTGTATAGTCAGGCAATATGTCACACAGCTCTCCAGAAACAAAGCCTATTATAGTCAAATGGGGGGTTCATTCGGTGCCATTCAGCTCCATCATAAGGTGGAGCCATTCGGCCAGAGTGTGCCATTTTCCAGCTCCCTGAACAGAGCAGCAAATTGGAATCCCCTACGGTTGATGTGAATGAGCCTTATGTCTCTTTCTTTTTTTTTTTATTGATGAAAATTCTTTATTTTACAAATTACATTAAAGAAAAAACATTTAAAGCATGATTCAACTTGACCATAATACCATAGACAGAAAACCAGATCACTGTGTCAGTGACTACCATCACATGTTAAGCTTTTTAACCTGTAGTGATCTGTCAGGTTACACTACCTGGGATCCTTTCAGAAAGCAGACAGCTCCATTCCCAGTGCAGTGGCCAGGCTTGGCACTGCAAATGCCAGCTTCTTATGGTATAGACTACACTTCTTAGCTTTAAAGATGGGCAATGTTACACCATAAATAGAAATGTTTGAGGAAAGATCTTTTCTGTCTTTCCATTACAATGGGTTTATGTACAAAACAAGATTATTAAAAATATGGTTTGCTAAGTTTGATTTATTACAAAATGACACATGGCAGCGCTGCGGAATATGTTAGTGCCATATAAACAATGGGAAGGTCTTTTTTAAGTTGAATAAATAATACAGGTTCACATTGCTACTCTGATAATGATATAGAACAGAAAATGTGGTTCCTCAGCCTCAACAAAGAAGGCAAACATGTGGAAATAATATAAAAGTAGATCAAAGAAAAAAAATGTAATATCATATGACTGTATATAAAATATATTAAAGTATATTTCCACTTTCAGCAAATCCTCAGATCTTCCTCTCACTTCTATCTATGCCATAGTATATCCATACAGTTCCATCCGTTTTGTTTTCTTACATAATGCACTTCCTTATTTTCAATAGTGAAGGAAATATAATGCTGAGAACCGGACCTGGCTGCTGCCTCCTCAAAGGTTTTCCTATAAGTGGAAAAGGGAAAGTCAGCACTGCCAATATTTCGAGGATATTGCTTATCCTACAATAGCTGGCAGTGCTGAGCTAGGCTTTTTTTGTTGCCATACTAAGATGAAAGAAATCTATTTCCTGAAGTATTGTGCTAATATTTTGTTGGCAGACTGTTAGTGAGTCATAAATCAGAACAATTTCATTTTTATTAAGAAATTATTCCTGAATGCTTTCTCATAATGTAAATGGAAATTTACGCCACAGTAACATTAACTGAATAAATAGCCGCTTTGTGTTTTATCTAAGCTATAAAGTAAATTCCAACAGGTTATTAGTCTTGTGTGATTAACTCACTTTAAAGATAATTCTGAGCTAAAAATAGGCATTGTTTTGGTAATATGGATAGTGTCAGGACAGGGTCTGGGATAATGGAAGTCCCTGAGATAACTCGCAACCCCTGTCCCTGCCCACTTGTCCCCCTGGGCTAACCCCCAGGGCGACAACTGGGCGGCGGTCCCAACACTCACTAGGGAAGCGGGACACAGGAAAGACAAACAGACACTGGAGACAAACAAACAGTAGAATGGTCAGACTATCCGGGTCGGCAATAGGAGGGTACGCGGTACAAAGGGGTCAGGCAAAAATGAAGTCAAGTCCAGAAAGCAGAACGTCAGAAAGTCGGGGTCACAACAGGAGTCAAACAATACGCAAGTGCAGCTGGACGACCAAACTAACACTGGCAATGCTGGAAGGACACATTTAAATGCTGTCAGAAGTCCCGCCCCAGCAGCTGATTGGGGCGGAGAGCCTGGCAGCAGCAAGCCCCAATCAAGGAGACACTGGGAACACAGCCCCCAGCCTTGCTAAACAGACGGATGCCAAGGAAGCATGCCCGGTAGTCATGGAAATGGGGACGTGGCGCGGGGCAGCACCCGCTGTGTCCCTAGCAACCCGGCGGTGACCAGATTTACAGCAGCCAGGGGAAATCACTAGAACCGGGGCTCCCCTGCGCCACACTCCTGCAACCCGGGTGGTAGGACTAGTGGTGCGGGCACAGAGGCCCCGAGAGTCGCCAGTTCTAACAGATAGTCAGTCATCCAGGCCAACAATCCCCAACATCACCTCCCCGTATGCAAGTTCTGAGAGTCTAGAAAATTATACTGGGACAGCAGAGATTAGTCACATGATGGTCAAATGGTTAAAATAGATGGTCAGTTAGAGTACGGGTATGGGGTCGTGGGGCTACTCCGCCACTTCACCGCTCTGCATGTCCATGTTGCATTATCACTATTGGCGAAGCTGCTGTGTGATGTGCTGGAGCGGCTTTAGTGCTTTATGTATGTAAAAGGCTCTCATGCAGCACTTCTTTAATAGTGAAATATAGGCTACTTTTCAATACAAGCTGAAATTTCACACTTTACATCTTAGTTGTCCGAATCTACTAATAATGGCGAGGCCGGACAACTCTCTGATGTGTAGGGGACAGCTTAATTTTCCCTTGACAGATGATGTCAGGGGAAAGAAGAATTGAGCATGTTGAATTTCAACATCCAATCCTATGGTTCCCTGGGAGATAAGCTGCACCCTGAGTTGTCAGGCTAAGCACATGAATGTGCGGCCGATCCAATGATTCATGTGTATGGTGCAGCCGGGAGAAGAAGTTGTTGAATGCATATGGGCAGCTTTAGAGCAATAGCTTTCATAAGCAATTTTCATAAAGTAGCTTTAATCCAAAGTATGCTTGTTCATAAATTTGGCGCATGTTTTACCTGTTCATCGCTCAGAAAAGCAGATGTATGTCGGTTATGAGCTGGCAAAGAATTGTACTATAACTGACACCAGCTTCTGCTGTGAATTACAATAAATCTGGCACTCCATAGGAGGCCATGCCCATCCTGCTAAGCCTCAACGGGTATAAAATAAAAGTGGGTAGAGCAACAGAAAAACAAAATACATTTTTGTGCCAAAATGTGTCTTTTATAAGCCAAAAAAGCACAAGTTGGTAAATACATAGCTGCAAATTGTGGCATAATCCTACGAAAGAGAGAAAACTATGGTATAAAGTATCATTGTTTTTCAGTTATTTTCCAAATAACCTGTCAGTCCTTACTGATGATACTGCCTTGCTGAAAGTCTATAATGCAATTAAAAGTGGACAAGGATTCATTAAGCAAGGTTGCCCTTGGGGACTATTATTTTTGGTGGGCACGAAGTACACTATTGTACTTATTACATCTGCTTAATTTTGTGATTTGCAAATTAATTAACATGGGAGAACACCGGAAAAAAAGTTTCCTCTCCAGGGGAACTTCTACTCATGTACGGTATTTACCTCCTGAAGATTTAGTGTATGGAAGGGTAAAGCATTTTACAATTTCTCTGAGTTTGATTGGAAAGCATTTATGAACAGCTGTTTGCTGGGTATACCACTGTGTTCCAATGAATCCCACAATTCCAGGCAGAGGTATGAGTTGATGTACCTCTGTACCCTGCCCCCCTTGAATCCAGGGATCTCTGTTTGAAAATCACTAAAATTAATTTAAGATACCTGTAAGTTATTACTTATTACTGCAGGGGTATAACTAAAGGCTCAGGTGCAAAAGTTCAGCTCGGGAATCCCCCCCTACCTGTACATGTACCCATACCTAAACCGTTCTGCCTACAGCTGCAAAATGAATTAACATATATGATCTAGCCCCTTGGCATAAGCTTTCCAAACATGACTCATTAGAAAATGCCTAATATGTGAGCACAAAAAAGAATGCAGCATGTTCTATTTTGAGGAATATTTTGTGCAAGAGAATCCATTGCTCTCTGTGGTGCATAATCAACAGTTCCCATACGTAATTACATTGCATATGGGTGGAGTGTTTACACGCTATTGCGAAACAATGCGCGGGAAATGTACAACAAAAAAACAGGTGGACTGTGCATGAAAGGCTATACCAGCATGCTCCATATCACTATATACAGGGAGATGTATATACAACTTCTGTATACAGTGATATCGACCATGCTGGTGTAGGTCAGCTTCACATCTACGTCGGTACCCCCAGTCACAGGTTCCATCACACATCCTGCTTAAAGTACTTTAGAGATGGAGCTGTTTGGCCATGGGGATTCCCTTTTCCTGCTCCCTGAATAGAGCAGAAAAGTGGAATCTCCAATGCAGATGTGAAGTAGCCTGACCTTGGTATCTACTGTATATAACTATATATGTACAGCTGGTATAAGTTATACATCCTGTATATAGTGATATACCAGTATGGTCCATCAAGCTACTAATGACCACTTGTTAGTTAGTATGTGAGTGCTTCTCATGCTCCACCCATGGTGACATCATCGAAGGTCCTACAACATATATAAAACACAAAGCCTGACCGATAGAAGAACAACAAAGTCAGGGATCTTGAAAAGGAGAGGACAAAAATAATAAAATGAGAATACAACTAAGCTGTTATTATCTCAGACACAACTCAGCAGTCCTGACAGAAGACACTGACCTACCGCCACCACAGAGATCCACTGGGTAAAGGACCCACTGTGATGTCACTGCTGTGGAAGGAGCCATTCTGCAGTTTGGTATAAAGTATTGTATGTAGGTTCTTCTCATGCTCCACCCCCTGGTGACATCATCGCAGGTCCTATATAAAGTACAGAGCCTGACTGACAGAAGAACAACACAGTTAGGGTTATTGAAAAGGGGAGGACAAAAATAACAACACAAGAATACAACTAAGCTGTTATTATCTCAGAAATAACTCAGCGATCCTGACAGAAGACACTGACCTACTGCCACCACAGAGATCTGGTGGGCTGAAGGATGTCACTGCTGTGAGAGAAGGAAAGCTGTGTTTGTCTTGTGTGGGGATCAAGATGGATCTAGTAGAGCTGTGTGTGATATGTAGGGATCATAATGGATGTACCATGTAGCAGAGCTGTGTTTGTGTGTGTGAATCAGGATGTAGTAGAGCTGTGTGTGATGTGTGGAGTCAGGATGAATGTAGTAGAGCTGTGTGTGTGATGTGTGAGAACCATCATAGTGGATGTAGTAGAGCTGTGTGTGTCATGTGCTGTGTGTGTGATGTATGGGGTCAGGATGGATATAGTAGAGCTGTGTGTGTGATGTGTGGAAAACAGAATAGATGTAGTAGAGCTGTGTGATGTGTGGGGTCAGGATGGATGTAGCAGAGCTGTGTGTGATGTGCTGTGTGTGTAATGTGTGAGGAATCAGGATGGATGTAGTAGAGCTGTGTGATGTGTGAGGTCAAGATGGATGTAGCAGAGCTGTGTGTGTGATATGCTGTGTATAATGTGTGGCATCTGGATAGATGTAGTAGAGCTGTAAAAAGTGAAAAAGTTGCTGCTCACCTTCCCTTCATCCCATGGCATCTGAATTTTCCCAGCAGTAGTCTCACGGATCCTTTGCTTCACCACCCAGCCCTGGCGGCATTACATACAGGAATACACAGGAGAAGAAGCTGGCTTAACGTGAAACAATACTTTGCCTTTATTAAATCGTGCCTCGGTGCATTAGACTAGACCGAACGCGTTTCAACTTACAAAGGAATCTTGATCACCTCTGTAATAGAGCTGTGTGTGATGTGTGGGGATCATAAAGGATGTACCATGTAGCACAGCTGTGTGGCGTATTGCACCACCAGAAACACTGGTACTATAATTTCCTAATAATTACAAGTATCACTATATACAGGAAATTGTACATGTCTTGTATATACAAGTGATATGAAACATATTGGTATAATCTGACTATCTCCTGTATATAATTATGTATGTACAGCTGGTATAACTTATACCAGCTATACATACAAAATTACATGCAGTACATACCTCGTTGTACCACAGGGTGTGCTGACTAAGCTCTACTCTTCACTATCAGCCACTTTTGGCCGAACCAATCACGCGGCCAGGAGCGCATTGACAGACTGCAGTTGTGACCAATCACAACTGCAGTCTCTCAGTGGAAGGGAGGACCGTCTGTCAAGTGAGTCTGCAACCTGTAATTGGCTGCCGGCTTCTCAGGTAACGACCCTCCCCTCCCTGAGAGCCACCCACAGCCGGCCCGTGGGCTGCAATGGTTACAGGGTCTACAAGCCCCCGTTCGCTAAGAGGCCGGGTGGCAATTGCGACCCTTAGTGGTACACCGGTGAATTACCTTATTGTTATAGCTTTACACTAACTTTCTGTCATCAGTACACTGATGAACTAATACATGGTACAGTTGTATGATAGGACCTAACCTTTACTTTCAATGATGTGGTATATTTTAAACTACTGTGTATTCATTACTTTTTTACATATTTCATATGAATGAAGGCGATGATGCTAATACTTGGTGTTTGACATTCATTGAATGTGATACTTGACTGCATAAAATGTACAACATAGCAAAGTAGCCCTGACAGTTATCAACACTCATTTCATCTGCCCTCACCCATCCAACTGTCACAACCCTCTGGTCATCCACATATTTAATAATGTCTCAGCATATTATGCTTTGACCTGCTTTAGAACAGAAATAAAATATGTCTTTATGAACTGTTCTTACTGTAAAAAATGTGACAACTTGTATCATTGCTGCAGTTACTTTTCACACTAGTTTATAGCTGCAGTTACTAAAATGAAGCTCTACTTTCCATTACCAAATAAAAAATCTAACATATTTATAATACAAGTTCATTCATTACCTTTTTCTCCTCTCACTTTTTTTTTTTCATTTTGTATTTGTGAACTACATAACTAGTTATGGGAAGGTGGATGTTCACTTTAAGTGAAGTGATGATTACAAAAAATTATACTTATTTGTATTCCCAGATGTTTATGTACAGTAGCTGTGGGTAGTATTCTTCTTGAAAGCTCAGCAGTTCATGATTTTGTGATTCCACAGCCTTTTGAGTAAGCAAATACCTAGCATACATTTCTGACCTTGAAAACATTTTTTTTATTCTATATAGACATCCAAAGTACCAAGTAAATGCATAGCAATTAACAACTCCCACCATGCAGCCTTCAATCTCTTAGACAAGAAATATTTGTTTGACAGCTACTATCAATTATATTAGCTTTTTTTTTCTCTGACACTTAAAGGAGTTGCTATACACTTTAAATTCTGTAAGTGGTGCCATGCACTTAAAATGTACCTGACATTTAAGGTGGCTTTTCAGAATAAGCTATCATGTGTGTACTTAAGGGGTAGATCTATTTTTGGCCAAGTGACTTATATATGAAAATTTTTCACCAGTTTTTTTGTGGGTCTGAGCAGTTGGTCAGACATGGTGTATGAACAGTACTGTTCTATGTGGTATGCATTACCTGGTGTGTTGGTGTGAACTGTGTCCAGTCTGCTTGGATCGTTTACCATCAAGGGCTGGTTAGGTCTCTAGGTTCTAGCGTGGGGCCGTCCCTATTGGGACGATCGTCCCACTTGCAGGCAGGACTCCTGAGGTAAGTTGTCTTATGAGAGTAGGGACTTACGTGTCTGGGCCAAAATACAAACCAATACCTCGAACTGTATCTATTCCATCTGTTTATGCATGCAGGTATGCTAGGTGAGCGTTTTAAACATTTGTTGATTATTGTGTATGTCTGCCCATTAGTCCCGTTTGTAGTTCACTATCTCTTGGCATGCATTTGTGTGAAGATTTCAGGTTCCAAAGTCAGGGCGTCTAGGTTGGATGTGACAGAATCCAGCACACATAATAAACTTATTGTATGTTGCAGAAGCATCTTTGTGTATCTCTCTGTATCTCTATCATGCTGCAGCTGCTTCCTCTTTTCCCTCTCTTCTCCATAGACATCTATGGACAGCATGTAACCAGATTCCTCAGTGAGCTGAAAATCCATCTCAAGATAGATTTTAGTAGTATTTCATAGTTAATGATTAGTGTAGGAGGAGTGGGAAAATATATATTTTTTCTATAATAAGATACAGTATATTATAAGGTTTTGTATAGTCAATTGTACCATTGATTTATACCAATTTTGTTGAAATTAGAGGCAGTGATCGAGACTGGAGAACACCAATGATTGACAGTAAGAACTGTCACAGAGGGCAGAAAAAATTAATAAATGGCAACCTCATATTTTTCCCAATACAACTGCAAGGCTACTTACTGAAGATTTAAGCCTCGGTAGGTAGAGTATTGTAACAACAGGTAAATTCCTTGCAATAGAGTCGTTTTTCCTGAACATGATTTATTAACAGGGAAGCTAGGATTTCCATGTTTATAACGCCATTGACAATAGGAGGCTCCACTGACTTTCATGTTGTGGAGATAAAACAAATGCAAACATTAATCTTCTTACAGAGGAAGTTTTTTTCATTTCTGAAGAGAAATCTTAAAGGGGTTGTCCCGCGAAAGCAAGCGGTGTTAAGCACTTCTGTATGGCCATACAAATGCACTTTGTAATATACATCGTGCATTAAATATTGGCCATACAGAAGTTATATACTTACCCCTTCCCGGTGCTGGCGTCCCCGTCTCCATGGCGCCAACCGAAGCCTTCTTCTCCCTCGATTAGACGTGCTTGCACAGTCTCCTCTTCTGTTCTGTTGAATAGGGGTTGCATCGGCATGCTCGCGCCGCACAGGTCTTCTGCGCATGGAACAAAACTGTAATGTCCTCCAAACTTTATACAAATATTTTTGTTTTAAGGACCTTTCCGACTGCTTCATTGCTGGGCACAAATGTTAACTCAAACATTTGTTTGCCTGATCATTGGATCATGTAAATGTTCCAACAATCAGCCAATGAGCAAGCAAATACAGAAAAATTATTGTTATTGGTAGCACATCTCCCCGTCACAGACTTGACAGCAGAAGTACTGAAAATTGGAGAAACTCGATAATATGTGAAGTATAGAGATCTTCTGCCACTCTGTATCTTCAATAGCTGGTGTATGTGTCAGAGGAAGGTTAGCCTAGCCTTGTGGGGAGAGTGATCAACCATTTCTATGAAAAGGAAAAGACACATCTAAAGGCTCATTTACACCAGCCGATGATCGCTAAAAAAATCACTAAATCGGCGATCATTTTAGTGATAATCCATGCGCCTAAATGTGCGCCCATCGTGTGCTTTTCGGGCAGTACTAGCTGATCGTTAAATTCAGTCCAACCTAAAAATCGTCCTTCAGCCTTATCAGCAGTTCTGCCCAGGGAGTGCTGATAGCATTTGTTTCCCCCTGGACAACAAAGGATCTGAATGCAGATAAGAGCCCTCGGACTATTAACTGCTTTCAGCTAAGGCTTCATTTGCACACTTAATTGCTATTAAGTATCTGAATAGCTACTTAATAGTTTATGCAAAATTATCGCTCAAAGCTGTCCCTCAAACAGTCGTTTGAGCGATCTTTTAGTGATCATCGGCTGGTGTAAATGGGCCTTTATGCAGCACCTGCCTGGTCACAATCCTTCAAATGGGTAAGATTTCAAAAAAGTCGGCTATGGTTGACAGTTAAGCGCCATAAGCGTACTTTTAGACAGAATGACTATTGGGTGCTTAAGTGCCTGACAGTTGTCTCAGCGCTTATTACTCTTGTGCTTTCCCATTGGAGCAATGTTCACTCACTGAATGGAGGTGAAGTGCACTGAAGATCTCTTCTCGCTGGTCACTTCCCTTTAGAGTGGTGCCCTTGGATTTTCCATGATACATCAGGTATCACAGCCTCGGTGGGTATTATAATTTCAACTGATCACCATATTCTGTGGAGCTCTTTTCTGGATACATTAGTTAGTATTGTGTGATTTAGAGTAAACAGGTAGTTATTTATAGATGAATGACTGTCTGTTTACAGGGGCTAATAGTTGCCTAGTTTTTTAGGTGAGCTAAAAATCAAACAACTCTGACAACTAAGGTAGAAGGGGGTAAGGGACTTGTAATTTGTATAGTGCGAACTTATTCCGCAGCACTTTCAGGTAATTTATTTATTAACCCCCAGCGAGCTGGGCAACTAAGCGATTCTTGCTCACTTGCCCTGTCGGATTCCGTGTTTACATAGGATGACAGTTGACCATAATCATTATTTTGAGTGAATACTCGGGCGACTATTGGCTCATATAAAAATATCCAAGAATTTCTAAAAGCTAAGGAAAATATAGTCATTTAGGAAAAAGGAATGCAAAATCAAAAGCTGGCAGTGCTAAGAACAGATTTACTTTATAGAGGGTCTGAAAAGTAAGCATTTCATCAGTATCTTTAACTCTTTCCCTCGAAATTTTTTAATTGTCGTTTTTTCCATTCTTGCCTTCTAAATGCTTTATTTTTTTCAACAACATAGCTGTATAGGGCTTGTATTTTTCAAGACAAGCAGTATTTTTTAATAGTACCATTTAAAATACTGTATAATGTACTAAAAACATTTTTTAAAACATCGAAGTGTAGCTAAATATGAAAAATGCAATTATGACATTGTTCTTTGGGTTTAGTTTTCACAGTTCGTGGCATCAAAAAAATTGACTTTTTTTCTTTATATTGCGGGTCACTATGATTATGACAATACCAAATTTACATTATATATATTTAATGTTCTACCAACCTAACATAGTAACTTTACCCCCCCCCCCCCCCAACGTTAAGCCAGAAGAAGGCAAAAAACCCCAATGAGGTGGAAGCTAATTATCCTATTTCAAGGGAAAAAATTCCTTCCCAACTCCAATCTGGCAATTGGAATAATCCCTGGATCAACAACCTTTCTAAAGTAATTAGTGACTATAGCATGAAATATTGTAATGGTCAGGAAAGGTGTCCAGGGCTCTCTTAAACTATTTTATTGTATTCGTCATCACCACATCCTCGGGCAGAGAGTTCCATAGTCTCACTGGTCTTACAGTAAAGAACCCTTTCTATGTCATACATAGTAACATAGTAGGTAGGGTAAAAAAAAAATGTCCATCCAGCTCAGCCTGTTTCCACCCCCCATGTTGATCCAGAGGAAGGAAAAAAACAATGAGGTAGAAGCCAATTTACGCCATTTTAGGGGACAAATTCCTTCCCAACTCAATAATGGCAGTCAGAATAATCCCTCGATCAACACTGTTAAAAGAAGGTTCCGACAGTCAGTAGATTCCCTGATCAACAACCCTTCTGACTATTTAATGTCTATATCCTGTAATGTTCTAGTGCTCTAAAAACACATCTAATTTCCTCTTAAACTCCTCTATCGATTTTTTCATCACCACATCCTCAGGCAAAGGGTTCCACAGTCTCACTGCTTTTACAGTAAAGAACCTCCTTCTGTGTTGGTGATTAAACCTTCTTTCCTCTAGATGTAGAGGATTCCCTCTTGTTACCATCACAATCCAGGGAATACACAGATCATGGGCAAGATCCTTGTATTTTTCCCTAATGTATTTATACATCATTATTTGGTTGTCCCATAACCGTCTTTTTTCTAGGGTGAATAATCCCAATTTTGATAGCCTCTGGGTATTCCAGTCCTCCCATTCTGTTTATTACTTTAGTTGCCCTTCTTTGAACCCCCCCCCCCCCCCCCCCCCAAGCACTGCAACATCCTTCCTGAGCACCGGTGTCCAGAATTGTACACAGTATTCCATGTGAGGCCTGACAAGTGCCTTAAATAGTGGAAGAACAAAATTTTTCGTCCCTTGCCCCTATACCTCTTTTAATGCACCCCAAGACTTTATTTGCTTTTGCAGCAGCTGATTGGCATTGATTACTCCAGTTTAGTCTACAGTCAACTAGTACCCCCAGGTCTTTTTCCATGTCACTTTTCCCTAGCAGTACCTCATTAAGTGTATATTGGTGACACCTGTTTCTCCTGCCCATGTGCATAACCTTACATTTATCAATATTGAACTTCATTTGCCATTTTTCTACCCAAGCCCCCAGCTTATCTAGGTCCGTTTGTAACTGTACATTGTCCTCTGTTGTATTAATTACCATGTATAATTTTGTATCATCTGCAAATATCGATATTTTACTGTGCAGCCCCTCTATCAGGTCGTTGATAAATAAAATGGTGCCTAATACTGAACCCTGTGGCACCCCACGAGCAATGGTACACCAATAAGAGTACGGTCCATTTGTTACCACCCTGTGCTTTCTATTTCTGAGCCAGTTCTTTACCCAGCTACACACATTTTGCAAAGACTGAGATGTCTCATTTTATAAATCAGCCTATTATGCGGCACGGTATCAAATGCTTTAGAGAAATCCAGATATACGAGATCAATAGACTCTCCCAGATCTAGCCTAGAACTTACTTCATTGTAGAAGTAAGTGTCGGTGTAGAAACCTTCTTCCCTCTAGACGCAGGGAGGACGCCCCCTTATTACAGTCACAGTCCTGGGTATAAATAGATGATGGGAGAGATCTCTGTATTGATCCCTGATATATTTATACATAGTTTTTAGATGACCCCTCAGCCATCTTTTTCTTAAGTACCAAACCCCAATGTTGATAACCTCTCGGTGTATTGTACACAACATTCCATATGTGGTCTGAAAATGACTTGCAAAGATAAAGAATAGTGTTCTCGTCATATGCCTCTATACCTCTTTTGATGCCACCCTTGATTTGCCTTGGCAGCAGCTGCCTGACACTGGTTGCTCCAGTTAAGTGTACAAATAACTAAAACCCCCAAGTCATTTTCCATATCAGTGTTACTCAGTGGTTTCCCATTTAGTGTGTAATGGTGACATGTATTTCCTCTGCCAATGTGCAGAACCGCACAACTATCAGTGTTAAACTTCTTTTGCCACTTATATGCCCAAGCCCCTAATTTATCCAGATCCATTAACAACTGCATTCTGTACTCTCTTGTGTTAATTACTTTACATACTTTTGTATCATCTGCAAATATTGATATCTTACTGCACAATCCTTCTACAGGTCATTAATAAATATAATAAAAAGAACCATGTACGCACTGCAGCAAAAGTGAACAGAAGACCAGAGGACCGCAGCAGCGAGGGAACAGCATCTGAGGAGCTATGTCAGTATTTATTTATTTTTTTATTTACATGTCTTGCCCCCCCCCCCCCCCCCCCACTGTCACCAATACAGTTATAAATTGGAAACCACATTTACTTATGTGGGATGTCACAGAGGGGATACTATAACTAAGTAGGGCAACAGAGGGGCAAAATTAGTAAGGGGGACCACAGAATGGACGTTTTTACTTTGAGTTTCAGTAGGCTACTAATAGGGGTATATTGAGGTTTTTTGGGGGTAGGGGTTGGATGGGAACAGTGTTCAGAGATGAATTGTTTTGTAAGAAGTATTCATGGTGATCTAGGCCTGGATAGGGAAGAAAAATTAAAACAGATGACACCAATCAGAGAAGGCATCACCTGTGATTACTGGAGGTAACTGCGCTGTAATCACTATCACTATGTAGATCTGGTATCTATTATTCAGTGGTATGCTAGTACTATTAGGTGGTCATTTAGGGGATTACTGTGAGGAAGTCACTAATATGCACTATTATTGGGAGGGGCCACACAGGGCATGGCTTAGTGTAAAAGGGGCGTGGCCTAATGTAAAACATTTTGACACGTCACTAAAGTTGTTCCTCTTTTCGTTGTTCAAAAGTTGGGAGCTATGGTGTACCTGTTTTAGGCAGTAAAATAAGCTCACAGATTTCCTTTAAGGAGCTTCATCATTAACCCCAGTAGGCGCTCCTAACAACACATTATCAGTGGAACCTTTGCTGTTCTATTTCCCTTCATTGTGTCCTTGGATATACTATTTCCTGTCAATGTTATCCATGTCTCATTTGTTTTAGAAAAAGATGTCAAATAAATGATATAAAATGTAATTTAAAGTCTCTGTAGTGCTTAAAAGGATTGTATTAATAGTATACAGTACAATGTTATCTAAAAGTATCTGCACTTATGTACTACAGAATAAAAAGAAGCATAATAATACTAAATGGACAGAAAATATCTCTTAGCAGTCTTTTAGTCTTTATGTGTGGCGCATCACTTTATCACAGGATGACAGCTACCGTTTGATTGTGGTACCTGGCACATTGTGTCTCTGGCACATTGTGTCTCTGTCCAAATACTTCTGGACTCAGCTGTATGTGTTTGACAAACCTTTAAAGTAAAGGTAACGGTTTGTAGTTATACTCTTTACAGTAACAAGTAGGAAATGGAAATGGCTTTTGCCCAGTTTGGAGTCCTCCATAGGTACAAGAAACGGAGTAATGTTGGAAAGGGTGCACAGAAACTAGTAGATCCGCAAATTGCAGTGAATTTCAGAGCAAAAGGTTCAAAATCAAATGCTAAAACGTAAAAATTAGAGATGAGCGAACGTACTCGTCCGAGCTTGATACTCGTTCGAGTATTAGCGTGTTCGAGATGCTCGTTACTCGTAACAAGTACCATGCGATGTTCGAGTTACTTTCACTTTCATCTCTGAGACGTTAGCGCGCTTTTCTGGCCAATAGAAAGACAGGGAAGGCATTACAACTTCCCCCTGCGACGTTTAAGCCCTATACCACCCCCCTGCAGTGAGTGGCTGGCGAGATCAGGTGTCACCTGAGTATATAAATCGGCCCCTCCCGCGGCTCGCCACAGATGCATTCTGACAGAGATCAGGGAAAGTGCTGCTGGTGCCGGAGCTGCTATAGGGAGAGCGTTAGGAGTTATTTTAGGCTTCAAGAACCCCAACGGATCTTCTTAGGGCCACATCTAACCGTGTGCAGTAGTGTGGAGGCTGCTTTTTGCAGTGTTGCACATTTTTTTTTTTTTGTATATCGGCCGTGCAGAGCATTGCAGGACGCATTGCGTCCTGCAGTAATTTTACATTGTCCAGAGCCAGTAGTGGTGAGGCAGGGACAGAAGACATATTTAGTGTATATGGGCAGTGGGCCTTTCCAAAAACATTTGGGGAAAAAAAATCCATTTTTTTGCTGCCTGTGACCGTCCTCAGTGTACTGGGTCTCTGCTGGGGGTAGTTGTCCAAATTCATACGCAGCCAGCTAAGTGTTACAGCAGGCTTGCGCAAAATTTTTTTCTGCCTCTGTGTTGCCTCTTACATCACCGCTGCATTCCTGTCCACAAGTGTACTGGGTCTCTGCTGGGGGTAGTTGTCCAAATTCATACGCAGCCAGCTAAGTGTTATAGCAGGCTTGCGCAAAATTCTTTTCTGCCTCTCGGTTGCCTCTTACATCACCGCTGTATTCTTGTCCACAAGTGTACTGGGTCTCTGCTGGGGGTAGTTGTCCTAATTCATACGCAGCCAGCTAAGTGTTACAGCAGGCTTGCGCAAAATTCTTTTCTGCCTCTGTGTTGCCTCTTACATCACCGCTGTATTCCTGTCCACAAGTGTACTGGGTCTCTGCTGGGGGTAATTGTCCTAATTCATACGCAGCCAGCTAAGTGTTACAGCAGGCTTGCGCAAAATTCTTTCCTGCCTCTGCTGTGCGTTCCGTAAGCGAAGTCAGCCTCCAACTATAGGCCAATAAGCGGCACATTTAATTACAGCGTTCTGTTTCTGCACTACTGGTAATACAGCATGCTGAGGGGTAGGGGTAGGCCTAGAGGACGTGGACGCGGGCGAGGACACGGAGGCCCAAGTCAGGGTGTGGGCACAGGCCGAGCCAGTGCGGTGGCCGGGACAGAGGCAGGGCCAGACCGAATAATCCACCAATTGTTTCCCAAAGCGCCCCCTCATGCCATGCCACCCTGCAGAGGCCAAGGTGCTCTAAGGTGTGGCAGTTTTTCATAGAGACGCCTGACGACCGACGAACAGTGGTGTGCAACCTTTGTCGTGCCAAGATCAGCTGGGGAGCCACCACCACCAGCATGTGCAGGCATATGATGGCCAAGCACCCCACAAGGTGGGACGAAGGCCGTTCACTGTCTCCGGTTTGCACCACTGCCTCTCTCCCTGTGCCCCAACCTGCCACTGAGATCCAACCCCCCTCTGAGGACACAGGCACTACCGTCTCCTGGCCTGCACCCACACCCTCACCTCCGCTATGCTCGGCCCCATCCACCAATGTCTCTCAGCGCAGCGTCCAGACGTCGCTAGTGCAACTGTTTGAGCGCGAGCGCAAGTACGACGCCACGCACCCGCACGCTCAAGCGTTAAACGTGCACATAGTCAAATTGATCAGCCTGGAGATGCTGCCGTATAGGCTTGTGAAAACGGAGGCTTTCAAAGGCATGATGGTGGCGGCGGCCCCGCGCTACTCGGTTCCCAGTCGCCACTACTTTTCCCGATGTGCCGTCCCAGCCCTGCACGACCACGTCTCACGCAACATTGTACGCGCCCTCACCAACGCGGTTACTGGCAAGGTCCACTTAACAACGGACACGTGGACAAGCACAGGCGGGCAGGGCCACTATATCTCCCTGACGGCACATTGGGTGAATTTAGTGGAGGCTGGGACAGAGTCAGAGCCTGGGACCGCTCACGTCCTACCCACCCCCAGAATTGCGGGCCCCAGCTCGGTGCTGGTATCTGCAGCAGTGTATGCTTCCTCCACTAAACCACCCTCCTCCTCCTCCAACACAACCTCTGTCTCGCAATCAAGATGTGTCAGCAGCAGCACGTCGCCAGCAGTCGGTGTCGCGCGGCGTGGCAGCACAGCGGTGGGCAAGCGTCAGCAGGCCGTGCTGAAACTACTCAGCTTAGGAGAGAAGAGGCACACCCCCCCCGAACTGCTGCAGGGTCTGACAGAGCAGACCGACCGCTGGCTTTCGCCGCTGAGCCTCCAACAGGCATGGTCGTGTGTGACAACGGCCGTAACCTGGTGGCGGCTCTGCAGCTCGGCAGCCTCATGCACGTGCCATGCCTGGCCCATGTCTTTAATTTGGTGGTTCAGCGCTTTCTGAAAAGCTACCCACACTTGTCATACCTGCTCGGAAAGGTGCGCCGGGTCAGCGCACATTTCCGCAAGTCCAAGACGGACGCTGCCACCCTGCGGACCCTGCAACATCGGTTTAATCTGCCAGTGCACCGACTGCTGTGCGACGTGCCCACACGGTGGAACTCTACGCTCCACATGTTGGCCAGACTCTATGAGCAGCGTAGAGCTATAGTGGAATACCAACTCCAACATGGGTGGCGTAGTGGGAGTCAGCCTCCTCAATTCTTTACAGAAGAGTGGGCCTGGTTGGCAGCCATCTGCCAGGTCCTTGGAAACTTTGAGGAGTCTACCCAGATGGTGAGCGGGGATGCTGCAATCATTAGCGTCACCATTCCTCTGCTATGCCTCTTGAGAAGTTCCCTGCAAATCATAAAGGCAGACGCTTTGCGCTTGGAAACGGAGGCGGGGGAAGACAGTATGTCGCTGGATAGTCAGAGCACCCTCATGTCTATATCTCAGCGCGTTTAGGAGGAGGGGGAGGAGCATGAGGAGGAGGGGGAAGAGACAGCTTGGCCCACTGCTGAGGGTACCCATGCTGCTTGCCTATCATCCTTTCAGCGTGTATGGCCGGAGGAGGAGGAGGATCCTGAAAGTGATCTTCCTAGTGAGGACAGCCATGTGTTGCGTACAGGTACCCTGGCACACATGGCTGACTTCATGTTAGGATGCCTTTCTCGGGACCCTCGCGTTACACGCATTCTGGCCACTACGGATTACTGGGTGTACACACTGCTCGACCCACGGTATAAGGAGAACCTTTCCACTCTCATACCCGAAGAGGAAAGGGGTTCGAGAGTGATGCTATACCACAGGACCCTGGCGGACAAACTGATGGTAACATTCCCATCCGACAGCCCTAGTGGCAGAAGGTGCAGTTCCGAGGGCCAGGTAGCAGGGGAGGCGCAGAGATCAGGCAGCATGTACAGCGCAGGCAGGGGAACATTCTCCAAGGCCTTTGCCAGCTTTATGGCTCCCCAGCAAGACTGTGTCACCGCTCCCCAGTCAAGGCTGAGTCGGCGGGAGCACTGTAAAAGGATGGTGAGGGAGTACGTAGCCGATCGCACGACCGTCGTCGGTGACGCCTCTGCCCCCTACAACTACTGGGTGTCGAAGCTGGACACGTGGCCTGAACTCGCGCTGTATGCCCTGGAGGCGCTTGCTTGTCCTGCGGCTAGCGTCTTGTCAGAGAGGGTGTTTAGTGCGGCTGGGGGAATCATCACAGATAAGCATACCCGCCTGTCAACCGACATTGGCGACAGGCTTACACTCATCAAGATGAACAAAGCCTGGATTTCCCCAGACTTCTCTTCTCCACCAGTGGACAGCAGCGATACCTAAGCAATACGTAGGCTGCACCCGCGGATGGAAGCATCGTTCTCTATCACCACCATCAAAAACGGGGACCTTTTTGCTTCATCAATCTGTGTATTCTATTCATGCTCCTCCTCCTGCTCCTCCTCCTGAAACCTGACGTAATCACGCCGAACGGGCAATTTTTCTTAGGCCCACAAGGCTCAGTCATATAATTTTTGTAAGCAATTTTTATACATTTCAATGCTCATTAAAGCGTTGAAACTTTCACCGGAACCAATTTTTATTTTAACTGGGCTGCCTCCAGGCCTAGTTACCAATTAAGCCACATTAACCAAAGCGATTAATGGGTTTCACCTGCCCTCTTGGTTGGGCATGGGCAATTTTTCTGAGGTGCATTAGTACTGTTGGTACACCAATTTTTTGGGGCCCTCGCCTACAGTGTAATCCAATTAATTTTTTGCCCACCTGCATTAAAGCTGACGTTACATCAGCTGTGATGGGCAATGCAATGGGATATATTTATGTACCGCCGGTGGCTTCCTGGCACCCACCCATGCTGTGGGTCCACACGGAGTTGTAACTGCATGTGTCTACTTCTAAAGAACCCCAGTCTGACTGGGGCATGCAGTGTGGGCCGAAGCCCACCTGCATTAAACATGACATTACCTCAGCTGTGATGGGCACTGCAATGGGATACATTTATGTACAGCCGGTGGGTTCCAGGAAGCCACCCATGCTGTGGGTGCACACGGAATTCCCATTGCGGAGTTGTACCTGCCTGTGACTATTTATAAAAAACCGCGGTCTGACTGGGGCATGCAGACACCTTGACAGAATGAATAGTGTGTGGCACATACTGTAGGTTCCCCATTGCTATGCCCACGTGTGCAGCTCCTGATGGCGGTGGCACAGGATTGGATTTCTCATTGCTTCTGTACAGCATTGTGGGCTATCGCCCCGCCCCTTTTAAAGAGGGTCGCTGCCTAGTCGTGCCAACCCTCTGCAGTGTGTGCCTGCGGTTCCTCTGGCAGACGCACTTATAAATAGACATGAGGGTGTTGTGGCATGAGTGCAGCTGAAGGCTGCGCAGGGACACTTTGGTGTGTGCTGTGGACACTGCGTCATGCGGGGGGGGGGTTTGGGCAGCATGTAACCCAGGAGAAGTGGCAGCGGAGTGTCATGCAGGCAGTGATTGTGCTTTGTTGGAGGTAGTGTGGTGCTTAGCTAAGGTATCCATTGCTAATGTGGGCTTTTCAGAAGTTGTTGGGAGGGGGGGGGGGGCACTCTTGCCGCTATTGTGGCTTAATAGTGGGACCTGGGAACTTGAGATGCAGCCCAACATGTAGCCCCTCGCCTACCCTATCCGTTTCTGTGTCGTTCCCATCACTTTCTTGAATTGCCCAGATTTTCACAAATGGAAACCTTAGCGAGCATCGGCGATATACAAAAATGCTCGGGTCGCCCATTGACTTCAATGGGGTTCGTTACTCGAAACGAACCCTCGAGCATCGCGAAAATTTCCTCCCGAGTAACGAGTACCCGAGCATTTTGGTGCTCGCTCATCTCTAGGAAAAATCTTTATTTCTTCATATGAACCAGCAGCATCAGAGTGTAATGCTGATTTTTTTAAAATGAAGAAATAAAGATTTTTACATTTCCTCATTCATTGCTAGAATTTGAACCTTTTCTTCTCTTATACTATTTATACCGGATATTATAGGTAAACCTTATAGATTCTGTCTATTTTGTGACAATATAGAAGAAATACACAATTGGAAATAAATGTCCAAATCAGAGGCATAAGTTGATGATGCTGGGCCCCAGTGCAAGATCTGGAACTGGGCTCACAATTATAAAGCTTCATTGATAGTCTTGATTTGCAGTATGGGGAAGAGAGACTTTATGGGCCCCCTAGGGCTCCTGTGCCCAGGTGCGACCTCGCCCCCTGCATCCCCTAGAGTTTCCCTATAGTCCGGAACAAGCCAGTAGTCGGCACACGGGAGCAATCTTCTTTAAAGAAGCAGGTCTTGGAAGGAGCTAGTTTAAAGGCTAAGAGCTTGAGCACAATAAACACACAAGGAGGGATTGGCAGGGCAGGCTTTTATAGGGAGACTAATAAGGGAAAGCACAGGGTGGTGCCAGTCAGGGAAAAACACAGGAGCATGGAAGTAGGAGCATGGAACTAAGGCAAGGTTTAGCATGGGATCTATCCAAAGGACTGATAGCTCACTGAGGAGAGACAGCATCCGCAGTTCCCCGTTTCGAGTCCTGATAGCATGACCTATTCTCATCTGGATCATAGATAAGAATAGGACATGTAATATCCATAGATTGAACAGCACATATATGGGAGTCTGTGTGCTGTCCACTGAGAGTTGCACCTGAGATTCTAGGTGCAACTTGCATACAGCAGTCTGAATTCGGCCTAAGCCACACACAAGGTCAGAACTATGGGAATCATTTGAAAATCAATAACAGTACTAAGAACCAAACATCAAAGTATCAACTGGACATCATTATGACATTATATACCTATTGCATTACTCTAGCTCGGACAATTCAGATGAAACCCCATGAATATACATTAATCATCCAAATGTTCATTATAGCTTACAAAGAGATATAATGAAAGTGATTCAAGATGCATACACTCATTCATTCATCAACAATTGCTTGATAATGAAACACAGGTGCCCCTCGTGGTCTACAACATTAATATTCTATTTAATTTTAATAAATTAATGTAGGAAAAATGACCACTCCATTGTTATACTTAAATGATGCCTGTATTGTATAGAGGTCCATACTCTTCATTACAATATCTTTGTACGGCTGAGTGGTTACAAACGTGATTGACATAGACATTATATACTGCTTCTTATGAAGAGAGTCATTAATGGAGTGTCTTTATGAGCAACGACCCTTTCATGTACCATACATTATATATTTCCCATTGCTTTAATAATATATTGTCTGAAACATGATGGTAGACTCCTCAAAGTGACTTTGAAGAGAACATCGATAACTATTAAGAAATCGCCTTCTTTACTCATAGAAACTGGCTTGGAATTTTAATTTCCATTATGACAAGTGAAAACATCCCAACCGCACAGGAGAGGATCTTCTACTCAGCCTCAGCTAACTTAATGCCATTTAAAGCATTACGGCTGCTTGATCTTATTCCTCATGCACTTTGACGAGGTAATATAAATTGATTTAATTTAGCTACAGTGGTGCTTGAAAGTTTGTGAACCCTTTAGAATTTTCTATAGCCCTGCTTATATTTGAGCTAAAATGACATCAGATTTTCATACAATTCTTAAAAGTAGATAAAGAGATGCAAATTAGAGATGAGCGAGCACCAAAATGCTCGGGTGCTCGTTACTCGGGACGAAATTTTCGCGATGCTCGAGGGTTCATTTCAAGTAACGAACCCCATTGAAGTCAATGGGCGACCCGAGCATTTTTGTATATCGCCGATGCTCGCTAAGGTTTCCATTTGTGAAAATCTGGGCAATTCAAGAAAGTGATGGGAACGACACAGCAATGGATAGGGCAGGCGAGGGGCTACATGTTGGGCTGCATCTCAAGTTCCCAGGTCCCACTATTAAGCCACAATAGCGGCAAGAGTGGGCCCCCCCCCTCCCAACAACTTTTACTTCTGAAAAGCCCTCATTAGCAATGCATACCTAAGCTAAGCACTACACTACCTCCAACAAAGCACAATCACTGCCTGCATGACACTCCGCTGCCACTTCTCCTGGGTTACATGCTGCCCCCCCCCCACACACGACGCAGTGTCCACAGCGCACACCAAAGTGTCCCTGCGCAGCCTTCAGCTTCACTCATGCCACACCACCCTCATGTCTATTTATAAGTGCGTCTGCCATGAGGAGGAACCGCAGGCACACACTGCAGAGGGTTGGCACGGCTAGGCAGCGACCCTCTTTAAAAGGGGCGGGGCGATAGCCCACAATGCTGTACAGAAGCAATGAGAAATATAATCCTGTGCCACCGCCATCAGGAGCTGCACACGTGGGCATAGCAATGGGGAACCTATGTGCCACACACTATTCATTCTGTCAAGGTGTCTGCATGCCCCAGTCAGACCGCGTTTTTTTATAAATAGTCACAGGCAGGTGCAACTCCGCGATGGGAATTCCGTGTGCACCCACAGCATGGGTGGCTCCCTGGAACCCACCGGCTGTACATAAATGTATCCCATTGCAGTGCCCATCGCAGCTGAGGTAACGTCCGATTAAATGCAGGTGGGCTTCGGCCCACACTGCATGCCCCAGTCAGACTGGGGTTCTTTAGAAGTGGACACATGCAGTTACAACTCCGTGTGGACCGACAGCATGGGTGGGTGCCAGGAAGCCACCGGCGGTACATAAATATATCCCATTGCAGTGCCCAGCACAGCTGATGTAACGTCAGCTTTAATGCAGGTGGGCAAAAAAATTAATTGGATTACACTGTAGGCGAGGGCCCCAAAAAATTGGTGTACCAACAGTACTAATGTACGTCAGAAAAATTGCCCATGCCCAACCAAGAGGGCAGGTGAAACCCATTAATCGCTTTGGTTAATGTGGCTTAATTTGTAACTAGGCCTGGAGGCAGCCCAGTTAAAATAAAAATTGGTTCAGGTGAAAGTTTCAACGCTTTAATGAGCATTGAAACGTATAAAAATTGTTTACAAAAATTATATGACTGAGCCTTGTGGGCCTAAGAAAAATTGCCCGTTCGGCGTGATTACGTCAGGTTTCAGGAGGAGGAGCAGGAGGAGGAGGATGAATATTATACACAGATTGATGAAGCTAAAAGGTCCACGTTTTTGATGGTGATAGAGAACAATGCTTCCATCCGCGGGTGCAGCCTACATATTGTTTAGGTATCGCTGCTGTCTGCTGGTGGAGAAGAGAAGTCTGGGGAAATCCAGGCTTTGTTCATCTTGATGAGTGTAAGCCTGTCGGCACTGTCGGTTGACAGGCGGGTACGCTTATCTGTAATGATTCCCCCAGCCGCACTAAACACCCTCTCTGACAAGATGCTAGCCGCAGGACAAGCAAGCACCTCCAGGGCATACAGCGCGAGTTCAGGCCACGTGTCCAGCTTCGACACCCAGTAGTTGTAGGGGGCAGAAGCGTCACGGAGGATGGTCGTGCGATCGGCTAAGTACTCCCTCACCATCCTTATACAGTGCTCCCGCCGACTCAGCCTTGACTGGGGAGCGGTGACACAGTCTTGCTGGGGAGCCAGAAAGCTGTCAAAGGCCTTAGAGAGTGTTCCCCTGCCTGTGCTGTACATGCTGCCTGATCTCTGCGCCTCCCCTGCTACCTGGCCCTCGGAACTGCGCCTTCAGCCACTAGTGCTGTCGGATGGGAATTTTACCATCAGTTTGTCCGCCAGGGTCCTGTGGTATAGCATCACTCTCGAACCCCTTTCCTCTTCGGGTATGAAAGTGGAAAGGTTCTCCTTATACCGTGGGTCGAGCAGTGTGTACGCCCAGTAATCCATAGTGGCCAGAATGCGTGTAACGCGAGGGTCACGAGAAAGGCATCCTAACATGAAGTCAGCCATGTGTGCCAGGCCTCAGGCCATACACGCTGAAAGGATGACAGGCAAGCAGCATGAGTACCCTCAGCAGTGGGCCAAGCTGTTTCTTCCCCCTCCTCCTCCTCCTCATCCTCCTCATGCTCCTCCTCCTCAATGCGCTGAGATATAGACAGGAGGGTGCTCTGACTATCCAGCGACATACTGTCTTCCCCCGCCTCTGTTTATGAGCGCAAAGCGTCTACCTTTATGCTTTGCAGGAAACTTCTCAAGATGCATAGCAGAGGAATGGTGATGCTAATGATTGCAGCATCGCCGCTCACCACCTGGGTAGACTGCTCAAAGTTTCGAAGGACCTGGCAGATGTCTGCCAACCAGGCCCACTCTTCTGAAAATAATTGAGGAGGCTGACTCCCACTGCGCCGCCCATGTTGGAGTTGGTATTCCACTATAGCTCTACGCTGCTCATAGAGCCTGGCCAACATGTGGAGCGTAGAGTTCCACCGTGTGGGCACGTCGCACAGCAGTCGGTGCACTGGCAGATGAAACCGATGTTGCAGGGTGCGCAGGGTGGCAGCGTCCGTGTGGGACTTGCGGAAATGTGCGCAGAGCCGGCGCACCTTTCCTAGCAGGTCTGACAAGCGTGGGTAGCTTTTCAGAAAGCGCTGAACCACCAAATTAAAGACGTGGGCCAGGCATGGCACGTGCGTGAGGCTGCCGAGCTGCAGAGCCGCCACCAGGTTACGGCCGTTGTCACACACGACTATGCCCGGTTGGAGGCTCAGCGGCGCAAGCCAGCAGTCAGTCTGCTCTGTCAGACCCTGCAGCAGTTTGTGGGCGGTCTGCCTCTTCTCTCCTAAGCTGAGTAGTTTCAGCACGGCCTGCTGACGCTTGCCCACCGCTGTGCTGCCACGACGCGCGACACCGGCTGCTGGCGACGTGCTGCTGCTGACACATCTTGATTGTGAGACAGAGGTTGCGTAGGAGGATGAGGAGGAGGGTGGTTGAGTGGAGGAAGCATACACCGCCGCAGATACCACCACCGAGCTGGGGCCCGCAATTCTGGGGGTGGGTAGGACGTGAGCGGTCCCAGGCTCTGACTCTGTCCCAGCCTCCACTAAATTCACCCAATGTGCCGTCAGGGAGATATAGTGGCCCTGCCCGCCTGTGCTTGTTCACGTGTCCGTTGTTAAGTGGACCTTGCCAGTAACCGCGTTGGTGAGGGCGCGTACAATGTTGCGGGAGACGTGGTCGTGCAGGGCTGGGACGGCACATCGGAAAAAGTAGTGGCCACTGGGAACTGAGTAGCGCGGGGCCGCCGCCGCCATCATACCTTTGAAAGCCTCCGTTTCCACAACCCTATACGGCAGCATCTCCAGGCTGATAAATTTGGCTATGTGCACGTTTAACGCTTGAGCGTGCGGGTGCGTGGCAGCGTACTTGCGCTCCAACACTTGCGCTAGCGACGGCTGGACGGTGCGCTGAGAGACATTGGTGGATGGGGCCGAGCACAGCGGAGGTGAGGGTGTGGGTGCAGGCCAGGAGACGGTAGTGCCTGTGTCCTGAGAGGGGGGTTGGATCTCAGTGGCAGGTTGGGGCACAGGGGGAGAGGCAGCGGTGCAAACCGGAGGCGGTGAACGGCCTTCGTCCCACCTTGTGGGGTGCTTGGCCATCATATGTCTGCGCATGCTGGTGGTGGTGAGGCTGGTGGTGGTGGCTCCCCGGCTGATCTTGGCGCGACAAAGGTTGCACACCACTGTTCGTCAGGCGTCTGCACTCTCAGTGAAAAACTGCCAGACCTTTGAGCACCTCGGCCTCTGCAGGGTGGCATGGCGCGAGGGGGCGCTTTGGGAAACAGTTGGTGGATTATTCGGTCTGGCCCTGCCTCTACCCTTGGCCACCGCACTGCCTCTTCCAACCTGCCCTGCTGCTGCCCTTGCCTCCCCCTCTGAAGACCTGTCCTCAGTAGGCGTAGCAAACCAGGTAGGGTCAGTCACCTCATCGTCCTGCTGCTCTTCCTCCGAATCCTCTGTGCGCTCCTCCCTCGGACTTACTCCAATTACTACTACCTGAGTGATAGACAACTGTGTCTCATCGTCATCGTCCTCCTCACCCACTGAAAGCTCTTGAGACAGTTGCCGGAAGTCCCCAGCCTCATCCCCCGGACCCCGGGAACTTTCCAAAGGTTGGGCATTGGTCACGACAAACTCCTCCGGTGGGAGAGGAACCATTGCTGCCCAATCTAGTGAAACGTAGGTGCGTATGACTGAGCTAGTGGAATTCACAGCGCAGAAGCAGTCAAGTGGCCAAAGGCCAGTAGTAGGCCTTAAGTATTTTGCTTCTATTTTTTTTAAATGCTGAGCTGATACAGCAGACAGATACTGTAGGCAGCGTATAATATTATGTATACTCTTTCCCTCTGGCGGGATGATGGCGATCATGTAAAAGAGACAGCAGATCCAGGAAACAATTTTGCGCAAGCCTGCTGTAACACTTAGCTGCGTATTAATTAGGACTACTACCCCCAGCAGATAGATACTGTAGGCAGCGTATAATATTATGTATACTGTTTCCCTCTGGCGGGATGACAGCGCTGAAGTAACAGAGACAGCAGATCCAGGAAACAATTTTGCGCAAGCCTGCTGTAACGCTTAGCTGCGTATTAATTAGGACTACTACCCCCAGCAGATAGATACTGTAGGCAGCGTATAATATTATGTATACTCTTTCCCTCTGGCGGGATGACAGCGCTGATGTAGCATAGACAGCAGATCCTGGAAACAATTCTGCGCAAGCCTGCTGTAACGCTTAGCTGCGTATTAATTAGGACTACTACCCCCAGCAGATAGATACTGTAGGCAGCGTATAATATTATGTATACTCTTTCCCTCTGGCGGGATGACGGCGATCATGTAACAGAGACAGCAGATCCAGAAAACAATTTTGCACAAGCCTGCTGTAACGCTTAGCTGCGTATTAATTAGGACTACTACCACCAGCAGATAGATACTGTAGGCAGCGTATAATATTATGTATACTCTTTCCCTCTGGCGGGATGACGGCGATCATGTAACAGAGACAGCAGATCCAGGAAACAATTTTGCGCAAGCCTGCTGTAACGCTTAGCTGCGTATTAATTAGGACTACTACCCCCAGCAGACACGCAGTAAACTGAAGACGGTCACAGGCAGCCCAAATATAGTATTTTCCCCCAATTTTTGGGAAAAAGCCCACTGCCTATATAGCCTGAATATCTCTTTCCCTGCCTCACCAGTACTGGCCCTATACTGTGTACAATGACTGCAGACTGTGGACGCAATGCTCTGCACGCCCGATATACAAAAAAAAAATTGTGCAACACTGCTAAAAGCAGCCTCAACAGTACTGCACACGGTCAGATGTGGCCCTAAGAAGGACCGTTGGGGTTCTTGAAGCCTAAAATAACTCCTAACGCTCCGGCACCAGCAGCACTTTCCCTGATCTCTGTCAGAATGCATCTGTGGCGAGCCGCGGGAGGGGCCGATTTATATACTCGGGTGACACCTGATCTTGCCAGCCACTCACTGCAGGGGGGTGGTATAGGGCTTGAACGTCGCAGGGGGAAGTTGTAATGCTTTCCCTGTCTTTCTATTGGCCAGAAAAGCGCACTAACGTCTCAGAGATGAAAGTGAAAGTAACTCGAACATCGCGTGGTACTCGTCTCGAGTAACGAGCATCTCGAACACGATAATACTCGAACGAGTATCAAGCTCGGACGAGTACATTCGCTCATCTCTAATGCAAATCAAACAAATGAGTCAAAAGTATTAGACTTAGTCATTTATTTACTGAAGACAATGATCCAATGTCTATAGGATGAGCAGATAATTTGAAGGTGAAATTATTGTTTTCAATCAATTGGATGACAATCAGGTGTGAGTGGGTGACATAATTTTTAAAGAACAGGGATCCAACAAAGTCTGAACTTCACAACACGTTTGTGAAAGAGTATTATGTGTGAGCAAAGAGATTTCGGAGGACCTTAGAAGCATTGTTGTTGTTCATCAGACTGGAAAAGTTTACATTACTATCTCTAAAGAGTTTGAACTCCGCCAATCCAGTCAGGGAGACTGTGTACAAATGGAGGAAAATCAAGACCATTAATCCCCTTCCCAGGAGTGGTCAACCAGCAAAGATTCCACCAAAAGAAAGGTGTATAATAGACCAAGAGGTCGCAAAGGGCCTTCTCATATTAGCTATTGTTAATGTTCATGAGTTCTCTATTGGAAGGACACTGAACAACAATAGTGTGCACGGCAAACTTGCAAAAAGAAAGCTCCTGCCCTGCAAAAACAACAATGCTGCCCATCTGCTGCTCACAACGATCACCTAGACAAGCCAGACGGCCATTATAACAATGCTTTGTGGACGATGAGACTAAACTAAATCTTTTGGGCTTAAATGAGAAACGTTATGTTTGGTGAATGACAAACACTATATTACAGCATAAAAACCTCATACAATCTGTGAATCACAGTGGTGGTAATATCATGGTTTGCTGTATTTGGCCAAGAATGGCTTGCCATCAGTGATAGAACAATGAAATAGGAAGTATACCCGCAAATTGTACAGGAAAATGTCAGGACATCTGTGCGTGAGCTGAATCTCAGGAGAATGTGGGTCAAGCAGCAAGACAGTGACCAGAAGCACACAAGTCTTTCTTCAAAAAAATGGCTAAAGGTATGTTTGCACGTAGTAAAAATGCTACAGAATTTCCGCAGCGGAAAATTATGCAGCATTTCTGCATTCAAAATAGAGTCAAAATTTCACCACCGGTGCGATTTTGATTCGAAATCAACTGTGTATCTGCAGATGAGTTCAGAAGATACAGCACTCCTCCTCATGACCTCCAAAGTATTTACCTACTACTGGTTGGCCTGAAGTAAGCGTAGTGCCGCTGGTCAGGTGATGCCACCTCCACCTGAATCTAACATTATGATTAGAGATGAGCGAACCTACTCGTTTCGAGTAATTACTCGATCGAGCATCGCTATTTTCAAGTACTTCACTACTCGGGTGAAAAGATTCGGGGGTCGCCGGGGGGCGGGGCGTGGCAGAGCGGGGGGTAGCAGCGGGGAACAGGGGGGGAGCCCTCTCTCTCTCCTTCTCCCCCCCACTCCCCGCTGCAACCCCCCACTCACCCACGGCGCCCCCAAATCTTTTCGCCCGAGTACGGAAGTACTCGAAAATCGCGGTGCTCGGGCGAAAAAGGGGCATGGCCGAGTAGGTTCGCTCATCTCTAATTATGATAGTTATTTAATATATGTAAGCTAAATGTTAACACATAACATCTCTATGTATTGCCTTAATGGTTTTATTTAATGCTCAGAATTTCCTAATCCCTCACTATAGCTTACTTAGAGAGCATTAGCACATCACATTTTTTCAATTCACCAGTAAATAGACATTTCCATTGCTGCCTCGTTGTGTAAATGTCGCTATAAGAGGTATTTATATTTACCATTTGTGGAACAAAGCTGCAATACCCAGCACAGCCACTACTAAATATATGGTGTTCAGGTGTATGGGGCAATGTCACATAATGAAGAGGCAGCAACGCTCATCCCAGTTCTGTGGCTCCATTCAATCATCTGATCAGTTGGGATACTGAGAGTACAACCTCCACCGATATGATGTACATGGCTTATCCTAAAGGAGAACCTCACAAGAGAAGATACTCCATGTTGCAAATGGCACAGGGAACATTTACATTGTAAACTGGTTCAGGGGAACTTGGCAGATTTTTAGTGCTTAAACTAAACTTTTAGCACTGTTATCATGCCCATCCGGGTGCGATTTTGGTTCTAGTACTGACGTCAAATGCCCAGGGAATGCTGCTCCGGGAGGAATGACCGTGATAAGAGTTATGACTCAACAACTCTGCAATGCTTCAGCACCAGCCTGATGAGTCCAGGTGTTTTATATATATAACTTGTGCTGGTACTAGACATATTTTTCTACCGAAGTGTCAAATTTAGGATTTTAATAAGGGCATGTTAGGAATGCTGTTTACAAGAGTTATAGCACCATGATGTCTATTTAAACTCTACAGATCTGAGATAGGTTACCTTTAGGCTGGAGGCATACTAAAAAAAAACACTAAACGCTTTTTACTAGTATTGATAATGGTGTTTTTGGGATGTTTTTTGCAGCTTTGTACATATGTTACCTGTGAGTCAATAGAAAATTATGAAACACACTACAAACAGGGCATTTTTGGTAGCATTTTTTTCTAACTTTATGGGAATTTTTGAGTTGATGGTGTTGCTTCAGAAATTGCAGAATGCTCTACGTATTGCCTTTTTAATGTTTTTTTTCTATAGGCTTGTCAAAAAAGTGAGAAAAAAGAAACCTGTGTGACCAAAAAAACTCCACAAAAAATGTTTTTTCAAAAGACATGAATTTCATGATATTTTTTTACATGCTAAATAAAATGCAACACAAAAGACTGTGTGAAGAAAGCCTCAGCGTATGCTCACATGGGCAGAATCTGGGGCGGATTTTTCTGCAAAGATTTCACCTCAACAATCATGGCAGGAATCTGGGGTGGATTTTTCTGCAATAATGCACTTGTATAGCCGTCGACCAGCAGGTGAATTCAGCCCTTCCCTATGGGCAAATCCGCATGGGGATTCCCTGATGCGGATTCCACATGGAATAGGTGTGGTATCAGTAACAAAAAGTGACATGTCGCTTCTTTTTTTCCCCCTTCACTCGGATTTCAAATCGACATGCAGAAAACAATCAATGCCGCAAAGACGAGAGAGTGCGAATTTCCATTAAATGCAATAGATTTGTTGAGGAATTCTATGTCAAATGCACATCATAATTTGCCCCCTGTGAACACACCTTAAAGTGTTAGTCTGCAGTATTAAATAGGACCCTTTTCTCTAAATTCATCTCATATCGCATTATTTATTTCTCATGGGTATGAATCCAAGTAGATACTAATAGCACAGGGAATTTGGAAGTAACATGATTGACAGTCATGGAGAGAGATGACCAAGAATCAAATAGTGGGGAACATAACCCTTCTAGCACCGGGTAAGTCCACTTTTATTTGGCAATAAGCATTATTCAATTTTAATTGCATGAGAGGCGCATTTCAAATTGTATTTTTAATAGTGGGGAACATGGGATTCTCTATTGTAGGCAGGCAAATGAATGATCAGAAGATATTCTTAACTTCTATATGTCTGCCTGTTGTTACAACCCTCTATCCCGGGTACCATAGGAGGTGCAGCTTCAGAGCATCAACTGCTGCACTCTCACGTTGAATCCCAAGGGTCCTAAAAGAAGAGAACCCTTCATAGGCATATGTAGTTTTATTTGGATAGACATATGCTATAAAAATTAGGGCATAACATTTTTTGACAGTTGGTAAGGGGACCCTTGCTAGGAAGAAAGCTAAAATGCTGGACTATATTTTACATACAGAGTTATTACACCTGAAAGATATTCTACATGTTTTTGCTTATATATAAATGTTATTGTTAACACATGAAATAAACAGAAACTTGCTGCATTTGCTAGTTTGTTATAACAATCTGGTTCCCTTAATGCAACAAGAAATATACAATAGGGATTTTCATTTTGGTTAGTATGGCTAGCCCAGGGCCATATACTGTATATCTATTGACACAATATAGAATAGAACCCTTTTAATATGTCCAAATAGTTCTAGATGCTTAGGCAGTGTTTATTCTGTTGCAATTTACTATAATCCCATATTAGCTTCCATTAACTGAGTTAAATGGGGACTAGTATTAAACAAACCTTAGCGGCATCAACAGCAGATATAACCTTCCATTTCATTTGCAAAATGTTTATTACTTCCACCACTAGTGGGTGCTCTAACACACTAAAACCCATTGATCCAATGAAGCGTAGGCAACTTTATTACAGTTTATATTCTAAATCATATCTAAACAATCAATGTTAACATTTTTACTGGCAATGTATCATGGCAGTAGATTTAACATGAAATACAGAATTTTCTGCTGAATAGAGCATTTATCCAGTGTTATAATGTGTTGTTAAAAGCAAGACAACTATAAACAGTTTTCTTATTAGTGGAGATATTTGTAAGGGATTTCATTGAATTCTTAGACTTTTAGATAAAAGCAAATAAGATGTGTTTTGAAAAAAATGTTCTTACCTGATAAAATTTGCAGTACATGACTTCAGCTTTAATGGAGTCTGGATACAGAGTATTCATCTCCCTGCAAATTTGGTAACACGGCCCTCCACTTATCCTGCATAGTTTATAATACTGGTAGTTTCCTATGTGGCAGAGGGGCATTTTGGCCTCCTCTTGGACCAAAAATACCTTCCTCTGCACTCCTTATAGCTGCTGCAGCATTGCATTCATTTGAATTGTCAGTAAGGCAAATCTTCCAATGGGCCGAATGGGGTTTGACATGCCAGTTCTGAACTGAGACTCACCAGAGGAAATTATTCTGCCCTTCATGCAGAATATGTGGACATCCATTTCCCATAATATTTTTATCATTACACACTAAAACATATCAATAACATTAGGTCATTTATGAATAAACAGATAACAAAAAAGACCTTAGTGGCAAGTCATTGGCCCCAAAGTGCATGGTGACTATGTCTGGTGTTTTCCATGGTCAAGCCTATCTACAATAAACAGTTATTACAGAGCATGTCTTCTACATTGTGTAAGGGACCTCAGATTTTTTCTGCCTACAGTGTGCTTGTGTAATGTAATGTAAGCGAAGGGGTCCTGTCGAGTAATGATTCTGAGTGAGTAAACTAACCATTTTGACATGGCATTAAGTCTAAAATATTATTTGTATTGAATAATAATATTTAGCGATTAATGACAAAATCAGTTCGGAAGTACCGGACCCAATTTTCTGAAAATTATTGCGAAAAGAAAATTGGCTTCAATAATGTACCCTTTTCAATTAATGTGGCTTAGATGTTAGTATTCTTACTATTCAGTGCTGGAATCCTAGGTTCAAATCCCATCAAGATCAATCAAATCTGCATGACTTTGAAAAACTCCATCAAGATGTTGCCCTTGGTAAGATTTGAACCTACAACTCTATTCCTGCAAAGCAGCACTGTTAGCAACTGAGCCACCACACTTGTCCATTTTGCGCTGAATGAGAGAAACAACAACACAAATAAACACAAAGAGAACATAAAAAAAACTAATCCAAATGTTGGTCTTGGTCAGAGTTGAACATACAACACCAGCTCTGAAAGTCAGCGTTAACAACTGAGTCACCACTCCAGATCCTTTTGCTCCAGGGGAGAAGAAGAAGAATGCAAACAAAGAGAACATAAAACACCATCCAAATGTTTCTATTGGACAGTTTTGACCTAGAACTCCAGCAAGGCAACAATGCTAATGATTGAGCCACCATGCTTGCTCTTCCTTCCTTCTCCTTATCATCCTCCGAAGAAACAGGAGGAGAAAGAAGGAAAAAGTTTGGTGGCTCAGTGACTAGCATTATTGCCTTGTAGTGCTGCGGTTCTAGGTTCACAGCTAGAGATGAGCGAGCATACTCGTCCGAGCTTGATGCTCGTTCGAGTATGAAGGTACTCGAGATGCTCGTTACTCGAGATGAGCACCACGCGGTACTCGTCTTGATTTAACGAGCACTGACCATTGAATTCAGTGGAGCCGGCAATACAGCCGGCTCCATTGAAAGCAATGTGCTGCCGGCGAGCGCGGGATGAATTTTATTGAAGGGCTTAAAAATATAAGCCCTTCCCTGAAATTTATCCAGAAATGTGTAAAAAGTAAAAAAAAATATATACTCACCTTGTCCCGGCAGACGGAGTTCAGCCGCGGCCGGCCGGCAGTTCTCCTGAACTGCTGTGAGTAGTATTCAGCAGCCGGGGATTTAAAATCCCCGTCTGCTGAATGAGCTGCTCTGATTGGTCACAGCCTCACCAATCAGAGGCAGCTCTCACTCACCCATTCATGAATTCATGAATGGGTGAGTGAGTGCTGCCTCTGATTGGCTCAGCGCAGGGACCAATCAGGGGCAGCTCTCAGCTGAATGACAACTCCGTCTGCAGGGACAAGGTGAGTATATATATTTTTTTTATTTTTACACATTTTTGGATGATTTTCAGGTAAGGGCTTATATTTTTAAGCCCTTCCCGAAAATTCATCCCGCGCTCGCCGGCAGCCCATTGCTTTCAATGGAGCCGGCTGTATTGCCGGCTCCATTGAATTCAATGGGCTAACATCGTTCTTCTCTGCAACAGCTGTTACAGCTGTGGCAGAGGAGAGCGATCTTTATGCTGACAGTGCGGGGGGGGGGGGGGGGGGTTTCTCACTCTTGCCACTATTGTGGCTTAATAGTGAGACCTCGGAGCCCGAAATGCAGCCCTGCATGTTGCTCCTCGCCTGCCCTATCCATTTCTGTGTTTTTTCCATGACTTTGGTGATTTGCTAAGATTTTCACAAATGAAAACCTTAGCGGAGCACCAGTCATATACAAAAATGTTCAAGTCGCCCATTGACTTCAATGGGGTTCGTTACTCGAAACGAACTCTTGAGCATCACTGAAAGTTCGACTCGAGTAACGAGCACTCGAGCATTTTGGTGCTCGCTCATCTCTATTCACAGCTGATTATGGACAACGTCTGCATTGATTCTGTATGTTCTCTTTGTATTTATTATTCTTATTCTTCTCCATATTCTCCTCCTCTGGACTATGGAGAAGAAAGAACTTAGGACCCCAGAAGTGAAAGGTAAGAGTGCTAGCCACATTCGTGATGAGCAACACTATTAATTAGTTTAGTATGTTGAGCAAATACCTTATTAAGCATCTGCTGCACTTTTCACCTGCAAACTGACCGTGAGTAAAAGGTGCCGCTAGGTTGTGTATGTCCTTATTGTAATGGCAATGATTTTCCATTGACATAATTTGAGTGAAGCTCATGATTCTTAAGACAGAAAGCAATATTCAGTTTCCCACGGAAGGGAAGCCATGTGCTAACTTGCTCAGTAAACTGTCTTGCTGAAGGCTACTGTGAAGCTAAGAACTTTTTGGTTGATGGAGTGCTAAATGACTTCTACTGGCTCCATATATCAAAAAGTACATGTTCCGATTTTAACAGCATTATACGGTTTATGTATAGATATATTCTATATACAAAGTTCAGTGCATTTATAAACACACTGTATTATGTATTTGTCTGCCTTAATGATGCCGTAGTAAGGTTGAGACAACGAAAACCGATATATCGAAATATCAATATATCGCTAATGCTTTGGCGATACTTTTCATTGATATTGTTATGTCCGATATATCAGTAACATCGATAGTTTAAGGAGATATAGTATCGATTTTTGTAAAGAACAAAACATGTCTTGTGGTCTAGTGACCATATTTTCTTTCTTTACATTCTGTCCTTTCCTTTGTGTTGGTACAGGATGCAGTTTTGCTCCAGGCACTAATAAACTTATAAACAAGTTCTAGAAACTTTTGGAAAGTGTGAGGCGACTGTCACCAATAAGGTTTGCTCCAGGCAAAACGACTCTCAGAAAAAGTGGGGTCTTCGGCCCCTTCTCCACATGCGTTTGTTCATGTCGTTAGATGCAGGCTCTGAACAATTGCGTCTAACGTGATGGCAGTGGGCAATGCTTTCTAAATGAACACATTTCCACATGCAGATGGAGGGCTGCGCTGAACGCACGAAGGTCGCGTCTAGAAAGGAGACGCGACATGTCGTGCCTTCAGCTTTTAACGCGAACGCAGTGCCCATAGAAAAGATAGGAGGCCCATCTAACGCAATTACAATTGCGTTCGGGGCACAGCGTTCGCGTTACCAGGCCCTGCATTGTTTACAAGTTGCCATGGAGACCCGTTGGTCCCTCAGCGGCAACTTGAAAACATGCAGGCACGCAGCCCCACAAACACACAGAGATCATGCTCACATCCCGTCAGGTCCAGCGTCCATCTTCTGGCTTCCTTGTAGCTGGCAGGACCTTGTTTCAGTGTGTTTGATGGCTCATTAGATAACGATTATTGGGGCCAATGATAAAAAACTTCTTTTCATATACCTAATTATAATTATGTTTCATCTGTAATTTTTTATTTTCATTTGTAACTTTAATAGATTTTCATGATGTTATAAATAGTTAATAATAAATTCAAGTTTAAAGTTTAAAAATTTTTTTTGTTGATTGTATTGCTTTATTAACCCCAGACCTGTTTTATTTTTATACAGCCTTTAAGAAAGTCAATATATTGAAATATCAATAGTTTTCCACCGATATTTTACAATAATCGATAGTTTGTTCGATAGTCGATACTATCGACTATCAATATATTTGTGTCGATGTCCCAACCTTAGGGCTTAGTCACATGGGCGCATCGGCGCCCGTACACGGCCGCTGATGCGCCCATGTGACTGAGCCCTTACTGCAGGAAGAAGACGATTGCACTTCAGGACGGACGACTCCCCGCAGCGCCAAAGAAAGAACACATGACCGACAATAAAGCCGGTCACATGTTCTTTCTTCCAGCGCTGCAGAGAGACGTCCATCCTGAAGTGCGTCCGTCTTCTTCCTGCAGTAGCACGAGCGCCGATGCGCCCGTGTGACTAAGGCCATATGCCATAGAGCTGACATTCTACTGGTTGATATTGGAAGTAGTGATAGCGCTTTTTATACCCTAATGACCAACCACTTTTTAAGGGTTTTTTGTAGTCACATTCCAGGAGCCATAACCTTTTGATTTTTCCACATAGTCATATAAGGGCCTGTTTTTTTTATATACCATTTTGCTTTTGTGTCACCACATTCCAAGAGCCATAACATTGTTAGTTTTCTATTTCTATGAGAGCTTCTTTTGTGTGCATGAACTCTAATCTTCATTTATCCAAGTTTTGAAAACATATCACAGTTTGATCACTTTTTTCAATTTGTTTCTAGAAGCAAAATTTTACATTTTTTTTACAGAATTCACTGCATGATATAAATAATATATTAATTTAATTCTGTAAGTACAATTATGTCAACACCAACTTTATAATTATTTAAATATTTTGCTACGTTTTCATACTTCTATTAGAACAGGTGGTATCACCAGACACCCGGGTCCCAGTTCCTACTGGCACAGGAAACCCATACCAATATTCTGATGCAGTGCTGTAAAAAGACATTGCGTCAGAATTAGCACATTAGTGACCACTGTAAAAAGGTGTATGGTTGGTCACTAAAGAGGTTAGGGTGCATTCAGACGACCGTATATCGGCCGCATATTCACGCCGGCCGATATATGGCGTCTCTCTCTGCAGGGGAGGAGGCTGGAAGAACCGGAAGCAGTGCTCTGAGCTCCCGCCCCCTCTTTGCCTCCTCTCCACCTCCCTGCACTATTTTCAATGAGGAGAGGTGGGACGAGGGCAGAGCTAATTCCTGGCACCTCCTCTCATTGCAAATAGTGCAGAGGGGCGGAGAGGGGGTGGAGAGGAGGCAGAGAGGGGGCGGCAGCTCAGAGCACTGCTCCCGGCTCTTCCAGCCTCCTTCCCCTGCAGAGAGAGACGCCGTATATCACCGGCGTGAATACGCGGACGATATACGGTCGTCTGAATGCACCCTTAAAGTGAGTCTTTCAGGTGATTTTTGTGCACTAATTGAAAGCAGCACATGATAGAGGAGGATTAGCTGAGCTCTGTGATATGCAGGTTTATATGATTAGGGGAAGAATTTCTAAGTAAAAATCTGAAGTAAATCCTGAAGGTCTCCCAGGCCTCAGCCTCCATTGTACAGTGCTGAAGTCTAAAAGAATTATCTAGGAGCCACAGTATAATCCCATCAGGTGGTCCTCCGTGCAGTAAAATCACATCCATAACCCCCTCAGCAGTATAATCATATCCAGAGCCCCAACCCCCTTGTAGTATTATCACAACTAAAGAAATCCCCCCATGCAGTCCAATCACATTTGGCACTCGTCATCACCATAGTATAATCACATCCATATACCCTCCCGGCAGTATAATCACATCCAGAGCCCCCCTTGCAGTATTATCACAACTAGAGGCATTCCCTCTTCCCCACCACAGTATAATCACACCCAGAGGTCTCCCCTATGAGTAGCTCTCCCAGGGCTTATTGAATGAGTAATGTAGGTTTGTCTGGGGAGGAAAAGAGGTGATGGTCCTCAGTATACAGCGCTGTCCTTACTCTCTTCATACCACCTCATCCAGGCCAGCACCTCAGCATTCCTTTTTGAACATCTCAGCCCCTAAAAACAGGATGCACACAGTACCCTCGTCACAGCTTTGCATTACACAGGAAATGCACAATATCAGCACCTCCACCCATACCTTCACCACTGTTCAGAAACCATCTGGCAACACAGGGTCATGATTCCACATGCATATCCTCACCAGCTGCAGCATCCCTCAGCTACAATGTGGCACCCATCAACGACCATTTGTACAGAAAGAGCAGCATAGCTAGTCACAAATGGTGATAAGACTGAAAAGTCTTATCATTTTCAATAACTTGGTTGTGTTGGCAATCATTTTGGTCTATGATAGCCTATTCTCATGACAGCATAGATCACTTGATGGGTTTTCTATTAGTGGGAACCTATAACACTGTAATAAATTTTGTTTATTAAGTTAAAAGAAGTGTGATTGATTGTAGCATTAAAATGTAGCACTAGTGCTCCATCCATTGTGTACGGAATTAATGGACGGGCACTGTACCTGGTCATTTCTGTCAATCCCATAGATAGTGCATGGAGTGGTAGTGCATATGCGTAACCATTCCATTCAAATGGGAGACTAGAGAGCTTATTCTCAGCACTCCAATTCACATTGAGCATGTCTTTATCACCTATCCTGTAGATTGGTGATAAATGTTGTATGCGTGCCGACCCATTTAATTTGCCATTACATTAATTTAGATACAAAAATAATTCCAGAGTCAATATACCTTACAAAGAGTCATTGAGTACACAATATTTTCATAGTCTTCATATTATATTTACATTCTTATGACAATGTTTCACATTATTATTTTTCTAACAGTATAATAGTACAGTACTTCGTACTTTACAGATAGAAAGCACTCATTGCTTGGGAATCAATGTGGTAGTGCTCAATGTCACAACAATGCTTCTAAATGACTGTAGTCGCTAAACAGATATTGATCCATATATTAAAATAGGAGCCAATTATATAAATTGACATGGAGATTTCCATATTAATAGAAACGTTTGTTGCCAATGCCTATAAAATCACAGAAAGGGGCAATATACTTACTGATATACTGATACAAGAGGGCAGGTATGAACACCATATCCCAAACATGCAGATGGCCAAACTGCTATATGGAGGAGCCACCGCACATGTGCAAGGCACTGATGAACAGCCAATCAAACACCTTCTTTATATTGAGGGGGCAGCTGCTTAGTACTAATCTTGCGGGGTACCATGCCACATGATATGTGTAGCGTACCATGAAGGCTTACAACTAGAGTTGAGCAAGCGTACTCGCTAAGCAAATTACTCGAGCGAGTATTGCCATTTTCGAGTACATGCCCACTCATCCCAAAAGATTCGGGGGCCAGTGGGGGACTCTCCCCCCACCCACTCCCCCATGCTCACTCCCGCAACTCACCGCTCACCCCCGCCGCCCCCCAAATCTTTTGGCACGAGCGGGAATGTACTCGAAATTGGCAATACTCGCTAAAGTAATTTGCCTTAGCTAATACGCTCGCTCATCTCTACTTACAACCTATTAATGATGCCATATTTCAATCCAGCATGCTGCCCTTCATAGTTGAACCACATTGGCACTGGCACCCTCGGCTCCTCCAATGTTCAAAGCTACACTGTATGTTACTGATAAGCATGAGGTATTGGATAATATTTTAGCCAAAATACACAAGCTCACAACCCGCGTCAAGGGTCCTCATATACTTGTGAGTCCCTACACTAACATCAATAAAATTACAGAAAAGTGGAATATAAAGATACAGAAAAATCACAGAAAGCTGCATATACTTACTGATATAAGTTTGGCTGTCTGCTTGGTGGGATGTGGTGATTATACCTGCCCTCTTGTATCAGTATATCGTAAATATCTGGCATCTTTTTGTGATTTTTCTGTCTGTTTATATTTCCCTTTTCTGTGATTTTACCAATGCCTGTAAAAAAAACCATTTCATGCTGGGAAGAGGCCAACTAAAGTGTTCCTTCATATACAATTTTATAGAAAGCGAGTGTTAGTGCTTACTACATACATTAGCATTGCTACTTCCCTGCACAGTAAATGTAGCTTGTAAATGCACATTCTAAAAGATGATCACAATTGTGAAACCTTGGCCATTCCATTTTACAGGACACCTACATAGCCATCAGTTCACTTTGATAGCTGATTCTTAAGCACGCCTTTGTATGCCCTCTTTTTTCAGATCTCAGCCTTTCCTCTCGCTGAATTCGCCAGCAAGCACATTTTCTGCTGTTCCTCCAGCCATTCATTAAATTCACCTCTTGTTTTTCCTTATGTGTTCTGCAGAACCACTGTTTATTTTTTATAATGTGTTTCCTATTATTATGACAAAGAAAATAAACGGCTGGAACCTAACCAGTTCCACTGTAAAAAGGTCTTGTCTTATTTTTTCTTTAAAAAAGTGACACAAAAATAATCTTTAACCCAAGGTTTTTCTTGGCCGACAGAACTGCCTGACTTGACACTTGCTGTATCAGACTTTGGATTCAGTTCAGTACAGGGATATCCTTTAGAAAACAAAATTCAGCTACTACACAAAAAAAAATATACATTCCATTTATTTATTTAAGAACAGGTTTAACATTTGGTGATCTACATCTTAATATATCTTAACTAAACAGCTTGCAGAATTTAAAATGTATATAGTTGACCTACAATAAATGTTTAAAGTAACATTTTTGCCTGAGGCTTACAGCACAATTACTATTAGTGTCAATTATATTTTGGAACATGCAGTTTTGAATTTATTACCTTAATTAACAATTACTCCAAAAATATTCAGACCTTCCTAAAGTTTTTGCATGGTGGTACAAATCCTCCAGCAGGGAGTTTCCTTAATATTTTTTTATAGTACTATGAAACCTCCAGTAGGGATTGTCATCAATGTCTCCCAGAAAATAAAAAAAAACAGGTTTGCTATGCTTATCTAAAACCTTCTGTTCTAGGTCTTTGGAACATTGGCAATCAAAGTGAGTCCAACAGTCACCTCTTCTTATTGTACATGACTCAAACCTTTCTTTCCTTTCTAGCACATTCAGTAGGGTGTATGGAGACCTTTTATTGGGGCCGTTTCACAATTAAATATTACCTTTCTCTAATGGTTCATACAAACTTAGCATAAAATAATATAACTCTGCTACATGAAAAACACTGCTACAGATTCTGCCTCTTCCAGCAAGCTCACAGACAATAAAAATCATTTACAAATACATTTTTCATTACTTTAAGATGGAAAGGGAAGAAGGCCATGTGTAGCATGAGGTGAACACCTGTGATCTGGCTCCATAGGGGCTGTATTAATGGGGAACGCCTAGATATATGCCTCATGGTTCACTAGCACTTAGAGACTGTCAAAATACAATGAAAAGGGATGTGAAACCTTATGGAACTAAAACAGTGTTTTATACCATTTGGTCATAACCTTATAGTTATTCTCCTGAATTCTACTGAAAAGAGATCATTTATGGGAATGGAGAAATGCCTTGCCCTACTCTTCAGGTGATATGAATCTATTCATCTGCCTCTTCCAGCCCAATACAAAGCCCAGTGGCATCTTCATTGTGTCATGAGGCAACAACCCATATAATGTATAGTATAATGTAAAATCCATAAACTATAACCAACATAAGTTGCTAGCTCTGTTTGAGTATTAAAGTTCCAAAATTGAGTCAGGGAAGACATTAGGGGGCCCCAAATCATTACTTGCATAAATAGCCTCAGTAGTGTGGCTGCTGACGCTAAACAAGGCCAGGGTTTGTCATCTGAGGGTGTGAACACAGACATAACTTGGAGACAAGCCGAGATCAGGGCTAGCAGCATATACTTCAATATGGATATCAGGCAATGGGTCAGGGCTGGCAGAACAGGTACAGTACAACCATACTGTCTAGGTCAAAGCAGGCAATAGACAAACACCATGGTCCAATAATGTAACTGAAGTCAGGAATATATAAGGCTTATACAACTGGAGGGACCAAATTACTTAGGTATCCTCCTTAAGGGAAGGATGCCTAATATAGCCAGATCTAACAGATGACACGTGGGGGACAGATTAGTGGCAGATGCATTGGCCCTTTAAGTTAGGGTCAGGAGCCTTACAAGCTGAAGCAGGTGACCGTGCAGCAGAGAGGATGCAGTATGTGGAGTGGAGATGGCAAATAGTCACAGACACAGGAGCTGGTGAACGGTGATGACTAAAATAGCAAGCCATGACATAGACACTATAGTCTCAGCTAGTCACAACATGGATCATGGAGGTAAGTGAAGTATGGGAATGCACCAGATATTTAAAGGGGTTGTCCCGCGCCGAAATGTTTTTTTTTTTTTTCAATAGCCCCCCCGTTCGGCGCGAGACAAACCCGATGCAGAGGTTAAAAAAGAAAAACGGATAGTGCTTACCTGAATCCCCGCGCTCCGGTGACTTCTTACTTACCTTGTGAAGATGGCCGCCGGGATCTTCACCCTCGGTGGACCGCAGGTCTTCTGTGCGGTCCATTGCCGATTCCAGCCTCCTGATTGGCTGGAATCGGCACGTGACGGGGTGGAGCTACGAGGAGCCGCTCTCCGGCACGAGCGGCCCCATTCAGAAAAGAAGAAGACCGGACTGCGCAAGCGTGTCTAATCCGGCGATTAGACGCTGAAAATTAGACGGCACCATGGGGACGGGGACGCTAGCAACGGAACAGGTAAGTGAATAACTTCTGTATGGCTCATAATTAATGCACAATGTACATTACAAAGTGCATTAATATGGCCATACAGAAGTGTATAACCCCACTTTGTTTCGCGGGACAACCCCTTTAATGAGTAAAGCAATTGGTAAGTACACTACTTGTACTACTATACACTTTTTTTTGTCAATTGTCCTCCAAAAAAACATAAAAGGTTTACCCAGAGTGCTCTTTTAAAGTGTTTAATTTGGTAATCTAAAGATACACTAAGTAGGCACCTGGACAAGAATTGTGAATATAGATTACATTTACATGTATGAATGAAAAGATAATTACAAAAATGATGAAATGCGCTATGACTACATAAACCTTAGATTTAGTGTGGCTATGTATGGAAAAACAAATCTGTTCCTAATTTGAACTTTAAAATTGTCATTTTTGACCCAATTCACATTCCATATTATTCCAAAGCTCCATGCTTAGCATTTCGATATGGCACATGTACACAATGCTCATTTACATGTAGTTTTTGTATGCTTGGTAGTATGACAGCTACCCTGATGTTTGGACTTTTCTGTGAAGTAAACTAGTAATATTGAATTCATTCAATTAAATTGGCATAGGAAGTAGATATTAAGAGATTATGGTATAGTGCAGAAAACAATGAATACAATTAGTGACAATGTGAGTACAAACACTACATTCTCATTCATTGCAAAGGAAATATTAATGTATCCTGGAGCCATTTTAAAGTGAAGTTCCAACTTTGATTACTATTACTTGCATAGTCAGGGGTGACTCTTAAATGCGACTACGTGCACCAAAAGTTAGGAAACATTTAGAGCAAACTAACTCAACCAATAAAAGAAAGAAGAAGCAACACTCCAATATATTCAATGCGGTGTGTAAGGTTTATTCCCCCTTGTGTCCAGCAATGTTTCAGCTCCTCACTGAAGCCATTTTCAAGCCTTAGCTCGATAAATGAAGAGCTGAATTGTTGAAGCCGTGGGTGAATGCAGCTTCTACATCTCACAGAAGATACTGGAGTGCGGATCCGTCTTGTTGGTTTGTTCTGTGAACTTGAAATCTGTTGTGTGGAAGCTCTGCACCAACACTTTGTAGTACTATGTGCAACATGAAAATCCATATGAAAATCTGCATGCAAAATTTGTTACAAATTTTGAATATGGAATTTGCTCACTGCATTGCAACAAATGAATTCCATGGTGAAAATCTGTGCCATTTCTGCAACAAATAGAGCATGTTGTGGATTTCAAAATCTACAGCATGACTATTTTCCATTGTGGATTGTTCCACTGTAAATGAATGGATTTTGTTAAAACCTTATTCACTTACATTGTACTATATATTGCTGTGGAATTTCAGCATGAAATCCACCGCTGAAATTTAGCAGCATATCGGTAGTGTGTGTGAACTCACCCTTAGAAACTTTTCATTGAACTGCCTAATTCATTTGAATGATCCAACCATTAGGGGTTCATAAAATTAGATAAAAGTGTTTAAACATGCACCAAATTTATGAACATGGACCACTGTAAACTTGACACATTTCAGACTGTCTAGTCTACATTTTTACTGTCAGACTATAAACAGGATTCGTAAATCTGCCCCTTTATTTCAAAACCTTAAAGGAGTTGCCCCACTTCCAGCTGTTTTGCTGCAAGCAGCAGACAGCTCTGGACATTGCACAGTGGCCCAGGTTGGTACTGCAGGCTGAGTTCTATTGAAGTGAATGGGATTCAGTCTACAATACCAACCTAGGCCGCCATGCAATGTGCAGAGCTGCAGCAAAACGTCCCAAATGAGAAACCCCTTTAAGAACTGATCTTGTAAATGGCTGTGACATGAGCATCTGTGAAGTCATCCAAAAAACATACAGATAGGGAATTTAGATTTTTGGCCACGCTGAGGATAGTGAGTAATGACAACTTCTGCACAGTGCTGCAGAATATGTTGGCGCTATAAGGAAGATAAAGAATGTTGGGAAATAAGGCCAGTGAGATTACTTTTCGGAAAACTCTGGTAGGGAGAATGAACTCAACTGCTCCTCCCTTTCTGTGGCCCAGTGACGGTCTCTGAAGGAAATATCCTCCAGGCACAAGTGCAGGTAATTCTTTTACAAACCACCAGCATTTGGGCCCAAAAAGGGCTGATGGAAGGCTTTGGAGAAGCATAGAGATTGCAAACTTATTTAGGCACTGCCTTGAGAGGATAGGCAAAACGTCAGAAGTGCTCCCTAATAACTGATTGCAATGTTAACCATTATTTCTTCTTGGCGGTTACCTTACATGGTTGAATACTGTTATTATTATAATGCGATGCAGCCATTTGCATGTGGATATTGTTCCTTCACACGCAAAAATATATCTGTAAGTCTAAATAGGAGTTCAGTAACAAAAATACCAAGAAACATCTGTGAATTATTAGCTATGTATTTTATGCATGAAGATCTGCATGCCCTTGCTTTATGGACAGGATTACATTCATTTTCCCTGCTATCTCTCCTGGATAATTGTACGACAACTTGTTTCCTGTTCAGCTTAACTCGTTTCCTCACCACTCATGTCTAAGAACATTCTCCGTTTCCTTCTATCTGTGGAATTCCACCTCGTTGGCAGCGTCTTTCAAATTAGACATTGTCATTGCCATTATGTGAAGGACGCTAATTAAGACAAAGCATTTGTTTGTTTTGGCTTATGTGCTCAATAAAAGTTATTCAGCAGTTGTTATGGACAAACTAAAATAATAAAGCTATAGTCTATTAAAATGGTGTTAAAGGAAATTGATGGATTTATACCTTAGACAACCTTCATTGTGATATATAAAGGGGTTATTGAACTTCTCATGAATGGTGCGATTTATGATAGTAATACTAAGAGCTATACATTGATGGGTTCATTACAAAGCAAATGTTTACAAAAATGTTTTGTCATTCCTCTTATATGAAACATCAGTCGTTACAGAGAGTCTGTAACTAGCACTTCAAATATATCTTCATGTGTTACATTCCACAAAACGGAAAGCACGCAACAACAAAAAAATCAATTCCAGGTGCTGCAATGTAAAAATGCAAAAGCTTGCAATAATGTGTGCACTGATGTAGCTTATAGACACTGGCAACCAATTTAAATCATTGCAAACAAACTGTTCATCAATACACCCTCCCAGGATCCTGCACATACCTCTTCAGCTGCTATTTTATACAAGTCAAACTGTGTATTAAAAAGTGGCTACTATAAATATGGACACTTTAATGCAATTCCATGTTTGTCAATTTATTGATAAAAAATAATGCTTTAAGCGTGTAATATTTTAGACACTGATAACTGGAAAAATACCAAAAATAAGAAAGGTAGTTACTAGTTAGCCTCTGTGGAGAACAATGAAACGAAAATAACTTAAAAAGACCAAATTTGATATGCTTGTATGTGTTACATATTTTAAGCAAACTAAATCGAGTGATACTCATCCAGTGTAAATGCAACAACGTCATTTACTATTCGTTTTCTTCTCATTACTGTTGACTTTCAGTGAGCATTAAAAAAATCAATCATCGCTGGATCATTGGCTTGTTGTTTAGTATAAATGCCCCCAGTAGGTGAAGCGCTGAGCGAGAAGTCAGCAATTCAGCAGTGTAGTCAGCCAGTGTAAACGCACTGCACGAGCGCTAATGACCTTGACAATGGTGATGTCAGCACTTGTGCAGTCGTTCAGATGGCCTTTGCCCTGTGTAAAAAGCACATTAGTTATCTAGAAACTATAGAGACAAACATGGAGTATGCACAGAAAGGCCCACATCAGCTTACTACCCCCTCCATATTTCAGATTTCATCTCAGGATAGGCGACAAGAGGTGATCAGTGATCACCCTACTGTTAGTGCAAAAATAACTATTTGCTATAGGATATGCTTCTGGGGTCTAAATTCTTACTTAGAGTTTATCCAAGCTTGGGATAATAACTCTCATCACAACAACACTTAGCGTGATCAAAGTTATCTGTTTATTGATTGACAGGCAGCAGTTTTTATAGTGGCACATGCTTCAAATACAATGATTCAAATCCATTGTAATTCATTTATTACAATTGGTTGATGAAACATAAACACAATATGAATATGCAAGATGAGGAATTTAACATCTGAAATGCCAAATGCACGCAAGGGCAGAAATAGTCATACGTGAGTAATGTCTTGGAACACAAAAGTACAGTAAATCTAAACAATAAATTGTTTAGAGAGAATAATTAGGAACATATGTGAAAAGCTAGAAGCATGTCAGTTTGACCCGCTGGCCAGTCTAAATGCCACATAGCTCTGGCTTTAGTCATTCACTCAAGGCTTATTGAATAACTATTTAATATCCACAAATCCTCAAGAAAGAGGACAAATGAATACAGTGAAAAGAGGTACAGAAGATGGCTACCGGTTCACAAAATGGCTACGCATAGGACAGAACATGGAGCCATACTCATTTCACTAACACTACTTTGAAAGCGGGATGCTATAGCATAATTGGTCTGCTGCATCCCCATATCCTTATCTTTAGAAACACTGATTTCTCTCCAGGTCCTCATGCTCAGGAATTCCTAAGACATAGGCAGAAGGATAGACCATATTGAGGGTGCACTTGGAAGTCTCTGTCAAACCTCTCATGGATGATTTAGTTGAGAGGATGCTTCCATAGGGTGCCTAGTTAGTTTTCTTATCACCGTCTGCAAAGCTATAAAAAAAGCTTCCATCTGGAACATACTGAAGTATTCTCTGACTCTATTGGATAACTTGTGTACTCAAGCAGAGCTACCAACTGATATTAATTCTACACTATATGGGTTCTTGTCTCGTGAGATAACAAAGATCCCACTGAGTTTTGTATTTGTCTTTGATATGGAATTGGGTACATTCATATCTATAAGAGTATGATACATAGTATAAAAACTTTAGGTTTCACCTCCCTCTTTGATGTATTTTGGCACTATCTGGGTGCCAGGGAATTATGTAGCATACTGCATATCTGTTTCAAATTAATTCAGCCCATATGAAGCAAGATCACAGTTCTCTTTAACACCCTTTACTCCACAGAGAATCACCTTACAATAGAAATGGCCTTTTTGTCCATCCTCTCTTTCTTTCTCGAAATAATGAAACATTTTTTTTAGACGCCTCTTACTGTCTATGAGCTTCGTCAGCCCCAAATTTAGAAGATATCTACTTTCCCAACCACAGCTGACTGGACTGATGAACTTCATAGTGTTATGTGCATTGAAAACATGATAAACTTCAGAAATAGTGTCTCAGACTGAGTTTCATTCCCAATGTCTTCATTGGACAACTTTCAGAGCTTCTCTTTGTTATCACACCTCTCCAATGGGGGTTCACATACTTAGTCATCCTTTTCCCTCACCACCTGTCTTTTCTTCCTTACCCCATATTACACTTTTCTTGCTGCTATTCAAACCACCTTCTGTCTAGCTCCTTCCTTTTTTGCAACAGGTCGTTCCAATAGCCTCCCCCATAAGGTGGACAGAAATGTAGGTACACTTTAACATTTTTAAGTTTGGAAAATTTCTTTGAATATATTTATAGGAAACTGATATCATAGGCTAGCAATTCTAATTTATGACATTATGACATTTTGTGCAATCCAACCTCCCAATTTGTACTATTGTACAAAATGCCAACATAATATGAACTACACCTGATTTGAAGATGGATAGTGGCAATTTTTAGATATGATAATGTTCCTAAGTTTGATTAATTATGTTAAAACATTTTAATTGACTTTTGAAATCTAAACGCTCTGCAGATTATAAATACACGATTACTGCAAGTAACTTACTGAATATAGTGTATACTGTTTTAGAGTAATTCTAACAGCCTTGTGAGAAGACATATCCATAGATGCTGTACGAAAGAATAAAGTTAACTTATTCTGTTTTTACCTTTTTTTACCTTTCTGTAGCAGTATATCCTTGTGATGAAACAATACATTAAATATAGAATTTCATTAAAACTAAGTTATTGGTTACAGTGGAAAAAGCCTACATACTGTTAAAATCGCATGCTTTTGTCATGTAAATAAATCGGCCAAAGATTAATAATTTCAGATTTATTTCCACCGTCAGTGTGACCCAATATCTGTACAATTCCATTGAAAAACAAACTAAAATCAATTAGGGTGAGAAAAAAATAATGTAGTTGTGTAAATGTACACACCCTAAAACTAATACTTTGCTGATGTACGCCTTGACTTTATGACATTATTCAGTCTTTTTGGGTAGGTGTCCATCAGCATGGCACATCTTGACTTGGCGATCTTTACCCACTCTGCCTTGCAAAAGAGCTCCAAATCTGTCAGATTACAAGGCATCTCGTGTGTGGTGCCCTCTTAAGCTCAACCCATTGATCTTCAATGGGATGCAGGTCTGGGCTCTGGCTGGGCCATTCAAAAACCTTCGAACTTCTTCTGGTGAAGCCATTCTTTTGTTGATTTGGAGGTATGTTTTGGGTTGTTGTCATGCTGAAAGGTGAAATTCCTCTTCCTCTCTAGCTTTTTAGCAGAGGCCTCAAGGTTTTGTGCCAAAATATTTGGAACCGTTAATAATTCCCTCCACCTTGACTAAAGCCCCAGTTCCAGCAGCAGAAAAACCCACCCACCCTACCCAACAGTCCAGACATATATAGAGAAGCCATACAAAATAGAGAAGCATGGAGATGACTGGCCTACAGAGTATCCAAGAGTCGGACACAACTGAACAGATAGAATTGGAACTAGAATTCTGAACAAGGCCACAACCCGAAATATAAGAGGATGTTCACTCTTATGCAACAACATTTTTTTAGTTTTGTTATTTTTCCACCCTAAATTATTTCAGTTTGTTTTTCAAAGGAATTGTACAGATAATGGGTCACATTGAAGATAGAAATAAATCATCTTTATTGTTTTTTTTTATACATGCCAAAAAGATGTCATTTTAAAAGGGATGTGTAGACTTTTTATATCCACTGTATACTACTTAGGTTTTTCTGTTATTTTATAATCATTACAAAGCAAAAAATCTGTGATTTTCAACAAATTATAGTCAAAACATGTGATATACTAATTAATATTTCTGTAGTAGTTTAACTTTAATGCTCTTCTCACAATGTCCCTTCCTGTTTTATTTGCACATTGTTTTATGTGTTTCATCCAGGGGCAGGATGTTGCTACTTCCTGAAAATGAGTAGACAAGCGAAAATTTAAAAAAGAAGAAAGAAAATAGACAAATCGGAGCCAAAACTTCCCAAAAAGAACAATTACCAATGCACACAGAAATAAACACAAACAAAATATTAAACAGATATGTGTAGAATAAGGGTATTATTCACTTATGTAATTCTTCGCAATTCTAAAACTCGTGAATATACTGAATTGTGAGAGACTAAAGTCAATAGCTTTATATGGGTTTCCATGAAATGTAAATAAAATTAGTCCCAGTAATATTGTATTAGTATTTATATGAACTTCTACTGCAGAAAATATCCTAGCCTATAAAATTAAGATTCCTTTTTATAGACACATCACAAAACGTGATGCTTTTGAGCATTCACTGTGGTGAGGACATTTTACAGTAACATGGGCAGTAAAGATAAAAATATTTGGATCCCTGACCAAGTTAAGCGTACACGTCCATGTCTACACATTCACTTGAGGCATTAAAGGGGTTGTCCCGTGAAATCAAGTGGTGTTAAGCACTTCTGTATGGCCATATTAATGCACTTTGTAATATACATCGTGCATTAAATATTGGCCATACAGAAGTTATACACTTACCCCCTCCGGTGTTGGCGTCCCCATCTCCATGACGCCGACCGAAGCCTTCTTCTGCCTGGATTAGATGCGCTTGCGCAGTCTGACCTCTTTTGTCCCACTCTGGCGTGGTCGCGCCGCAGAGGTCTTCTGCGCATTCGCAGAAGACCTGTGCGGCGCGAGCACGCCAGAGCGGCCCCTTTAGCGGGACAGAAGAAGCAGACAGCGCAAGCGCGTCTAATCCAGGCAGAAGAAGGCTTCGGTCAGTGCCATGGAGACGGGGACGCCAACACCGGAGGGGGTAAGTATATAACTTCTGTATGGCCAATATTTAATGCACGATGTATATTACAAAGTGCATTTATATGGCCATACAGAAGTGCTTAACCCCACTTGCTGCAGCAGGACAACCCCTTTAATTACTAGACTAAAGTTATCTTATTTTGAACACAAAATGGTTAGAAAAGGTAAATATAGTTGGAACATTTATGGAGGTTTATCGGAAGAGACAATGAGGATAACTACTTACATAATGGAAGAATATCATAGCTTTATCCACAGAACAGTCTTTAGCTAAAGACCTAAATTCCTCACAAACATGAGAAAGCAGACTTTATGAAGAATTTAGACCTTAGAGCTACAGTGCATTGCCCGTATGAGTCAAAATGGTGGCAATCATAGCAAGATCACAAGTCGAAGAAATAAATGACTCAATAGGCACAAGGCACTCATCAAAAACACAATTATAAATAGCGATTTCACAGAATCTTCAAGATATGTAACCAAAGTCATTGACTTGTAATTAAACCCAAGAACCATCTGCTGACGCCAACCTAGAAATTCTGAGTCACATCATAGGGTAGTACCATAATGGTCCCATATCTCCATTGAATGTATAATGTTGTATATTCATTTTTAATGGAAAAGAGAACATTTTACAAAAAATAGAGAATTAAGTGAGAGGAGAGCGCCAAGAATAAAAATTAGCAGCAATCAGTTGTGGTGAAATGAAAAGAAACACTCACCGGGTGCTCAGGTGAGGCTAGACTAATGCCCAAGTCTCACCGCCACCATGATCCTGGATCGCGTGTAGAAATATAGAGCTGAGTCCCTTATCTGTGGAGAGCCGCACAGCAAATATACGAGTACCCACCCAAAATTATGGGGGCTCGTTATTCAATCAATGACAAAATAAAAGGAAAAGCAATGCTTGCGCTCACGGGAACACAGAAACAGTGACTAAATTGATTAAATATATAATCAATTTATTTTAATACACAATATACTGAGCTACGCGTTTCTGCGACTATTCTGTCGCCTTTTTCAAGCTCAAGTGACACCAGTTAATACAGACTATTTATACATGATTTTAAAAGGAATGGCTTACCAGTCCATGTGCAATAAACGGTGCACGCCGTTCTCTAAATGAATTGGGCGGAGATTCCGCTACCTGGGAGGGTCAGATTAACGTGATTACCTCACTCTTTGACTCGCTACATGCGTGTCAATTTTTTTTCAATGAAACTTTATCTTTACTTGTCAACAGTTTCGACAGTAATTGCATTTCAAGATAAAGTTTCATTGAAAAAAAATTGACACGCATGTAGGGAGTCAAAGAGTGAGGTAATCACGTTAACCTGACCCTCCCAGGTAGCAGAATCTCCGCCCAATTCATTTAGAGAACGGCGTGCACCGTTTATTACACATGGACTGGTAAGCCATTCCTTTTAAAATCATGTATAAATAGTCTGTATTTACTTATGTCACTTGAGCTTGAAAAAGGCGACAGAATAGTCGCAGAAACGCGTAGCTCAGTATATTGTGTATTAAAATAAATTGATTATATATTTAATCAATTTAGTTACTGTTTCTGTGTTCCCACGAGCGCAAGCATTGTTTTTCCTTTTTATTTTGTCATTGATTTTACAAAAAATGTAGGGATAAAAGAAGTCTACAACTTTTCAGCTAATTGGTTCAGGTCCAACTTTTTCTATGAATTTCTTGCTTGCACAACATATTATTGAAGCTATTTGAAATCTGAAATGATTAATCTTTGTCGGATTTTGAAACGCATGTCATTTTAACAGGAGTGTTTAGACTTTGTATACATATCAATTCTATATTTGAGATATATCACACCCAATGATAAATCTCAAGGCAATGTTAAGACAACAAGGAGATGAAGGAAAACAAGAGAAATAAAGAGCACAGAAAGCCAATCCTTCATCTCCTGCAAATATCAATATGTTCTATAATTGAACAATGCTAAGAGGTAAACTACAAAACTGACAGCTATGCCCCGGAAACATGTTAAATAAAAATGTCTAGACAGAAGGACACAAAAAGGCAAGACCACACAATACAAGAAATATACACAAGGAGGGGAAGGGGCAGGAAAGGTACTGTGTTCTAATGTGGTTTGGAACTTACCAAAGGTCAGACTTCTAACTTGGGTGTTGGGTTTCATAACTAGTTTTGAGAATTTGGCTTCTTCGTTTTCCTTTCTTTATTTCATTGGTTACTTACCAGACTACTTTATTTCTTTTTCTCTCTCCTACTTACCTTTGCCTGCTGTCCCAGGTGTTTATCCCTTTCCGATTTTCTTTCTTTTGCTCAGAAAACCCTTTATCACTCTTGACACTCTATTAATTAAAGCAGTCAGTTTTTTTGAAGTTACCAACTACGTGACCTTTATTGCTATATGTCAAGATGTCGAGTTTTTGTGTCAAGTGCTGAAAACACTTACAAATAAAGAATTAAAAACACAGACTTTAACTTCAGGGTAGAAGCATTTTATTACTGGTGGCTAGAAAAGAAAGATTAAAATTCTACAACAGCTGCTACCTCAGTCAGTCAATTGGAATGTAGGTTATAAAAACATTAACAGCTGTTACACACCAAGAACCTTAAAGGTTACTGCAGGTGCAGCCTTCACCTCCAGCGACATTTACTTCATGTATTGTATGATGCAAGCTGGAATTTATCAATGTCTGACTTACTGTACCCGATATATCAAAATTTTTAGCAGTGGGTCTGGGTGATATTTTTGTTATGCATCCAAATGATGGCTTGTTTGATGCCTGCCATGTCTTCAGCCAGGCTATGAGCATGATTTCTCCAGGGAGTGCTGTCACGCACTATGTATGCTGTCAAGCTACTATGTTTCAGAAGGTAATTGTATTCCAACATAAATTGAATAAACATATATTGTGCTCTTTTTAATATACTCTGCTGAAAAACAATATACCACTAGCTGGAAACTGTATGACTTGGGAAGGTAATATATTTAGCATGGCCACATATTCCCATACACAAATTGCACGGTTGCATTGGTGTTGTTTTTTCTTTATTATGGTCATTTTTTTTCTTCTTCTGCCTTACAATCTACTTTATATGGTGGACTTTTACATTATGATGTGAAGTATCAAGGTGAAGAATTTTGACTCAAGCTAGCAAGTATTAAGGTCCTTTTACACAGAATGAATATCACTCAAAATTTGTTCAAATGTCCGAAAGTGAGTGATAATCGTTACGTGTAAACACGGGCAGTCGTGCACTATACATTCAGTTGTCATTAGTCGTAGGTTTTTAACCCGCATAAAAACTATCTCTAGGCATTCAAAAGAAATTCTTATCAATGTACTCATTGTGTTTGCTTTCCATGCACAATGAGTACACTATTTACTCATGCTGGGAGAATACAATGGAATTCTCTTGGCCAGATAAACTTTGTAAAAACACAATTCTTTCAATCGCTAGGCTGTTCAAGCAACAATCTTAGCGCGTAAAAGGGCCTTTACTCTTGTAGATCAATAAACAGAGGTGCAACTATAGGGTGTGCATTGTTAGCAGTCACAATAAGGCTCCGGTACCTTTGTGGTTCAAAGGCCAATGAGCCACATTAGTAGACATCATCATTATTATAAATATCAAATAGTAAGTGGGGTCCTGTTCACTTCAAAGACATTTGTATTGATGTACAAACATACAAAGTGAGATTTGGATAGTACATATATCTATATATTTTTAAACATGCATAGGGCCCATAAAAATCAAGAATGCTTTGCTCTGAAGAGTAGGCTCTACGTGCAAAAAGCTAAGCATTATCAGTATATTAATTTGCATCTTCGAGCTGTATTTTCTGTAGATAGAAAAAAAGAGTAGCTAGAGAAATCATTTACACATTTGTTTAAAATATCTTAATTCTGTAAGGCATAAAATATGACTTCAAACTCTACATAACCCAGTTATTTTATAAAAGATGCCAACACAAAGATTTTAGAAGCTTTACTAGTTTCCATGGTCTACAAACAAGGGCTGAAGAACTAGAACCCATATGCCAATGATATCAATTTTAAATCCTTCATTCACATAATGTTAACAGAGTAAAAGCCACCAAACAAAGAAAAGCCAATGTGTGTAATATTTGTGCATACCACACAGTTTAATGTGTAAGGTGGAAACAGGAACCGTGCCAAGCCACATTTCCCAGTGCATTCTTCTTAAAATAATATCACAACTAAAACATAAAATTCAACCTCCAAACATCACTTTAACCATATGCATCTGTACATTTTTGGACAAGTGGTTTTGCCAAAAAACACATTCAATTAAAACCTTTTCCCTGAAAATTCCGACTAGTGCAACACGAAATATAATAAACTGTAAACCCTGTATTAATTAGATTACATTTTATATCATTAATTGTTTGAAACTCAAACTATAGAATTCACTTACACTATATTATCTATGCAATGCTTAAATTCATAAAGACAAGCAGAGCACCTCCTGAAAATTAGAATTTTAATGGATAGACCGTTTTTAGCCCTTTAAAGAGTTATTGTCTTAGCTGTGTGTCATCTGCATAATAAAGGTCAAATGTAGACACAAAACACAAGGTTTTAAGAAATAATATGGGAGTGTGGAACAGGAGAGCAGTCACTCAACTCACAGGTCAACACCATTGACAATAGGAGCAGAAAAATATTGTATCATCAAATGAAATGATGAGATGCAGAACTACAGTGATTAGGATGTGAATCAGGAGCGTGGTCAGGATGAGCCTAAATGTGGCAGAATCAGCTATTAGGACAGGTATTTATCAAACTCACACCATACCACCTTCTTTATAGATTGAGTTGGTAACATATTGTTTCTGTAGGCACTTGAACGTGTGCTCTGGTTTTCAGTGGCTAAATTATTTTTGGAATGTTACTTGCATTTCTTTTTTATTCTTTGTCTTTATTGTGTTCCCTACAGTCACCATGTCCCTAATTTCACAATTATGGCTGTAGTACAGGAGACTGCTGGGTCATTGAGTTGCTGGGCTCTTAGTTCTGTCCAGCCCATGTTGACTTGTTTTTTTATCCTTGTTCCTGTGGCATTCTAATACAGAAATATTCATCCTATTCATGGAATTGAATCCTGATCCCATTCGTGGCATCTTGAGCCCTGTTCCCATTTATGTCATCTGCTTTATTGGTCCCATAGCAACCTGAGTTCCAGTTCCCATGGTTTTCTGAGTTCCTGTGGTGTCCAGCTCCTTGTATCACAGTGTGTTCCTACTTCTCAAATGATGAACCTGTGTTGACACAGTAATGTCTGACCATGATGTGTCTTACTAAGTTTGTACTGCTGTGATCTCCTTGTATGCTGTCTTCTACTATGACCAACTAACCTTAATCATTCATGGCAACTGTACGAAAGACATGCACTGCTCTAGGATAATAGCCCACATGAAAAAAATCACCACTACGTGGTTTTCTCTAAGCCTCTAGCTAATACCTCCAGAGACTACTATTTTCAGACTTTCCTGGCTGATCCTGGTGCTTAGACCAAAACCATTAATCATTCAGCCTATAAACAGATTCACTTTAGGTACTTGAAGTGTTGGGTTGTATAAACTAAAACAAAATAGTAATCTAGTCTAATGCCAAACTAATCAAACAGACAATTATTAAAGTTTGAAATTAACATGACATTTCTTCATTCCGAAGCTCTCGAGATGATACTGGGCAGTTTACTTTTTTCCCCATAGCTAAAGCTTATACATAGTTATATTAGAATCTGATTCACCATTTGAGTTTTCTAGGATAGGTTAAGTTTTTTCCCCAGAGTGTTGGTCTCAAATACAGTCTGCCCTCCATTCACTAAATAAGCCAATCCTTAACAGTAAAAAAATCACTAAGGTTTGGTATTTGCTCTGCATTTGAAGATTACTCTAAACAGTATGGGAAGTTGATGAATCTCCTGTAGCTCATGACTATAGTACTCAATTTGATTTTTCATCCTAATTTCCTGATATGCTCTAAATTTCTAGTATTTACATCTACCCCTGACTGGCTCAGTCTCCAGCTGGATCATTGTCCAGTCAATGCTCAGTGGGCTTTGTGACCAGAGAAGCCCGAATCAGCCTAAAAATTCAGTTTGCCCCAATGTCTTTTACAGAAAAGATTTCATATGCTCCAATCTGCTTCTTGTTGTTACAATCAATTGTATAAAACTGTTGTACCATACCAAGATGCCATCTGAACAATTCTGCTTCCTGCCAAATGTAGTCATCAGTTTGTCAGTACTGTTAGCAGCCACAAGAAATGAGGATCAAACTCCCAACATGACTGTTCCCACTGTGCCACCTGAGCTTCTGACTCCAGTATGCCTCAAAATTCTTCTGACTCCTGCGTGCGCATCAAGGCATCTGTCTCTTGCGTGCCTCTTGAGACTTTTGTCTCTTCTGTGTCCCTCAGCTCATCAATGCAGTTGCACCCCGAGTGCTTCTCATGGCCATTGTACTTGTGTGCTCTTCAAGGCTTCTAGTACTGGTAGCACCAAAGTTGCTTTGAAAGATACTAATTACCTTTGGACACCAGTGGTTCTACAGTTGCCTGTCTTGATGCTAGGGGTCTCTCACTTGCCTCCTCCCAGAGACTATTATCTACACTAAGATAGTTAAAGTCTAATGTAATGAGGGAAACAAAGAGTGGATGTTGTCGTAACAATGGAGAATAAATTACCGTATATACTCGAGTATTAGCCGACCCGAGTATAAGCCGAGTCAATAAGTTTTACCACAAAAAAACGGTAAAATGTATTGACTTCAGTATAAGCCTAGCTATACTCGAGTATATACTAGGTTAAAAAAAATCCGCAATACTCACCTCTCAGCTGGTGTCTGTGTCCCCGCTGCAATGCTGTCCCCAGCGGTGCGGCAAGATGCTTCAGACTTCTCCGCGCTGTCATCTCTCTGGCTCAGTTTTTAATTTCCCCGCTGTCAGCGCTGTATAACTAAGTGCTGTGATTGGATCGAGCGCCAACCGAACCAGGGAGATGACAGCGGGGAGACCTCTAAAGCAGCTTGCCGCACCGCCGGAGAGAGTATTGTACCGGGGACACAGACGCTGGCTGAGAAGTGAGTACTACGTTTTTCTGGGTTTTTTTTTACCTCACTCGAGTATAAGCTGAGGGGGGTTTTTTCAGCACATTTTTTGTGCTAAAAAACTTGGCTTGTACTCGAGTATATACGGCAGTTCAGTATACTATTGGTGGCCCATCCATAGCCATTTATGAAACCCCATTTAAAGGGGTTGTCTAGGATGAAAAAAAAATCGTATGCATTCTTCTAGAAGCAGTGTTACTTATCTCCAGGGGCAATGCCTTATATTGTGGCTCATCCCAATTCACTTGAATAGGGATGAGCTGCTATACCAGACACAGCTCATGAACTCAAGTGGCACTATTTCTAGAAAAAAAAATTCTAATCCTGCACAACCCCTTGAAATTTGTGTTTGCCCTTACATAAATTTGTACTTATATCTCATCTTCAAAAAAATAACATAGTTCAAATAAAAGTTAATATAAAATTTTAATTTTTATTGTAAGAGATTTAAGAACATGCTGACCCACCCCCTAGTTCAGCTAACAGATAGCCCAGGCATTAAAAATTAGAACTGTGGGAAAGGTAAAATAGTCACCCCGCAATATCTCTCTTTCTTAATTTATATATAGCTGTAGTTAACAAGAATGTTATTCAGTTATAGACTAATCACTGATAACAGGTATGTTAAAATAAAAAAAAAATCCTAATTGTTAGTTGTCATCAACAAAATGATGGGATATAAATTCTATATACCATTGTCAATTTTCACTTTTTTCCAACGAATCTAAAAAATGTTATTTTAATTCAAGCAAGGATTTTATCTATCTTAAAATGTTATTACTTGGAATGGTCAACAGTTAGAAATTGGGGATGTAGATGCAGGTGGTTGTCTATGGGCCACTCATTGCTACCAAGACTCAATAGTTTATCACATGTAGTCTGCATTTCTATAGCAGTTATCAAGAATTAGAAGAACGTGGCTGCTTTCTTTTTATCTACATGAAGAGTTGTCAGATAAAACAAACATTAAATCTTTAAGATAAATTATTGATTTAATACTAGTCCTTAAAAGAGAATGATTAGGAACAACTGGTTTAAAATCTAAATCTAATATCAGTTTAAATACATTCTTTCTAATTATTTTTTCTGTGCAAGGGATATAAAAATGTCCTATCAATTCCTGAATCTACTTTACAAATCAGAATCACAGAGGTGAGGGGGAACACAAAAACGGTTTATAGTCTGGCTTGCTGCATATTGTTAGGGTCTACGGCCATTGTGCCTACCCTACGGCCATTGTGCCGGCCTTATGGCGATTGTGCCTGCTCTGCACTTTATTAGGTTTTGCATTTTTGGTTCTTTTCCATTGAAACATACTTTACAAATCAGAAACCAGTTCTGCGCACTCTTAATTTTGAAAAAGTAAGAAAAATTCTGTGTGTACATAAATATGATGCTATACTAATGCATGACACTTACAGAAGGATTTCCACTTTTGAAGTATAACCACTAAGTTCCAGAAAAAATGACCCCAGCGCTCACTGGGGAAGAACAATCCTCCGTATATTAAAATTTCTTCTTTATTTGCAACGCGTTTCAGCCCATAACATCAGGTTATGGGCTGAAACGCGTTTTTCTGGAACTTAGTGGTTACATTTCATTTGGGTCCCCCCATTTTTTGGTGGACTCAAGCATCCAGGCTGCTCTCCTTGTTAGGATTGGGAGGAAGAACCCTTCTATTCTACAGGCATCCCCGGACAAGGAGTTACCAGTGAGGCTCCCCTATCCCTTAGGGACCTCACTGAGTACCGGGTGAGTCCGAATTGTTTTATCTACTTCTATTCTCTTTTCCTAAACACTCCAAGTCTGTAGGAGCGCTATTTTGATCTCTATTCATTTTGTCACTTTTGAAGTATTTCATTTCTATTCTATTTCTCACTAACAGGTCAGAGCCGCAGATTACCATTTCTTCTTCAGATCTTCTTGCAAGTATTTAATACTATTCCAATATACTATTCTAATTATCATATAAGACCCATGTAATCAACCAGTAGATCAAAATTAACTAGCATAGTATGTAAGGTTAAAAAAAGACATATATCCATCCAGTTCAGCCCATTATACTGATAGATGACTGAAATTGGCCAAACAAATCAGATAGCTAAAGGCTCATTTGTTAGACAATTATTTCTCCCAACTTCACCACTTCACTATGTACACTTGGCAATGTGTGCCTGTTTATAAGGCCACTGGAAATGACATGGACCCACGAGGTCGCTAACAAACTTAGCTTAGGGCTAAACAAGGAATCAGAATCTAAGGGATTATGAAGTCTTCATCCTTAACCCGTGCAAGAGGATGCATACTTTCACACAGGAAATCCCCACGTCACTACCTCTGGAGTAGTCTTCATTAGCAACAGCTCTTGATCGGTGCACTTGTTGATCATTACTTATTTAATTTTCTTTTACACATGTATTTATGACTATTTGTCCCCTTAGATGAACTGTACATTTCCCTGTTCATATTTGGAGATATTTGAACCCACTTCTACACTGTAAGAAGAAAAAGGTTTAAAGGCCCATTTACACGAGCAGATAATCGCTCAAAGATCACTCAAACAACAATTTGAGTGACAGCTTTGAGCGATTAATTTGCATAAAAAATAATTGCTTTCAAGTAGCTACTCAGCTACTTAAATACCAATTACGTATGTAAATGAAGCCTTCGCCCAAGGCTATTATCTGTGCTCAGATCCTTTGTTCTCCACAGGGAAACAATGCTGAGAACTACTGATAAAAGTGAGTAATAATTTTTAGGTGAGCTTGATTTTAATGATCATCAAAAAGTGCCTGAAATGCGGTTTTCCCACACCCATTTACACGCACCGATTATCGCTAAAATGATCGCCGATTAGCAAATTTTTAGCGATACTCGTCCAGTGTAAATGGGCCTTAAGAATACTATTTTGCTTATACTCTTAATTATTTTAACCCCTCAACAGTTTAGGACAAGCTCTGTTCGCTCTCCAGGAAAAAGACATTACAGTTAAGGATAAACAGAACTCCTTCTACTTTAAATGGCTGTAGCTCTGGTTCAATCAGAGCTACCAACATGCTTTTCACATAATTTTAAAGCAAAGATGTTCATAGTTCTCACGGTGAATTCAATCAATGGCTGAATTCAATGAATGAGTGAGTGCTGCCTCTGATTGGCTAAGCGCAGGGACCAATCACAGGCAGCTTTCAGCTGTCATTCAATAGCTGAGAGCTACCTTTGATTGGTTAGTGTGCTCAGCCAATTGGAGGCAGCCCTTTCAGCAGGCGTGGATTTTAAATTCCCGCTTGCTGAAAGCTCTTAACCCCTTCCCGCTCCTGGACGTACCTGGTACGTCATGGCAGCCTGGTACTTCCCGCAACATGACGTACCTGGTACGTCCTGGAGATAGCACGGGATCACATAAGATCCCGCGCTATCCCGCAGCGGGAGCCGGCTGTCAGTCACAGCCGGCGTCCCGCTCCAACAGCGGGGGGGCATCGGAGATGCGCCCGCCGCTGTTAACCCCTTCCCTGCCGCGATCTAAGTAGATCGCGGCAGGGAAAGAGTTCACAGAGGGATCGCGATCCCTGTGTGTCTCCGGCCGGAACTCGCGATGTTATCGCGAGAGCCCGGCCTGTCACCATGGCAACAGGACGCCAGACACTGGCGTCCTGTATTGCCTGTGCCTATAATCGCTGTACAAGCGATAAGGCATGGGAGAGCAGTAGCTCTGCCATGCCTTATGACAGCGATCATAGGCACAGTGATGTAAGTCCCTCAGAGGGACTCAAATAGTATAAAAAAAAGAAAAGAAAAGTGTAAAAAAAAGAAAAATGTAAAAAAAAAAATGTAAAAAACCCCTTTTTTATGCTTTTTCTAATATTTGCATAAAAAAAGGGAAAAAAACTAAACCCCACATATTGGATATTGACGCGTCCGTAACGACGTGTACAAAAAGTTGAACACGCTTTTTATTTTGTACGACAAAAAGTGTAAAAAAAAACGCTAAAAAACAGAGGCAAAATGCTAATTTTTAGCATTTTGCCTCACAAAAAATGCAATAAAAGTGATCAAAAAAGCCGTACATTTCCCAAAATGGTACCAATAAAAACTACAGCTCGTCTCGCAAAAAATAAGCCCTTAAAGAGCTCCGTACATAGAAAAATAAAAAAGTTACATGACTTTGAATGCAGCTATAGAGAAAAAAAAAGGATTTCCAAAAAAAGGGGGTTTTATTGCAAAAAAGTGTAAAAACCTAAAAAAAATATAACAATTTTGGTATCGTTGTTACCGTACCGACCCGCAGAAAAAATTTAGTGTGTCATTTATGCTGCATGATTAACGCTGTAAAAAAAAAAAAAAAATCTATGGCAGAATTGATGCGTTTTCTCTCCCTGTTATCATTAAAAAAAAAAATAAATAAAAATTTTACGATATTGTCTATATACCCAAAAGTGGCACCGATAAAAACTACAGATCGCCACGCAAAAAACAAGCCCTTATACGGCCGCGTCCACGGAAAAATAAAAAAGTTATGGCTTTTGAAAAATGGAGATGGAAAAATACCAAAAAATCGCTTGGTCCTCAACGCCAAAATAGGCCGTGTCATTAAGGGGTTAATAGCAGTTCAGGAGAAGACCCGGCTAGACATGCCTGAGCCCCGACAGCTGCAGAGAGGTGAGTATATATATTTTTTTATTTTTTAACACATTTCAGGAATGATTTTCAGGGAAGGGCTTATATTTAAAGCCCTTTCCTGAAAATCACTGCAGGGCTTTCCGGTAGCCCATTGCTTTCAATGGAGCCGACTGTAGTGCCGACTCCATTGAATTCAATGGTAGAACATTGCGGTTCTATGCCACAGCTGTCACAGTTGTGCCAAAGGATCACGATTTTCACTGTATGTTATCAATGGGGTCAGCGCTGCTGCCACCGCGATAGCATTCAGGGGTTTTACATGCAAAAAACACTGATGCCGCAGTTACCTAACAAATGGTGTCCTATAATTTTCGCCGCGGACGGTTTTGCGCATGTAAAATTCGCACATGTGACCGCTGCCATTGGAAAGAATTAGTTTTATATAGTCCGATCTTTTTTAATGCGTGAATAATCGGATGTTAAAACCCCCGTGTGACTAAGCTCTTAGACTTTGAAAACACTGCAAGAGCAGCATAGATAATTGGAAAACTAAGTTAGAAGAGGTGCTACAATCAACACTATGATTGACATCAGTAAACTACATTTCATATAACTGCTGCATCAATATTAATGCCAAAGCGAAAGATTAGATGCTGCTTCACTATCTGGTTACAAAATGTACACATTAACCCCTTTCCGACTCCATAACGTTAATATACGTCATGCGGTCGTGAAGAGTGTATGGAGTAGCTTTGTATCGGAGTCCACTCCGTGGCAGCTATCCACTGTTTTTGACAGCTGCTGACAACTGCTGTGATCAGAGCCAACTCTGATCACAGCAGTTAACTGTTTAGATTCCGTGGTCAAAGCTAAACAAGGAGGAAATCAATCCCCTGCTCAGCACCCCCCTCTCCCCCCGCCCCACCCATCCCTAAACCCTCTGGTCCAGAAATGGTTAAGAAGCAGGGACTTTTAGCTTTCTAGTTTGGGGCACAGTCATCTGTACTGTGGAAAACTATCTTTTTTTTTCTTTTGCAACATTTCAGACATATTCCTAGTACCTGAAAACACTCTTCGAGCCTTTTACGAGCAGCCAAAGTTAAATAATAAAATTCTTTCTCCCTTCACTAGGGGGAGTTCTTTGCCTTTGGATTTATTACAGAGGTTAGTGGGAGCTGTGGAACTCCATATGCAGTGAGTTCCACCTAGTGGTGGTTAAACGTAGACAGAATTTTGTTATGTAACTAAAATTACATTATAGGTAGATTTTCCTGCTCTACAAACTTTATTAACCCCAAACAACAATCACCAGAAATTTTAGGCGTCAACTATAGCTGTCAACCATCCACAAATTCCTGGAAGATCCATTTAATATGTGTGTGGGGGGACACATTCTACCATTTTCCCGTGGGCACAAAGATGCTTGGAAAACATACTTTAATAATTCTGCATTTGCCCCAGAAAATTATACAAAAACTCTATTAAAAACTATCAACTGTAAAAATGCAGGATCTATTAGAATAGTCATGAATAAGGTGCAAGAGGCAAAGCAGGTGTCTTCAAAATTTTTACTGAACTGAATCAGCCAACACTGTGAACTGAGAAATGACGCTTGATTCGGCCACTTAGGGACAGTATTTTTCAGTAATATAGTGAACAGTGGGTAGCAGTCTTCTCCAGCAGGAGAGGTACACTATTGCAAGATGAAAACCAATGAGTGCAGTGGTTTGCAGAGTAATATCTCAGCTCAATTTCCCTGATGCAATCACTCTCTGTCAAGTTGGTGCTAGGTCAGTGTCTTTTCTCTGTCTCTACAGTTGCAACCACGAAACCTGTAGCTCCAGTCACAGTCCTGGTTGTTTGGTCATTGCCTGTTATAGACCGGATCCCCAGTCACAGTCTTCTTCCTAACCTGTCTGCAACACTACACTTCCAGTGGTATTCTGGGCACTACCACTGGATCACTGGACCAGCGAGCCATCGTGGATTGCTGGGCCACAACTCATTCTCACTGTTCTCAAACACTGATTGGCTTATCTTTGGCAGGTAAATCACTTCTTACTATAAGTTACGCCACAGGTCCATGTGAGCAACATACTTACTGCATCCACACCCTTGTATTCTCACACTGGTTGTGAGATAATGTTTGTGAAGTTCCATACCAATAATGGCATTTGGCTCATTATTCCCCAGCACCATATTGGACGGCATGGTAGAACTGTGATACGTGAGAACCACTGTTCCCTGCAACATAATATTTATCCCTGTCACTTTAAGCATTGTAATACCCATAATACTTATATTAAAAGCATATTTACCCTGACTGGCAGTAAAAAAAAAATTTTTTTGAAGCACGCAATCATAAAATCAGAGTACCTGTTCCGTATTTCCTTGAAGAGCTCCTCCACCTCTCAGTGGGCTACATACATGAGCACCGTTAACACTCAGGTAATAGCACCAATTATCAGGCTGTACCTGTGCTTCCTGATTCAGCCCAGCAATTGTCGTGAAGCCACGAGAACTAGCAGCAGCTGCTCATATAATAGTGCCCTTACAAAGGGAAACATCCTCTTGACAAGTGAAATGGAAACACCTGGTTGTCAATTAGGCCTGGGCTTTTTTTGCTTTCTTTTTGTGGAATAGAAGTATTTAATGAACTGACATGTTAGAATAGGTGACAGATCCTCTATAAATGCAGTGACTCACAGGTGATGACTTTTTGATTGTATATGTTCTCTTTTCTTTTCTTCTCCATCTAGCCCAGACTACCATGAAGGCTTGCCCTGCCCACTTCCAAGTATTCTGCTGAGAAATCTTTTGCCCTTTATGCAGCCAATCCCAGCCTCCACAGCAACAAAAATACAATCAGATCCCACACTAGACCCCTAAATTAGTTCAGACCCCAAAATTGACCTCTAAATAAATTCAAACCTCAAACCAGACCATTCCCCTAAATAAATCCATACCCCAGATCACACACCATTTACTAGAATGGCTTCTGTTTGACTTCCGAAATGTCCTCCAGCAGCTATGCTATTTTGTCTTGCATTATTAACTGAATCCAAATGGAGCGTTTAATGCAGGTGTGCACACAGCCTAAACTGTTGAACCTTGCCATATTTATTCCAGTAGCAACACAATTTAGGAATCAAGATTACAGTAAAAACAGAATTCTCCTGTCCTGATTAATGTGTAGGACATATTAGAAAATGTGAAAGATTTCCCCTTTTAAGAAGTGTTTTCTATTTTCCGAATCTGATGATCAGCAAACAATCTATCCAGAACAATGCATTTACTGGCACTGTAGACACACACAATTATACAGATAAGATTGAAGTGGTTGAAAGGATTATACACAACACACAGTAGAGGAGTATTTAGAAATAGGAGAGGAGATCCTATATGCTCATCTGTAGGCGTAACAGATTAGTAGTTATACCTTGTCAAAACAAAACTTGCTTTTTTGGGCTGCAGAGGGATATTGAACTAATGGACATTTACACAGGTATTATCACAGTATTTGTATATAGGCCCTACTATGACTACAATACCCCCAAATCACTATTCTTGTTGCTGAAGATTAACCAAGATCAACAGAAGAAGCAGTAGCTATCCATGTATTTACCCTGCAGAGGGCTGCAATGGAAATGTACTATTGTACAGTGACCATTAATCTAACATTATGTTCAGTCTAGTAGAGAAAAAGCCTCTCTGTTCAGCAGCTTTCTTGACGGGCTGTTACGGTATATATGAATGGGTTTGTTTATGCAGTATGTGCATGAATTTCTGTGAGATGAATGGGACAGTCGCAAAAATTTTCTGCAACATATCTATTGCATGTCAACATACCCTTACAGCCCTTTTACATGGGCCAAGAATCTCACAATTCTGGTTTGCCCAATGGAACGAGCTGGTGACATCATCATCAGCTTGTTTGCACATCAGCAGCCCATCCAGACCGCACGATCCTTGCTGAGAATCCTACAGTCCTTATTCAATCTGTCATATTCCTATGTGACCAAAAAGGAAAAGCCCACAGCACTCACAAAGCAACCCACAGAATGAATTCTAGTGGGGGGAGGAAAAAAGAGACTATAAAAAGTTAAAAAAAATGCAAAGCCACCGTAGGGGTTATGGACATGAGCCCCTTTAAGCACACAATGAAAAAGACAGAGAGGGTGGCAGCATAAACGGATGCAAAAAGTTTGTTTAAAGGAACATTTTTATTGTTTCAGAGTTTTAAAAGTAGGCAACGTTTCAACCTAGATTAAGGTCTTTTTCAAGCCAAAAAACATCAGAAACAGAGTATGGAGTCCATGCTCAGCATGTACATTTCTTGTTATTAAATACAAGGACTAAATATTACCATCATACAGTGATTAAATATTACTTGCATACTGTTTTTGAACAAAACACACTATATAATGACCGATATTACCAGTACCGTAATACCACCACACCATGCCCATTACCAGTACCCCATGTAGTGAGTTATCAGAACGTAAGGGGGGCTGTGGTATGGAAAAGAGGAAAAGCAGCTTGTTGAACTGAAATTAAATTTTAAAGGGATTGTGATATCAGATAGAGCCCTTTAAGAATGCCCAGCATAAACAGCATTCGGCACTCCAAACAGCTGATTTTGAATGATTTTGATTGAGGAAACAGCGTGCAGACACTTCCCCTGAAATTTATTGGAATGTATATTATATACACTATAATCAGAGACTGCAGTATCACTGTCCTGAACTCCTGGCATCATGGCACCCAAGATGTAAATGTTGATGCCAAGAATGGATGGTGATGCTGCAGCCTTAGATTGGCTATAGGTGGTCACCTCACTGCTGCTGTAAGAGAAGATCTGGAGAACCATGGGAGCCGTTGTGAGGGGAAGGGATGGAGAATAGAGGTGAGTATTGTTTCCTTTGTTATTTTAGCTCATAGCCAGCTGTTTAATTTTTTATAGTGGGACAACTCTTTAATGCTTACAGATAGGAAAGTATTTTATTTTTATGAAAAAATAAATAGAAGAATCAGAGTGAAATAATCCTGAATGGAAACAGATTTATTACTTTCTGCTCCCCACACAGCAGTGAAGACAATCAGAAGTTTAAGGGTTATTTAATGTAAACATTCAATGGCCACTGAGCCCTGTTACAAGTATAGCACTGTAGGGGGGCACATTACACACTAAAGGCCCATTTACACTGAAAGATGATCACTCAAAATTCGCTCAAATGTCAGTTTAGGTGACAGTTTTGAGCAATCACTTTGCATATACTCTCAGGTAGCTAGTAAAGATGAGCGAGCACGCTCGGATAAGTCAGTTACTTGAGCGAGCCCCGCTCTTCTCGAGTAACTGCATTCTTGTCCGAGCGTGCTCAGGGGGGCGACGGGGGGTAGTGGGGGCAGAGAGAGATCTCTCTTACTCTCTCCCCTGCTACCCCGCCGCCCCCCCCTAGCACGCTCAGACAAGAATGCAGTTACTCGAGAAGAGTGAGGCTCGCTTGAGTAAATGACTTATCCAAGTGTGCTCGCTCATCTCTACTAGCTAATTAGCTACATAAGAGTTCATTAGCATGTAAATTAAGGATTCTGCTGTATGCAGATGACAGCAGGAGCACTGTTATCTGCAAACAGCTCCTTTGTCCTTGGAGCTGTCAGCAGTATCCCGCTGAGAACTCCTGGCAGGATAGAAGCTGAGAGAATACTATCAACGGTATCCCGCTGAGAACTCCTGGCAGGATAGAATCTCAGAGAATACTATCAGCGGAATACCGCTGAGAACTCCTGGCAGGATAGAAGCTGAGAGAATACTATCAGCGCTATCCCGCTGAGAACTCAGCATGTGGCGCTGATCAGGCTCATCGCTGACTTCAGGCTAGCTTGAAGTCAGAGATGAAGGAATAGTGTATGATGGGCAGGAGTTTAGACACAGCGTTTATCACTCAAAAGTTGGTTTTTGAGTGAATTGTGAGCGATAATCGTTGTGTCTAAATGGGCCTTAAAGGGGTTGTCCCGCGCCGAAACGGGTTTTGTTTTTTTTCAACCCCCCCCCCCCCGTTCGGCGCGAGACAACCCCGATGCAGGGAAGTAAAGAAAGTTTACCGGAGCGCTTACCTTAATCCCCGCGCTCCGGTGACTTCAATACTTACCGCTGAAGATGGCCGCCGGGATCCTCTGTCTTCGTGGACCGCAGCTCTTCTGTGCGGTCCATTGCCGATTCCAGCCTCCTGATTGGCTGGAATCGGCACGTGACGGGGCGGAGCTACACGGAGCCGCTCTCTGGCACGAGCGGCTCCATAGAAGACTGCAGAAGACCCGGACTGCGCAAGCGCGGCTAATTTGGCCATCGGAGGGCGAAAATTAGTCGGCACCATGGAGACGAGGACGCTAGCAACGGAGCAGGTAAGTAAAAAACTTTTTATAACTTCTGTATGGCTCATAATTAATGCACAATGTATATTACAAAGTGCATTATTATGGCCATACAGAAGTGTATAGACCCACTTGCTGCCTCGGGACAACCCCTTTAAGCCCACTGGAGGATGTCCAACAGACAACAGCTCAGATTCCTTCTGCAGTGACAGGAAGAAGGCAGCACATTGTCTGTTATTTGTAAGTTAATTTTAGTGGTGATGGGGGCCCTAGCTTAAGAGCCCTGCATTTGCGACTCCTATTGCTATGCCACTGTTCAGGGAGATGCGGCAACCTGTCTATACACTTGCACATTGCCAACCCCAGTTAGTGCCTCAGACTGCCCAGGGGCCCCTTTGGATATAGGGGCCATTGGTAATTGCCCAGTTTGTCGCTGCCCCCAAGGCTGCCCCAGTTTCAACCTACACATGAAAATCATGATCACCTGTTTGATATGATTGGTTAATCATAAACTTAATTATGATCCCTGACTTTGTGCAAGTGTCCCTAGAAGAATTGATGCTATTTAGAGATGAGCGAGCGTACTCGCTAAGGCAAACTACTCGAGCGAGTACTGCCTTATGCGAGTACCTCCCCACTCGTCTCGAAAGATTCGGGTGCCGGCGGGGGGCGGGGAGCGGCGGGGGAGAGTGGGGAGGAACGGGATGGGGGGGGAGATCTCTCTCTCACTCTCTCCCCCCCCGTCCCCCCCAGCTCACTCCCGCAACTCACCGCTCTCCCCAGCCGTCACCCGAATCTTTTGAGACGAATGGGCAGGTACTCGCATAAGGCAGTACTCGCTCGAGTAGTTTGCCTTAGCGAGTACACTCGCTCATCTCTAATACTATTTTGAAGCCAAAGGGTGGTCACACCCAATAGTATTTTTTAATTTAGATTTTGCTTTTGTTCATTTACTTAATTGACAAAAATAGTCTATTAAAACGTCTATTTAAGAAAACATTCTTAAGTTGCAATATTTATCCCACACCTGCCTAAATCTTTTGCACAGTACTGTAAATGATTTTGGTTGTTCACTATTTTGGGCAATAGTATATCAATGCTTGCATTATGCATAGCTTGTTAATATATTGTAAAATGTGTACAATTATCTTTGCATTCTGTAATAGAGAAAAAAGTCTTTTCTCCTTTTCTGTATCGCAAAAAAATAGCAATTTTCAAAATTACTAATGTTGCAAGAACAATTATGTTTTGCAAGTGTTTTGTTAATATCCTTCCTTGTACGTCTCACTGACAAACATGTTAGGTATTTTTAAAGAGAATTTTTTTTCAAATCATTATGCAACGTTTTAGATAATATGTGATCTCACATAATACATAATGTTTTTGGTACGCTGTCAGCTATGTGTAGCTGCCAAGCATGGATCAACATCTCCTCCTGAGTTCACTCCATGCATTGGCATCCGACATCCACTGTTTTTACATGTATTCAGTCATGAGAAAAAAGTGCACTCTCTTTGAATTCTATGGTTTTATGTATCAGGACATGTAATAACAAAAATCTAGTCCCTAGGATATCTTAAAATGAGTGAAATACAACCTCAGATGAACAATAACATGTGACAAATTATACCATAAGGTATAATGAAAAAAGTTTGGTACCGTATACTTATTTTACAAAAACTAGGCCAAAATGCAGATGCAGTATGTGAAAAATTAAGTATACTCTTAGGCCTCATGCCCACGGCACGTGCGGTTTTTTGATGTGGATGTCTGCGGCGGATTCACTGCGAATCATCGTTAAAAGGATTTTTTATTGCTTGTTGGAGATCACAGATTGTGTTTTTTTTCCACGCTGATGTATGTGAATGCACTGTGGATCATCTGCAACCCCACCTCCCAGCCTTTCCCAACCTTCCTAATAGATTTTAACCTTCAAATCCGCAAGTGTATTTAAATGTATTTGTGGATCCACTGGGGATCCTAAGCTCCCATAGAGATGAATGGAACCAGATTTGCCAGTGATCCGCGAGAAAATGGAGCATGCTGCTATTTATTATCCATGTGTGGCGTCCGCAAATCTTTTGAAATCAAATCTGCAGGTGTTAAATCTAGTGCGGATGCCCCATGCTTCTCTATGAGCGGCTTGAACTGCGGATCACCCGCGCAGATTTTGCAAATCAAATCCGCCCATGGACATTGGGCCTTACTGCTTTAATAGGAATTAAGAGGATAAGTAGCAGCTGGTCCGGAGCATTCATGCGTGTGTCAAAACAATGCCAAGGAGGAAAGACATCAGCAATGATCTTATAGAAGTAATTGTGTCTGGCCATCAATCTGGGAAGGGTTATATGGCCATTTTTAAACAATTTGGAGTCCATCATTCTACACTGAGAAAGTGGTTATTCACATTCGAGACAGCTGAAGATCTTCCCAGGAGTGGACGTCCCAGCTAATTCACCCTAAGGTCGAACTGTGCAATGCTCAGAAAAATTGCAAAAAAAACAAGAGCTACATCCCAGACTCTAAAAGCCTTAGTTAGCATGTTAAATGTTCAAGTTCATGACAGTGCAATTAGAAAAAGACTGAACAGGTATGGCATGTTTGGAATGGTTGTCAGGAGAAAGCCTCTTCCTTCTTAAAAAAAACATGGTGACGTGGATAAAGTTTGCAAAGCTCCATCTGAACAAACCACAAGACTTCTGGAATAATGTCCTGTAGACAGACGAGACCAAAGTGGAAATGTTAGGCCTTAGTGCCCAGCACCACATTTGTTGAAAACCAAACACAGCATATCAGCACAAACAATTCATACCAACTGTCAAGCACGGTGGTGGAGGAGTGATGAGTTGGACTTGTTTTGTGGCCATAGGCCCTGGGCACCTTGAAGTCATTGAGTGCTTGGATAAGAATGGAGTAATTAACCAGAGACAACATGGGTTTGCTACATACAAGTCATGGCACGCTAATCTAATTTCCTTCTATGACAGAATCACAGAGTGGGTTGATCAGGAAAATATGGTGCATATAGTAAATCTTGACTGTAGCAAAGCCTTTGACAAAGTATCTTATACCATTCTTATTCAAAAGTGACCAAATATGGGATCAACAAGAAAACTGTTAGGTGGATTTACAACTGGCTTAGTGATCGTACTCAAAGTGTGGTCATAAATGGCTGTACATCCAATTGGAAGAATGTCTCCAGTGGGGTACCACAAGGCTCTGTCCTGGGCCCAGTGTTCAACATTTTTATAAATGATCCAGATGAGGAAATTGAGGGGAAATTCATCAAATTTTCCAACAACACAAAGCTAAGAGGAATGGCTAACACTAGAGAAGAGAAAGAAAGGTTTCAAAAACATCTAAACAAGCTTGAATATTGGGCAGTGACAACAGAATGGTAAAGAAGTGCAAAATCCTACATCTAGGCAAGAAAAATGAAAAAAGGCACATACAGAATGGGAGGGACTGTGCTAAGCAGCAACACGTGAAAAAGACTTGGGTATACGAATAGATCACACATTGAATGTGTCAACAGTGTGATGCAGCAGCAAAACAGCTAAACACAGTTCTGGGATGTATTAAAAGAATTCCTTCTACTCTTCCTTGGTCAGACCTCATCTGGACTACATTGGAGCAAGGTCAGAGAGGAGCTACCAGGATGATAAGCGGTGTGCAAATCATGTTCTATGAGGAATGGTTAAAAGATATGGGAATGATTAGCTTGTAAAAAAAGAAGGCTGAGGGAAGACTTAAAAGCTGTCTACAAATATCTGAAGGGCTGTCACAGTCCAAAGGGATCAGCCCTATTCTCATTTGCACAAGGAAAGACTAGAAGCAATGAGATGAAACCAAAAAAGAGAGAAAACATAGCTTAGATATTAGAAAAACCTTCTGACAGTGAGGGTGATCAATGAGTGGAACAGGTTGCCATGGGAGGTGGTGGGTTCTCCTTCAATGGAAGTCTTCAAACATAGGCTTGCCAGACATCTATATGGGATTATTTAGTAAATTCTACATTGAGAGGGTTGGACCCGATAACCCTGGAGGTAACTTCGAACTCTATGATTCTAGATTAGCAGCTGCAAGGGATGGAGAAGAGGGTTCAGAGCAGCAAATAAAAGGTCCAGGTTGCTGCAACTTGGCTGTACTTCCTAGATTTGAGCATTTTCAGAATTTAACATTTTGTGCCAGGAAAACCCCTATAAGGCCTTAGTCACACGGGCGCATCGGCACCCGTACACCGGCGCCGATGCGCCCGTCTGACTGTCAGTGAGAAGACGGACGTACCTGCAGACGGCCGTCTCTCTGCAGCGCTGGAGGAAAGAACATGTGACCGGCTCCATTGCCGGTCACGTGTTCTTTCCTCCAGCGCTTCAGAGAGACGGCCGTCTGCAGGTACGTCCGTCTTCTCACTGACAGTCAGACGGGCGCATCGGCGCCGGTGTACGGGTGCCGATGCGCCCGTGTGACTAAGGCCTCAGGGTGCCCACCCACTAGCGTTTTTTTTACTGCGAAATTCGCAGCGTTTTTTTTTTCTGCAGGGGTCTTTGGGCTATGGGACATGCAAAGCTAAAATCGCGATCGCGCAAAATCGCGATATCGCGGTAAATCGCGATTTTGCGCGATCGCGATTTTTACATTACAAGTCCCATAGACCCCCTGCAGAAAAAAAAACCTGCGAATTTCGCAGTGAAAAAAAACGCTAGTGGGTGGGCACCCTAAAGAAGGAAAGTACCTGAGGGGCTCCAGTTATGTATCCACTCAAGCATACTCATCCTCACTGAGTCTGTACCATTACCCAATAAGCCCCAAGAATGATTTCATGTACTTAAATAGTGGTGAATCAGTAGCCATGCTGCACTACCCAGCTACATGCCAACCCCTCCTCCAGCCCCAGCTATTCCAGCTCCTCCACCTCCATGCCATTGTTATGGCATTGCAGGCCCAAACCAGCCTATGGCTTTTCAAAAATCCCCTACAGAAATAGGCCACATTACGGGAGCTTTCAATATTGAGCTGCTCACCAGCAACCATACTTTGGCCCTGCTACTGCTGACCCTCTTTTTACGGTTCTCATCCAGTATCATAATCCGCAGCATAAATTGATGTACTGCAGATTTTAAATCCACAACATATTTCAATTACATTGTGAATTTTGTGCTGAGTTTTTCCACACAATGTGGACAAGATTTTTTTAAATCTCGACTCCATAGCTTGTACTGTAAATTCTGGGGATTTTCTGCAGGAAACTCTGCAGCATAGACGGCCTATGTGAAGGTACGCTAAGGGTGTTTTTACACAGGATGATCTACTGGGCAACATGCCCAACAGCCCATCCCTGTGCTAACCGTTCCTGTGTAAAAGCTCCACTGACTAATGGTGGTGGAGCGGGCCGTTGATCGTTCCGGCCTGCCAGCCTCCATTCACAGTAAGCAGGCAGTCATGCATAAGTTAACGACTGCCTGTTTACATGGATCGATAGGTCGTTCAGTTTTCTACATGCAGAAACTGAACGACGAGTTGCATGTGAAAAACTCTTTGTTCGTTGTTCAGTCGGGGCATGCTTTTACACTGCATGGTAATCGGTCAGATTCTCGCTGGATCACGGGAATCCAAACGATTCAGTGTAAAAGCACCTTAAGGCTTGTAAGTTGCAAGGTGGAGCCTTCAAAAAATTAGACTTGTTTTGCCAACTCATCCCACAGTTGTTTGTTTGAACTGAGATCCTGGAAATGTGGAGGCAAAGTCAACATCTTGAACTCTTTTTGAGGTTCCGCAAACCATTTGTGAACTATTTCTGCAGTGTAGTGGAGCACATTATCTAGCTAATAAGGAATATCATTACTGAGAATAGGTTTACTTGGTCAGCAGCAATGGTAGGTTGTACGTGTCAAAGTAACATCCACGTGAATTGCAGGGTGCAAGATTTCTCAGCAGAACACTTCCCATAGTGCATCCTGCTGTCATCTCTTCCCCAGGAAAGTGATACATACACATTCAGCCATACACATGATGTACCAGAAGATGTAATTTATGTCATTAAATCAAGTCCCTTTCTTCCATTGCTTCCTGGTCCAGTACAGATGCTCACATGCACATTGTAGGTTCTTTCAGCAGTGAGAAGGGCTCAGCTAGGGCACTCTGAATCATATTTGGCTATGTAAGCCCCATACAGAGTAAGCAGCAATATACTGTGTGTTCTGACATTGCCCTACCATAGCCAGCATTGAAACTTTTTCCACAACTTGTCCTACAGTAGCTCTTCTGTGGGATCAGAGCAGATGAGCTAGGCTTTGCTCCCCACACACATCAATAAGCCGTCAGTGCTCATGACCCTATCACCAGTTCACCGGTTGTCCGTCTTTAGACCCCTTTTAGTAGGTACCAACCACTGGATATCAACAACACCCCACAAGAGCTGCTGTTTTGAAGGTTCTCTGCAGCAGGCATTGCGCCATCACAATTTGGCCCTTGTACAATGTACTCAGCTCCTTACACTTCTCATTTTTCTTTCTTGTAACCCATCAACTTAAAGAACTGACTGTCCACTTGCTACCTAATATATCCCATTGTCAGCGAAATTTCTGCATACAGCACCAATCAGGCCCACCCCAATGCCCCGCTGCCGGCGGTAAAGAAGAGACACCACACACGGAGGTCTGGTATAGTTCCTCACACGAGGACATGACTGCGCTGCCCTTTATTACAGACTAGCTGACCTGTCGCGCGTTGCTGCGAAGACAGACAGACATACATTCATTCGTTTTTATATATCTAGATAACAACCAATCACAGCGCAGCTTTCATGTTACCTCAGTGGTATAATATATAACAACCAATCACAGCGCAGCTTTCATGTTACCTCAGTGGTATAATATATAACAACCAATCACAGCGCAGCTTTCATGTTACCTTAGCAGTATAAAATATAACAACCAATCAGAGCGCAGCTTTCATGTTACCTCAGCAGTAAGAGAAATAACAACCAATCACAGCGCAGCTTTCATGTTACCTCAGCAGTAAGAGAAATAACAACCAATCACAGCGCAACTTTTATTCTGCCTCAGCAATATAAAAAATAGCAACCAATCACAGCGCAGCTTTCATGTTACCTCTGCGGTATTATATATAGCAACCAATCACAGCGCAGCTTTCATGTTACCTCAGTGGTATAATATATAACAACGAATCGCAGCACAGCTTTCATGCAACCTCAGTAGTATAAGAAGTAGCCACCAATCACAGCACAGCTTTCATTTTACCTCAGCATTCTCAATATCCAGGAATTGTCTTGCGAAACGTTCGGCGGATGCATCATTTTCTGGTTGAACACACATCCCGTTGCTCGTAATGCCTTTTGCTTTCGTGCTTGAGATGGAAATCAAACGATCTTTGTCTGGGGGGCATAACTGTCGACGATGCTCGCACGCGCGCCATTTATCGTAGGATAGTTGTACTATGCCAGTAACCTTCCCAGGAGTGTACTCAGCAACTTCCCAAAGTCTCATGGCAATTGGATGAATGGTGTAGTAATGCATAAAGGACAGACAGACAGACATACATTCATTTATATATATATCAGGAAGTGAGAGAATTAGATTTTGTTCGTAAAATTTGGACGCTAATTGTTTTGCGCTTAGAATTGAATAATCGACTTGGGACCCATTAACTTTTCCTATTTATGGCATATTGAATGCCCGTGCCAAATTTCAAGTTTCTATTTGAGAAAATGACATTCCGTACGTAAAATTTGGACGCTAGTTCTTTTGCGCAAAGAATTGAATAATTGAGTTGGGACCCATTAGCTTTTCCTATTTATGACATATTCAATGCCCGTGCCAAATTTCAAGTTTCTATGTGAGAAAATTACATTCCGTACGTAAAATTTGGACGCTAATTCTTTTGCGCATAGAATTGAATAATCGAGTTGGGACCCATTAGCTTTTCCTATTTATGACATATTCAATGCCCGTGCGAAATTTCAAGTTTCTATGTGAGAAAATTACTTTCCTACGTAAAATTTGGACGCTAATTCTTTTGCGCATAGAATCAAATAATCGAGTTGGGACCCATTAGCTTTTCCTATTTATGACATAATCAATGCCCGTGCCAAATTTCAAGTTTCTATTTGAGAAAATGACATTCCGTACGTAAAATTTGGACGCTAGTTCTTTTGCGCAAAGAATTGAATAATTGAGTTGGGACCCATTAGCTTTTCCTATTTATGACATATTCAATGCCCGTGCCAAATTTCAAGTTTCTATGTGAGAAAATTACTTTCCTACGTAAAATTTGGACGCTAATTCTTTTGCGCATAGAATCGAATAATCGAATTGGGACCCATTATCTTTTCCTATTTATGACATAATCAATGCCCGTGCCAAATTTCATGTTTCTATGTGAGAAAATTAGATTCCGTACGTAAAATTTGGACGCTAATTCTTTGGCGCATAGAATTGAATAATCAAGTTGGGACCCATTAGCGTTTCCTATTTATGACATATTCAATGCCCGGGCCAAATTTTAAGTTTCTATGTGAGAAAATTACATTCCGTACGTAAAATTTGGACGCTAATTCTTTGGCGCATAGAATTGAATAATTGAGTTGGGACCTATTAACTTTTCCTATTTATGACATAATCAATGCTCGTGCCAAATTTCAAGTTTCTATGACATCGGGAAGCGAGAAAATTAGTGGCAGTGATGGAAATCGAACGATCTACGTGGGGGGGGGGGGGGCGTAAGTGTCGACGATGCTCACACGCGTGCCATTTATCGTAGGATAGTTTTACTATGCCTATAATCTTCCCAGGAGTGTACTCAACAACTTCCCAAAGTTTCATGGCGATCGGATGAATGGTGTAGTAGCGCATAAAGGAAAAACACACACACAGACACGCATACATTCAATTTTATATATATAGATTACATGGGATCTTATACCCTTTGGTCTCATCACTAGGAATGGGTAATGGTCTCATTGGCTCAAATTCACTGCATAACCATATATGTAAAGTCCGGATTTCCGGCTGAGACAGTGAAAGTTATATACGTAGTTGAACAGTCGTTATCTAGATACAGCGCTTCTGGGAAAACAGCCAAGCACATGGCCTTCGCGTCCGGCTCTGTATCATCTCTGAATTTCTGGACACATCTCTCTCAGCCTTGCAAACTTTTGGAATATCTGATGTAAGGCGACATATAAGTTTTTCTCATTTTAACTTTGAATAGAACTTGCATACAGGTAAAAAGCATAAAAAACATATGGCAATATATACATATACCCTCACAAACCCCCCTAAAAACTTATATGGAGATCAAGCACCAGGCCTTGCCCTCTTCCTCGGTCGCCTCTCCCTTGCGTCAGGGTTTCCCCACTGCCCGTAAGGCCCTACTCCTAAAAGGGGGGATCCCTACCTCACCTCAGAAGGAGGCCATGGATTCCCTGGGCTCATTTCCGGGCATCCATACCCTCTATCTGTACAAGTTAACACCCCACAGGGTGTGCCCTCGCCGGAACCTAAGGTCTTCTGCACTATCCCTAGGCAAATGCGAATTCCACTGACAATTCATCTTAGGAGATCGGGGCAGGCGCAGTAATAGTACATTTCTCCATTCTTCTGGTAACGTATGTGGTTGGCATTATCGGAACTGGCTCTTCATCTTTTTCAAACAAGGTAAATGTTGATGTCATATTGTCCAGTCTCTTACTCATACTCTTTTTGATCAAAGGGATAATACACATACAGGAAGTTACATACCCCACCTCTTTCTGCTAAAATCATATCCAGGGCCACTCTATTTTGGAACGCCATGGATGCAGTGGGCCCTAACTGGTCCGCTAACCCTTGCAAAGCATCCCTGGTGTAGTTTACAAACCTCTGCTGATTGTAATAAATATAATTCATCCAATCTACATTCTTATTAACAGTGACAATAGCAAATAAGGACTCAAAACCTGCTTTAACCTGATCTCTTGAATTAAATTAATCTGGCACCCCCCTTGGCACTCCTATTGCATCTATGTGTACATGTAGATCAAAGTTACCACCTGGAGTGTCAACGTCTCTCTTAGCACGATGCGGTGTTGGATTCTCACCCTCAGTGTAGGCTTCATATTGCACATTTGATTGTATTAATTTGTTCTGATCCCAGAAACACGGGGCTAGTGTACAGTAGTCAAAGGTGTGTGTTAGAGGAATTGTACCACATTATAGCATGTAAAAGATATGCAGGATCATGAGTTCTGTGCTCCAGGACCCAGGGCCTTTTTGCAGTGGGAGGTGTGGAACCAAGTGGGCTTTTTTTTTCGAGCTTGACTGCAGTTGGGGTGGTGAACAGCATCTGGTAAGGACCTTCAAACCGGGTTTCTCGCTCAAACTTTTTTACATAGACCCTGTCACCTGGTTTCAGATTGTGACACTCGTCTGTAGGACCTGGGAGAAAAGCAGAGACTACAGAATACATTATTGACAATTCCTTAGAGAGACCTATGACAAAATTAACAAGAAAATCATTCCCCAAACACAGCTACTGTGGCATGTACCCTCCGGAGAAAAAGAAAAACTAATGGAAGACACTCAATTCAAGATTTGCCCGTTTTCTTCATTGCCTTTTGTATCTACTTTCCCACTACTCTGTGGATGGTAGGGTGTGTGAAAAACCTGGAATATACCCAAAACAGACATGATGTGTTGTATTATTTCACCTGTGAAGTGTGTACCTGTGTTTGACTCAATCACTTCCGGTACCCCGTATCTGCGGATTACCTCATTCATGAGCTTCTGTGCGGTTACCTGCTTATTTACTTTGGTAACAGAGTAGGTCTCTCCAACCTGAAAAGAAATCAACAACAAGCACATATTCATGCTTCCCAACAAGTGGGAGCTGAGTGTAGCCAATTTGCAATCCCTGAAATGGGTAGAGTGGTCTAGGCAAGTGTGATGTGGCAAATTTACTTCTGCCCTGTTGCTTACGGCAAAGATCATGCAAAATTGGACAAATGATGCAGCAGCTACAGAAACCCCAGGAGCCACTCGTCCTTGTTCAAGCATCGACATCATTGCTGCTTTGGGAGGTGCGTCTTTCCGTGCGTCAGCTGGGCCATCATGGGGCACAGGGACCGTGGTAGGCAAGTTCTGTTGACTGTTCGCCATACACCGCCCCTTTTAAGTCCATTTTTCCTTTTCTTCCTTGCTGGCTTGTAACTGTAAAGTCTTTAGCATATCAAAGTCCAAGTTTTTATCAAAGTCCAAGTTTTTATCAATGTCCAAAGTTTTGTCAAATTCTTCTTTTCTTCTTTTCTTTCACGGCTTCAGGGCCGCTGCCCTTGCTGTGTGGTCTGTGATGGCGTTGCCTCTTGTTTCTCCTGTGTAGGAATTGGTGTGAGCTATCCACTTTGTTAGGTAGAAGTAGGGCCTCCATGAGACGCTGCACCGCTGCACCATTCTCAATTGGCTGTCCTGCTGAGGTAAAAAAACTGTCTGGCCTTCCATGTTGGGCCGTAATCATGAGCTATGCCAAATGCATACCGGGAGTCAGTGTAAATGTTTGCCGTCTTACCTTCTGCCGCTCTACACGCCTCAGTGAGGGCCTTTAGTTCCGCTTCTTGTGCTGAGACATGCGGAGGCATTCTGCTTTTAGGACATCTTGTTGTGTGACCACTGCCTATCCAGTGTGGAGTCGTCAATCACCCTGGTACCATCTATAAAAAACAACTCAAAATATGCATTGTTAACAAGGGCTTTCAGTAACTTTTTAACACTTACATTTTCTTGTTGCATCAATGCTAGACAATCAGGCTGATATTCTATTTCAAAAAGATCAGAATCTTGTTGCAAAAAAATTAAAAATGGCTGATTTGCAATACCTAGATCACCTATGCCTTCTACCCCCCCCCCCTTTGAACCAGGGTACTCAATTGTAAGAAGAGTAGCCGGGTTTAAGGTAGTACAACATTGTAAAAAGATTTGATGGATGCAGATAAGGCCTGTAAAATGTCAGCACCAATAACAGAGAGATGAGTTACATCGGGGCAGAATAATCTACAAACATCTATTAATATTGGAAATGCGATATCCTTTAACCCCTTAACGACCAGCCCATAGTGTTTTTACGTCCTCCCGAAGTGGGCTCTATTCTCTGAGGACGTAAAAACATGCTTCCTGCAGAGAATAGTGCCCCTCCGGCTGTGGACGTGACAGCTCCATGCTGTCGGTGTCCGCAGGTAGCTGACAGCATGGAGCTGTCATCCCGGGCTGTTCGGAGCCCCCCCCGGCATTGCGATCGGCGCTATGCAATGGATAGCGCCGATCGCAAAAAAAGTAAATAAAAGTACATAAAAGTTAAAGATTCAGCTGCTCTGATGGATCGGATCCATCGGAGCAGCTGAAATTACTCACCGAGGTCTGGCACACTGCTCCCCGCTCTCCTGCCGCTCCGGGGCCCGAAGCCGGTCTTCTGCGCATGCGCGCCAGGCGGCATTACGTCAGCCGCATGCGCAGAAGGCCCGGCGGCGCGGGAGATTTAAAATCTCCTGGCTCCCGGCTCCTGTAGGTAGCCGGGAGGCAGGAGATGTCAGCGGGGACTGCGGTGAGCGGTCCCCGGTACCGCGATCGCCGTTATCCAATGGTTAGCGGCGATCGCGAAAAAGTTAAAAAACAGTTTTAAAAAAGTCAGTTTCACCTCCCCTCATGGATCGGATCCATGAGGGGAGGTGAAAATACTCACCCCCAGTCCTCAGCGGTGTCCCGATGTCCCGGGACCCGAATCCCCGTCTGCGCATGCGCGCCCGATGATTGACATCGGGCGCGTGCACAGACGGGCTCGAGCCCCGGGGAATTTAAAATCCCTCTGCTTCTGGCTGCCATGTGTAGCTAGGAGCAGAGAGATTATACCGGGGACATGATCACTGTCATCCAATGGATGACAGTGATCATGTAAAGTGAAAAAAAAGTGTAAAAAAGTAAAAAAAAAAAAAAAGTAAAAAAAAGTTTTTAAAAGTTTAAAAAGCGTACGTTTCATCTCCCCTCATGGATCATATCCGTGAGGGAGGATGAAAGTACGTACCTAAGGCCCCCAGATTTATCCGCGGACCTTACCACAGCTTCTGCACACGCGCCCGTCGCCAAAATGGCGGGCGCATGCGCAAAAGCTGTGGATTGCCAGGATAATTTAAATTCTCCCTGCTCCTGGCTACAAAACGTAGCCAAGAGCATGGAGATTTAATGGGGGTCCGCGGTGAGCGGTTCCTGGTCACGTGTTCGCCATTATCCAATAATGGCGATCACGTAAAAGTAAAAAAAAAAATTTGAAGTTTCATCTCCCCTCACTGATGCGATCGGTGAGAGGAGATGAATCTTTTTACCGGAGGCCTGCGTATTTGAATCCCGACGTGATCTTCCTCCGTGGACCTTCCAGGATTCTGCACATGCGATTGCCGGCAAAAAGCCGGACACATGCGCAGGAGGCGGGGAGCCCAGGAAACTTAAAATCTCCTTGCTCCCAGCGACCAACGGTCACAGAGAGCCTGGAGCAGTGACGGGTGGCCTCGTTGAGCGGTCCCCGGTCACGTGATAAAAAGGTAGCGATCTACCTTAGGCCGGTCTCACATGACCGGATAGGAATGACGGATTCCGCATGCGTCTGATCCGTGGTAATACGCAGATCAATCGCATTGGATTACACAATTCCGCTCACATTAGCGGGTCAGAATTGCGTAATCCACTCGCAGAAAAGAGAACGCAGCAGGTTCTATTTTACTGCGGATATCGGCAACATAGAGCCCATTGTGCTCCATGGTCGCGGATATACCCGAAGCCCATACGCAACTACATTGTATACGGGCTGCGGGTACCCGCGTCATCGCTAAGCGATGGTGCGGGAAATACAAACAAAGGTGTACTGTGCATGACCGCCTGTGTGAGTAGGCAGTTATGCGCAGTACATTACGCAGCCGTACGCAGGGTCATAGCCGGGCTCACAGATGGGATCCGCTGTGGGCCTCCGCAAGCGGATTCCGCCTGCACCCGCGTGAGCCCGGCGTTATTCAGACCGCTACCTGTGATACGTATTTTACAAGAAGCCCCGGGAACGCTCGCTTTCCTGCAGTTCCAGGAGCACCTTGTTGAGCGCCTTCTGTGTGAGACCGCCGCACCTCATCAAGCTTACGGAGACTCACGGAACGCCACTTTTTACACCCCAAACCCGCCACTGAGGTCATGAAATACCCCCAAAAAGCATGAGAGGAGGGGGGGGGGATACCCGGTTTTATTGCCCCATGGGCCCATTCCAACCAGCCTCCGTAATTACCCCTGTCTTCGGAAATACTACACAGTTCACATTTTTACTTTTATCTAAGATTTGCGAACGCCAAAAAGGGCGTGGAGGGGGAGGGGGGGAATTTTTAGGGAGTCAATCTTTATTCTGTACAAATAAGCAATGGGGCCTGGAATTTATTCAGTTGTGCCCTAAAATCCAACAGGTGTTCCGTCCTTTATAGGCCTTGCCATGCGTCCTGTAAGTAGATTAGGGCCACAATGGGTATGTTTCTGAACTCGGGACAAACGGGGGTATCCATTTTGGGGTGAACGTCTTCATTCCTATGTGCACTGTACAAAAAAACTGTTTTTAAATTGAAAAAATTGCCAAAAAAATTGAAAATCGTTACTTTTTCCTTCTGCTTTGCTTAGATTCATTCAAATACTGTGGGGTCAAAATACGCAGTACACCCCTAGATGAATTCGTTAAGGGGTCTAGTTTTCAAAATGGGGTCATTTGAGGGGGTTCTTTATAGTTTTGGCCGCTCAATGGCTCTATAAGTGGGCAATGGGGCCTGAAATTTATTCAGTGGTACCCTGAAATCCAACGGGTATTCCTTTCATTGTAGGCCTAGCCATGGGTCCTGTAAGTCTATTAGGGCCACAATGGGTATGTTTCTGAACACGGGACAAACAGGGGTATCCATTTTGGGGTGAAAGCCTTCATTTATATGTGTGCTGTACAAAAAAAACTGTTTTTAAATTGACACAATAGCCCAAAAAATGAAAATCCTATTTTTTTCCTTTTGCTTTGCTTGAATTTATTCAAAAACTGTGGGGTCAAAATATGCAGTACATCCCTAGATAAATTCGTTAAGGGGTCTAGTTTTCAAAATGGGGTCATTTGTGGGGGTTCTATATGGTTTTGGGCGCTCAAGAACTCTACAAGTGGGCAATGGGGCCTAAAAGGACTTCAAGCAAAATCTATGTTCTGAAAGCCACTGATTACTCCTTTTATTTTGGGCCCCGTTGTGCATGCGGACATAAGATTAGGGCCACAATGGGTATATTTCTGAAAACAGCACAAACAGGGGTATCCATTTTGGGGTGTAAGTCTTCCTTCATATGTGTGCTGTACAAAAAAAGCTGTTTTTAAAATGACAGAATTGCCAAAAAAACAAAAATCCAAATTTTTTCCTTTTGCTTTGCTTGAATTTATTCAAAAACTGTGGGGTCAAAATGCGCAGTACACCCCTAGATAAATTCGTTAAGGAGTCTAGTTTTCAAAATGGGGTCATTTGTGGGGGTTCTCTATGGTTTTGGGCGCTCAAGAACTCTACAAGTGGGCAATGGGGCCTAAAAGGACTTCAAGCAAAATTTGTGTTCCGAAAGCCACCGGTCGCTCCTTTCATTTTGGGCTCCGTTGTGTATCCAGACATAAGATTAGGGCCACAATGGGTATGTCTCTGAACCCGGGACAAACAGGGGTATCCATTTTTGGGTGCAAGTCTTCCTTCATATGTGTGCTGTACAAAAAAAGCTGTTTTTAAAATGACAGAATTGCCTAAAAAACGAAAATCACAATTTTTTCCTTTTGCTTGGTTTGAATTCATTCAAAAACTGTGGGGTCAAAATATGCAGTACACCCCTAGATAAATTCCTTAAGGGGTCTAGTTTTCAAAATGGGGTCATTTGTGGGGGTTTTCTACGGTTTTGGGCGCTCAAGAACTCTACATGTGTGCTATGGGGCCTAAAAGGACTTCAAGCAAAATTTCTGTTTTGAAAGACACTGACTACTCCTTTCATTTTGGGCCCCGTTGTGGACTCAGATATAACAATAGGGCCACAATGGGTATATTTCTGAACACGGGAGAAATAGGGGTATCCATTTTGGGGTGTAAATCCTGATTTTCATGTAAACTATAGGAAAAAAATATGTCTTTAAAATGACAGATTTGCAAAAATATGAAATTTTACTTTTTCTCCTCTAAATTGAATTAATTCCTGAAAAAAAACTGTGGGGTCAAAATACTCATGACACCCCTCAGTGAATACATTAAGGGGTGTAGTTTTTAAAATGAGGTCATTTGGGGGGGTATCTATTATTCTGACACTCATGAGCCTTTCCAATCTCGGCTTGGTATAGGAAAACAAAGTGTTCCTCAAAATGCTAAAAAGTAATGTTAAATTTGTACGTCTCCTAAATAGTTAAAAAAAAAACGAAAGTTTTTCCAATGTGCACCCAAAATAAAGTAAACGGGTGGAAATATAAATCTTAGCAAAAATTTCTATATTATGTTTGCACATATTTAAGATATTGCAGTTGGAAATGTGAAAAAATGACGATTTTTTCAAAATTTTCCCAATTTTGGCGCTTTTAATAAATAAACACAATTTCTATCCGTCTATTTTTTCCGCCTAAATGAAGCACAACATGTGGCGAAAAAACAATGTCAGAATCGCTTGGATATGCAAAACCTTTCTGGTGTTTTTCCATGTTAAAGTGACACATGTCAGATTTGCAAAATTTGGCCTGGTCATTAAGGCGCAAACAGGCTTGGTCACTAAGGGGTTAAGCAAATTCATTATTAATCTGATCCTGCCTGCAATGTCTTATCAAATTTGAGAGAGAAAAAAACCAAAAAAACTTTTACCAGCTGCTCAAGATTCTCACCCCCTCCCTTGTACTTTTACATCATCTAGCTCCACCCCTCGATACTGGCTGCTTGCGCCTTTTTTCACACCTTCATTTAAGCTTAACAGTCTAAGCATCCACATCTCAAACAAGTAAAGTCTTATGCATGGGGGGGGGGGGGGACTTTTATCCCCAGTCAATATCCGCATCACATATTTTACATTAATCACAGTCTGAACACTGGGCATTAACTGTCATCCATCCATGCGCTCAAGTCTGCCCCGTCACCCCCCATTGAAGGTGTACCAGTACATACAGATGCACAGACAAAAAGTGTGACAAACAAACATACATCAGTTGAAAAACATTGAGGTGAGTGCTATCTATATATATAAAGCTGAAAGCCCTCATTGACTCACTGACTCACTGACTCACTGACTGACTCGCCAAAAGTTCTCCAACTTCCCAATGTCGTAGAAACATGAAATTTGGCGCAAGCATAGATTATCTCCAAAATAGGAAAAGAAATTGGGTCCCAACTCGATTATTCAATTCTAGCGCAAAAGAATTGGCGTCGAAATTTTACATACGTAATCTAAATCTCTCACTTCCCAATGTCATAGAAACGGGAAATTTGGCACGAGCATTGATTGTCATAAATAGGAAAAGCTAATGGTTCCCAACTCGATTATTCAATTCTATGCGCAAAAGAATTGGCGTCAAAATTTTACGTACATAATCTAAATCTCTCACTTCCCAATGTCATAGAAACGTGAAATTTGGCACGAGCATTGATTATGTCATAAAAAGGAAAAGCTAATGGGTCCCAATTCGATTATTTAATTCTATGCGCAAAAGAATTAGCGTCCAAATTTTACGTGCGGAATGTAATTTTCTCACTTTCCGGTGTCATAGAAACGTGAAATTTGGCACGAGCATTGATTATGTCATAAATAGGAAAAGGTAATGGGTCCCAACTCGATTAGTCAATTCTAGCGCAAAAGAATTGGCGTCCAAATTTTACGTGCGGAAAGTAATTTTCTCACTTTCCGGTGTCATAGAAACGGGAAAATTGGCACAAGCATTGATTATATCATAAATAGGAAAAGCTAATGGGTCCCAACTCGATTATTCAATTCTATGCGCAAAAGATTTAGCGTCCAAATTTTACGTGCGGAATGTAATTTTCCCACTTTCCGGTGTCATAGAAATGGGAAATTTGGCACGCGCATTGATTATGTCATAAATAGGAAAAGCAAATGGGTCCCAACTTGATTATTCAATTCTAGCGCAAAAGAATTGGCGTCGAAATTGTACGTGCGGAATGTAATTTTCTCACTTTCCGGTGTCATAGAAACGTGAAATTTGGCACGAGCATTGATTATGTCATAAGTAGGAAAAGCTAATGGGTCCCAACTCGATTATTCAATTCTATGCGCAAAAGAATTAGAGTCCAAATTTTACGTGCGGAATGTAATTTTCTCACTTTCCGGTGTCATAGAAACGGGAAATTTGGCACGAGCATTGATTATGTCATAAATAGGGAAAGCTAATGGGTCCCAACTCCATTATTCAATTCTATGCGCAAAAGAATTAGCATCCAAATTTTACGTACATAATCTAAATCTCTCCCTTCCCAATGTCATAGAAACATGAAATTTGGCACAAGCATTGATTGTGTCATAAATATGAAAAGTTAATGGGTCCCAACTCGATTATTCAATTCTAAGTGCAAAAGAATTAGTGTCCAAATTTTATGTACGTAATCTAATTCTCTCACTTCCTGATGTCATTTTATATGAAGGAAACGTCGCATGGTTACCTCCACGTGGTGTTTCCTGGGTAACGCAGAGAACTATGCAAAATGGTGAACATATGTTTTTCCTCAGTATCTCTAAAGTAACCACGACTTCATAAGATTTTCCGTGTGAACACCAGATAAACACCAGTACCAAATTAACTCCGGCGAAGCCGGGTATATCAGCTAGTAATGTTATAAAGTACATGATTCTATTGAGATGAGATTGTGAATGAGCGCTATTTTTGACAAATTATGTGAAAAAATTTGCTGAGTGACTGAGACATTCTATCTTTCTTATCTACTGAAGCTATTATATGCTGTATTAAACGCTAAAGTATTTTAGAATGCGTGGGTATCTTTCAGCCCCCCTTGTGACCCTGAGCTTAGAGTGAAGTTTGAAAGCCCCCACCTTTGCAAAATAACTGTTATCTCTCTATGAATATGCATTCACCGGCTGAACAGAGTTGTTTTAGTTTAACTATTCCCTGCATTTGAACTCATAAATAACACATATGTTGGGACCTTCTGACAGTGCAACATGTTCTGCACTTTCAACCCCTGTATTCTTAAAAGCCCCCACAGGATGTGAGTGGGGTATAACTTTCTTACTATAACTTTCTTACACCTGTATGAAAGAGACCAAGACGTGTCCATTTGTGACCTCAGAACCCAGTAAGAATATACCTTAGAAATTGCTATATTTCCTGCCTTCTAAGACGGTATAATTCATTAGATTAATTTCAAGCTTTCATTCTATTCAAGCAAACAAGGCTACTTTCCAGGGTTAGTATTGCATTTTCTCTCGCTCTGTTATCTCTTGACCTTGGAACCTAGACACAGGCTGCAGCTTCAAGTAAACAATCCTTCTCCCACTAAAAGCAAGCTCAGTTAACCATACATATATACACACACACATACATATATACAGTTAGGGCCAGAAATATTTGGACAGTGACACAAGTTTTGTTATTTTAGCTGTTTACAAAAACATGTTCAGAAATACAATTATATATATAATATGGGCTGAAAGTGCACACTCCCAGCTGCAATATGAGAGTTTCCACATCCAAATCGGAGAAAGGGTTTAGGAATCATAGCTTTGTAATGCATAGCCTCCTCTTTTTCAAGGGACCAAAAGTAATTGGACAATGGACTCTAAGGGCTGCAATTAACTCAGAAGGCGTCTCCCTCGTTAACCTGTAATCAATTAAGTAGTTAAAAGGTCTGGGGTTGATTCCAGGTGTGTGGTTTTGGATTTGGAAGCTGTTGCTGTGACCAGACAACATGCGGTCAAAGGAACTCTCAATTGAGGTGAAGCAGAACATCCTGAGGCTGAAAAAAAAGAAACAATCCATCAGAGAGATAGCAGACATGCTTGGAGTAGCAAAATCAACAGTCGGGTACATTCTGAGAAAAAAGGAATTCACTGGTGAGCTTGGGAACTCAAAAAGGCCTGGGCGTCCACAGAAGACAACGGTGGTGGATGATCGCCACATACTTTCTTTGGTGAAGAAGAACCCGTTCACAACATCAACTGAAGTCCAGAACACTCTCAGGGAAGTAGGTGTATCTGTCTCTAAGTCAACAGTAAAGAGAAGACTCCATGAAAGTAAATACAAAGGGTTCACATCTAGATGCAAACCATTCATCAATTCCAAAAATAGAAAGGCCAGAGTTAAATTTGCCGAAAAACACCTCAAGAAGCCAGCCCAGTTCTGGAAAAGTATTCTATGGACAGATGAGACAAAGATCAACCTGTACCAGAATGATGGGAAGAAAAAGGTTTGGAGAAGAAAGGGAACGGCACATGATCCAAGGCACACCACATCCTCTGTAAAACATGGTGGAGGCAACGTGATGGCATGGGCATGCATGGCTTTCAATGGCACTGGGTCACTTGTGTTTATTGATGACATAACAGCAGACAAGAGTAGCCGGATGAATTCTGAAGTGTACCGGGATATACTTTCAGCCCAGATTCAGCCAAATGCTGCAAAGTTGATCGGACGGCGCTTCACAGTACAGATGGACAATGACCCCAAGCATACAGCCAAAGCTACCCAGGAGTTCATTAGTGCAAAAAAGTGGAACATTCTGCAATGGCCAAGTCAATCACCAGATCTTAACCCAATTGAACAGGCATTTCACTTGCTCAAATCCAGACTTCAGACGGAAAGACCCACAAACAAGCAAGACCTGAAGGCTGCGGCTGTAAAGGCCTGGCAAAGCATTAAGAAGGAGGAAACCCAGCGTTTGGTGATGTCCATGGGTTCCAGACTTAAGGCAGTGATTGCCTCCAAAGGATACGCAACAAAATATTGAAAAAAAAATATTTTGTTTGGGTTATGTTTATTTGTCCAATTACTTTTGAGCTCCTAAAATGTGGAGTGTTTGTAAAGAAATGTGTACAATTCATACATTTTCTATCAGATATTTTTGTTCAACCCTTTAAATTAAACGTTACAATCTGCACTTGAATTCTGTTGTAGAGGCTTCATTTCAAATCCAATGCGGTGGCATGCAGAGCCCAACCCGCGAAAATTGTGTTACTGTCCAAATATTTCTGGCCCTAACTGTATATATATATATCCACCTAGTATTATACACATTTTCCTCTCTCTCTGCCAATAAATCACATGCTATGTAACTTTCCTCTCGACTTTGCTTGTTCCCCATACTTCTCTCCCTACCTAACTGCCAATGTAACCTTCAATAGACACTCTCCCGACACCCTCTTGATCACTTACTGTACTTTCCAACATTTCACTTACGGATACTTTCTTAATACGTGTACATACTTAACTTTCTCTGACTGTCTCTCTGCTTCTCACTTCAGCACTTTCTAGTAAACCTTGGTCTTTCAAGGCGCCCTTCTTGGTCCTAAAGACCTCCTCCCAGTCCCCATATTGTAATCTACCGTGCGGGTCGATGTCACACATTTTCATAAGAGTTTTCTTACAGTTTACAAATTGGGACCCTTGTCTCCCCTCCACCAATTCATCCGCACGGCGGCGGCCCTTGAGGGGCTCCATCTTCTTTAATAAGGTCTTACGCATATTAGAACAACAACAACAATATAATAATAACACGCTCCATAGAATGTATCCTTCTTAAACCAAATTGTCAGGCCCTTATATACGGCAAAACAACCGAAGGTCTCTTCTCCTATGGAACCAGCCTCACAGAATGCATCCCTCTGAAATCAAATCGTTAGCCCCATATATGAGGCAAAACAACCGAGGGTCCCTTCTCCTATGAAGCCTGTCTCACAAAATGCATCCCTCTTAAATCAAATTGTTAGCCCCTTATATACTGGAAAAACAACCGAGGGTCCCTTCTCTTATGAGACTAAATGAAAAGAAAGAGAAAAAAAATTCTGCAGATACAACAAACAACCTTCACTATCGTTAAAACGCTACGGACTTCAAAGTACAAATAGACTACAGACTAGTTCCTGGGTGAGCGATTGGTGCGCTTATCACGGTCAGTGGTCCGTGACGGCAAACCCGAAGCCCACGAGTTACCGTGTAGAACTCATAACCCAACCCGTCCGGTCACAAAACACAGATAGTCCCTCCTGCTGCAAGACTCTCAGTGTAAAACACAACATAAATATATGCCGGTCTTACCTGGAGTTCTGTGAGTTGATCAGGCTCGGTTTGCAGCAGGACGGCTTCCCCGTGGCGTGGATCCGGGTGGACTGCGCTGCACGGCTCCGGTTTTACCGCCCCACTTTGTTTGGCGCCATTTGTCAGGGAATTTTCTGTGTACAGCACAAATCAGGCCCACTCCAATGCCCCGCTGCCGGCGGTAAAGAAGAGACACCCCACACGGAGGTCTGGTATAGTTCCTCACACGGGGACATGACTGCGCTGCCCTTTATTACAGATTACATGGGATCTTATACCCTTTGGTCTCATCACTAGGAATGGGTGATGGTCTCATTGGCTCAAATTCACCGCATAACCATATATGTAAAGTCCGGATTTCCGGCTGAGACAGTGAAAGTTATATACGTAGTTGAACAGTCGTTATCTAGATACGGCGCTTCTGGGAAAACAGCCAAGCACATGGCCTTCGCGTCCGGCTCTGTATCATCTCTGAATTTCTGGACACATCTCTCTCAGCCTTGCAAACTTTTGGAATATCTGATGTAAGGCGACATATAAGTTTTTCTCATTTTAACTTTGAATAGAACTTGCATACAGGTATAAAAGCATAAAAAACATATGGCAATATATACATATACCCTCCCACCATGATAAGTGCTATTGTCAAAAGTCTGTAATGAGTGCAGGTGGATGGGAAATGACTGTTAGATTGTACTGCTGAGACCTGTTGTTCTATATGGGTTTCTAGCAGCTTCACAGGTTGGGGTTAATTGAGCCGGCTGGGTGTGTCTGTCTGTGTGTCTGTGTGTGTCTGTCTGTGTGTGTGTATGGGTGGTCACAGGGTATATGGGGAAAGATTTTTCTTGCAATGTCTTTTGGAGGACTTTCTCAAAAAATGGATAACATTAACATGTGCCTCATCAACCTTGAAGTTATGATTATAGGGCATTTTTGTTTAAAAAAATAAATCACAGTTCTTCTTCTATAAAATGAAAACTATTTGTCCTAGAAACCTGATCATGGTCTCATTTTATTGATAAGTTCTTGCTTACAAATAACCACCTTTTTGGTTGTGACTCATAGATTTGAAGATTTTAGGCAATTTTTAGGGCCTTGCATGTTCCAGGTCTCCAAATAAATGGTATTTTGTATGTGAGTTGAGGCCTTAATATTCTTGTACTTGTTGCTCTTAGGGAATGGACCCTTTCTAAAAGGAAGAAAGGAACAAATCTACCAAATATCTTCCCTTCTGCTCTTGGGGTGGGGACTTGTGTAGGGAATGGCAGGAAGCGCAGTCAATATTTGAATTTCAAGTGGTAAACTTTGTATTGTTTTTCAGTTTTGACTTTGAGTGAAGATAGATTCAGAACCTTTGTTTTATAATATGCACCAAGTCAAACTGAGCATCAAAGAAGCTTCAAGACTTTAATTTTCTGGGAGAAATCTAAGATTCCAACAAGACACTTAAAAGATTGTATTGCAAAGCTTGAAAAACTTTATGAACAATGGAGAAAACTGCAAAAAAATGCTGGCTGAACTCTTAAGTGCAGCTTCATTGAACAGTCCTGTTCTGTGTTGCATGCAATCCCTGGTGTGTTGGTGTGAACTGCGTCCTATCCTGCTTTGGAGCTATTCTAAGAATATGTATGCAGTTACAAGAAAAAGTAATTGAACCCTTTAGAATGATCTTGATTTCTACATTGATTACTAATAAAACTGTAGTTCAATTGTTAGGCCGCCTGCACACGGGCGGAAATCCCGCGGCGGTATTTCCCGCGGGATTTCCGCCACTGAAAGTCTGCATAGGAGTGCATTACAATACGCACTCCTATGCAGATGGCCGCGGTTTGGTCGAGCGAAATCTCGCGCGGCAAACAAACCGCGGCATGTCCTATTTTTGTGCGGGGCTCGCACTCACCCGGCCGCCGGCTCCGGTCTGCACATGCGTCGGCTGCGCGGCAGCCGGCACATGAAAGAGCCGGGGCCGCCAGGCGCGGGTGAGTACGCGCTTGTCACTGCAGCCTCTCGGGTCGGGTCCCGCGGCGAGAATTCTCGCCGCCGGATCCGACCCGCCCGTCTGCAGGCGGCCTTACTGTTCACCTGCAGGTTTTGACCAGGTTTTATTCAGCCTTTTTGATGCTGTTTTTGAAGTCAAAATCTATTCCCAACGCATAAAAAAACTGAATAAAACCTACACATGTATGAGCAGCCTAATATACAAGCACAATATGAATAAATTAATAACGCACAAACACTCATACCATTCATGTTCTTTATTGAGCAAATTCAGTAAACATCCACAGTACAGGGAGGAAAGTAATTAGATCCCCATTTAGGCCTCGTTCACACGAGCGACATGGCATCAATGCGAGAAACTCACACTGATATCACATCACTGGTCCGTACAATATGGCCACATTTTATCGTGGTGATACAGCGATTTTGTAGCACCACATGCGAAGGTTTTTTGGGGGAAAGGGGGTTGGCTTGGAATATAAGCCCTACCCTGAAAATAAGCCATAGCTGAAAAAAAAAAGTTTACATCCCCTCTTCTGCGCTGTTCTGGGCGCCGCTGCAGCTTCTTCTCAGGCCCTGGCACTGTTTCTCTTCATCATCTTCTTGCAGGGGATTGAAAAATCCCCGCCTCATGGAAGCGCTCACTGTGATTGGCTGATGCTTAGCCAATCACAGCTTGTATTTGATGAAAGGCTATGATTGGTTCAATCACAGCCACTCATCGAGTGCTGGCTGTGATTGGCTGATGCTTAGGCAATCACAGCCAGCGCTTCCAGAGGGCAGGGATTTTTCAATTCCTGGCCAGAACATGATAAAGAGAAACAGTGACGGGACCTGGGGAGAAGCTGTGGCGTCGGAGTCAGAGAGCACTTGTAAGGTGATGTATGGGTATTTTTTTTATTTTTTCTGCAGCCAGCAATTAGATTATAGCTTCGACAGTAGGATTTCTTGCTGTCAAAGTTGCATCGCACCGCAATAGAGAGGAAGGTTCCACAGGGAAACGTGCTACAAAACCTCATGAGTTGCGGACAAATCGCTGGACCCGCAAAGGTTTTTGGGTCTGGTTGTCACACGCTACAAAATATTGCATATGTAAAGTACCCCATAGGAAAGCATGGGCTTCTCATACATGCGATTTGTAGCACTGTAGCAAAGGGTTTGTCGCCTGTGTGAATGAGGCCGTAACAGCAGTTTTTACTTCCACCAATCATTTCTTGTATCTGCAAATAGAATTTGCAAAATGTTGAGGAGGAAGTTTGGACCATTACTCCCTGCAAATGTGTTTCAGTTCATCAGTATTCTCTTCAAGTCCTGCCACAGCATCTCACTGGTGTTAAGGTCAGGATTGTACCTTGTCTGCTGCTCTTACATTTTCCTAAAAAAAGGTTGATACACCTTGGAATTTGTTGTCCCCTCAATGACCACAAGTTCTACATTTGTCTCATCGTTCTATAGAAAATTCTCCCAGAAGTATGTGGAACATTCAGGTTGCCTTGGGCAAACCTAAGACAGCCTGTAATGTCTTTTTTTGGACAGCAGTGGCTTCCTTTGTGGTGTCCTGTCATGAACATCATTCTTGTTCTGTGTTTAACTGATAGTGGATAATAAACGGAGGTATTTGCAGTTTATAGATTCTTCTGTAGATCTTTTGCTATCACCTTTAGGTTTTTCTCTCTTTCAGGATTGCCCATTGTGCTCTTGGAATGATCTTAACAGAAAGTCCACTTCTAGTGAAAGTAGCAACAGTCCTGAATTTTCTCCATTCGTAGATCATTGGTCTAATGTACATGCAGGTCTTAAAAAATGCTTTGATAAGCTATTCCACCTTAGTGCATCTCTTTTGAAGTTTTTCTTTGCATTGACCATTGGTTCACACTAACCAGTCTTTCTTTTGAAGAACAGATTTATAAATAACCAGCCTTTATGTTTCTTTATTTAATGGACAAAGCACCTGTGAAGCCCACACATCCAATCTCATCTCCTTAATTGAAACACCTTTTGCCAATTAGTTCTTTGAGAAGTCATTAACACCGAGGTTCACTTACTTTTTCTCCCTGCGCCGTGGTTCTTTACTTTATGTAGTAGAGTACATAACTTTGTGTGTTATTATTTTAGTTAGATTGTGTTTGTCTGTAATTGTGACTGAAATATTGATCAATGCAGAAATCCAGGTTATTCCAAAGGCTTTACTTACTTTTTCTTACAACTGTATACTAGGAAACTATTAGTGAAGCAATTGTCTAATACCCTGGTTTCTGTCTCAAGAGGTTGCAAAACGTAAATTTCTAACAGCCAAGCCATGCTGGGAATTGTGGCTTTGAAACAGATGCAAGAGCAAAAGCTAAAAATCTTTGCTTTAGGCTAGTTTTACACACCCCGGATGTGTTGCAGAATTTTTTGTGACTGTTTCACACATTTATTTCTCTTTCAGGCGGGCCCCATCCCCGGAATACGGTTGGCCAGGGGGAGAGAGTTCAGCTCTGCAAAACTCCCTCTCGGCTCCTTGCCGGCGAGGGGAGCTAGTCGTGCTAAACTCCCATCCCCTCTGCCTGCTAGCGGCTCCCATTAGTCAATCGCGGCCAAAAGATAGGACAAGTCCTATCTTTTAATCCGCACGGAATCGGCACCGTATGTGCTATTTTTTCCAGCCAGTTGATTTTACGGGCCACAAAATCCAGGTGCATCAGATGGTCATGATTTTCGTCCGGCGTTTTATTGCCATGATAAAACACTTTTGTGAATAATACCTTAAATAGATTTGTAAAAATCCAGTCACATGTTGCAGAAAGTAATAATCCCATTCAGATGAATAAAACAAACTGTCAGTCATGGAAAGTTTTGCAACAAATGTGCCATTTGTGAACAAGCCTTCAGGGTCTATTCACAGGCCGTTGTGTCACTAGTACTACCTATTCTGCTGGCATTACATTCGTTGGGCTAGGAGTTCGGAACGGTAGCGCTGCGACCTGCAGGCATCAGAGTCACGGAGCTGCAGTGCTGGATCACTGGGGCTGAAGACAGGTAAGTACCCTTTGTTTTATTGTTTTCACTCATTTGCCTCTAATTTTAAAAACTGACTTTGTAACCGGACAACTTCTTCAAATATATCCATGAAGCTCCACAAAAGACCTGTATCACCTCGGGTGTATTCACACGGGCAAATGCAATATCGATTAAAGAAATGCAGACTAATATCACACTTGTAAACCAGTGGGGTTTTTTTGTGGGTGCGATGCAATCTGCGATAAAAATGCATCACCGCACTTGCAATTTTCACACGTGTTCCAATAGTAAAAAAAAAACAAAAAACATTACCCTTGCATGAAAATTGCACTTCCGAATGCAATTTTTTTGCTCCTGTAGGGAATAATGCACGATTCTTAAACAGAGTTACCTAAAAATAGGACTTGCCGCGATTTTTATTTGCTGCAAGCAAAAATATTGAAGCATGTTCTATTCCAAAATGGAATCCGTCAATGTAGGCATCCGACCTGCAGCCGATACACAATTAACCCCTTAATGACGCAGCCCCTTTTTCTTTTTCCATTTTCGTTTTTTCCTCCTCACTTCAAAAAAATCGTAACTCCTTTATTTATCCATCGACGTCACTGTATGAGGGCTTGTTTTTTGTGGGACAAGTTGTATTTTGCAATGGTGCTATTTAATGTAGCATGTAATGTACTGCAAAACTTTTCAAAAATTCTAAGTAGAGTAAAATGAAAAAAACAACAACATTTTGCCATCTTTCAGTGTGTCTTGTTTCTACAGCGCACAAACGGCAACAAAAATGACATGATAACTTTATTCTATGGGTCAGTATGATTACTATGATACCACACTTGTATAGGTTTTTTTTTACTGTACTACTCTTTTTTTTTCAAAGGCATTTAATTTTTTTCAATTATTTTCTGCGGTCATTTTGTGCGCGCAATAACTTTTTTATTTTTCCATCAACAATAGATATGGCAAAAGGGGGGTGATTTAAACTTTTATAACTGTTTTTTTTTCACAATTATAAAAACTTTATTGATTTTTTTTAACTTTACTTTAAAGTCCCCCTGGGGGACTACAACCAGCAATGCTTTGATCGCTCCTGCAGTATGACGTAATGCTACAGCATTACGTCATATTGCAATTTAACAGGCAGTCTATCAAGCCACCCCATGGGGATGGCTTGATAGGCAGTCTGGTAAGGCAGCCCTGAGGCCTTTCAGAAGGCCCCCGGCTGCCATGACACCTGCACGGCTCCCCCGATCTCTGACAGCAGCATTTAAATGGTTAATATCCACGATCGGCCGAACGGCCGATAGAGGCTATTGCCTGCGGGTGTCAGCTGTAACAAACAGCTGACGCCTGCACTGTATGAAGAGAGGTTGCCCCGCAACCTCTTTTCATACATACCACGCCGCTCCATGACATACCTATACGTCATGGAGAGGGAAGGGGTTAACATTGTGTATGGACTACGGGTACCGGCATCATCGCTTAGCAACAGTGCTAGAAATACAAACAAAGAAAACCCAACTATACTGCACTTGACCGCTTGTGAGCCTCCGTGGTTATCCACAGTACAGTTAAGGTACGTACGCAGGGTCACCGGACGGTCTCACAGACAGAATCCGCAACCGGCCTTCCACATGCGGAATCCGACCCGCTCATGTGATCCCAGCCTCAAACTGGTTGAGCATTGGTAACTGTAGTAGAGCAGAGCATGTGTTTAACCATATCAGTGATAGATCCAGCAGAGCTTACTATCTAATTCAATGAATAATATCATTGTCACTTAAAGGTTAGAGATAAAGTGTCCTGCTAATGAGCACGGGATTTGTAAACTGGACTGAAAATGTAATCAATGTCAATTAGAAGCAAGTAATGAATTTTTCAATTTGACCCTTTTGCTGTTACAGATTATCTTATTGCTCTGCATTAACATAATGAATGATTGTTTTTTTTTATCCTTGGTCAAGACAGTGGTAAAATTGGTTATTGACGCAAGGAACCTGCTTTAATCATTTCTTTTTTTGTTCTAGCTCGTCTTTTAATAATGACAAGATTTAGGATCATTGCTTAACCTTTATTTGAACAAGGTCACATCTGATCTCCAAAGTTATCACATTCACTGTATATATGTAGATTAAAGGCACAGCACCTTCTCACTGTCATCTACCACTCAGGGCTTTAATAGATCGAAGTTCTATAATAAGACATGGAAAAGATAGTGTTTATTTTTATAGATGCTGAATAATTAAAGCAGCATGGATGGGCTTATCGGGTGTCCAAAGGCAGACATTTTTGTTCATTGTACATTTCAGTATCCTGGCTAAGTATACAACATTCAGTTGCTGTTAAGCTATAGACTATAAACTGCTAACAAAAAATACATAGAGGCAAAACTACATAAGGCTGCGTTCATACGCATCCATCCATGCACCAGAATCAAATCTACACCAGCTATGAGCTGGCATAAATTTGCATTATAATTTATTTTAGTTTCCACCATAAATTATAGTAAAATTGTCAGGCGGTGGTGGCGTATGCTTGGCTTTACATGGGATGACTGTTTGGCACAAGAGCAATCAACAGTCAGCCCAACGACTAACACAGAAGCGATAGTCGTTGAGTACATAGAGGTAAAGAGCGACACAGATATCCTCCATTCATTGTCAATAAGCGATGAAGGACCACTTGTTGACAGTGCGTAAGAAGTCGCTGACAGTGAGCTGGAACGAAGCGACTAGCAACTACTGAGCAATTTCTCTCTCAATACCCTGTTGGATCCCATGATTACACAGAACAACTATCTCTCAAAATCCCTCATTTGAGTGATTTTTTGGCCGATAGTTGGCCAGTGTAAAGCCACCCTATGTCTTGTGCAAAAATTTGTGACTTTTTGTGCAGAAACTTTGGCGCATCAGCCTTTATGAAGTCCCTCCGCTATATCTCTACATACATCCTAAATTGAAATGAAATCATCTAAGGCTCATGTATTTTAAAACTTATTTAGTGAATGGGAGCTTGGCTAGCCAATTTTATAAAAGCCATTCTGGGAGGCCAGATTTGCAAAATTAGAGCTGCCTGTACAATAGTGCATGGAGTTAGTAGGGCTCCACACTATACTTTATGTAATGCTTCTTATGGCATGCTTTACTGAAGTATTTCCTCCCATAGAGTAGCTCCACAGTACAGAATATGATGGAGAATGCTGCAATTTCTTTCCTGTCATATTCCAAATGATACACTGGTGAGAAGTACAAAAAATGGAACAGCGCACCCAGAGAAACAGCAATGAGAAATATGTAGGAACAGACTCAACTCGTGTGGTGGAGTAACCCCTACAACTGTGGGGTGTACCACGACACCTAATAGCCATGTTACCTTTGTATATACACCTCAATGGTTGGGGAAGAGTCCCCATCCAGAACAGACATCCACTATGGAGAGCGTCCATCATGGCCATCTTTCCAAGCCAATGATTGCAGTCAGCAGGGTTGAGGTAATGGAAAGGCAAAACAGGCAGAAAACACTTGAGGACAATCCTGCATACAGTAACCAATAACACAATAAGAGAAAAACTTACTTTACCAAGGAGGTGCGTAGGTCCTGGGTAAATCTCCGTCAACTCCCTGTATCCCAAAGTGCAATGATCTGCATCTGTGATCCAGAGGACAGGAATACGCAATTTGGATGAACAATTATGTTTAGGGCTTATTTGGGAGTGCAGACCAATGACAACACTTACTTGTGGGAATAAAATGAAATAAAAGTAAATAAAATAAAATAAATGGATTAAAAAACTATTAAAATAGTGAGATAAAACAAGGGATATGAAGTAATATGTTTCAGGAGTTTAGGATAAAACGCTCCCTCTTTCTCAAGCATTGAATGTAAGAACCAGCATACAAAACTTATATAGTAGCAGTAATCTTAGCCTATGATGAGATGGCAGGAAAATTGGTGCACCAATGCGACCGAACGTGACGTGTGGTCAGAAGTGGGTGTGAGTTCCAGAGTGAGAAAGTCTCAATAGTGTGATCCAAAGGTTGGAAGTGGCCGATGGATCATACCGGTGATCCAATGATCTAGATCGCGAGATTTGACTTGCCAGCTCACACTTTGTCTATCAATCAATCATAGCAAAGTAGATTTGGAATTATGTAATTGTACAGAAGAAAATGTATATAACAAGAAACCAAAAGGCTTACACAGAATCAGAAAGGGGGGAGGGGGGATAATTAAAAATGGAAGGAACTTGGAATAAAACGTTTATAAGGTACTATAAAATGGATGAAGAATGGACTGAGGAACATTTACCCTCGATTTTGGAAAAGTAATGGGATCAGAAAAATATAAGGGGGTGCCTATGAAATTAGGAATAAAATAGGATTTATTGATATACATTTAAAATACTAATAAAGTAAATTAGGGGAGGGGAGAGGGTGAATTTGTAAAGGCTCATTTACACACAATGATTATCAATCAAGATTATCGCTCAAAATGAGCGATCACCTTGCTCTGTGAGCGGCGGATGCAGAAGACAAGCGGGGTGTCCGCGCTTGTCTTCTGCATCCAGCTGTTCCCCACTCTGAGCGCCCGGCTGTTTTGCAGCTGAGAGCTCAGAGCGGATGATGCAGAAGACAAGCGGGGAGTAAATGCTTGTATTCCCCATAGGGTAATGATGCTGCAATATTTATTCTTAGAAGTCTATATTGTGTTGTTCATCCTAGAAAGTTCTGAATAATTTGACATCTGGGTGTTACCAGTTGGGGGGGGGGTCCTTCCAGAGTATGACACTCTCCTATCAATGGTAACACTGGCAGGCTGTGTATGGACATACCTTTTTGCCAATGGGAATAGTAACACCTAGTTCTTAATTTCTTCATAAATATTCACACCTGCTCTTCTCACTTGCTGCACAGAAGCCTTGAGGACTCTTTGCTACAGCTGTTCTGATGAAGAGGTCTTGTACCTTGAAATGCACATATCTGCTGGTTTTAATATAATACATGAAAAGTTAGTCGCGAATCCTCAGATTTGCCACTTGTTTATCAGATTGTTCCCTGGAAGGTTGTGCCATTCCAGCAGCTGTTTTTGTGAATTCACTCCTTGCTTTATGCATGGCAGTTTCAAGTCATTTTTGACTTTTTTCATCACCTCTTTCTTATTTCTATATTTCACTATCATAACTGGGTTTCATAAAACTCTCATGAAAGTTTGGCAAGTTAATTCCAGCAATGCATTCTTGGAGCTGTCCCACTGCAAAAAGTCTATATACACTATTTCTAAAAGCAAATAAAAGGACTGATTCAAACCTCAGAGACAACTTCAGAGCGTGCACCATAGGCATAAATCTGCGACATTTCTAGAAATACAATGTAAACATCAATAACAGTATTGATACTAGTCCCTAATGTGCAGCACAACTGACACTACTGATGCTCTATGGATGTATATACAATAAATCAGTGTGCAGACATGTAGTGTGATTGTGACCATCAGTCTAACCATGCCCTTAGGTTAGCAGTAAGGAGAAATGCGCTGAAATAGGGATTGGCTATTGCAAACACTGGTGTCAAATGTGACACCCTAACAGGATTAGAGAGATGTCTGAGACCCCCTCCCATCAGACTGGGGAGGAGAAGAGGAGGGGCATGAGGCTGAGCTCTCTAAATCTCACCTTACTTTGCTACGACTTTCAAATGTAATTACTCCAGCAGGATTATAGTCTTGTGCAGCCTCCTGCTACTACTACTCCTATGCTGTGCCTAGCTGGGGGCAGTAGCTGTGCATGCTATGTCCTGTACCAGAGGCACTGGGAGGAAATCAGGGATTGTACCAGTGATATGCACTGACCTGAAGGCTCCAGCCACAGTCTCCTTCTAGACAGAGCTGCCTGTAGCCAGCACTTGGCTTACACTTTGCAGGTCAATCAATGGATCTTTTATGCCCCCTGGATGAAGTATGAAGCTGGGAGTTCACACTGAGCGCTGCTCGCACTTGGCTTCCAGCTGATCCCGCTGCAGCTCGTTAGTAAGTGTGGAGGAGCCTCCCGCCCCCCGGAGAAGCCCCCCGTCTAGGTGTGTACATGTCTCCATGTCCCTCAATGAGTGCAGTGTGTGTATGCGGGGCGCAGGACGCGGCTGCTGCTGGCCGGTGCGCCGAGCTGCTCCGCTCCAAGTGAATACAGCCTTATAGCAGGCTCCCAGCAGGGATAGGAGATATGGCGTGTGTGATATTAGTATATAGGGGGTGCACTCTGCTCAGGGTCAGTATATGGGGGGTATAGTATTAGGGGTGTTTAGGGTCAGTGCTCAGCATCAGCACATGGGGGTGTTTAGTGCTCAGGATCAGTGTATGGAGTATATAGTATTACTTTATGGGGGTGATCAGTACAAGGGGTGCACTGTGCTCAGGGTCAGTATATGGAATGTACAGTATTAGTACATGGGGGTGCTCAAGATCAGTAGTTGAGCTGTGCAAAGTTCAGGGGCTGTATATAGGATATATAGCCCATGCAATCAACTCTCACAGTGTATATACCATATATTGTACAATAATTACTTTGTATCCAATCAGTATATGGGGTGCTCAGGGTCAGTAGTTGAGCATGTAATGTTTGGGGTCTGTATATAGAATGTGTAGCTTCCACAGTCAGCACTCATAGGATATATAGATAATTCAATAATCACTCTGTAGCCATTCAGCATATGGTGTGTTCAGGGTCTGGATATGTGGGGGGACAGTGCTCATGGTCAGTAGTTGACTTGTGCAATGTTTAGGCTCTGTATATGGGATATAAGGGAACCCACAGTCTGTGTGCATAGTAAGCACCTTGTAGCTAGTCAGTATATGTGGTTTACAGTTCTCTAGGTCAGTAAATGGGGTGTAAAGTGCAGGGTCACTATATGGGGTATGTATGTAGGATGTGTAGTGTCCACAGCCAATCCTCATAGTGTATAGATTGTAGAATGATCACTTTTTGTGTCTAGTGAGTATATGGGGTGCACATTGATCATGTTCTATCTTCCCTTTGATGACATTCCATATAATGATTGTTTTTGCTTATTGCCTCTTCCACTCCTCAGCTTGTCAGATGTACTGTTGTACAGATCAGGTCTTCCTGGCAGCCGGCCTGTGTAGTGGGAGAAAGAGTAAGTGGATGAAGAAGCAGCAGCAGCCTCAGAACCTGGTCTACAGGCAGCAGCTATAGGGCCATCCTATTGTGTCTTATGGGAGTCTTATCAGGACTAACAAGCTTCCATCAAGATCTTCAGACAGTGGCTGATCCTCCTGGAGAAAACTTTTTTTCCTGGCTGAGTGCATGTGATCATTGTTCAGATTGGATGAGAAAGGGAAGACCATTGTAATTGAGGGAGCCATCCCCATAATAACCCTCTCACTACTGTGTACAGCTCTGCAGCCCTGGACTGTGCAATGAACATGCTCCCTTGGCTCCTCTTCTTCCTCACTGGCTGGACTTTCTGTGAAAAGTTCTCCCTGTGTTATGGCCTTGACTACGATTACCCTTATTATGACACTGAAGAGGAAAAACCTGAGGTCATTGACTACAAGGATCCTTGTAAAGCTGGTGAGTTCCCATATTTTCTCATTCAGGGCTATAATCTCAGTGCACAATACAGCATCTAATGCTGCTTACCGTATTAAAGGGCTCACGTGTGGCTGGCACAGGGCACCAGGGCAAGGGTGGGTGCTGGATGTGTTGAAGAATATTTCGCACTAAGAGAAAAGATGGCCAGAAAATGTAACTCTTAAGTTGTCATCCTCTATCAAAGTAAAAAAAATTAAGTCTACTCCACTATCCTTAGTTATATCAATATGAGAAAGCTGGGTCACTGCCAAAATAAGTATCTTCACACCTCTTACAAGTGATGCCATCCAACTTTCCTAGACTCCTGAATAACTAAGTCTGCCTAGTTATGTCGTGTTTTTTTATTTATTTATTTTTTGTATGTGGGGAATTTTATTGTAAAGTTAACCAGATTAATTACTGTTCAGGAGTCCAGCTCTGTGGGAGTTGTGCTAGTGATCAAATTAGTTGATCAGCTTTTCAAGGAACAGACAAATGTTTACGGTAAGTTTTGTTGTTTGTTTGTTTTTTCTTTGTAATTCTGAAACATGTTTTTCCTGTTGTTTTCCAAGTCCTATACATAAGCCTATGGGAGAAATGAGAAAACAAGTGTCATACCATAGCATGCTGTGTCTTGGTGGAGGGGTGGGGGGGGGGGGGGACACCAGGATAATGCTTAACCCATAACTGTTTTAGTACATTTTATATTTCTGGATACAAAAAAAGCACAAAAGCAGTAAAAACTCCAATGAAAATGCTACAAAATATGAATCCATGTGGGGGGTCGTGAGGGGCTTTCTAATTGTTTTTACAGTTCTTGATTCTGCTAGACAAAAAAGTGAGGTGATACAGTGAATGGTTAACACTGACACTTGTAAATAGAAAATAATCCATCATAAATGGCTGTCAGGGCAGTCAGCGTTATCCTGAGTGTCCTGTGGGATCAGAGTATCTCAGCTAAGGCTACAATGCTACTGACTCCCTGCGATGCACGATTCAGGATGCTAACTCCTTGGGTATAATTATAACGTTACATCTCTTGTGTCATAGTCCGCATCATTATATCAGGTGTTAGAACTTAGTGGCGCATATATACTATAGGGCTACATGGCAAATTTGCTTGTGACGCAGGTTGAAGAGGCTAAAGAGCATAAGGTAGCCCTTTGAGCTCACAATCTAATAGAACTCGGCGTTGTCTCATTACAACTTGCTGCAACTGCGAACTGCAGATCACAAAAAAATCCAGCCCAGTTGAATTGTTTTTGCGCTGTGCAAGTTGTAACATGACCGCATTAAGTTCTATTAGAATATGAAATTGTAGGGCTACACTGCAGTTATTGATGGTGTGACTAAAGTCGCCTTGTAGCCTTAGGCCTCTGGCACACTAGCATTTTTAAAAAATTTTTTATCCGTATGTAGTCCGTTTAAAAAAAAATGAGCTACTCATAGACCGCATATGGACCTATATTCTTAAATGTGGCAATGCACACAAGCAATTATTTTTTTCACACGGACTGCATGAACAAACTCGTGTTCACTATTCTGATTTTACGGATGAGGCTCGCCCATTTAAGTCAATGGGAATAGAAAATAATGGACAGCATTCTGCATGCGCCATCGGTGTGCTGTCGTCCTTCTTTTTTTTTTATATAAAGATACGGGGAAAAAATGAGAGAATAGGGTCTCCCTCACACAGACGCTTTTCTCCGTGATTACCGCAGAGTTTTCAATGAGTGACACGGTAATCGCGGTATAACGCTCTCATTGCCTTCAATGGAGCCTCTCAGACAGGCACTCGATCGCCTGAGCGGAGTCTGTTCTATTTTTCTGTGTTTAGCGCACTTTAGTGATAGGGAGTGCGAAAAGCCAGCATCAAAAATGTGGCGCTTTGCCGAACGCCTGTGTGAAGGAGGCCTTAGGGCTTAGGCTAACCTCACACGGGTGAGCGCGATATGTGGCTGTGAATCACACCTCCATATCACGCTCCCCACTATGTAAATTCCCGGAGGATGCAAGGTGTTTTCATGTCAAAACGGTCTCGCATCACTTCGGGAATCTCCGCTGTCAGCCGCAGCGGACAATCACAGCGTTTACCCCATTGTAATCAATTGGATACCTTGCATCGCATGCACCTAGCACATGGTGCGATGCTGCCGCCGGCCTCATTGAGAACAATCGGCGCTGCGATGCGAGAGTTTGCACCAAGATAGAACATGCTGCGATTTGTTTCTTGCATAGCATCACATCGCTGTGCCATGCAGGAAACTACCGCTCATGTGTATGACCGCGGTTCATATTTGTGCGTCTCGCAACACACAAATCTTGTGCAATTTGACGCCCGTGTGAAGGCAGCCCTAGTCTTGTTTTCAGGTTTGTTTTTTTTTTTGCGAACATGGAAAATACATGACGCACAGACTAAATGCGGACCAAACGCAGAGGCCACATTGAATTGCACACACATGAAATGTCCATTTCTTGTCGAAGTAACGCTGAGATATACGCACGTGTGTGTGTGTGTATATAATATATATATATATTAATTTTTGTTACGCAAGTGTGCACCTAGCCCTATAGGAATAAGTGACTGCTTTTGTTGTACATAGTGGTCTGGGAGTTTCCAACCTTTTGATGCTTTCATGCAGCAGAGCTGAGTTTGTCATTTTCCACAACACCTTATGATCTCGTAGTGCGTTAACAATAGATATTCCTAGGGCTGCAGATAAACCTATGACTTTAGTTCTGATGTACACTCAATAGCCACAAAGAGTTAACACATTCAGCTCTGCTACATCTGTATGCCACAGTGTATTACCTGAGAGGCTATTACTAGGAGAGAATTCCCCTTTGTTTATTAACATGTCACATCCTATGCAGGGCTTCACGTGTCAGGGCTGAGAGGGTGGAGGAAGGAGAGAGTTGGGTGTAACTTTTCTACTGGAGGAGGAGGTGCTGTCTCCTTCCTCTCCCGGCTTTATTACCCCCTCATGCATTTGTGAAGGGCTGCAGTTGCCATGCTGTCTCTGCTGTGCTAACAGCCCGGAGCCCTGACTCTGGCACACGTGCCGCATTGTCCCTGTACTCATTACTACATGACCCTTATGGGGAAATTCTTCACAAGCTTTACCACAGATTGGATGGCATTTGCGCTCATTGTCGTGTTGGTCAACTTTATTGGATAAAATCACATTCCTAATATACAATGGCTCCCTTTGTTCTAGGGAGAAAAACGCACGTGAAAGTGAGACCTAATGCTGTGGAGCTCTTGGGGTACTCAGGGAGGGGTCCGCTTATGTTATTTATAGAGGTTTTTAGTTTTTGAATAGGATTCATTTATTCTACACTTTTCTTGTGATTAGAGGTCCCTGGATCCACTCTGCCTACAAGCACATGTCCTTTATAGTCACTTAAATGTGTGTATGTATAGATTATACCCCCATCGCCTCCCCCATAGATCCTTACTTGGGGCCACATTGACCTTGAAATTCTCCCAAATCCCTTTACATTGCCATGATGTAGAGTTGCTGGTTGACATTTAACTCCTTCTGAATAAAGTGCTAGTTTCTTCACTGGTAACATTGTATCTTTAGTCTGACTTCTATGTAACTCTTAGGGTGCCTGCACACGAGCAGAATTTCAAGCACGTGATTTTAGGCACATAATCCGCCCCAGACCGCAGCCAATATACTCCTATGAGGATCCGCAGTTGTCCCCAGACGGATGGATTTGTATCGCGTTTTTTCACGCGAGTGAAAAAATCTGCGACCTGTTCTAATTTTGGTCGGATCATGCGCGTGAAGCCTCCAATACAAGTGAATGGGTGCGTTTTTTCACGCAGTACATCCGGAGTGCAGCTGCGGATGGAGTCACTGGTTGCTATGACTACAGGAAGTAGGCATGGTAGGAGGCGTCCCAACACACAGCACAGAGCTTCACAGGCACATTTCAACTGCAGATCTGTCCTTTCAGTCCCCTCATCTACCAGAGAGCAGCCAGCAGACACCAGCCAGGGTGCACCCAGTACCTCCTTTTTTTCCTGGGGGGCTCTTCCTCCTCCGTTACCGCAGTACGTCCGAAAAAAGTTACATGGATCAACCATGCCCACAAAGACATCTGCTCACCGGGTGAAAGCATGTTGCCAGAATAATTTAACAGTGCTCACACAAGCAAGAGGGACAGAACGGAGTCTGGGTGTTGGTTTTTAAGCTGTTTTCCAGGGAATGGGCAGTTCTCTAGGGGTTGGGTTTACAATAAGGGTGTCTTCCGGATTTTTCTGCGCGTTTTTTTCCGCAACACATCCGCGTATATCCGCGCGTGATTTTTCACGCATCCGCACCTATCCGCAAGCACATTTAGGTACCATACGCGCGTGAAAATCCGCGAGTGGAATCCGGAACGCTCGTGTGCAGGCGGCCTTACATATATGCCTATAGTTCTTCAGTCTGCCTGCAGGGTTTCGAATAGTAATCTTCATGCTGTGATGAGGATCTGTTTCTGTTTGACCGCTCTGAATTGTGCCAGGCATAATTGGAGATTATTCTGTTACTTCACAATAAATCCTCTGAGACTTTCCCCTCTACTGCATTATATCTGTTCATTCATGGTGTTTCAGCGGAACATTCCAATACTTGCCAGAAACTAGATCATTTGGTTGAGAAATGCTCCACCTATACTCGCATTAACCCATTCTATCCAATACTTGGCATAAACCATATAGCTGTAAAACAGATCTACGGGATCATTCACGCTAGCATTTAGCCTCCATTCAGGCTTTCCGTCTTTCTGTTCCACTTTTGGAGCAGAGAGATGGAATTGAAACGGAAACCTCACAAAAACAAATGGAAAGCTTTCTGTTTGCTTCTGTTCCGTTAGGTTTCTGGTTTTTAAATGGGACAAATGGCTAATTGAAATTGATGGTGCTTAATTTCATCTCTCTATTCAAAAAATGCAACGGAGGCTAAACACTAGTGTGAATGAGATGCTGATGGCACTGGCGTAACTATAGAGGATGCAGGGGATGCAGTTGCACCTGGGCCCAGGGGGCCCATAAGGCCTCTCTTCCCCATATAGGGAGCACAGTACTATGAATAAAGTATTATATTTTGGGGGCCCCCTTACAGATTTTGCATGGGGGCCTAGAAGCTTCAAGTTACGCCTCTGCCTGATGGGTTTTATACAGGTTCTTATTCGAGATGAGCGAACGTACTAGTTTAGGGCGATTTCGCAATCGAGAAACTGACTACTCGGGCAAACAGATTCAGGGGGGTGCCGGGGGGGAGCGGGGGGTTGCAGACGGGAGTGGGGGGGAGCTCCCGAGCTCCCCCTGTTCCCCACTACTACTACTTTTATTACATGTGATGTATGTTTATTTTATGTTGTACTTGGGGAGTGAACTCATTCCTCTTGACATCACAGTTCTGCTGATGTCAAGACTTTCCTTGAGGTGTAGCTCAGGTGCTAAGACTCCATTAGACCTATTAGTCCTAATCTATGTTCCTATCTGCATCAGAGGCTTTAAACTGCGCTATCCGGAAGCCCGGTGGACCCCATTATAGTTAATGGAGTGTGTCTGGCGCAGTTCATCTCCAGCATATGCCAGATCCTGTATTTGCGTTATTTTTGTTGTTGAGCTCAAGAGAGTCAAGCCAAATAATGGAAATAAAATTGCTGATATGAAAGGAGCCCAAATCCTTGCATATGTATCTGAATCCATTGCACGTATACATGATCTATCCTAGATATGAACACCATGAATAAAGCTATAAAAATAGATCTCTGTTTTTAATACTCCCTTTAAGAATAAAGACCCATTTACACAGGCTGATAATCGGGTAGGAATGTTCTTTTGCCCGATCATCAGGCCGTGTGCAGCTGCACCTGATCGGACAGTAAATGAGCACATTGAGCAATGTAAAATGATCTTAAGAGTGAGTCACATGTCACAGATTTTGATTCAGATCTGCAGCAGAATTCACCCCCTTTAATTTAAATTCAATTAAAATCGTGAAGTCTGTGGCAGATCTGCAAAAAAAAAATCCACAGCAAATCGGTAACATGTGAATGCACCCTTTTTCTAAATCCGCTGCAGAATCTTTGCATTTCAAAAGGTGAAATTTGTGAGAAAAGTCTGGCACATGATGGGCATGCTGTCTATTTGAAAATGCATAGCATGCTTAAAATCTGCATGGACTTTTTCCAGTACGTGCAAATGGGGTTTTAAAAAACATTGTTTCAGCAGCTTTTATTAGGAATTTCACAGATTTGGTACAGGTGCATAACATTCTTACAACCCCACCCAGTACATTACTTTTTAACAAACCTACTCCCAGTATGGAGTAATGGGAGGGGTTAACAAAGGGTAACATAGGGGTCGTTAAGGATCCAGATCAGCTCCTTAGTATGTTCAAGGCCAATAACCGGGGCTGGTTTTTGGTGGGGAAGTTAGGTGGATGAGATGTAGCCACCTAGTCCCAGGACTTTGAGATAACCAAATCAGGGTTGCCAAGTATCTAGGAAATTAGTTAAGGTATTGACTTATTGTAGAAGTGGCGTAGTGCAGTTATCTAGTAACATAGTATTTTAGGCTGAATGAAGACAATGTCCATCTAGTTCAGCCTGTTTTCAGAATGAATCATTCTGTGACAGCAAAACTTTCTTTGTAAAATTGGGGGCATAGGAAGGTACAGAAAGGTACCAAAACTTGTTATGCCCATTAACTGGGTTATCCTACGTCTATCTGTCTTGCTGTACTAGGCACATAACTCTGTACATAGTACGGTGGCCCTGGTTGGTACTGCAGGCTGAGTTCCATTCACTCCAATAAGACTTGGCCTGCAGAACTTGCCTGGGTCTAAAGGACTTCAACAAAGGTAATATGCTGGATGTCAAGCCTCAATAACCAGGCAGAGGTTCATATATTACACTTGTGAAAATACATTCAGCACACACTTTGGCGTCATGAAAATATACCCCATGTAATGTCCCCTATAAGATACTGTGAAAATTTGTTGGTATACAATCTGTCTACAGTATGATAAAACTTTCTTCTTTATGCCGTGTGGCTATAAAGTATTTTTAAGCATGCATATAACCCTCTGCCCACACTTATTTTCCTTTTTAAAACAGTAAGGCATGTTGGCGGTAGTATTTTTATATATCGGCATTTTCTGGAAACAAGCTTAAAGAAATGTGACAGCATAATGATGATTAACCAAATGCTACACAGATGCTAAACTGTCATATTCATGTAGAGAGGCAGTGAGTGTTTTGTATTGAACAGACCATAATTAAGACTTCTGTATAGTGAGATGGAATCAGTATATGATTACACAAGAAATACAGAAATTCTGAAAATTCATTTTATAGATTACGTATTTTTACATGAGGTGTATATAAATTGTTCTGTATAACACAATAGAGAAAAAGTATATGAAAACTGTCACAAGACTATCTTCAATTCAATCTAACAGGCGCTTATCGTATTATAAAAGTTACGAGATTTCTGCTTATCTTTGCCTTATAGTACACCAAAAATGAGGTGTTTTGAAGTATCATTGGTACTGCATGAACATCAATACTAACATTGCTGTGGGAGTCATTTATGACTCCTTTTGGCATTTCAAAGACTATGCGGTTAATAAAAAAAATCACATTGGTCCCAATTTTAAAATGCTAATATCTTTAATAGCTGTTGGATGTAAGTTTGTCCAACCATTAACTATTTTTTTTCAGACTTCTCAAAATGTAAGAAAATGCTCTTCAGCTTGGCATTCACTTGTTTTACATGGGGCAGTGGAGAAGGCCACAGCCAGGCAGCTCTGATAGTGGCTTGTCTTGGGAGAACAAATTGAATGTCAATGCCATCTATGTGCCCGATCCTCCTTTACTCAACATCCCCCTCCTTTCCTCAACTTCCTCATCCGTAGGCTGGATTCACACGCACGTATATCGACTCGGTTTTCACGCCGAGCCGATATACGGTGTCCTCATCTGCAGGGGGGAGCCTGGAAGAGCCAGGAGCAGGAACTGAGCTTCCGCCCCCTCTGCCTCCTCTCCACTCCCTCTCCGCCCCTCTGCACTATTTGCAATGAAAAGAGGCAGGAGGGGCGGGGCTAAGTGATGAGAATTAGCCCCGCCCCATCCCACCTCTCCCCATTGCAAATAGTGCAGAGGGGCGGAGAGGAGGAAGAGAGGGGGCGGGAGCTCAGAGCACTGCTCCTTGGCATGAAAACCCAGCCGATATACGATCATATGAATCCAGCCATAGGGTATGATTGGGTAGTCTCTATATATTTGAATCTCATCCGATCCTACTGAAATTGCTGGGTTCAGATAACCGTTGTGTATGGCTGCCCATTTACCTTCCCCTTATTTAGCAGGACCTTGGTACAGCAAAACCCTTTCAGGTCTCTTCTCATGAGAAATAAATCATAAACCTCTAGCTTATTCACATCGGCTTTGAAAACGCTTGTACGCTCAGACCTACCTATATGGCAGAATTAAGAGTAATAGCTGTCGGCTGGACAAATGTTTACCTGGCAGCTATCTAAAGTGAATGGGCAGCTTTACTTTGCTAAAATAAACTGTAACCTGATATATAAAATGCAACAAGTCCTAAAATGATCTCTAAGAATACTTGGTAGCTAAAAGGATTAGAAAAAAATAACGGCCACCCCTTTTAATTAGCATAGAGGACACATGTATATTTAGTAAGCCAACTTTGTGCCTGCATGCTTCAAAACGATAGATTGTAAGCTGCATTGAATATCTGAGAAGTCATTTTCTAGTAGTAGCTTGATCACTTAAAGGGGTTGTCCCGCGCCGAAACGTTTTTTTTTGTTTTTTTTTATTCAATCGGCGCAAGACAAACCCAATGCATGTGTTAAAAAAAACAAACCGTTTAGTACTTACCCGAATCCCCGCGCTGCGGCGACTTCTTCCTTACCTTAGCAAGATGGCCGCTGGGATCTTCACCCACGATGCACCGCGGGTCTTCTCCCATGGTGCACCGTGGGCTCTGTGCGGTCCATTGCCGATTCCAGCCTCCTGATTGGCCGGAATCTGCACACGTGACGGGGCGGAGCTACGAGGACCAGCTCTCCGGCACGAGCGGCCCCATTCACCAGGGAGAAGATCGGACTGCGCAAGCGCGTCTAATCGGGCGATTAGACGCTGAAATTAGACAGCACCATGGAGCGAGGACGCTAGCAACGGAACAGGTAAGTGAATAACTTCTGTATGGCTCATAATTAATGCACGATGTACATTACAAAGTGCATTAATATGGCCATACAGAAGTGTATAACCCCACTTGCTTTCGCGGGACAACCCCTTTAAGCCTAGTTTAAAATGACCAAGTAGGCAGGAAAGGTAGTAAAAGTGTAGTGGCCCGAAACCCCTATTTCTGATCCCTCCATAATTGTCACGTCATGTTTGCCATGTGGATGCACTGTGCAAAGTGTCTTGTCTGCTGTTATGTGTATTGCACAGCTGCAGCATGCAAAAGGTTAATGTCTGAAAGTGGCTGGGATATGTCCTGGGGAAAGTAACAGTTCTGTCTAGTCATGTGAGGTCTACCCTCTAAGTATGAGTGATTGAGATCAAGGTGAGTCTTTCATCATCTGAGTACCCAGCTTGCTGGAGGGTAATAAACAAATTACCTGAAAGCACTGCAGAATAAGTTGGCACTATACAAATAACAATTCCCTTCCCCCATTTTCAATGGTTGAGTGAGGAGTAGGAGTGCTGGCCACATAGGGGTATCTTCAACCCTCATGTGGTGAAGTGATGGAAGCGGAGGAAAGGTATCCTGAGGCCTACCATTCTAGGAACCACCTGTGAGGAGTGAAGAAGTCTGCCATGCAGTGTTCTACAAAGCAAGTTCTGAGTGTGTGTCAGTGGGGTGTTGTGTCCTCCTCCGGAGCTATTCAGAGTCCCGAAGAGTGTGTGCGTGTCCAGGAGTGGAGCATCACAGATAACTTGGACTGTGGGCCTTGGTTCATCCTCCTGACCATCTACTGAAAATGTCCTTGCTGCACGTGCAAGTAAGCTGTATTTCTGCAAGTACAGAGTAAAGTTTCCAGTCACTGCCCGTTCAGTGATTTGAGGTATTGAACGTTAAAGGGGTTGTCCCGCAGCAGCAAGTGGGGTTAAGCACTTCTGTATGGCCATATAAATGCACTTTGTAATATACATCGTGCATTAAATATTGGCCATACAGAAGTTATATACTTACTCCCTCCGGTGTTGGCGTCCCCGTCTCCATGGCGCCGACCGAAGCCTTCTTCTGCCTGGATTAGACGCGCTTGCGCTGTCTGCTTCTTCTGTCCCGCTGAAGGGGCCGCTCCGGCGTGCTCGCGCCGCACAAGTCTTCTGCGCATGCGCAGAAGACCTCTGCGGTGCGAGCACGCCGGAGCGGGACAGAAGAGGGCAGACAGCGCAAGCGCGTCTAATCCAGGCAGAAGGCGGCTTCGGTCGGCGCCATGGAGACGGGGACGCCAACACTGGAGGGGGTAAGTATATAACTTCTGTATGGCCAATATTTAATCCATGATGTATATTACAAAGTGCATTAATATGGCCATACAGAAGTGCTTAACCCCACTTGCTTTCGCGGGACAACCCCTTTAACTGTGCATGGACTCTCTTATTTAACTGCCGAGGATTTGCCGCTGTGAACAGAATGGTGGCGTCACGCGTGACAACTTCAAGTCCACTACACTTATACAGTTAACTGCTGTCCCAGTGTTGCCTGGAAGAGGCCTAGCAGTGTCTTGGTCGAGGTTCTGTGCGTCCCTCCAGGGAGGAGTCTGGTAGAGCCACCATGACGAGTGACACCTCTACCTCACCAGCTCCTCAGTATGGGTCTCATGTCTTGGTCGCCGTGGGGCACCACAAAGATATGACCACTCGACCAGTGTAAAGAGGCAAGCACTGGGGAGAGTCGAGTGTAGAGTACACAGCATAGTTGTTCTCCCCCTTGGCCTCTTCTTTCCAATTCCACTGTGCACTCCTGTTGTTCAAACAGATTGGAAAATGCACAGGCCAGTGCATAGGCAAGTGTAAAGTAGAATGGCTGTAGAAGGAGGGATTTATTTATTTATTTATTTATTTTCTGGGCCCAGTTCACTAGCATTAGTTAATTGACTAGTGTAAGCACAAGCATGAAAATGTGAGGGCAAGTCATGTACTGACTCCAGTTACTTGACCACAGAGTGGATGTGACTTTGTCTATGAAAGCCTGCCATGATGCCCAATAATCCCCCTTGCAGCTGCACAAACTGCTGTAAGAGGAAATTTAAAGTCTCTCCAGCATCATGAAGCCCAAGTGTTGGGTTGGGCACCTATGTGTTTATAGTGATCCTCTGTTTTAGCAGGAGATAGTTCTTGGGAAGAACACTGCCACACAGTATTTCTGTCATTGAGAATCCTAGTTTGTCTTGTTTTTATTAGGTGGAGTAGATGATCCTGTTTTTAGAACTAGCTGTACAATACCTTTTATAATAAAATATGCAGGGAGATGCCCGTGTTGGAACATCATAGAAATGGTTACAGTGCACAGCTGAAGAAACAAATTATGTAAGGCTTCATTTTTCTTTTCCTTGTTATGCAACGAAATTGTAATGTTCTGTTGGGGCACAAAGGAAATTATCAAATATGCTTTTCAATTCAGCTTGATTAGCAGAGAAATGGTACAGCAGAGGATTCTTGTAATCAAAACACGATGCCCATAAAATGGTTTATGTTTGTAATCTATTCTGCAAAAAAAAAATAAAAATTACTTGTATAACCTAATGGGATGAATTCTTGTGACTATAGTAAGGTGATCATTTACTGTTCGTGTACTTTCAATCTGCATACCATCCGGTTTTGTTTCTCGTTACAATTTGACATTAATTTTTCATAGACTATTTATACCAGGTGTAAACACTATACACACTGCCTGCCCACTGGACCTCTGCTACATTCCTGCTCATTTTGGGTCTAGAAGCCCAGTAGGCGGTCTTAAGAGTAAATGCACAGATGGCTATCACTGATGAGGCCCATTTACACATAATGATTGTCGCTCAAAATTCGTCAAAACAAACTTTTCCTTGTGTCACTTAGTTTCAGTCTGCATAAAATCATTGGCGGCTTGCGCACTTCTCATTGTGTTTAAACACTCCTCGTTCAGTGTTTCACATAGAATGTGAAACACTGAGAAGGAGTAAACAATTCTCAATGATCCTCCTGTCTAAACATTCTGCACGATTGCGAACAAATGAAATGTGAGGTCACTGGCTAATGAGAATTTGCTTGTGTAAAAGGGGCATGAGGCAGGGAAATCTGTCAATCACTGATAGGACCGCCCACTGGACTTCTAAGCCCGGAATGAGCAGGTTTTATATAAATAAATCACATGGTCTAAGTATTTTTCCACAAAACTATAGATCAATCAGCTCCACTCTTCCTCCTCTATACATGCTACCTGCAGATCAGACGATATGGGGAACACCTACAAACTGCTTTATGCCAGATAGTGTAGAAAAGTTGCAAATTATGGCGCAAGTCTCACTTGCACAAAAACTTGGTAACTTTTCAGATTTCTGTGCTGGCCTTGACATTTTTGTGAAAAGTGGATGAGTTTGTTGAGAGAGTTGTGGCCACTGCAGATGGGTGGGGGTGGGGGGAGGGAATTGATTTATAAATTTTGCTAGAAGTTAGAGTTAATCATACCAGAAATCTACATCCATTGATAGCTGGTGATTGAAGCATGGAGGAGCTGAGATGCAACGAATATAAGATAAGGTGTGCACCTCTTTATATGCCCTCCTTTTTTTTTTTTTTTTTTTTCTTTTTTATACCAAAAGTTGACATTTTTGCTGCAAAACCCAGCATGCAGCTATATCTCACACAGATATGCAAATGAGTAGAGTTCTGGCATTAGTAGATGAATGGTCTTGCCATCTGAGTCCCTAAAAGTGGTTCCTCTCCCCTTGGCCTATAAAAAGGCTCTCAGAGGCTACTTGTATGTAGTGGACCTCTTTTTTCCTGCGATGCAATTGAAGCGATTTAACCTAGTTAACAGAGTTTGAGAGGGGAACATTATTGGAATGAGAAAAGCTGGATGGCCGTATCGACAAATTGCCGTCACATGGGCCATTCTGACCAGACTGCTGGGGTGTTTGGCATATGTTTAGGACATGCTGCAGCCACATGTGATCCTCTCATGGTGGCTTCCAAGAGGCATTTTCCGACAGGATAATACTCGGCCGCACACACAAGGGGGTCACAGAAATGTCCCCACATTATTGTCACACTTCTGTGGCTGCCCGGTTGCCATATTTATTGCCAATAGAACATGTATGGGACCATCTAGGTTGCAAATTTTTAACAGCTTACAGGTTCACATGATACAGAGGCTCAGTTACAGCCCCCCCCCATCGTCTCTTAACCCCTCCATGCCCGACCGTATCGCATTTTACATCCAAGCTAGAGGCGGTACACCAGGGTACTAGAGCCTCCATGCCCGCCTGTATCACATCTTACATCCAAGCTAGAGGCGGTACAACGTGGCACTAGAGCTTCCGTTTAAGGGTTCAGTTTTCCATCATAAATTATCCTTTTAAAACAAAAAACAACTTTTGGAATATTTGCGGTGTCCCTGAAGCTTTGCTTTTGCCACTTCTTACAAGCATTTTTACTTAGGAGCTCCTTCAGCTTCTTTAGGCAATAGCACTATATGCACGCAAGTCAAATTTGATCCATGTCATTACTGAGCATGAAAGGGTTTATGTGGAGATGTAACACAGAGGTAGCTGATCAATATACAAAATGCTCGGGACGATATTCCAATGTTGTAAATCGAATAAAATATAAAATTTATACATGTATATGTATGTTACTAGTGGGAAACCTCTTAAAAATCCCAGACACGCACTGTAAGGAAACCTGCAGTAATCTCCTTTATCACGGTCTCGATCAGGAATAAACAAAATACGGACATTAGGGGTCAGTTAGGTGCATGAACCAATTTGAACTCTTTAGTGGTCGTGTTAAGGATTTAAGTGTATGGCCAATGTAAGTCTTATTTAATGTGAGACATCTACTTCTCCCAATGCCCCCATACACATGTAGAAAGCTGCCAGATTCCGGTGGCAGTTTATTTCCTCTTAAAACATAAGGATCGGGCGTGTTGAAACCCAACATGCATCGTTTTTTATACATATAAGCAGAAAATGGTCATATTTTAAAAATTTACCTGGAACCTGAAGCTCTCTGTAGAAAAAGCTTAGTAACTAGAGATGAGCGAACGTACTCGGTAAGGCCGATTTCGCAATCAAGCACCGCGATTTTCGAGTACTTCACTACTCGGGTGAAAAGTACTCGGGGGCGCTGTGGGTGAGCGGGGGGTTGCAGAGGGGAGTGGGGGGGGGGGGGGGAGAGGGGGAGAGAGAGAGAGCTCCCACCTGTTCCGCGCTGCTACCCCCTGCTCCACCACGCCACGCCCCGCCACACAGCGCCCCCGAGTACTCTTCACCCGAGTAGTGAAGTACTCGAAAATCGCGGTGCTCGATTGCGAAATCGGCCTTACCGAGTACGTTCGCTCATCCCTATTAGTAATGTCCGTAACTCGTCACTATTAACCTGTAAACTTTAGCAGATGAATTCTGGAGTCTTTCTCACAATAACGGACATTGCCATCCGCCAAGTATTTTCTATTTTTAACTTAGACATTAGATATAAAACTTAAGTTGTAAACCTATATTTTAGACTATTTCTTAGATTTCATTGGGAAGGCACTCATTTGTTTGCTATCGGAGAACTATTATTTTGTTAAATACAGCGTATACTGTGGTTATGGTATCAGAGATGTCCAGGTTTTGGTTGGCTTTGAAATGCAGCTATTTGGGAAAGGTTCCATACTGACCATTTGACTTAAATATGGCCAATTCATTGTACAGTAAAAGTGCTGCTAGACACCTCAACACTGGCGTATCTTAAAGGATTCAACCAATTCTGTTGCTATCCATTCCAGTGGTCTGTCAACAGGCAGGGATATCTGATACCCGTAGTCATAAAAAATGGTTGTTAAATTCTGTGTGGATGGGTTACTACCTTTTTCTTTTTTTGTACTAGTTTAGCTAAATTTATATTTGTGAACCTTTTTTTTTTTTTTTTTTGTAACTCTTCTTGTACATTTGACATAGTATTTTTATGAAACATACAAGCTCTGATAAAATAACCATTATAAATGGATATTAAAAAGCAGTAACTTAAAACCATATATTGTGAGTCCCTCAAGCCATATAGATCTATTGGCATATCTTCATGTTTTGTTTCGTTTCAGCTCTTATTTATAACCGTTTATGAACGCACTGAGCTTGACTAACGCAGAACAAGCTTATTTATGAAGTGACCGTGAAGAAAAGCTGATGTGATCTTAGACGCAATTGTGTTATGTTGGAGGTGTGAGGCAGAGCTGTGACTTTTTACCTTCAGGCTTTAGATTATCGCTCTTCGTGGCATGAAAAATCCAACTAATTTTAGAATTTGCACATTATTACATGTGTGCTAAAGATAGAATATGGAGATGAATCTGTTTAGAAGTCTTATCTGCAGCTAATGATGCCTTTTTAGGTATGGTTTATATCATGAGGGGATCATTGAGGAAGACCTAGATGACATTGACCTAGAATCGATAGTACTGAGTAAATGAAAGATTTGCCTCAATGACATAGTTTCAGGAACTAGGCTTGACTTGTATTGCTCCATATACTACCTAACAGCCATGTTGCGCATTGATCATTGAGCCCCCGTGTGGTATGAATTGGCCTCTTTGAAGGCCCGTCAAATGAGAACCATTTTCAATGATCAGTGTTGGGCAATCAGCTATTACTGAGGTTTTTAAAAAGAAGTAAAGGTCCTTTTACATGGGCCGATTATCGATTGCTGATCTGCAATCATGTTGATTGGCGTTCTTTTTCCTTTTTATTTACACAGGCCGAGAATTGTTAATACGATCGTTTGTCGTCGTAGGCTGGTTGTTAAATGCTTGGTGAAAATAAATGATTAGCTGATGAAGAAACGTTTGGTCATTCCTCAGCTGATCGTTGGTCCTTTTTAAAAGTCTCTATCGTTGGAGCAATGTTTGAGCCCGATAATCGGGCTGTGTCATAGGGTCTTTACTCTTCTATTTGCCCTTCCGGAAACAGTGCAACATGCATGTCTCAGTTTATCCCTTAGTAAATACAGGGCTCTGCATAGGCTTTACATCATTCAGGACTTACTGTAATTGGCTTCATCAAACACATGTCATTTTTCTAAAACAAACACTTACCTCTTTTGTTTCTTTGCTAATCAACTACAAATTGTGTTGCTTTTTTTGTTTTGTTTTTTTAAGACCCTTTTGGAGTTTTCTTTAGCCCTGATCTAACTGTTCTTATCAGCAAACTGGTAAACATGCACAATAGTCTTTGGAGGTTGCACAAACAGCACTTGCCAGGCAGAATGCTTATGTTTATTAGGTGTTTGTTTGGGTGTTATATGACAAAATTTTAACCTAGTATTTTTGTGTTCTACTGAAATTGATCCAAAATTGAAGAAGTTTAGTGTATCGTATGATGAATGTATAAATGAAAAGAATGCACAGTTAGCCAGGTGTTAAATAACTTGCATGTGTAAATCTACCTAAAGTACATGTTAATTGACTATAGTGATCTCTCAGGATACAATATTTTCAGCATATGTTGGCTCTTTCCCAGCCATTGTAACTTGAAACCCCATCCAACATAAAAAAAGTTACAGGCAGTTCAGAGCTTCTAGATATGTACATTGCTGGAAAATCATCCAGCCAATGGTCATGGGCATTTCATTGGGAAAACCTCTATTACAATTCATGCACTGATTAGCTGTCCAGCGCCTCTCTACTGTACAGTGTAGTATTACATGTTCTGTACTACTCTTTACCTGTCCAAGGATGACTTGCTCCTTTTGGACAGCTGGTGCAGATGCTTCTTCCTTTTTCTTTTCTTTTCTGGTTCACTGCATGTACTGTACATAATAGCCTGAAGAAGCTCCTGTCCTCTACATGTTTTATGGCTTCCGTTGACTTATAAAGATAAAGCAAGTTATTATCTATGAAAGTCATCTGCTTTATTTTTATTTTTTTTTAATCTTAATTTTGTAATACTTTTGCTATTTTGGAGCGCTTCAATATTTTGTATTAAGTGTGTTCTCTGAAAATGAATATCATGTGCCTTTTTAGATTAATGAGTCTGGGGAGCTCATGTAAAATTTTGGAAACATCCAGTTCTTTGACTTCTTAGAAATATTCTGCCTCTAAACAGATCGGAACTTGTCAAATGTTGACTTTTGGCAATGCAAAGAGAAATTAGAGATGCATATTCGTATGTATCATGGGCTTTGTTCCAGCCATTTTTTTTATTTAGACTTCAGGGGACAATATAGTAGTGCAGCTTTAGGCTGGATCCAAATGTACTACAATTGAAGCAGAAATTCACAGTACAATACATATAAAATCACACCTGCACACAGCAGAAAAAAATCTGCATAATATTAGGATGCCACAGGTTTTTTAATGAGTGTCGTGGTCATGATGTGGAGTAAAAGCCACAGATTTCATCCTTTGCAATATATGGAGTGAAATTCACAGCTGAATCCATGACAAAATCTGCGCGAAACGACCTGTTGGGCACAGATGCCCAACAGGTCATCCCCAAGATGATTGTTTCTTTGCTTTTACACAGGAACAGTTATTGCTGGGTGAATAGAGGCAGAGTGGGCTGGGGATCATGCCCGTCCGCCCACCTTCATGCCCTGTGAAATCATTCATAAATGAACGATTGTCCGCTTTAATGGGTTGATGTCATTTAGTTTTTGCATGTAAATCTGGGTGACTGGGTCAAGGACTACTCATTTGTTCAGTCGGGGCATGTGAACATTAAAATATTATAGTTGTGTATTGGCAAGATGTAGACAACAAGAATAATGCTGGGGTCCTGGGTTCATATCCCACAAAGGACGACATCTACATGGAGTTTGTTCTCCCTGTGTTTTCAAGGGTTTCCTCCAGGTACTCAAGTTTCCTCCCATGCTTCAAAAACCTATAGATGGTTGGATATAGATTCAAGCCACAATGGGAATAGAACCCAATTAGTACTGTATAATATCCATATAAGTAAAGGTAATTATTTAACTAATGCAGTAGACATGTCAGTTACAGTAGCTGTAATAAGCTCCAAAACTGATCCCCCCTTTTATAGTAATAGCTTAAATAAACTGACTTTATGTGGACCACTATGCTGTAGGCCAGTTGTCAAATGTAGTAGCTTCTTCTATGTGGCTCTTAAACTGATGGCATCTGCAAATACTACTATTTACCGTTCATGTGGTGCCTCGCGGTCTCACAAATAGTAGTGTGAGGTCAGTTTCAGAGGAGTCTATTTCATGGGTGAGTGTCCTGGCTCAACCAGGACTATGATGGTAAGAGTTTGGGTCAGTAGACTCCCGATTTGGGCTGGTACACTCCTCTATAATGTGGGTGCAAAAACTGCCTGTAATCTACTCATTTTAAAGTGCCCTAAGTGTATATTCACAGGCAACAGATTTGTGGAAGTAACTTGTCCCAAACCATCCCATTTGTCCAAGTCAGGATAACCTAAATCCATGTGTGTGATGCATTTGCTCGGACGAGTATGCAGTTACTCGAGAAGAGCGATACTCGCTCGAGTATCTGCCTTTACCGAACATGCTCGCTCATCCCTATTGATAAAGTGATGTGCACTTTTGCTAGTGCACTTTTGCTAGTTAACATCCTGGCTATCAAGTGAACACACCTTGTTTGAAAAGCTAGTGACCATTTAATTTTAAGTATGTTAATATAGATGTGGAAAGCTGTGTATAAAAGGTTTTTGTGTAGATTTGTCAAGTAGGCTGCTATTGTTAACATACACGCTTTAATTCATCTTTACAAAACAAGCCAAAATCCAAGTCAGCAAAGAACAGCCTTGACTGTCCTATTGCCAACCCATTTATTCATTGTATATTTCAAGGCTTCTAAACTCTTTCCTGTACATTCTGGAAGAAGATTACAGCCCGGTAGATTTTCCATCCTAAAATCCAAACTATGTTTGACCAGAGGCCAAGCTAAAAGTTTGACATTTTAATCCAAAGTTTAAACAATGCATTAAATGACACATTACTCTTTGTAGTATATTGTCATAAAGCTGTTAAATCTATGAAAACTCACAGTAACTATAGCATGAGTCTTCCACTATTTCATTTCCTTTGCTTTATATCTTGTAATAAGGGAAGTAAAATTCAGGAAATGTATAAGGTAATGTGACCAGATTAAACTATACTGCCATTTCTGGAAAGTTGTAGGCATTTAACTGTTAAGGCTGAGAACAGAACTTGTGCAGTATTTTTAAGAACTCAGGTGTTTTGATCAGTAATGAGTCTTCCATGGGGATTTGTGTTGTATCTACTATTTCTTCTTTACTTAAAGTATCACGATGAAACTTAGAGATGTTCAATTCAGTGGCCTGTGCTAAGTTCAGCAAAAACTGGCCTCATTGCTGTATATAGTAATTAAGTAATGTTACCTGTTGTGTTAATATGATGTTGGAGCAACACTGTTTATGGCTGCTATTCCGAGAATAGGAAGTGTCTCCTTATATCCACATATTCAATTGGCCTGGCCACAGTAAGTGACTTTGATGGTATCCGTCCACAATTCACATTGGTGCATTCGCCTCCTCTTTCCATGCTGTTTAAACTAAAAAGCAATTTTTATAGTCTTAAACGGAGTTGCATGGCATAAAGTACAGTACTAGAGTTTGCTTGTCTGGTAGGTTCAGTAAGAACAGATAAATTATCAGTTGGACATGATATTCAGATCCTGAAGAGATGGAACAGGGAAAGACCATTTATCTGGTATTGCCACCTATACTTTAGATGAGCCTTTTCTTAAACTGGACATGTTTTGTATAATTAGTTAATGCTATATATATGTTCTTGGCTCCCCATGACTTCTCTCCAATTTCGAGATGGACAGAACTAATTTTGGGAAAAAAACAACTGCATTTGAGTAGGTTAATGCACACAAGCAATTTTTTTCTTCCCTTCCCAACTCCCACACTTGGCTATGTATTTGGACGATTTTATGTTCAGGAATCGTCCACTATTTTCTTTGCAAGCGTTAAAGTGCATCAAGATCACTTTCCATGTGATTTGCATATGAGTGTGATTCGTTTTTAAAGCCTTTTACGATTTAAAAACCACAAAAATGTTTTTCTACAAGCAGAAAAAACTCGCGTGAAAAACTGATTTAAATATGATGCAAATTGTGTATTTTTATCACAAAAAAATCACAGTGCACATGCACGAAAAATACTGTGAAATCACAGGTAAAATGCTCATTTGTTTCCACTGACCTACATCATACTCTTCCATTTAAATCTAGCATTTAAGTTATCTGAGTTTTTTTTTTTTTATGGCAGGAAACGTAATATGAGCTATAGTCACCAATTTGACCCCCACCCTGGGATTTGTTGATGTGGCTGCAGCGGTGATGTGCCCTAATATTGAGGCCAGTGATTGGGTGCGGGCATGTCACTGCTGCAGCCTTGTAAACAAATTGCAATGGAGAGCCAGTGGAACAAGCTGTTTGGAGTAAACTTTATTTTAGAACTTTTTCATTTCCCCCCCCCCCCCCCTTCTTTTTTTTTTTTTTTTTTTTAAAAAAAAATCCTCTCTCAGACAACCAGTTTTGAAACCAGTTATAGACTAGATTTGGACATGATACCACAAACCTTTGCCATTATACAGATTATTAGTATTCCCTTCCCCCCTATATTGACCCTCCCCATTATATACTACTTTTTATTGTAGTATATAATGCGCATCTGTATTTCCCCACATGTATTTTTGTTCTTTAGTCTTTTTGAGCTGCAGATCTAGGGGGGGGGGAAAAATCAATCTCCCCCTCCCCCTTAATCCACCTGTGCGTCATACAAGATGCATTGTCTGCAGCGAGCTTCGTAAGCATGGCTGAAATGATGACACATGTCTCAGTGTAGCTGCTTGTTAGTATCTTTCTATTAGCTTATAATTGGTTCAAGCTCAGTCGTAACCAAAAAACACACAATAGTTTTTGAGAAAAACTATGGTGTGTGTGTGTGTGTGTGTGTGTATATAATGCATATTGTGCAGCAAACCAAACGGACTGCAAGGCTACTAATCACACATCGCTTAATAACTACACAAGTGGGGGGGGAGTGAGAAACAGTTTGTTTTTCCAGTGTACGTTAGAAGAAAACATTCATCCTCTTAGCAACCCTTAAAGTGATATAAGTTTACTTTGCTAAGTCGCTAATGAAATTTGTTTTTCGTTAGGGACAGGCCTTTTCCAATGTGTTTTCTTTAAATAAATTAGTAATGTGGTAACCTCATTGTTCCTAATAAAAGGATTTATAGAGATGTAAGAGGATTAAGTATTTCAGCTCCTGTCTCTAATACTTAACCTGTGAATGCTGGTCTGGAGCCAGTGTGCCTTGTATGCAAATCCGCTGCTGTCCTGTGCTTTGATGTCTTTTCACAGTTCATCCATAGTAAATTGTTCCCTTTTCGCACCTATATGTTTCTAACAGGCGCACTTGCTAATGGACAGCTAATATGGTTTCTGTAGATGTTGTAGCAGGTGATGTCTTGTTTCAGGTAATTTGGGGTTTCATAAAACCAGGTAGCTATAGTATTTGAATCACTGTAGACTACCATTTACGTAACAAAGAACTCCTGCTCTCCATACTTGTTATATGGGAATCTCATATACTTGTTATATGGGCACCTCTTATACATGTTGGAGGAACCAGCTTGTGTGTGAACAGATATTCTTAGGAGAACAACTTATAGAGTTAAGGTGCCTTTTGCATAGAGCAACTATTGCTGGGAAAAGTTGTTGAAACCTACAAATAACAGTCATTCGCTTGCTTTTACGCCAAGCGATAACTGTTAATTTAGTTGTTAGCTGAGATATCTTTCATGGTGGGAATTTCCATGAAAATTAATTTACAAGTTATTCCAATACGAATGACTATGACTTTACACCAGATAAGTTTTAATCAACCAATGACTGTTTTTGGTAAGCTGGAACAAAACAACGGCAACTTACCACTCATTGCCCTGTCGGTGGCCATGTATGCGCAGTGACTCCCATTAAGGCTTCGTTCACATGAGAGCTGTGTGTGCGCACAGAACACGCCTCTATAAGAACCAATGGTTTCCTATAGAACTGTTCAGATGAATGAATTTTAGACGTGTAAAATCCTTGCACCTAACAAAGATAGGGCATGTGAGTGCGCGCACCACGCAGCTTAGATGTGAGCTTGCAAAGATAGGACCTGAGCTATCGTTGGTGCGTGCTTTCTATATGGGAGCTGGAAGACAGACACCTTGGATCGTGTGAACGGCAAATTCAAATAGCTGGAATTCACCCATTCGCATGATTTTTAGTGCAGTAAAGGAACGATCTTTTCACACGCCTATACTGCGCTAAAACAGCAATTGTGGGAGTGAGCCCTTAAAATCACTAATTCGAGCAATTATTTGGCTGATGGTCATTCTGTGTAAAGGAACCTTTATTAAGTCATAACCCTAGTGAAACCTCCTAAATCAAAGTGTTCAAATGAGAAAACGGTATGACAACGCCTGACCAACACTTTGTGAAAACGGTGTTGGCAATTTTAGCCAGCCTTGGTGAAATAGCCCAAATAATGGGTGTAGCCAGTGTTTATAACCAGATCTTGCCATTGCAAGGCATATTCATAATTCTATTAAATCTGATCATTTATGGCATCTTATGTGCTCTGGCGATGACATGTTCATCTATGCTCCACCTTTTTTATAAGTTACCTAATGTTTGCTTTTATAGGTGTTCCCTGTTAATGTGCCAATTAATTAGTTCGCGCTTGCCATAACCAACTGCTGGTGTATCAGGTGGCTATCTTGTGATTGAGAACCACCTTGTTTTAATGATTGCATTTACTTAGAAATGACTAGGTGAGAACCAGGTGATTAACAGTTATACTTGGCTAGATGTATAACGTAAGCAATGCTTTTTGTGTTTTTACTGGCTTAATGTAACACTTTTTAATGGAGTAATAGTATTTTGAAAACTAATCTAAGTGGATGAGTTAATGAAAATTTACAATATGATACAGTTCAATATACTTATTGACCATGTATATCCTATCCATAGATTTCCATACTTTTTTACGATGATATAATTGTTTATTATGATGATATTGTTGATATTCACCCTACAATGTTAAGCAATGTCTTAGTTGCTATAACATGTACAAGGTGAAGCCTAAGGGCTGTTTCAGACGACTGTATATCGTAATTCCAGGGAACTTAGCCCCGCCCCTGTTCCGCCTCCTCTCATTGAAAATAGTGCAGAGGGGCGGAGAGGAGGCAGAGAGGGTGCGGGAGCGCAGAGCACTGCTCCCGGCTCTTCCAGCCTCCTCCCCCTGTAGAGAGAGAGACACCGTATATCAGCGGGTGTAAATACCCGGCCGATATACGGTCGTCTGAAACAGCCCTAATATTGCATTGTTATTAATAGTTAGGAATATAATACATTGATCAATATTACGGTCCTTTTAAGACAGAACGAGAATTTCACTGATCTTGTTTGCCTGAGCTTGTGATGTTGTCGGCACTTTGGCGCTTGAGCGGGCTGTTTAGACTGCATGATCCTCGTTCATTTATCGTTTAATGATTCACATTCCTATATGAATCCGTGAACTATCATGCCTGACAAATGCACAAGCTGGTGCTGATTTTTATGCCAGCTGAGACTAAACGACCAACGAGAACCTCATGATTCTCGATCATCGTTCAGTCATTGGTTCGCATTTAAACTGAATGATTATCGTTCGCTTTCCTTTGGTTGAACTATTATGAATGTCCAAATGCACCATTAGTCCTACACCATATTGTATGAACTATGAAATGATAATGGATTAACTACTGATATATTAAAAACTACCCGAAAAAGTGGATTGGAGGCCAGAAACCTTCATATAGGGGCTTTGTCGTCTGAATGCTATTATAGCCGGTTTGGATGGAGTCCATAAGTAAGGCTTCACTTCAAATTACAGAAATGTGTGTGGGTGATGTTAGCCGATAATTGCTTTTTCTTGTTGCCTTTGTCATTGTCTACTTTCTGCAATACAGGATGTCTAGAACTAAGGCCGGGCTCTCACAACCATATGGGAATTGCGTATTACGCGTTTGCTGTACGCCTGTGTGATACGCTGTAGCTCGCAGGCAATCCATTACATTGCCTTATGCAGTTCTGCTTAAATTAGCGTGTTGGAATTGTGCTGCACAAAATAAAACGCAGCATATTCTATTTTGCCACGTATATACACGAGATAACGCATATTCCTGCAAGAATAGGCTCTATCGGTAAGTGATACGCGGCAGCCAATGTACATGAGGTATTTTCTTATTTATAGAATGCCCAATTATTCCAGATTTTAACCACATTACATCGATGGTTTGCACCGTGAAGCGGCAAACATTAATGCAGTAATCAAACTCCTGCTAGACTCTCCCTAAAGTCTCTGGCATCACAGTATCTGCAGCTTCCTGAAAACGTAAAGGGGTTGTCCCGCGAAAGCAAGTGGGGGTATACACTTCTGTATGGCCATATTAATGCACTTTGTAATATACATCGTGCATTAAATATGAGCCATACAGAAGTTATTCACTTACCTGTTCCGTTGCTCGCGTCCCCGTCTCCATGCGCAGTCCGGTCTTCTCCCTTCTGAATGGGGCCGCTCGTGCCGGAGAGCTGCTCCTCGTAGCTCCGCCCCGTCACGTGTGCCGATTCCAGCCAATTAGGAGGCTGGAATCGGCAATGGAACGCACAGAGCCCACGGTGCACCATGGGAGAAGACCTGCGGTCCACCGTGGGTGAAGATCCCGGCGGCCATCTTCGCAAGGTAAGTAAGAAGTCACCGGAGCGCGGGGATTCGGGTAAGTACTATCCGTTTTTTAAAAATTTTTTTAAACCCCTGCATCGGGTTTGTCTCGCGCCGAACGGGAGGGCTATTGAAAAAAAAAAACAACCCCGTTTCGGCGCGGGACAACCCCTTTAAGGCCGATTTAGACACAACGATTATCGCTCAAAAGATGTCTTTTGAGCGATAATCGTCGTGTCCGTTTACAGCGCAAAGTGATCACTTGAACGTTGAATGATCACCTTACGCTTCGAGCGGGGGATGCAGAAGACAAACAGGCCACTTGTCTTCTGCATCCAGCTGTTCTCTGCTCGGAGCGCCCGGCTGTTATACGGCTGAGCGCTCCAAGCGGGGGATGCAGAAGACAAGCGAGGTCGTTTGTCTTCTGCATCAAGCTGTTCTCTACTCTGAGCGCCCAGCTCGACCGCTGTGTACTTCATACCATGCCTGTGTTCAGGGAGCAAGATACAGCTGAAACAATAGTATCAGCTGTATCCTGCTGTGAATTCCTGCTAAAGCTCATTGCTGTCTTTCAGCATGCTGAAAGACAACGAGTGACGGCTTAACGAAAACTACACTATGTCAGTGCAGTTAGACACAATGATTATCACTCAAGACAGCTGCCCCCCTCCCTCCTCCGCCAAGCCAGCCACAGACTACCGTTGACGTGCGCAGTGGGGAGGGGCCAAAGCTGGGGCGGTGTCGAACACGGCGTTATGCTCGCTCGAGTAGCGAGCACCATCGAGTATGCTAATACTCGAATGAGCATCAAGCTTGGAAGAGTACGTTCACTCAACTCTAGGTGGGAGTTGTATGCAGCCTGCGCGCCTCTCTCATATAATGTATGACTTTTATAACTCCATGACTCTGCTACAGATCAATCACACTTCATAACACTGGATAACCTACAGCACAACCTAACCCACTGTATTCCATAATGCTGTTGATTATCTGGAACTGCTTCAAACTTCAACTTGTGTGGGTCTCTGGGACTTGTAGTCTTAGTGGATGTCAAGTGTCTTTTCAGAATACTGATATAACCTACAACTCCTAGAGACCCACACAATTGAAATTTCCAGCCAATCACTGGCATTATAGAATACAGTGGGTTAGGTTGTTTAGGTTATGCAGTGTGATTGATCTGTAGCAGAGTCATGGAGTTATAAAGGTCATGCATCATTATATGATAGAGCGATATAAGTAGTGCATTCTTGAAGCATACTTTATAAAATGGCTGAGAAGAAGAAATGTCATCAATATTCCAATGAATACGTGAAATACAGATTCATCCCTTCTCCCACAAATGGACAGCTTCCCTTGCGTCTCGTTTGTCGAAAGGCATTTTCGAATGAAGCTATGAAGCCTATGAGACTGAGTGATCAACTTGCAAAATTGCGTTCAGAGAAAGTGGGTAAGACTATTTCATTTTTCCAACCACAGCACTGAAAAAAACATCCCTTTTAACAAATGTACTTGCTTGTGCAACCGACGGAGCTGCATCAATGATTAGTCGATATCGCAGATTTATAGCCCATTTTAAATCTGCTATACCTGGCCTATTGGCAGTCCACTGTGTGATCCATTGGCAGATAAACATTTATGTGAGAGATTGCACGATTCTCTGCGCAATGTAATTAATGCTGTTAACAAGATAAAAGCGCACTCTTTGAACAAATGTCTTTTCTGTGAAGCCCATGATGAAGAATTCGAACGTCTACTCTCACACCGACGGGAGGTGGTTGTGAAGAGGAAAGTTCTTACGACGCTTCTATGAACTTTTTGACACCGATGTCGTGTGTCTTTTGTTTTTTTTGTTTGTTTTTTTTCATCCAATTGACCCAAGCCTTTGTGATGGCAATTGAACTACGACGTCTTGATGTTGCGTATCTCGCAGACCCATTTGACAAACTCAGTGAGGTCAACACAACGCTACAAGGAGACAAAATGAATTTCATTATGGCTAAAGGTATAATATCTTCCTTCATTGCCAAACTGGACCTTCATACCAATAACCTAAGTCAATGCAAGCTCTGTCAGTTCCCGAGTCTTCAAGAAATTGCATGCGAAAACCGAGATAAACTTCGAGATACAGACTGAGACATTTTTTTTGCTCAGACCTCATACCAGCCAAAGAAGACATGCAAACTAGGTTTCATGATCCATGTAGCCTTGAAATACCAAAGTGGGTACTCAATCCATTCTCAGCAGACACAACAGACATTCATCCCAGATTACAAGAGCAGTTGATTGACTTGAAACACGATAGTGAAGCCCAAGCACTTTTCCAACAATGTGGCTATGAATGCTTTTGGATGAAAGGGAAGAATTCCTATCCTGTCCTGTGGCAGGAAGTTAGGTTGCTCGTGTTAGCTTTTTCATCTATGTACTTAGTGGAGAGGGGCTTCAGCGCGGTTCAGCAGCTCCTGACAAAAGCGAGAAACAAACTTCAGATATGTGTAAGGGGCAACTTGAGACTGCAGTTGACTAAGCTAGAACCAGATCAGGCCCAAGGCAGCCATTAGTGATACAGATTGATTGTGGCTATTATTATTAATAATAATAATAATATTATTAGTTGAATTTCATTGTTTTTGCATTTTAACCTGTTTTTAAATATTTAGCACCTACATTTTAGCAGCTAAAATTTAGCAGACTAAAATACTTCGAATTTTTAGAGACAATTAATGCTAACCTGTTAAACACTATGAAACTTTCCAAAAAAAGTATTTGGTATTTTATTTTTGTACTTTTAACTTTGTAAACAAGACTGGATTTAAACTAGTAAGGCTTGGGGGATGCTGTCCACCGTCCCAATAACTAAAGGGGGCACTGGGCTGAAAAACATTGAAAACCACTGATCTAAACGACTGCACAAGCGCTAACGTCACTGCTGACGTTGCTGGTGCTCATGCAGAGCATTTAGACAGGCAGAGAACACAGATGATTGGTCAGGTTCCGAGTGACAGATCCCAGCCAATCAGCTGATTGTGCGTCCACTGACAGCGCCACAATTACACAGGGGTCTAAGCGGAAGTCTCTGCTCGGACCTCAGTATTATGGCCGGCTCTTGTAACGACAGACACTTCTCCTATTGATTTTAATGAGAGCTGTGCTTGCAGTTGTGCCTATTCCTATACCTTCCCACTGCTGTAGATAAAATCTAGGATCCTTGTGCATCCTATAACTCAGTAAACCTCCTCTCTTGCACATTTAGTTGCTGAGTAATTGATTAAAGTGAGACTTTCCTTAGAGACACCTTGTAGTATATATGTGAATTCTATTATAATGCAGTGTTTATGACCCACCAGAAAGGGCACATAAAATCCAATTGGAATGCAAATATTAATTGCATAATGGTTCTAAAAGAATTCCCTTTGTAGTTTATTTGCACAATATTATAAATTGCTTTCACTACACTTGTCCAGTTCCAGAAAGACTCTCTCTATTGCCTTGTGGAGACAGGTTAACAACCACATGACAAGGTGACTCTGATTTTGTAGGAAATGAAGATGAGCTGAGAACACATTTTGCATGTCTGTGACTTGTGTTTACCATCACTCTGATGACACTGACTCTTTATAGTGGGGTCTTTTATATTATAATTTGCTGTGTGTTGGAATTCCTGTTTGTATTTCCTGCTTATCTTTATTATACACAGAAGCATGAAGTCTATTTTACAATGCAGATATACTAAGTAATGTCAGTCTTCATTCACTAATGTCAATATGATAACCTTCCATGATGTTTACAAATATTTTCTTGGCTTGTTAGTCCGCCTGCACACCGTCGGGTTTGGCCGCCTGCAGACGGCCGGGTCGGATACGGCTGCGAGAATTCTCGCAGCGGGACCCGACCCGAGCGCCTGCAGAGAGCAGCGTGACACTCTCCCGCTGCCCCGGCTCTTTCATGTGCCGGCTGCCGGGCAGCCGGCGCATGCGCAGAGCGGAGCTGACGGCCGGTGGGTGACGGACGTAGAGAATGCCACGCGAGATTTCGCGCAGCCAAATCGTGGCCGTCTGCGTAGGATTGCGTTTGTTAACGCAATTCTATGGCAGCTTCCAGGGGCGGAAATTCCGCGGGAAATCCTGTCGTGGAATTTCCGCCCGTCTGCAGGTAGCCTTTGCATTGCAGCACGGCAGGCGTCCATACTGCGGATCTGCAGCAAATACCGTTCGTAACATGCTATGGAAAAGTGCTTATTCGTGCACGCGAGCGGAAAATTCACAGCATGTTCTTTTTTTATGTGGAGTCCACACGGACAGCTTCTATTGAAGTCAATGGAATCTGTCCGACCCGCTGCCCTTTCGCAATTGGCATTGCGGATAGGTCGCGGGTAGCCGCGTCATAACCTAGTGATGACACGGGGGAAAAATAAACATTTGAAAAGAAAAATCTGTACTACGCATGTCCGATGGCTCGTCATCCGGACCATCTGCAGTACAGATAATGAAGAAAGAAGACAGGCACGTAGGGCCGCCGGCCGGAGTCCGAGCCAGATTCTACTGCAGGCTCTTGCATGCGGAATCCGGCTCTGCCACGTGCAGGCGGCCTTAAGGATGGCTATTGCAGTAGGATAAATGGCTGAACAAGCGTTCGGAGACAAGTTATCTTTCCCAACACCACCATACACCTGCCCGCTCGACAGCGAGTGTGACTGTATGCTTAACATAGAGGGGATAGAAATCTCCTGAGAACCAAGGTATCCTTTTATCTTTGCAGAGATCTGCCATCAGGGAAGAGTTAGGAGGTCCCTAACGCATTAGATGATTGGCAGGTCCAGATAATCTACATCTAATGTGTATGCCCACCTTTTAAAGGTCTTTTCCAGGACTAAAATATTGATGGCCTATCCTGGGGATGGATCATCAATATCAGATTGGTGGCAGGTCCACTGATTAATTGTTTGAAGAGGCTGCAGCTTTTGGCGTGTGCTGTGATGTCATGTCCATCAGTCACATGAACTATGTACTGCTCAATTCTACTCAGGGCAATGGGACTGAGCTGCAATAGCAAGCACTGCCACTACAAAATGTATGGTGTTTCGCCTGATAGGCAGTGAAGCTGTCGCGGTGTTCACCTGAACACCATGGCCTTTTCAAATAGCTAATCAATGGGATTACCAGCAATTGGACCCCGCTGATCTTATAGAGCTTGCCTATCCTAAGAATAAGCTCATCAATATTTTTAGTCCTGGAAAACCATTTAAGCCCTTAGCTAAATCTGCAATTTTGTGTTACTTTACAAAATTTTCAGATGAATAAATGCCTTCTAATATTGATATCACAGCTTAATATAGCATAGTATCAGTGAGTCGAGAGAGATAATGATGAAAGGGAAGTTAAACTATTACAGGCTTTGATAGGGATCTTTTTAGGAGTAATTTGGCCTTATCCAACTTGGATACGTTCTACGGCCCATTTAATTAAAATAAGTAACGTTCTATATTTTATAGTTTTCTATATGGTTCATCATTGTATTGTACCTCTTGCCACTAATGTTGTTATACGTGATGCTCAGATTCCTGCCTCATGGTTGGGTCATCAAATGGCTACAGTGTGATTTATTACAGTCAGAAGTGGTCACTATTGATCGTTACCTTCCTTCATAGAAACACAAAGCATTAGAACTGAACTTTGCTGGCAGTAACCCAGATACAATCAAGGGGACTTACAGCTATTGAAGGTGTATGGTCACCTTTAGTCAAATTCCTCCATACACGTAAATGCTTATTTAGTCTGCGCACCCATGTATTTTCCATGGGGGCAGTGGAGAAAGTTGCAGCCAGGCACCTCTGGTGGTGGCTCATCTCCAGGAAGAATAGAAGGATTGAGTGCTAAAATTTGCTATACCTGATCTTTCTTCCCCCATCTGTTTGGGGGAAACTTGGGAGACTTATACACAAAGCACAAATCTGTGTCGCGTTGAAAATGCAGGGAGAACCAAATGGATTATACTATTTTCCCACAAAATTATATATCCAAGTGCAATTCATTTACTTAATTTTCTGTTCACTATGGATTTAGGAGTCCAGTAGGCAGTCCTATTCCTTGTAGAAGTTTACATGGCAATCAGTAACTAGCACCACACACTGGACTCCTAAGCTAAGAATGTGTTGGGATTTAAATAAAAAAAAAAAAAAAAAAGATATACTGATTCTTTCCTTAGAAAATTATATATCTGCTTGGCTCCTCCTACATGCTATAATATGCTGCCTGCAGTTGGAACTACATATGTTGAATGTGATATGTTCCCTTTAAGCTAAGTTGCATGACATTAATGTGGGTATAGGTCTATATAACTACTGTATTTACCAAAAAGCTGTGTAGATGGTTTGATTTAAACTGAGCAGAAGCTGATCCAAGGAACACAACTGGATCTAAGGCCCCATTTACATGGGACGACTGTCAGGCAAACTATGTCCGACACTCGGCCCTGCATATACTCGCTCCCATGCTGTTGCACAGGAGCGAGTATCGTTGAATTGCAGCGGGGCGGCTGGAGGAGATTTCACTCCTCACTCTCCCCCCGCCCCTCTCAATTCACTTAACAAAGCAGTCGTTCAGTACTGAATGGCTGCTGTTTACATTGAACAATCATCGTTCAGATCATCGCTTAGGCTGCATAAAATCCTGAATGATGCTCCTTCAGCGTAATCAGCAAACGTTGTGGTAAGTGAATGGAGAAGGTCGGCAGAGAGCGAGGAGTGAAATCCTCTCCAGCTCCCCCAGGCCCCTGATGGCCGTTCTGTGAGCGTGCCAGAGATACTCACTCCTGTGTAACAGCATGGGACCGAGTATGTGCGGGAACAAGTGTGGGGCATCGTTTGCCCGACATTCGACCCATGTAAATAGGGCTTAACATGGTTGGGTTTGATATTTCATCAAAGTCTAACTAGTTTTTTGTTTTTTGTTTTTCTTATTGTATGCAAGTGAATTTGGTCTGCCAGGTAAATGGCAAATAGACCTGTATAAGATAAAATTTAATGGTTTGAATCTCCTCTTTTGCTCTTTGCTTTTATTTGGAATTAACCAGACAACGCTCCTAACAATATCACCAGATATGCCCTTGATTTAATAGTACCAAACGGTGCACTCACTGTATTGTATACTACCATTACTACTGTACAAAGTAGTGCCGTCTTTTGAGCACAACTGAGTAATACCCTGTTTCCCCGAAAATAAGACGCGTCATATTAATTTTTGCTCCCAAATATGCGCTACGTCTTATTTTCAGGGGGTGTCTTATTTTGTTGCGGCAAATCCGTCTGTGGCCGCTAATCCCTCAATTGGCCAGCTTTGTGGACGAAATTTCTCAGAAATCTCGTCCACATGGGACAGCAAATCTGTCATGGTAAAGCTGGGAGAAGCCGGTGTTGTAGTTCGGATTCACCGGCCACAGAAACTGAAAAGCGTGCAGCCAGGTCGCTTCAAAACAAGCGGCTGAGTGCCGTAGGTTTTGAAGCAGTGCTTTCCCGGCGGAAATCTTGCTGTTTATCGCTGTGGCCAAACTGCGAGATTTCCGCTGGAAATACGCTCTGTGAGAACCCAGCCTTAAGAATCACACACAGGTTGCCTGACTCACACACAGAGCCATAAAAAAATAAAGGCTGTAAAGTAACGTACCTGTCTGCAGACAGAAGTTCCTGTACCACTTGTAAGCAGGGATGGTATTGCAGCTTCCGGCCACCAGGGGGAGCTCATCACAGCAGACATGTACAGCAGGAACAGAACGTACAGTATGGACTTTTCCAGCCAGCAAGGGGAGCTCACAACAGCACACTCGTACAGCACAGCAGGGACAGGATAACAGCAGACTGTCTGCAGACCTACCTATACATCTGGAGATAGGAGACAACGGGGATGGCAGCAGGGGACAGGCCTCTTGACTTGCCTGCAACTTTAGTATGCCTTACTATCGGGGGTGCCTTATATTTGGGACTTCTGCAAATTTCAGAGGGTGTCTTATTTTCAGGGAAACACGGTAGTAATCTTCTCAGTGCCCCACACAGTAATGGTGCTGCTCTTAGTGTCTCCTTTGTGTTCCCACACAGTAATAATGTCCCTTTTGTGCCTTTACATAGTAGAAATGTCCACCATTGTGTCCCTTACAAAATAATAATGCATCCTTTTTACCTCCCTAGACTGTTATAATGCCTCTTGTATGCCTTCTGGTAATGCCCTCTCAGTGTTCCCTAACAGTAACTTGTGCCCCAGGAAAAGAAAGTAATTTGTACTCCTCTAGTTCCAATGAGCGTAGAGTCTTCTGACAGTGTAGGTGGCGTAATGCAAATATATCCGGTCCAAGGTCTCTGTTTTCTGTAAGCCACAAGAGAAGTGGCCTGTGGCCTATAAGACAAACAATGGTTGAGCAGGCAGCTTACGGTTTTTCTGTGTGCCAATACTGCTCAGTAGTGTTTACTCATGAATCAGGGATATTGGATGAGTCCATGGCTGCGTCCTTCATCTTGCCTTCCACTGCTAGGTACTCCTCTGGTCTAAAGAAAGTCTGTTTGTCATTATCTATGAAGAACATTAAAATCGAGATGAGGTATGTTATGCAGATACTAACCAAGATCCCTCGAATGCGGATTAGCTGCTATACCACACATGGACAAAAGTTGCCCTGTTTCTGAGGGGAAAAAGAGCTGGGCCTCTTTTTTTTTTTTTTTTTTTTCTTCATTTTGAATCATCCCATTACATTTTCCAAATGGCACCTACAATTTATTATATATATATATATAAAAATATTGAAAATTTAGGTTTTAAAATTGTGGTATAGTTAATATCTAGCAACTCGCAACTGGCTAATGCATTACAATCCAAGCAGCATAAAGAACCAAACCACTTGCATGTTTCCCTCGTCAGAAAAATTAACTGATTTTAGTTAAAATTTTTTAGAATTACTTGCCTTATTTTCAGAGTAAGCTACCGAAGGCAACAGTATGTTCAAAATCATGTATTCCGCTGATTGACAAGTACAGTACAGGGCAGGCCACAGAAAAGTATCTAGCGCATCTGATTCCCCCACATCCCAGTCTTATGAAAGCTGTCTGAAAGAAAATGGGGTTGTGTTGCCCATAGTAACCAATCACAGGAACAGCTTTCATTTCTTATACTGCTGAGATAAAATGAAAGCTGCGCTGTGATTGGTTACTATGGGCAACAAAATCCGATTTTTCTTTTGGACTGATTTCATAGGAGTGTGGTGCTGGAATCAAAGGTCGGGCTACTTTTCCATGGCCCGCAATGTATATTTGGCACTTGTTAAACCTTATTTTGTAGTATTTGCTCTTCTTCTTTTTTTTTTTTTTTTTTTTTGTAGCAAACACTACATTGAAACTTATAAAAATTTAATAATTTGCACCATCGTTCCGTACTATATTTTACTAGAGGCACATACGGTTTTCCAATTGCTATACACTGTTTTAGGGCACTTTTACAGCACCCGACTGTCATCCCATGATAGTCACTCATTGAATGGAGGTGGAACAGGCTGTATTCATGGTAAACAGTCTATTGTTCAAAGATGGACGGCCTGCTTACACGGGATGATTGCTTTTTCTTTTTTTTCTTATGCCTGCAGAAACTGAATGTTGCATGAATTGTCGTGCGTCGTTCAGTCATTGCTAGCACTTACACTAAATGATTGTTTCGATTCCCGCAATCCAGGAAGAATCTGAATGATGATCAGCCGGTGTGAAAGGGTTCTTTATCTGGCACACAGAAAAGTTCGGCACTAAGGACAAGTTCCACCAAGGAAGTGATTTGTTGCTGCAGCAGTCGCATGTCCTGGTCGGCAGCTAGCAGGAAGTGCAAAGTGGCTGTGAAGCTATTCTAGCTAGTGGATAAACCCCTTTTAAGAAATAAGTGTTGCACCAACACTTTTTGATCTAAGATTTGCAAAACCAAGTTTACTTGAGATGCAATCAAAGGTTGAAGCTAGAAGAATTGAATTGTGCATGGTAATTGATTGAACGTAGTCTGGTGATCTTTCCAGCATTCTTAGCGATGGTAAAAACCTGGCTGCTAGCAGCAGCAAATGTGGGTATAAATTCACCACTCAGGAAAAGCCTATCGGCCTAGTCTGCCATTTTGGATTTTGTCACTTAAACTAAGTGACCAAATTGAGCCTAGATTTGAACCAAGATCATAGGATAAATTGTGTTGGTGCAATGTTTTTTTAGTTTCTTACATCAACTCTTAGCATAGTATGTTAGGCCAAAAGGAGACAATTTCCATCTAGTTCAGTCTGTTTCCACCCCCCTTGTTGATCCAGAGGAAGGCAAAAATCCCCAATGAGGCAGAAGCCAATTAAGCCCATGTGAGGGAAAAATTCCTTCCCGACTCTCTAATGGCACTCTTGTTGATCTTTGATCAAAAAATTTGTGTAACGGGCCCTGAATCAGCTATTTTTCTGGCACAGAGATACAGGTCTTAGTTCTTTCTACTGCACAGACTATGTATTAGAACAAGCTGTATGATTCTGTGGTTTGGGGATCTGATTGCATTTAACCCTTTCCAATCCACTGTCTGACCTCTGAAGACATTATGATTTAAGGCTGTACAGCTCCGATGTTGGAAGATGTCCATTGGGGTTCTCTTACTGCATATTGCCAGCCTCTCTGCTGTCGGAGCCTATTCAACTTGTCACCTCATGCAGTACTGGCTTTAGCCAGCATATAGCGCCATTGTATAATAGCAGAAAAAGAGTAAGCCCCCTAGGAAAGCCAGAATACAAATTGGATTGGAAAGGGTTAAAGTCCACTGTAGAATTTCCTCTTTAATTTTATATTCCCTACCTCTTGCTTGGGCTCAGTAGAGTACAAGGTCAAACTGAATTAATAATTTTTGGTTGTATAGCTAAAATAATCTAATCTACTTTGAGGATACACATCTTTCTAATAACGACAAATGCCATGCGCTTTGATCTACTGTACAAAAAGCTCCGTGTGAGAATGGCTCCAAGATAAATACCATGAAATTTTAACGTTGCCAGGTATTCCTGTGCATGTTATTGTAAGGAAGACATGATGTGAATTATTGGCTCTACACTTATCTAATATCATCTTGACTATTAAAGAGCAGAATGCACATTGCCAACCTTTTGTTATCTAGTTTCCCGACAGCAGTACAGTATTATACATTGCCAAACTTGCTTACATTTTTGAAAGCATTCACCACTGACTTGGTTATCTCTTCCTGGTAGGCTGCATCCTGCCTCTTAGATGGAAATGTCACACACTCTTGCTCATTCATGCTTCCTTCAAAGAGATTTTCTTGAGATACAGATAGAAAATGTGGATATAAAGTAATTGGGTGTTTGCAATGTACTTGAATCTGAAGATTACATTTTATGGTATATGCATTCACTGGGAGGTGGGGGGGCGGGGTGTGAATCTTTTTTTTTTTTTTTTCTTTTTACACACACACACAGGGACCTGGCTGGTATTATATATAATATTAGTCCTACATTTTGAAAATATTTTCAGAGTTGTTCGCGGTATTTTTTTCTATACTGGATCATTAGTTCATTCGCTTTTGGCTGAAAAGCAGTATTGCAATAAGAGTATTATAAATGTTGCACCATTTGGCTTTTGCAGCATTTTATATATCATAGTATATATTTAGCTACAGAAAACCATTTCAGTTGCAAATTTGACATGAACTGTATGCCTCCAGCCCCTCTCTCGCCTCTCCTGAACAAATATTTACACTGAATTATGGTTCAAATGAAAATTTAACATAAATCAGCTTAGCTCATTGAGGAGAGGGAGGGGCTGAAGACTGATCCATCAGATTAGTTCAGTGACGGATTTTCTAGACAGTGTCATTCTGCAGTTTGCTATGTACTGTTATACTTGGATGCTGCAGGAGCCAAATGGAGCACCCTTTTTTTTTTTTACAAAATTTTTAATCCCATCAAAAAGGGATTTTCAGCCAAAACTACCTGAACTTAAGTTAAAAAAGAGAAAAAAAAAGTTCCAAAAGAGTTCCTTAGACTCTAAGCTGGTGCACTGTCTGAGCAATTTGGAAAAGAGCACTGCAATACAGACTAAATTTCTCATATTAATGTGTGTGTTATTTTTTTCCCTTAATGAAATGAGAGAAACCACTGGTTAGATTAGTTGTGCCGAGCTACATATACCCCCAGCAGGATGACCTCTTTGTTTTATAGGAAAAAGGCGTTGTTTTGGACAAATGGAGCTCATTTTACTTTAAATGGCTATAGCTCCTGTTCTCGTAGGGCTACTGCTATGGTATCCTTTTTAAAGCAAAGATTCTTGGCATTAAAATTACACAAAAAGTATGTTGGTAGAACTTATAGAACCAGAGCTAGAGCCGTTTGAAGTGGGGTTGGGAATACTGTATTTACAACTGTCATTTCAGTCTGTGTGCGTAGAGGAGAGAGTAAGTTGGGGAGGGGTGACTAGCAGCGGCAGAGATCTGGGAGTCTCCTGTATATCCCTCTGTCCCACAGGAGGAGTGACATGAATATTTCTTCATGTTAACCACTCCTTCAATAATCAGAGAACACATTTACTCTCCGATTGTCACATATGGAGTTTTACCCAGAAATGGAGTCAAATAATGAGGACTTGGTCATCTAATCACTTCTGTGTACCATTTAACCTCACTGATGCTGCACTCATTGTTGACTGTGGCATCTAAATGGTTTTGCAGAAAAAAAAAAAAATTCCCCCTTTATATATAAAAGAAAAAAAAAAAAAAAAAAATCAAAAAATCCTATACATAATTGAGATCAGCACATCAATAACAACCTATAGTATAAGATATTACATTTATCCAGCACGGTCAATGCGGTGTTAAAAAAAATTCTAAAAAAAAATTACCTATACCTCAAAATGGTACCAATAAATACTACAAGTTGTCATAGAAAAATAAATCTGTCTGATACAGCTTTGTCAACTGAAAAATAAAAATGCTCTGGTGCTGGAATGTAGTGCCACATAAAAAAGGAGGCTTTCTTGTGCCAAAGTAGTAAAATGTAATAAAACTCTTATGATTTTGGAGTTATTAATATTGTTACCTTTATTCTACAGGTCATTACAATTATATCACACCGTGAAATTGCTAAAGAGCAGCAAAAGACTGATAAAATCACACTCTTTTTTTTTTTTTTGTTGACCCAACAATTAAAAAAAAAAAACCAAAACAGCTAGTGTATACATTTGTACCTGAATTTGGTTCCCCATGTGAAATTGGAATTTGTCCCGCAAAATACATGCTGTCATTCAGAAAAAATAGTTTTGACCGCTGGAATACAAGGGGGCACTGTTTACTGGTTCTTCAGGCTAAAATTAGTTATGTTGCTAAGAGGACTTAAATGCACTTAAGGCAAAAAGTTCTCTGTGAAGTATACTGTAATTACAAAAATACATTAAAATGTAGGATAAACAGTTATATTTTTGGGAGGGTTTTTCCAATATTTATATGACTGTTGGGTAAATTACTGTTTTTTTTTTTTTTTTCGAAACTGCTGAAAGCTTGGAAATTAGGGTTAAAGGGGTTGTCTCGCGGCAAACCTCAAAATTTTACCTTACCCCATTCCCCCTGTCACCACCCCCCCCCCCCCCCCCCTGGCATAAAATAGCAAATTAAAGCGTTTTTTAAACCGCTTGCTACTCACCGATCCGACGAAATAAGGACTTTAAAAAATCTTCTCCCAAAGATGGCCGCCGGTCCTTTCTCAGGGATGCACTGTGGTTTTCTCCCATGGTGCACCGCGGGTCTTCTCCCATGGGCTCTGTGCGTTCCATTGCTGATTCCAGCCTCCTGATTGGCTGGAATCGGCACACGTGACGGGGGGCGGAGCTACGATGACGACGCGGTGACCAGGTCTCCGGCACGAGCGGCCCCATTCACCAGGCAGAAGACCGCACAGCGCAAGCGCGTCTAAAAAAGCAAGAAGACATCAGAATTAGACGGATCCATGGCGACGGGGACGCTAGCAACGGAACAGGTAAGTGAATAACTTCTGTATGGCTCATAATTAATGCACAATGTACATTACAAAGTGCATTAAATATGGCCATACAGAAGTGTATAGACCCACTTGCTGCCGCGAGACAACCCCTTTAAATAATTTTCACTGCAACTGTAGGTGATTAGTGGCTCAGAGCCAAACAACTCCATTAATGTCATCCATCTTTCCTTCAATCATGACCAGTTTTCGGGACATTGCTGTTGAAAAGTAATTCCATAGCATGAGGCTTCATTCAGACAAACATGTATTCGTTTGCACAAAACCATGCATCCACGGACATGCCAAAACTTGCATGAATGAAGGTCTATGCCCATCGCCCATCGCTTTCAATGGGGCCACTGCTGCTGCCAGCGGCCCCATTAAAAAAACAATGGCCTGCTGGCAACCCCTGCAGTGATTTTTCAGGGAAGGGCTTTAAATATAAGCCGTTCCCTGAAAAATCATCCCTAGCATGTGTTAAAAAAAAAAAAAATCTATATATTCACCTCTCCGCTGCTGTCGGGGTTCAGGCGCGTCTAGACGCTTGTCTCCCTGCACTGTTCTGAAGTGCCTTCAGATCTTTAAAATCCCCGCCAGCTGAAAGGGCTGTCTAATTGACTAAGCGCTCAGCCATTCATTTAATTCAATAAACAGCAAGATTTCAGCTTTTTTTTTTTTTTAACCTAAATAGTGACATAGAAAAGTGAAGAAAAATCATGAAATTTTAAATAAAAATAAAATGAAAACTTCATTTAAACAATGTTCTTTTCTGATGACTTATTAAAATTAAAGAGAACCTGTCGGCACTCCTGACTTATTAGGTCTGTGTTCTGTTGTTCCTTCTGATTATTTTTGACCAAATTGGCAACATCCAGTTGTCATTCTACTTGTAAAAAGGATGTCCTGCTACATTCCCAGTCATTGTTACAAGGCTTGTATAAAGAGTCTAACATTGACTAGCAGGAATGCTGCCTTCTAATAGGTGGCGCTGCAGAGGTATTGTTCCAACACCCTTATTTGTTACAGTCTAGCACGGTTACGACTGATTGGACAGTGTCACAGTATGCCCTGACAGACTGACAATCGGGAACCTCAAAGTTCAGCAAAGGGGTACATTTATTCAGGTATAGCAGAGGGACTGCACAACAAGGAGTTATAAGGACTATGTGCTAGAATTATTAAAGGAAACACAATTGTTTCGGAAATGGGCCTGACCGGAGAGCTGACAGGTCGTCTTGAAATCGTGCATATTGACTACGTATTTTCTGTCCACTTAACGTCTGCTAGACTTCATCTGAATCTGGGCTGCTCGCATTGTAAAATTGTATTGTATGGCATACAATCGTTTCTCTTGTAAGAGGACTGACTTTTGTGTAAAATGATTTAACCTCTTTCTATAGGCTTTGAAGCGACTAATCACATCATGGTTGGCCAGAAACCCACATTCATCTCTGCAGAATTTGTTCGCTCCACAGCTTTTACAAGAATCCCATAGCCATTCACAGCATTCCAAGGGACAATAGCTGCTCATTCATTTCCAATATATAGTTGGGGGAGATCTCGGGAAAGCCTTTTTCAAGTCTATTAAAATGGTGTTCAACAAGTGTAAAGGTGACCTAACCTACTAATATTATCATGCATTGCTTCCAGAAACATGAATGCAGTTGAAAATGTGTTAATTACGAGCTGCTGGACAGCAACATATGCCTTTGCCAGATAGCACAGCCAACAATCAGTTGCATCTCATTACTTAGTGGGAAGCATTTATCAATTTAAATTAATTTGCGAAGTTCATGTTTTTGGAGAACTAAGTTGTTGTTTTTGGCTTTGCTTTTCTCAACCACAAAACATAATGGTTGATTATTATCTGGACATTTCTTTGCTAAAGATTAGATCTAGGATAGAATGTGACTTTTCTTCCAATGTATCTTATTGAAGAATAAAAAAATGATTAATACAAACAACTGTAGTTACAATGTATCACATTTACAAGAAGTATAATGGGTGCAATACATATACTTTATAATTAGAGATGAGCGAGCATACTCGCTAAAGGCAATTGCTCAAGTGAGCATTGCCCTTAGCAAGTACCTGCCCGCTTGAGAGAAAAGGTTCGGCTGCCGGCGTGGGTGACAGGTGAGTTGCGGCAGTGAGCAGGGGTGAGAGGGAGAGAGAGATCTCCCCTCCGTTCCTCCCCGCTCTCCCCTGCCGCTCCCTGCCCGCCGCCGGCAGACGAACCTTTTCTCTCGAGCGGGCAGGTACTCGCTAAGGGCAATGCTTGCTCGAGCAATTGCCCTTAGCGAGTATGCTCGCTCATCTCTATTTATAATTTTAAAAAATTGCAATGACTACAATCCAAAGGTACATTGAAATTTGTTATGATATCTACAATTCTTTAGCGAAGAGAGAGAAAATATAAAAGATGGTCAATGGTCCGGAAAACATGTTAATAGGGGTGGGAAGGTATCTTTTAAGTTTTTTTTAAATATTGGTTCAACCATGAAAACATAAGTTAGCTTATAGGACGATTATTTAGTATGTATTGGATAAAATTTTGAGTGAAGGCTTTGTTTAGAGAGTTGCACCATATTTCCCATATATTGAACTTTTCTGGACATTTTTTATTTTCTAAATGCAACTTTTTTCTGTAAGAAATCGTATTGTCCATATTATGCCATTGGGCTATAGTTGGGAGTTGTATGCCTATCCATCTCATCGCTATTGAGGGCTATAATTATTATTATTTTTTTACTAAGATTCGTATATGGTGATTGTCACTGATCGTCATCTAGAAGAATAAAGTTCTGGAGTTTTGGGAACAGGGAATTTGATTAATTCGCTAAGTATATTTTGTCACTTTTCAGAAAAATTGTATCTCATTGCAGTTCTAGATTAGGTGAAAAAATCAGCATTGGGTGTTTAACACCTAAAGCATTGAGAGGTTGGTAATCTCCCATGTGATGTAATTTAGTAGGGGTTAAGTAGCATTGCTATATTATGTAATGTTGAATAGATTTTTATTAGCAGCTGGAGAATACATCAAATGGCATTCCACGGCACTAGAACAATCTTTTATTAGTAAGATTGGGTATGTTGGATCTACATTTATCTTCTATTTTGAGTCGCATAATTGACAATTTAGATCTTATTAGATAAGTGTATAAATGGCATGTCAATCCTTTTAGGGCCCTGTGTATATAAGATCCTGATTAAGGGGTACGAGTACATGGACGGACAAGCTTCTGGAAATTGAGTACATATAGAATGTCGTAGTTGAAGGAACTTGTGGAAGTCCGATCTGGGCAGATACAACACAATGTATGATGTATTCAAAGTAAGCAAAAGGTGCCTTGAATAAATAAGTGTGAGGATGAGTAATGTATCAAGTGTTTGGCATCAGGTAGGGGTTTATTTGATACCCAATGTATTTAGAGATTGTAATTGTTCCGCTATGTAATATAACTTATCAGGTAAGGCCATACCTGCTAAATCTTTAGGCCTCCTCAATGTTTTCATTGTAATTCTATGTCTGTTTTTCCCATATAAAAGATGTTTAATAAAGAATTTATTGTATTGAATAATTGTTATGGTATTCTACGATCAGTATGTTCTATGCTGCATTGAAGTTTTCCGTCGGCAAGAGATGGGTGTAGTGGGTTCCATATTTTAAATTTGATCTTTAACGAAAGCAAGTAGGGGGGTAATAAGATTATATGAATATTGAGGTTCTCTAGGGATATATATTTTTCTAGGCATTTAAATTGTGGGACAATTTTGAGATGACGTAATTTTTTCTCCCATTGTCCATACCTTTTACTTTGAGGGGCATTAACATTAGATGTCTGCCAATGAATGACTACACTTGAGAAGATTCCAAATTTGTCTATGATTGATATAGCATATGGTAAGGTGTGTCTTGGGTTAGAGAGAAATAAAATCGTACCATCCGCATATAATCCTAAATGGTCTTCCCTAAAACCAGTTGTTATACCTTGCAAATTTGGATCTTGTCTAATTGGCAGTGCTAAGGATTCATTGGCGAATAAAAGAGGTGACAAAGGCCATCCTTGTTGTGCCTCTGTTAAGATTAAAGGAGGGAGAAAATAATCCATTTAATCCAAGCGGATTTTAGCATTAGATATTTTATATATGATGGAAATCCGTTTAAATAACTAAATCTGAAATGGTTTAATGCCTAATTTAGACACGATTGTCGCTCAAAAGACATCTTTTAAATGATAATCATTGCGTGCGTTTACACGGCAAGATGATCGCTCAAAATTCACTTAAACGGCAGTTTGATTGACAGTTTTAAACGTTTACTATGTATAAGGCCTCCTTCCCACGAACGGATTTACGCTGCGTAATTCGCGGCGACAATCCGCTGCGTTGCCCGCTGCTATTGGCTTCTATTGAACCTAATAGCACAATGCTCACGATGCGTAATTCCACCGCGGAATTCCGCACCGTGAAATCTCCCGTCCTTACCCGCGGCATGCTCTATTTGCCGCGGGTGTACGCGCTGACTGCTTCCATTGCAGTCAATGGAAGCCGTCCGTTCACGCTATCTCCCGCTGTAACACAGCGGAAGATAGCGTGAAAACGCTTTCCCGCCTACCGCCGCCACGTCATATGACGCGTCACGTGACACGGCCGGCCGCGTCATGTGACGCGGTGGGCATGTCACATGACGCGGCGGCGGTGGGCGGGGAAGTGTCTTCATGCTATCTTCCGCTGGTAAGTATGGGGTCTCTGGGGGGCGCCGTGACGGGCTTTGCCGCGGAATATCCCACGGCGGAGCCCGTCACGCTCGTGTGAAGCCGGCCTAAGGGCGCCCACCCACTGGCGTTTTTTTTCACTGCGAAATTCGCAGTTTTTTTTTTCTGCAGCGGGTCTATGGGACTTGTAATGTAAAAATCGCGCGATCGCGATTTTAGCTTTGCATGTCCCATAGCCCAAAGACCCCTGCAGAAAAAAAAAAACGCTGCGAATTTCGCAGTAAAAAAACGCTAGTGGGTGGGCACCCTAAGGGTGTAAATGAAGGCTCACGCTGTATGCAGAAGACAAGCAGGACCGCTACCTTTTGCATACAGCTTTTGTGTTCTCGGAGCGCACACCTGGTATACAGCTGAGCACTCCGAGCGGGGTATGCAGAACACAGCTGGACCGCTGTTGTCTTCATACTCTGGCTGTGTTCTCCGACCGGGATACCAGCTGAAACAGTATCAGCAGTATCCCACTAAAAACTTAGCTGGCGGTACTGATAAGGCTCATCGTTCTTTCAGCTTGCTGAAAGAACAATGAATGACTCGTTAATGAAAACTGCACGAGGTCCGTGCAGTTAGACCCAACGATTCTCGCTCAAAAGACAGCTTTGAGCGATTTTTGAGCAAGAATTATTGGGTCTAAATGGGCCTTAAAACTTCTTTTAATTGGGGCCATTTGATTGAATCAAAAGCTTTTGTGACATCTAAGGATGGAAAGTCCTAGTTTTGTTTTTCTTTCGATCGTATTTCGGTCACTACCTGGACTTATCTGATGTTGTTTTACCGGGTATGAATCCTGATTGATCAGGATAGATTAATATCATGGATAACCAGATTCAGTTGATTTCCTAATACTTCAGTGATAAATTTTATAGTTGGTATTTATGAGAGTTATGGGTCTAGAAGACCCTCATTTTTTAGAATACTTATCAGATTTTAGTAAGATTAAAGTAGTTGCCTCATTAAATGATTTTGAAAGTCTACCCTCAAGATTTTGTGGAAAAGAAGCAAGCATGCTTAAAAAAGCTCAGCTGAAACGTCACACTTTTGATGGAATAAAAAGACCCATTTTTGACCCCGCATTTTGGAAGCTGCCTTCTCCTTTTTTTGATTGATATAGTTGGGTAATTGGGGCTCATTCATGCAGGCATATTGTCACTGCATATTATGCACATGTACTTCCTGTGTGTAACACACGGTGACTGGAGGCAATGAAAGTGTGTAACATAAGGTGACTGGAGGGTCTAATTCTCCGCGTATCAAATGCATCCCTCCAATGCTTTGTGTTTGAAATGCTGTCCATATGCAGGCATTGCACAGTGTTTCGCATTTGGAAAACAAAAATCCCACTGCGTGTGCCCGTGACGTCATATTCCCGAGCATGCATGGTGACAATCGCTGCCCTACGTGGTCTTCGCCGGCTCTCTGCTGTGAGTAAACTGGCATTGTTGTCCTCATATGCCCGTGTGAAGGAGCCCTTATTTCCACAGAACAGTCCTGCATCCATGTTGTTCATAGGTTTTTGGAGTGCTGTTTAGATTGTTTTGTGAATGTATAGAACATAGTATAATGTCTAGACTTCTTCCACCAATTGAGAGACAACTGAATCTGAGCTACTGCCAGCAATGAGGGAAAATTGTTAACAATGTGGGATACTAGTCATATAATGGTCAAAAATACTGTTACTCCCCGTGTGTACACATGACAGCTAATTCTGAAAATTCTTCTGAAACGTTAGGTATGCTTCAAGCAAAACTATATTTTTATTGTTGCAGATTTGAAACTATTTAATTAGATCAGGATTTTCTTTCTTTCAATTACATCTAGCTACAGATAACTCAGATTTCTGTATTGACTATTAATAAAATGTAGTCTGATTTTGTTATCGAAGGTACAGTTAGACACGATCTAACCATACTGATTATACAGATTCAGTTATATTCATGGCTTTTATTGAGCCAAGTAGTAAACATTTACAAGACAGAGACCTAAGGCTGCATTCCCACGTACGTATATTGGCTCGGTTTTCACGCTGAGCCGATATGTCCTTCTCATCTGCAGGGGGAAGGGGGGGGGGGATGGAAGAGCCAGGAGCAGGAACTGAGCTCCCGCCCCCTCTCTGCCCGTCTGCACTATTTGCAATGGGAAGAGGCGGGATGGGGGGCGGGGCCAATTCACAGAACTTAGCCCCACCTCCTTTCATTGCAAATAGTGCAGAGGGGCGGAGAGGAGGCAGAGAGGGGGCGGGAGCTCAGTTCCTGCTCCTGGCTCATCCATCCTCCCCCCCCCCCCCCTCGCCAGCAGATGAGGAGGACGTATATCGGCTCGGCGTGAAAACCGAGCCGATATACGTTCGTGGGAATGCAGCCTAAGGTGAAGCTTTTGTGTTAATGACTTCTCCAAGAACCAATTGGCAAAAGGTGTTTCAGTTAAGGCGATATTGGAAGTTTGGGTTTCACAGGTGCTTTGCCCATTAAATAAAGGTGCACAAAACCTTATTGCTGGCCAGTCTGTTCTGAAGAAAGATTGGTTAGCGTGAGCCCATACATCATGCAAACCTTTTTTAGAAGACCTCAGACATGTTAGAGAGATACATAAAGCTGGTGAAGGCTACAAAAGCATTGCAGAACACTTGTGTGTGCATCTATCCATGATTAGACAAATTATCGACACAAAGAGGAAATTCTGGACTGTTACTACTCTTCCCCAAGAGTAGACATTCTGTTAGTCACTTGAAGAGCACAAACTTGAAAGAGGTGAGGAAGAAACGGGGGGTATTAGCAGAAGACTCTGCAAAGCTTCAAAAACTTATCTTCAGGTGTCCATTTTATAAAAGGGTAGTAGTCCGTGACCTCAAACTGGAGAGACACTGGGTGAAGAAACAAGACAATGACTTGAGTATAGAAGTAGCTCAACTGAAGAATGGTTGACCAAGAAGTTGATGTGTTCTGACCTTGACCCTATCAAGATGCTGTGGCATGATATGAAGAAGGCTTTCAAAACAACCGAGAAATTTTGATAAACTGAAAGTTTCCAGCGAGGAATAGTTCAAAGTTCCTACTCAACATTGTTCAAATCTAATTTTCAGCTATTGTGGTTATGTAGAGAAATATTAATTACTGAATTTGAGGATTCACTTGCTTTTTTTCCCCTGGAAGGTGTAAAATAATAGTACGAATGGTCCAACCATTTGTGTGTTAGGTCAGTTAGATTGTGTTGGTCTGTCATTGTGATTTGGACAATCGGACCACATTATTAGTAATCTCTGCATACGTTCAGATAATTCCAATGGAATCTCTTGCAGCTGCACATATTACAATAATAGATACTAAAATGTTAACTGGAATAACATTTGATGGCTGATAACTGTTATCATTGCTGAGTGCCTTGTCATTGCAATTAAACACCAAGTGGCACTTGACATTTAAAATCCAAGCAAATGCAACTCTCAGAACTCTGTACAATTAGTGCCGTGTGTAATTGATTTCTTTTGCACTGTAATATGAGGCAGATGATCTTTGAATAGATTAATCCTTTTGCTAACTACTGTTAATTCTTCATTAGTGGATGCTGTATTTTACATGTGGAATAGTAAAGAGGTCTCCCTTATCTTAATCTGATAAAGGATTTTTCTAATGTATTTGCTGACTGTTAAATAGATAATACCAGTTAGTAATGCTCTTAGAAGTGAAGACAATGGACATGGCTGATTCCTTCATTGTGGTGTGTCGATTTACAACTTGCTATTAGTCATCAGGTAAATAGAATCTTTGTAAACAATACTATTGTGATATCTTGTTAGACCATGCTAAAATAATAGGGTGGATTTTATACATGTTATCTTACACTCACATGAGATTGGCAGCCAATAGGATCCAGAGAACAAAGGATTATGACCTCTGCTTCAGCTTCTGTAAAACCTTGAAACGTGATGAGTTGAAGCCACATGTTTCCAGATAGTTGATCCCATGAAAACATCCCTGCCCACCCTTGTAACACGCAACGTCAGTCAAAGCGAGTTTGCCAAGTTCAGTGATTTTGTACATAAGCAGTAAATTTCCACATACAACTGGCATCCTGAGTCTGTGCAGCTGTTAGTGAAAGCAGATGAATGTACAGCTTGCCAGAAACAGCTGGAAAACCACAGGTTGTCTAAGCCGTCTTCAGGCAGACTTAAGTTTCAGAAGATGCCAAATGGTTGCACATATATTAAGCTTTTTAGGCAGTAAATTATCTTTTGGATGACTATTCGGTAAAACTGTACGTCAAACCCAATGAACATTCTCAAACAAAAATGTGAAGGATATGTATTAATGCTAAATCTAGTTTCTTTCTACAGTGGTCCAGCTCATAGAGGGTATATTGGTCATCTGTTTTATTTTACTCCATTTATATAGTGCATACTTAATTATGTCTATTATATCAAGGTGGGCATATGACCTGTGCAGCCAATTGAGCTGCACAGAGGGTGAGGGGGGTCCAGTCTGCTGAGTCCTGCAAAGCAGTGGGGCCCTCCTGAGTTTTTTTTTTTTTAAGAGCCTTCATCTAAGAAAAAAAAAAAGTTGACCGCTGAAACGCCTCTTCCGGCCACTGCAGTCCACTCTGCTTCTGTCACCCACTGACTTCCCAGTAGCGCAATAACGCGTGCTCGTCATATATTCGTTCTACCGGGAAGTCTGCAGGCGCAGCACAGACTATGGCTGGGAGGTGAGTAGAAGCTGTTTGTTTTAAGACCTATTAGCGGGCATTAGAAAGGAGTGCAGCATGTAAGGTAAGGTAAGCATTATAAATTAGTGAGCATTAAAAGTTGCACTTACTGTGTGGGGCTTACTATTGCTATCTGGGGCACTACATATGGGGGAGATTGAATTTGTTTGGCGCACTACTACTCAGATTGCTGTAAAATTGAGGAGCCAAATATGTCTATCTCAAGAAACAAGTTATGACCAGAAGGCCATCAACCTTAGGCACTTTAAGTCACATGAGTGCTTTTATGCTATAGTGCTTGTCATATAATAATAATCTTTATTTGTATAGCGCTAACCTATTCCACAGTGATAGCCCACATCAAAACATCAGCTCATGACTGGGTGACCACCCTACCTGATCCTCGCTACAAAATGACAAATTTCATTCTGGCAGTGTAGAGGAACGTCAAAATGCAGCAGTATAAGGGCAGATTGTTAAGCAGCTTGAGCGCCGCATTTCTCTATGGCCACAGGTATACATCCGCAATGGTGCACAACTGTGCATCTTATGGTGGATAAGCAGGAGGCTGCCACAGCAGTACCACCATTGGTGGCAGGGGAAGCCTAACGAGGTGTGACAGTTTCTTCAGCCTGCCGCTGAAGTAGCAGCTCTGCAGCTGTCACTTAAAGCAAGTCTGTGCTTGAGTGTGTCTTTACCTGCCAGAATTTTTTTCCTCGGCGCAATTATGTATGTTGAAGACCCTATATGAGACTTCCTACAAACAAACAAGACACCCCTTTTTTACATGCACCTAAAAACATCATTTTTTTAAAAAATAGCAACTAATTTTTTTTTTCTCTTTCTCCCCCCCCCCCCCCCCCGTAAGTTTTTAGTGTTTTGTCCACTATCCAATTTTTAACAGCAATATGCCCTATTTATCAGTCCTAATATGCAATTTTGAATCTTGTTTGTACAGCAATAAATTAATAGAAAAAATTGTAACGACTTTTTTTTTTTAACCTTTTTAATGTTTTCCACATCTGGATACTAGAACTACTCGTATAAAGCATACCATACCATGCAGTTATGCCCATCACATCTATTTTCTTCATTTCCATGGAATATACTGTACCAGAAGGACATACACTATGCCACGTGCATTTATTCGAAACCGGCATAATTGATATGATTTTGCTTACTAGCAGGTTATTTCAAAAGCTCAAGCAATGCCAAAACATAGCAGTTCACCTTCCATCTCTTTCGTTTATAAATGTATTGACTGTGAATTGCAGAAGTCTGCCAAGAGTCTTACTTTTCTGCAAGATAAGCAAGTGCAACAACAGAAATAACAAAGACTGTACAAAAAGGACTTCATTAGGCTTTCCTTTTATTAGGTCATTTTCCAGTACGGAGAACTGGAGCATAACTTTCAAGGAACTATAGAAATATCAAATCAAATACAGAACTACATGTTATCAAACAAGAACATTATTTTTTTCCCCCCTTTAAAGGGGTTGCTTTTATCAAGAGGTGGCCCTGAGCTGCAATACCACACACCACCTATGGACAAATGCGGTGTAATTTTTTTTTAAGAAAGCAACCATTTTTCTACTATGGTATAAACCCTTTAAAGGGAACCTGTCGGTGTTTTCTACGCTACTAAACTAACTACAGGAGCAGACAAGAAATTGCAGCAATTTCCATGTAGAACGGTTTTTCTTTTGAAAGCCTACTTTTTTTTTGTAAAAAAAAAAAAAAAAAAAAGTTTTAAAATCTCCCATGCTATAATCTAATGAGCAGATGGGAACAATGAATCTGCCCACAAAAACCATGCATCGTCTGCATATACAGCGGTCTGCAAACTTCCACTGTTCATGAGAAATCAAAGCGCTCTGAGGATGATGTGGATACTTTGCAGCTGAGATGGGTGGGTTTATTAAAAAAAAACTTGTTTATAAAGTTTTTTTTCAAATATCCTTTACAAATAAGCGTAGGGAGAATACTGACCATTAAATCATTGTCATGAAATAATAAAAAAATAGTATAAATATTGTCATATAGTAACAGTATAAAAGGACTATAAATTGACAATATAAATAAATGATCGCTAATGGTCATTACCCATCGTAAATTTATACCCTATGTTCAGTATCATCATGCTTCAATAATAGTAGAAGCATTAATAAATTATATTTAACCATAGAGTTCCCGCCAACTCTTTATAAGAAATTCTTGTTCATACAGTTCAAATCCATAATAAAAAAAGGAAACCGGAAAAAGAGTGAAGGAAAAAAAAAAGGGGGGGAAACAGGTCAACAACCCTGCTTCTACCTCCAAGATCCATTGATCTATAATCGTTTTTCTGTCTAATCGCAGAACCTCTGTCCATTTAGGCTGCTCACTTGACTCCGAGTGCGAAGACCACCCAGTTTACCTGAATTGGTACAATTCCATCCGCAAGCCAACTGGCACATGCTTGAGACCCCCAAAAATCTTTCCAGGTCTCCCAAGCTGTGTTATAGGCTAGACAGTCAATGTTCTCTTTCGCCCTGAGTTCCTCCATATGGTTATCTCATCCATATTTAACAACCAGCTAGTTCGTGTAGGTAAGACCTGAGAATTTCAAGTCCATGGAATCAAAATTCTCATGGCCAAGATAACGAAACGTAAAACATTTCTTATTACTTGAATATGAGCCTGGTATAATCAAAACAAGGGCGAGCTCTGTGGAAATGCCACGGATCTTCCCCTTAGCGTGTTATACAGTAACTCAGTTTCATTCCATAGCGTTGCTATAGCCGGGCAAGATCACCAAATATGGACAAAAGTGCCCTTCCCCTCTAGGCATCTCCAACATCTATCAAGACTCCCAGGACGCATCTTAGCGAGGCAGACTGGAGTATAGTACCACCTCACTAGGAGTTTATGATTCAGTTCCTGATTTTTTTCCAACACATAGAGCCTATGGGTCATGATAAGGGACCTGGCCCAGTCTACATCGGATATTGAATTATTCAGTTCGCTTTCCCATTGCCACCTAAACCATACCTCACAGTCCAGTGACTCCCCAGCTGTTTGTTGCCCGTATATCACTGAGATCTCTCCCTTCGGGGCCCAGGGGGAGGTACATAATTCCTCAAAGGGAGTAGACTGGGTGGTTAGAGTCGCGAGTGGACCTTGGCTAAGTATAAAATGCTGCAACTGGAGATACTGAAACTATGCGCCTACCAAAGGACCCCTGTCTCTCAAGAGCTCAGTTAATGTTTTAATCCCATCTACTTGCATAATATCTCTAATCCTAGGCAGACACTTCCCCCAACCTATCTAACAATGGCATGGCTGCTTCCCCAGCAGGAAGGTCAGAGTTCCCAACCAGAGGAGTCCAGGGGCCAGGGACCACTACCAGACCACTCTGACACGCGAACCCATCCCTATCTGAGGAGTTGGCTTAAAAACGGAGATCCCACCCCTCTCTCGCTCCTCCAACCCTGTCTAAGCCAAAAAAGGCCCCCTATTCCCTTTCATGCTGAGGCCTGCTCCATCTCTATCCAGAGTTTAGATGATTGCCTATTTAGAAGATCTATTACGGTCTTACCGATTACTGCTCTATAGTAACAAAGAATCGGGGAGTCCCGTGCCACCTCTTTCCTTCTGCCGGGTAAGTGTTTTATAACCCAAGCGTGACTTAAATCCGCCCCAGACATAACATGTAATAGCCCTCCTTAATTTAATAAATTTACGTGGGATCAAAATGGGAAGTGATTCGAAACATGTATAAATATTTTGGCAGAAGATTCATCTTGATGGCATTAATTTTCCCAAACCACGATAAAGCCAAGGAGCGCTACTTTACTAGATCTTTCACGAGTGAGGAATATAAGGGTACGTATTTCAAATCAAATCTAAAAAAAAAAAAAACTTGGGCCAGAAGAGATGTCCTGGCTCGTCCGGCAGACTAGACCCGTGGGCACTAGATTTTAAAGCTGGTTTTACAAAAATGTGCTTTCAAAAGGAAGCATAACAAAGTTTTATATATGAAATTGCTTTAATTCCCTCATCTGCTCCTGTAGTCAGTTTAATAAGGTAGAAAATGCTGACAAATTACCTTTTTAAATACTCTAATGCATAAATTTAGAAGACCTGAAAGTGTCTCTATAGTCTTATCTGATGATGACTGAAATAACAGAGTACATGTAGGGTTGTACATTTCAAATATGTCTTTTATATTCAGTCCCAGTTGATTTGAAGGGGACCGTGGCTATAGTGTGGGAATGAAGGGCAGACTGGTCAGTGTTTACATAGAACTTGTTTATATGAATGACATGCATATATACACTGAGTGACCTTTATGACTTTTTTATGAGTCATGTGTGCTGGAAGTTTTCTGTAGATGTACAGTGCATTTAGAATGGGGAAAATTCAGTGATCTGTCAATTTTTTTGGAATCTTCTCGTGTAATGGTGCTGAGTATACAGACAATGGTGTGATTGAGTAAAAACATCCCAGTGAAAGGAGATCTTGTGGACGAAAACAACTTGTTGATGAAACCTGAACAGAGAAGCATGCCAAGGGTGATTCTGATGAACAGGCAGTACACAGTCAAGCAAATTGTAGCCAAATACAACATTGGTGTTCCAACTAATGTGTCTAAATGCACAATTAATCTTCCTTAGTCAGTATTGACACTTGAATTGGTTGCCTGTTAATATAGCCCATGCATGCTAAGAAAGACGGAAGGAAAAGACTCCAGAAAGAGTCTAGAAATTGGATCACTCAGCATTGTTAAGATGAATCCAAATCTCTGTTGCGTCATGCCAATAGGAGGGTCAGAGTTTGGCACAGCAGAATGAATCGATGAACCATTCAATAGTTCAGGCTGGTGGAGGTAGAGTAATGGTGTGGGGAATGTTTTCTTGGCACACCCTGGGTCCTCTGATACTTGTGGATGGATGCTACAAAGAATCATTGCAGTTCTGAAGACCAAAGAGGTCCACTGCACTACTAAATGGGAGTTTCTATTAAAGTGGCTATTCGGTGTACGCTGATTGATATAGTCATATCTAACATCGATGAATTAGCAAATGTAAACAAAGGATCTTATTTAATAGGCAGTTAATTTTCATTTTGAAAAGTCATAAATGCTTGTGTATGACAGCAAGGTTTGTAGAATCATTCTTATACTATAATTTAGGCCGGTGACACACTGTTGTATTTTGGCTGCCATATTGCATCCGTAATACAGAAGCGCATTCCGGCCAGGATGTAGAATGCTCAGAGTTCGGGTCAGGAGACCCATGGTTAGGCCGGGATGCACTCCAATATTAAGGACGCAAAACGGCAGTGTGTCAGCAGCTTAAGTCTCGCCGTGTAAATTTAATTAGCCCTATTTTGAAGAAAGAGGAAGCCATCTTAATCTAATATAATTGATATTAGAGAAGTGTTTATCGTGAACTTTAATTTGTGGGGTCCTGGGAGTTTTAATTATTGGTTTCTCTACTGTCATTGTGTTCGTGGCATATGGAGGCTGTGCATTATGAAGGAGTACAGGGATCTTTTCGGGACATAAGCGCTGTGGAATAAGTTGGCGCTATACAAAATAAAGATAATTATTATTACATCAGAGTGGGGCCCAGATTCTGCATTCGATGTGACCTTGCGTGACAATCAATTAGAAAATCTTTAAGTATCTGCCAATATAATCTTTTTACCCTTCTTGAATTTATAACCAATTATATAATGTGTCTATTTCGTATTTATTAAGAGGGCTTTTAAAATCTCCTGATATCTTTTTTTGGTAATTTGCATTCTCTATAAAACAATTCTGCATTTTGCTGTTCCTCTACTATTCCATCTAGAAAGTTATGAATACATTGATAACTGGGTGTTCCCCTTAAGTCTGATAGTGTCACCACTGATTGGATTGTATCAGACTGTGTAGGGACACTTCCAGATTGTAACACCCAGTTGTCGGTTTATTCATAAATTTCTAGGAATAATCGGAAGGACATAATTATGAGTTATGAGAAAAGGTGCTCTAGAATGGTTTATCACATGGGGGAATACAAGCACTTATGAAAACAGGTGAGTTGACAGGTTATCTTTAACTTTTCATAAGATGACATTTATAGCCACTACTTTATTAGCATTTTTCTCTTATCTACAGCAGATACAAAATAATTTAGATGTACAAATCACTGTGCTTACATCTACCAGTGCACACCCTTTAAAACATAAATCCTTTGGGTCCGTATGTAATCTGCAACAACCAAATTGAAGTACAGCAATCTGAGCAAGTAAAGGCTACAAAAACATAGATATTGGCAAGAGGAGAGAAAAAGATAATGCTTGAAGTGAGGAAGCGGGAGTGTTTATGGATCATGTCCTTCCATAGAAAAAAAAATACTTGGCATAAATTGCAGCATTTAAAACCTTGGAAATAGGTCTTTAACCCTTGTTCCCTGATGAGATGGAAGAATACTTGGCTTTTAGAAGAAGGCACAGGGACAAGCACGTCTTACACTTCAATATGCAAAAGCATGGAAAGATGTGCATTGATACCACAGCCACAAAGAGGAAGCGGCTAAGGGCTAAGAAGCTTGCATATATTTTGGAGAATTGTGTTCCTGCTCATTATATCTTTATTTTAGCATTCTGCTAGATAACAATGGTTGATCTCTGGGAGAACAAGATGGCTTTCAGCATTCATGATGAGTACTTGATCTCTAATTAGCTAAATGACTAGAGCATTTTCATCCTGTCTGAGCCTTAAGTTTCTTTTACATGGCCTGATTATATTATCGGGTATGAAAGTTCTTCCAAACACTCATTTGTCCAACAATTGGGCTGTGTAAAACTGCCAACCGTCAGCTGATGAATGGGCAAACCCTTGTTAGCGGATGAGTGATTTTCAGCTAGTGTAAAAAAGCTCGTTGCTCAGCTATACATCTCCTTGTGTGAACAGGAAGCAACTCCATGGGGACGAACGATCTCAACTGCAATTGCTGGTCCCCCAAAAGCTGATTCTCATGTGACAGAAATTTGGAGTGCTGTATTCATTACATTGGACAAAAGTTTCAGCTGATTATTCAACTGGTCACAAACTCCTCCTTATACTGGGTCATATTCCTCAATATCTATGCTAACATGATGGCCATATCCACTCCTTTACAACAACATAAAGTCCTGTTCTCTTGTGCGAGCGCTTGCAAAAGTTTTCAATTACTGTTCACACTTTTCACTGAGCAACTATTGTCCCATAAGTCATACTGAAAAGGTACCCTTACTGATGGTTACAACTCCTTTGCTCTTGTGTTAGATTCTGCATATTAGATCTATACTGCATATATGACTCTGTTGCCAGCTGGGAATGGATCAATCAATGGGGGTTGGACCAGATGATACTGGAGGTCCCTTCCAACTCTACCATTCTATGATTCAATCCTATGACTAACGCATGCTGCCTAATGGATCTCTTGTGACTAGAATAGGAACAGTTGGGCTCCTGTCCTGTTGTGCAGTATTTTCAGGGGTAAAATAGTGCAGAATACTCTGCATGATTTCATCTGGGAATTTGTGCTGGATCTGCACTGGAGTCTCCGTACAGAGAGATATAGAGCAAGCTTCTAGCACTTGTTTCTTAATTTCAAAGCCATTGTATAGGCATTTCAAAACATGACAGTGGATAGACTGCTACAGGTTTGGATCTGCAACAAACGGTGCTTCCTGATCAATAGTAGTTGGAAACTGGTTAATGTACATCAAATCTGATCTTGGGTTAAAAACTATCTGGAGCTTGATTACCTAGTAAGCCATATGGACTGCATGTGAATTACAATGTGTAGGGTACTCGACAAGATTGTTATGCAGACGAGTGAGTGAAAGTATTTTTTTTTTTTTTTTGTAAATCAGATTTTATTAAGATATTTTAACAATACAAGCTTAACTCCCCTGATGGGGGATAGAGTCTCATTAGACAAGCACAATATAATGCACATATTTGTAGATCTCCGACAGTCGAAAAGTTGGTTTGTTATAGCTAGGAGGTCTTTCCTTATGTCTAATCCTTATATATTAACTGTTGAATTAAACCATTTGAAAAGGGGGGGGGGGGGGGGTAAGTCCGAAGGGGAAGGGAAAGAAAAGAAAGGGGAGGGGGAGGGGGGAGATATGGAAACCGACATCATCTGCTCACCCCATTGGTGTCCAACATAATAGACCCGTCGGGGTTGGGTTGACGTTACCAGGAGCGATCAAGACAATCCCAATGTCCGAGGTCCCAACCATCCGTGGTCCCCAGTCTACCCCTGAGGGGGAGAGGGGAGTGCATCTACCGTCTTAGCCTCCTCCATGGGTCCCATGTGATAATAAAGCCCTCTTGTGTGCCTCTATTCCAGCTGGAGAGTTCCTCCAGGTTGCAAATTGAGCCCACCTTCATTTGCCACTGTTTTAGTGTAGGGGGTTCTCTCTGGAGCCATTTAGTGGGTATTAATGCTTTTGCTGCGTCGAGTAGAAAAGCGATTAATTTATCTTTTCTGAGATGAAAATCCTGAGATGGCTTCCAGAGGAAGATCCTTTCCGCTGAGATTGTCAAATCTGTTTTGAGGGAGCGTAGTACCTTTTCAATATCTTTCCAGAAGGGAGCTATCCTGGTGCATTCCCACCATATGTGTTTAAATGAGCTTTCCTCGGTGTTGCATCTCCAGCACCTATTATGTGGGGCAAGCTTGTAGGCATATAGGCATTACAACGTACAAGAAGCTTATAATGGCTTTCCTGCAGGAGTATGCAAGGAGATAAGCCGAAAGATGTTCGTAGGATAACTTTTATGTCTCCTGGGGATAAAGATATGTTTAATTCTTTTTCCCAAGAATTTAAGAAGTTTGGTTTATATTCTACGGTGCCGAGATAAAGTTTTTCCGTATGAAGGAGATTGTTTTGTTTCTCTGGGAGTTCCCAGTTACTGTTTTCTCATAGAGAACGTTGCACTACCCCAAACCATGAAAGAAATGGTATATCATACTTTTGTAGCAGGTTTCTTATATGCGTCAGTAGCGGTTGGAAGTTAGCATTATATAAGTCTTCTGTTCTCTTTGTGACCTTAACCCCAAGGTATTCTATACAGGAATCTGACCATTTGAAGGGTGAACTGGCTTTCAAGGAGTCGTAGCTTGTTAGGGGGACTGAGATATTAAGCATAGTTGACTTAGAAAAGTTAATTTTGAAATTTGATAATTCTCCAAAGAGATTCAAGACTGAAACCAGGTTGGGTATTCCTTTTTCTGGGTCCGAGATGATAAACATAATATCTGCAAATGCAGCTGTTGTTAGGGTGTCGAATCCAGATTTGAGACCATTTATATCTGGGTTCAGTCTTACCTCTTGCAATAGTGGTTCCAGGGCCAATACAAAGAGGGTGGGTGATAACTGGCATCCCTGGTGTGTTCCATTGCGGATATTAAAGGGTGGGGATAGAATATTATTAATTTTTAGCCTTGCATGGGGATCTTGATATAGTGAAAAGATTGCAGAAATAAACATGGGAGGGAAGTTAAATTGGGCTTGAACCCTCTCCATGTAAAGCCAGTCCACCCTGTCAAAAGCCTTTTCGGCGTCAGTTCCAACCAGGGTGATGGGAATGCCGTGGGCTTGGGCGCCTCTAATTGCGTGTAATATTCTGAGGCAATTGTCCCTCCCCTCCCTCCCTTTTATGAAGCCTGCTTGTTCTCTATTTATTAAGAGGGGGACTAGGTTTTCCATTCTGTTGGCTAGGAGTTTTGCCCAGAACTTCACATCCACATTGATAAGAGATATGGGCCTGTAATTGCCACACATCTCCGGATCCTTTCCCTCTTTGTGTAATAGAGTAATGTGGGCCTCTTGAGCCTGTTTGGGGAGTGTATCGCCCATGAGGAGAGCATTAAATAGGTCTTTTAATTTTGGGGCTAGAATTGCCTTGAAAGTATTTTTGATGAAAAAAAGTTACACGCAACTTGTCTGCAGTTTCAAAACTTTTTATTTTACTGCATCAAGGTAACATTGTTTACCTGTCAGTCTTTGGTATGGAAAAAGTAGACCAATGCAGAAGATGCGGAGACCCTATATACACAGGCACTATGCTGAAGTATTATGTACCAACTTAGGTGTTCATATACCCTATGAAGGCAGGTTACAGGTATCTTATTTGTTCTGTTCCACACTACTTTGCTATATAGGCCTTTTTTGTTCCTTGGACTGCTACAAGTGTGTTAGATGATATTTTTGGGAGCTTTCAATTTTTATAGTCCAAGTTCTTCCCCTATTCTCAAAACATTATTCACAGAGTATCAGTGTATGTCATTATCAGTTTTCTGAGCCTAATTCATTTTCTATTGCTGGTGTAGGCCATTACCAGTTTCTGAAAGTTGTTATAGGACATCCCTGATGAGGTCTTTTACACACTGACCAGTACCCCTCCCCCCTCCCTTTTCTTTCTTTTTTTTTTTTTTTTCTTCATTATATGTCCAAAGGAGAAATACATTTTTTGTACACCTACCTACATATACACACTGTGCTTATGTGCTTTAGTTTAACGGTTCCAATAAAGTTTTTTTGTTTTTTTTTCTCAGTGAGCATACTTGGCACATACAAGAAAATAAACGACTAGCCAAAAAATTTCCCAAATGATGTGCCAATGCGGAAATACACACTAAGGTTTTTTTTTCGTCACAATCAAGTGCGATTTCTGTTTTGTTAGAAAGTCTGAAAATTGCAATCACACTGCAATAGTTTATTGTTTTGGAAAAATTTAAGTATAGCTTTACATGTCACACAAGCGCTTAACAATAATCCCAATAACTATTGCTACAGTGCTTTCACTCACAAGAAATAGTAGTTCAGTAGATGGAGATGGAGCGTCCCGTATCTCTTCCAGACACTCTTCTGGGTGGGGGTGGGGTGTGGTATACTCTTGCCACACATTTGAAGCTGTGAACCCCCTCTCCACTATTCCTAGCAAAGGAACTAAAAAACTACCCACTGATACCAGTAATTATCCATGCTATCCATACAGTATCCCTTTTCGATTTTAATTTGTTGATTGCCGCATTGGCATATGCCCCAACATGGTTGGAAAAGGGGTTGTCTGAAATTTAGACCCCTCCTCCAGTATTGTAGTACATAGCATTTTAAGTCACTTGATATTCGCTTTTTTTCCCCCTTTGGGGCTGTCTATTTTCACCTATCTGCATGGTTTTGGAGTGTTGGAGGACACTGTAGTACCCAGAAGAAATCTGTGCAGACATGGGATGCTAACCACTGAGCCACCATGATCAATTAGTGATAATAATGTGCAGATTCTGTTTTTTCAAATTGTTCATTTTTTGGCCCAGGAAAAGTAGAAAAGCAAATAAAGATCCAAGGACATAAAGAGGGGAAGTTTTATAAAGCCTGCATTTCATACTCCGGCCTTAATCTAATTCCTGTAGAATCGAGATGCCTCTAATGTGAAGCACTCACTTCCTAATACAGTATGAGGATCTCGAGTTGTCCATGCACCAAAAAAGAAATCTAGCAATTAGCTGAAATGGATTTCAAGTATAATTATACTGGTTTCTGAATTCCACTTTTTTTTAAAATATAATGGTGTGAGTGGCATAAATGTAAAAATTGCCTTTTTTTAAATGTATTTATTTATTTTTTTGCTCAAGCAAGGTTTGCACTAAAATTTTCAACTTTTTTACATCACTTTTACCTCATAACCCCCCCCCCCACCTCCCTTTCTCCAAGTGTATTTTTTTTTTTTGTTTACCAGTCCATCCTGACAAGTCTGATGCTCAAACAGATGCTAAGGACTCTTGAATACACTTATTTCAGCATTAGGATTATGTTCATAGATGAATGTTAGGAATCTTAGGCTACGAAGTCCAATGAAGGGAACGATCTGCTCTCCCCAAGGAGACTTTGGTATGAGAAGTTAATAAGACACAGATTTAAAAGCAAAAGGGTGTGAGATGTAAGTCTCCCTTCTGTCTGTGATATCTTTAAAATGATTACTGCCAAAAAGAGATTCTTAACAGGTGGTGAAGTTTTTATATGTGTGCGCAAACAAGGCGATAACTCACAAGCTCAGTCATTACCAGTTTCTGTCTTGCCACATTCAGTTTACTATCCCCTTAGGGAACTTATGCTGACGTCTGAACCAAAATGATTGAACAAAGCGTCAGAAAAATTGGACTTCACCACCACTTTTAGAAAGCCTGCTTGAAAAATTGAGCAGTTATGTCGACAGATAAGGAAATAAACTAATTTGATATTATACAGTGTATTTCCAGTTTTAGGGCAGTGCTCTAGATTAATTTTCGTCTTTAGGTTTTTGGCCAAACTGTATGAGTCCAGTAGTATACTATTAAAGGGGCTCAACTAATTCTATCATGTAGAATGACGTCTGTGTTAAATGAGGACTGTTGTTGGTTTTTTTTTGTTCCCCCCCCCCCCCCCCCCTTCCCATGGGGCCCATTCAGTCACTGTAGTTAAAAATGCCCCAATTATGTAACAAGACCGGACAAACCCAAGGCAATCTGTGCTCTGGCTGATGGCTTGTTCAATTCTGTTAGCCTATTTCAAAGAAGTTTTTTATTTTTCTTCAGAAATCGATCACAATATCAGTGACCTATGCTGTGAAAAATCCAGTTCTGTAACTCTTCCCCTCCGGGCTGTGTATTCTACACTTCTCTTCTGGCCTCCAGGTCTCATGACAAGCATTCTGACAACACTGTGTCCTGTAGTAATGGGAAAAATTTATCTCAACTGCCATAAAGAAACTGTTTTTTGTTTTTTTTTTTGCCCATAGCAACCAATCACAGAGCAGCTTTTTATTTTGATGAGCAGAATATGAAATGAAAACTGAGATTGTTTGCTATAGGCAACAAAAACTGCTTTTCTTTGACAGTTGACACAAAACTCAGCCATTTACTGCAGGACACGGTGTTGTCAGAGTGCTGGTCATGTGACCAGGAGGCCAGAGAAGGTACAGAATACACCGCCTAGAGGGGAAGAACTATGGTGTGAATAATCCCGAACCAGAGGTTAGTGTTACCTTTTGGAGTTTTTTTTATTTATTTTTATTTTTTGAGAAATCCATCAGAGTGCTGCTTCTTTACATAGAGGCAAAGGTCCCCTGACTTTTTTACCTGAATATTTCTTGCCATTGCCTGGATGCTGTCTTCTGCCAAGTATCATTTTTTTTCTAAGCCTACTTATGTACTGATCCTTGATTTGTATCTATGAGCAACTGCATATTGACTGTGAATGGAGGTGGGGAGCTGGAAGAGATATCTGATGTGCTCCACCACAGTGACTAGCACTCATATGTGCGAGCATAGGAGTGATCGTTGGGTTGGCTGCACTGCTCTGTCCCTGAAGGAGAGATGCAGAAGGCTACCTCTAGGTTGGTACCTAAATTGTGACAAGAAAAATAAACTGTGACAGAATTTCCTTATCTATCATATCAGATCAGGAAGCTCACTGTCTTAAGCTTGACAGGGAGGAAGAGATCTCTGGTGCTCAATCTCCATTCAGTGAGCGATTATTGCTCTTGTGAACAGGAGTAATGTCTTTGGGAAAACTGTTCGGCGCTAAAACACCCAATAGTCATCTCATGTGAAAACGGCCCTCAGGCCTGACTTGCTGCTCTCCCAAGGAAAGAATACTCCTTCCTGTGGTTCTCAATGCTTCTGGAATGTTATACTGCAGAAACTTTCATTGACTGAAGAGCTACAGAGATGGTCTTAGACTATTTTTTGGCCAAAAATTTGCTGGTCTCTTCTTTACCTCTGGACTGAGAACTAGTTTTCACATCTACGCAGGAGAACCTACATATGGTCTTAATATGTAAACCATCATACCCAGCAGAAGTAGGGTTTTTTTTTTTCTCCTTGTAAAGCAAAATGATAGGTCCTTGATCCCTACATAGACTATAGATGGCTAAACAAGATAAGTGAAGGATTAATATCCTCTCCCTCTCATCTCTGACCTACTTGGATGCTTAAGGGAAGCAGCCATCTTCCCAAAATGTCTATGTGGAGCCTATAATCTGTTTTGTATCCAGGAAGGGAGCAAATAAAAGAAAAATGCTAACATTTAATATATTGAAAGGATTACAGTCCTAAGGAGTGATTTATGGGTGCCTGATGGTTATGTCCATGCTTTTCTCCTAACTAAGGACTGCCTTGTGAAAAATCTCAATTCTCCCCACAAAGTGCTTACTGGAAGGGTATTGAGGACAACATTTCCAGCCAGGAGGTGCCTTGCAATGACAACTAGATGTTATTTAATTTTGGCAGTCTATGTAAACAGGAAAGAGCTTCCTGACTCTTGCCTGAGTACAGATGTAGCAAAGTTTAACGCAACTCTTAACATGTTATAAGTTCCAATTGCTTTACGATAGCTTTTGTTATGTTGAGGAAACAATAACTTTTTAATGGCTTAAGATAACCTGTCACGAAACATTATCACATTCAAAGTAAACTTTTTCTACACCTGTATCTGTTGCCATTTCCTGGATGTTGTCTCAAGTCAAGTATTGATTCTTCAAGCCTGCTTGTATTATGACCCTTTCTTTGTGTTTGGGTATCTGCCTCACCCCTTAAGTTTCTCACCAACTGTTCATTTCTGTAGTTTGACCTCTGGATTGGACTTCTGGCTCTCTTATCACCTAGATTTGTTGTCCCTTGTGACTTCCTAGTTCTGACCCTTGGCTGCCATCTCACTACCCTTCTGTGCCTCATTGGATATGCCTCCTGCTGCCAACCAGTGGTTATTTTGAGGCTCACAACCTGGCAATCTGCAAAACTTTCTTGTTGCGGCCCTGATCAAGAACTGTATAATCTTAGACTTTGTAGCTCATTTAAATCTGCAGCAGACCAGTTGCAGTACAAGATTTCCACCAGTTCTAGGTATGCCAGTCTATGACTGGTGCCTAATATTTGAGTTATTTTTAAAGAATGAATGTCTTTATTCCCAGACTACAGTTTTTAAAGAACCGCTTAGATCACTAATAAAAAGGCATTTTTTGTAAGGTAATTCATTCACTACTTCCTGGTTTTAATATACCTCCACCTAAAAATAGTGGGAAGAGAAGATTCTGTTCTATTTGAATTTCTCTGTGACCTTGTCATGGTTATTTTTGGCAAATCTATTTCTTGGTAAGAGGTGAATACAATTTTTTTTAACACTAATTCAAATGCAGTCAGTTGTAGGTGTTAGGAAGTAGATAAAGTCAACTTAGCAAGAAGTTTTAAAGCAGTAATTACAAGGCCGATTACAATGTGAAAATGCAATCTGTAGCATTTTAAAGAATCTACTATTGACAGAACTATTGATTGACTGCTGGTGAGCATTCTTAAGACTGTGGTGCAATAAATCATCATTGTGACTTTAATTTAAGAGTGTTGTAGCAAGGCTTTAAAATCAATTGTACTCTGGAAATGCATGGTGCATTTATTACCTCCCAGTAAATACATGATTGAGTACGCAGCCAAAACAGAAATTAGTGCAAGTGGTTTGGACAAGAATTTATTAACCTCTGTTTTCTCTCTCCATGGGGATTTTCCCCTCCAAAATGTTTCTACTGTTCACATAATTAAAGACTCTTCTCAATTCTCAGACAATGTAAAATTGTATGCTATGATCAGGTTTTGACTTTAAATATTCCATAATGGCATCACAGCCCAGATCGGGGTCTGTAAAGGCACCTGGACAAAACAGATGGAGGGATTCCAACTTTCTTTTCAGATGGACAACGCTACTGCATGACCTTATTGACTACTTTTGGGTTCCATTGTGGTGTTCTACATTTTGTCATGAAAAGTAGTTCTGTAGCACTTGTTTGGCTGTCAAATATGATGGAATCTGCGACAGAGGCTCTGAACGGAGTCCCCGATAGAGATGTGAAAAGAGCCGAAGTCTGTTCCTTGTTTGACAATGGCTTGCAATGTAGAAGAAAGCATTTTTGTGAGAAACTATTGGCTTTAAGGTCATTCTCTTAGCCCTTTGTGCATGGTAGGGGCAAGCTGGTGGTGCCATATTCTACTTTATATGAACAACGTTAACAAAACATGCAGATATGGAAGCCAAGACATTAGAGCTGTTAATTTACTCTTTCCAATCCATTGTCTGACGTCTAAAGACATTCTGATTAAAGGCTGTACAGCTCCGATGTCGGAAGACGTCCGGCAGGGTGGTATTACTGTAGATTAAAAGGCCGCTCTGTTGTCGGGGGGCCTCTCCAGCATATCACATACCGCAGTACTAGCTCTAGCCAGCAGATGGCACCAATGTATAATGGCAGAAGGAGAAAGCCCCCTAGGAAACCCTGAATCCAAAACTGGATTGCAAAGAGTTAAAAGGTTAATATATATCTATACACACTGCAATTTTAGTTTTTCTCCCAACAAAGTAACACACATTAACATTATCTTTATTTCACAATTTCTCTTCTGTTCAGTTCAATCTAATTCTATGAAATGTGACATTGTGATCTCCTTGTGAGGAAATTATTAGTTGCGTGGGGAGCTTTACTCGTTATTCGGTCTCTTTATATCTTGATGATGATGTTGGCACTGTCATTACTCTATTCTTGACTAGTTTTCATAGAAGAAAATTCTAGGAGCATTCTGTGAGTAATGGTTTATAATGACATTAAGTTTACATGGGCTGGTATTCCAAATAAAAGATCAACATCTAGATTACCTAGAGAGAGTTTGTAAATGAACCAAGAGAGTTTTAAAATAGACCATTAAAAACTTTTATCTATGTTGAAATTTTATGATTTTTTAATTTATTTTTTTTAAACCTCCACTACAAAAATTGCGGAGTTCCACCAGCTCAATTGTTCCATAATTTCTATTTGGGTCAGTTGGTTTTTCTATGGTGAGGAGAAAAGGTGTCTGCATAATTGGGACTGTAGGGAACCTGGGATTCTTACCAATGTGGTCTTTTTATATGTTATCTTAAGGAAATACATAACATAGAATGATAAAAGTTGGACCAAATTACCTTTTTCCCTTTAACTTGTTTCTTTCTTCTTATTTAGCTACTAAGAAACCATATTTGTGGACAAATTCTTTATGTAGTTATAGTAAACTAAATTTGGATATATTTATTTTCTTCTTGTCTGGATAGTAAAAAAAAAAACCCACACACACAAAAAAACCACTGTTCACTCAACTTAGACTCGACTTCTGGGAACTTCTTGAAGACCTGTCCTTAAAATGTCAGTCTGTTCTTTTTGTTATCCTCCATGGAGATTTGTTGTATTTTTAAGCCTCACAATTGACAAATCTAACAAGAAATGTTATTGTCCAGTTCGTGTTCTATATTAATAAAACTCTAATATAAAATTGTTCCTATGAGGCTATACTCTATTGGTTTACTTTTAATACTTGAAAAGTTTCCATATCCAAATTTTATGACTAGACTGAACCAAAAAACGTTTGTCATTCCCAATAGCCCCGTCTTTTCTATGCCTAGCCTAAGCTTCTTTTAGATGCTGTAAATCCCATGTCTCCTTGTTCAAACATTATAGATTTGGTAA